>NC_062283.1:111710808-112325081 GCF_902655055.1 Lutra lutra
CCCTGGCTCAGGTCATGATCTCAGCATCCTGAGATCTGGCCCCACATTGGGCTCACTGTTCAGCAGGGCGTCTATTCCTCCCTCTCCCTCCACTGCTCCCCCTGCTTGTGCTCTCTCACTCGCACTCTCTCTTTCTCTCAAAAAAAAAAAAAAGTCTTTCAAAATTATTATTTATTTTAACTCAATCATAGGTTCTTGATACTATATTTTAAAAGTTACAATTTTGAAGGTAACTCCTTGAAGAAGCTGTGAATGCAACAATAAGGGATAATTATCACCTTCCATGCTAGAAAGGGTATAATGAACTAATTTCTTTTCACAATAAAAATCTGCAGTGAACAAACTTGAACCAATCACTTTGTTGTCTTTTTCCAGAATACAATTCTCCTCTGAAAAATATGTCTAAGAGACTTAGGCTTAGTCTTAATTTCTCAAGACACAAAAAAGAGATGAAAATAATTAAAACAACCATACCAAGGCAGGCTCTTCCGTGACTTGAACTGTCAGATTCAAAGACCGAACTAGCCATATTAAGAAAAGTTCTCCAGTGCATCCACCTCTTGTCACAAATAATTGTTCAACCTGAGCAGCAACACAATGTCAGAAACAACTAAGAGAAACATTAATCTGAACTGTTTTTATATTGGCTCCATTTGTTTCTCTTAGAAATGAACACTTCAAATAATGGAAAGTGGATATAAAAATATTTTACTACCTGATAGTTATGACTTTAGGAATCCAGGACGCTTTCGTCACTGCCCACGTCAGTGACTTTTATTATTAGTTTCTTGAGCTGGGGCTAAAGAAGCCATCTGGAATACTGACATGAATTGTCAGGAACATGTCAGTTCTTTATGCTGAACCTGCTCCTCAAAATTTTAATGTTTCTCTAAAAAGGTATTAGGGTCCCCGTCTTGTTCCAACTTAGAAATTCTTAAAATGGTCTGTACAGTCTTGCTGTTAGTATGGTTGGATTTTTAAAAAATTCTCTAGTACAATTTACCTCTTCAATCATATTTCCTGTTAGTTTCTTACATAAGCCTTTGCTCTTATATATAAGGCAAGTCTTTATGGTTCTACAACTTTGCATTTTCTATTTTCCTGAATCACATGTCATCCTTCTATCCATACAGGGGCTAAAGAGAAAAAAGACAAAGGCAAACACTCTCTGACACACACATATCCTGCTATTCACATAATGGGTAAGACATCACAATTTTTACTTCTTTTGTAAATCCTAACTCAACTGCCTCAGTCCACAGTTCTTCGACTTTTGACATTTATAGCTAATTTCAAGCATTTGACATATCATATCCTACACTTGAGTTCTTCATTATCTTTTTTCAAAGTGATTTCTTCCATTTCACTGGCCAGACTATAAATAAGTTGTGGGCAGATAAAGTGTCTTATTAATCTTTATATCCCCAGGTCTCCACCAAAATACTGTGTGTGTGTGTGTGTGTGCGCGTGCGCGCGCACACGCGCTTAACTAATGTTCCTTTTGACTAGCAGGTAAGTTTTGAGATATAGAACAGACAAGAGAATAGTCTGTATAGTCAAGGGAACAGGGAATTGCAAACATCAAAGAAGTGGAAGTTAGGGAAAATAAAGGTACAATGGGATGGGAAAGGCTGCTGAGAGGAACTTACATTTGTTACAGTGGGCAGCAGGAAGCCATGTTGGTGGTAAAAATGAAAAAAACGAATGCAAGGTAAACATATTAAAGGTTCTGAAGGCCATAAACAGAAGACCAAATTTAGAGAGTGTCAAAATGACTAAAATAGAGACTATCAAGGAGTGTAAGGTTGTTGTTGTTGTTTTTTAAAGATTTTATTTTATTTATTTGACATACAGAGATCACAAGTAGGCAGAGAGGCAGGCAGAGAGAGGGGGAAGCAGGCTCCCTGCCAAGCAGAGAGCCCAATGCAGGGCTTGATCCCAGGACCCTGAGACTATGACCTGAGCCGAAGGCAGAGGCTTTAACCCACTGAGCCACCCAGGTGCCCCTTGTTGTTTTTTAAATGGGGGTGGGCAGAGGGAGAAGGAGAGAGGGAATCTTAAGCAGGCTCCACGCCCAATACAGAGGCTGCCATGGGGCTTGATCTCACCACCCTGAGATCATGAGACCCATGAGATCATGACCTAAACCAGAATCAAGGGTCAGACACTTAACTGAATGAGCCACCCAGGTGCCCCAAGGAGTGTAAGGTTTTAAGGAGGAAAGTGAGGAAGACAACTGCAAGTCACATAGGAGAGACGGATGTTAACTGCTCTGGCTAAAAGAACAAACTGCAGCCTCGAGGAAGGTAGATCTGCTAAGGACTACCACCAAGTCAGAATCCCAAGAGTGGAATTCCAAAGAAAAGACTTTTCCTTATTTTTTTTTCTCCCAAATCATAATTTCTCTGATTTCACTTATTTAATAAATTATTCGGGCCAGTAAAAGCATTTGAAAATCAATATCAGACTTAAGATTTTACTTGTTATACGTAAGAATCACTCCTGTAAGAGCCTGGGGTCTCTATCTTTTAAAAGGATACAATAGAATGGAATAGTTCATCACCAGGAGTAACTTACCCTCACCGATATATATTTCTACCTTTTCCCTGAATAGCTCCATTTCACTCCAGAAATCTCCACTTTATGACATCTAATGACCTGTACCACATACATGTTCCCTTATTTCATTCATCCTTTTGCTAAATCAAAACCACCCTGAGAGTATCTCCTTGCTTATTCTCACAGTCACTGTCTTTTTACATCATCCAATTATCCTGTGCTATGCAACCAACCTACTCATCCTGAAATTTAAAAAACATCTGTTCCTTCTCCTTGCAATTCTGCTATAATTCTTTTTGCAGCTAAAATCAGCCCTGAGTCATCAAAATGCCTCCAAGATACACTGATCTTGAAAAACATTTAAATGTTTTAATTCTAGCTATTCTCACAAAGCAAACTCAACTTTGAGCCAGACAATGAGGAACCATTTTTCACTATATCTAGCAAAACTGCCACACCTGGTTGAAAAAAAAATCTTGCAAATGAGATATTAACTTTTTCTTTCTAAGCTATTCAGAGCACTCGAAATCTCAGTTGATTTGTTTATATACTTGATTTTCTACCAGCTGGTTCTTCCTTAAAGAAATAAATTAGATTTCCAGAGACTGTTTTAAATTAATAACCATACAATACTTTTACCCAAATCTCTTGAATACTGAGAAGTAATAAAGGTAAAATAAAAAGCATTTCATATCAAAGAAAAATAATAAGTAGGATAGGCCCTTCTAAAAATGATGGCTGAGGAGAAATATATGACAAAATAAACTTCAAACTAGATGCTTTGGGAACAGAAAGAAAAATACTTCATAATGAAATCAGAAGATATTATAATTAGAAGCCTTTTAATATCTCAGATTCACAAATGTTCCCAATACAAGAACTCGCAGCACTTGCTATTAACAACTAATGAACATAAACACTCAACATTGACTCAGTAGCAGAGGTGAGATTATAACTTTGAGTTCTTTATACTCCTTTCTCTTTTTATGTAAATAAACCATAATGACTCTCTGTTTTGATCCTTACGGTGAATCCATAATTTCTTTTGGGCAAGTCACTGAGTCCAGCCAGTGTCTTAACTAGTATTGTATTAATTACAGAAAGAACTTGGCCTACTGTACAAGTAAAACTCAGAAGGACTTCAAGGACTACAATATTGTATACAATAATAATGTAACATAAATAGTAATTAAAGAGTATACACTAAATACTAGACACTAAAATAGCGTTCCAGAGAAGGTTGCAAAACATAACTGTACTACCTGTTGGCAGTATAATCTTGGGTTTGTCACTCAGCCTTCTAGGTCTTCCTAATCTGTAAAACTGGAAATGCTGGAAGTACCTATACTTTTGCTTGAGAATGATTTAGAACAGTGCCTGGCATACATGGCTCAACAGATGTTGGCTATAATACTATCCTATTTTTTTTTCATGACAAAGTTTTCAAATACTGACAAAGAAGAAAAAAAGATGAAATATCCAAAGAGATACATATGGTGCTAACATTTGGTGATAAAATGAGAAAAATTATTACACATTAGGGATACGTTACATTTAAATATTCTTTTACATTATTTGTTTTTAAAACAAAAAAAGTTTTACATTAAATGAATTTTCTACTAGATAACTTATTTTATTAACTAAGACTTAGAAAGTTGAATCTGATCCTAAAATATTACCATCTATTGAGAAAAAATTATATAGTTAAATAACCCAAAATTTTGTAATTTTATGTATCTACCCACAGATTCTGAATAGATTTGTTTTTTAAAAGAATGTCTATATAATGTATGTTCACTGATATTTTGACTAAGATTTAAGTCTTAGAAGAAAACTTAATGAAAAGTATTTTAATCTCAGTAGCAACATCATTATTTTAACAGATGAATGATAACCTGTGAAACTACTTCTTGGGTAGCAGAAATGCTCTGATCTGGTGATACCACAGAAAGAATTTAAATACTAATACTTAAAATATTTTAGAAAAACTATAAATATTCAAATGATACCTCAATGCTGACCTGTATTTGTAATGTTAAACTTACATTTCTAATAGTTTCTCCAAACCTTATCTTCCATTACATTTAGCATAATTTGTGAATTTCTTAAACTATAAACTTGTCATTTTTACTTACAGGCAAATAATTCTACAGATAATAAAATTTTGGGATATGAGCAAAATGAATACTTAGCTCACTATTTAGAAAAACTATTTGAAGAGATTATTAGATTTACTTGACTATATTGTGTATTCCTGTTTTAGAAGATTAGAAGATTCCTCCTTATCCATGCCCCACAGTATTTATTTATGACAGGATGTCACTTAATGCAGTAGTCTCAAACTTCTGAAGATACTCAAGGTAGCAACTTTAATACTGCTGATTAAAATTTTGGCAACATGGGACGCCTGGGTGGCTCAGTTGGTTAAGCAGCTGCCTTCGGCTCAGGTCATGATCCCAGCATCCTGGGATCGAGTCCCGCATCAGGCTCCTTGCTCGTCGGGGAGCCTGCTTCTTCCTCTGCCTCTGCCTGCCATTCTGTCTGCCTGTGCTCGCTCTCTCTCCCTCTCTCTCTCTGACAAATAAATAAATAAAATCTTAAAAAAAAATTTTTTTTTTGGCAACATTTATTGACTTGTATTATCTGGTCTCAGAGGTTGTTACAGTTCTTGAAGAGCGAACAAAGACAACATCAACCTGGATCTTTCCAAACTGCCTGATTCATGGTCATGGATACCTGAAATGGGTCTTTACTGTATTCTCTGCAATTGAGGAGGGGAGGTTGTTTATTCAAACTTTATTAGGGAAGAAGACATGTGAATATTCCTTCATAACTGACTACTGGAGAAATTATTTTTCTCCTTTTGTGGGAATAAAGTAAAATATATAATTTCTAGATGTCTCACAAAAATCTAAATCAGAAGCTGGAATTATTTGCCTGAAATATGACTTTAGCAATAGTAATTTCAGATGTAATCTTCTGTGTTGAAATGGTTATCAGTGCTTTTGAAATTCAAGCCAGAGAACTACTTCTTTTTGGAAGAAAATATTGGTAGGAAAAAACACAAGGGGATAAGAAGTTCTATGTTATTTCCTTTCGCCAAAATAGGAGGTCCACTGCATTATAAATACCTAAGCAGCCATGTTTACTTCCTTGAGAACACTTCAAAATTACTAAAAAGAACTATTTTTTTTCTCCAAACCATGTTTAATAAGAACTAAGCTTTGATATGTCTGTTTTTTAACAAAAACTAGAAGATGCTAAAATAATTTTCAACATTCTTCTATAAAGTGTCTGGCTCAAGAGAGACTGAAAGTCACTGAAATTTCCAGCTAAGAAAAATGCTAAATTTCTTAATTGGAAAATAATTTGAGAACTATATTTAAAGTGTTCTCAGAGTAATGTATTCATAAAATCTACATTTCAAATAAAGCTACTGATGTTAATAATTTACAACCACAACCTTAAATTAGAAAATAAAATTAATTTATACTGCCTCAAAGATATCCCAACTCAAGATGTAATATATATTAGAAAATAAAGTTTTAAGGCAGTAAATATGTATGTAATTACAGCCAGAGTTTTAAATACTTGGATGAACTTCATAGCAAATACTTAATGGCTAAAAACAAACAAACAAACAAAAAAGAGAAAAAAAAAAAACACACAAAACCAAGCTCTCAGAGAAGAGACTGGTGGTTGCCAGAGGTGGGGTGGGGGTGGGTGAAATGGGTGAAGGAGTGGAGGAGGCCAAAGGTACAAACTTCCAGTTATAAAATAAATAAGTTATGGGGATGTAATGCACAGCATGGTGACTAGAGTTAAGAATACTGCATTGCACATTTGAAAGGTGCTAAAAGAATAGATCTTAAAATTAAGAAAAAAAGAGATTTTGTAACTATGTATAGTGATGGAGGTTAATTAGACACTGGTGATGATTATTTCACAATGTATACAAATACCGAATCACTGTTGTACAATTAAAACAAATATAATTTCATGTCAGTTATACCTCAGTAAACAACAACAAGAACAAATGCTAACAGACACCTATTTACTGCTTTTATGTCTTAGGCACTGGGCCAAATGCTGAGGCTCTGAAAGCACACAAGATACCACCCAACTCCACAAGGCTTATAGTCTTGTGGACGGGTTTTCTAAGGACAGAAATGTAAGAACACTAAGCCTAAAACATGTGTGACTACAGACAGACCTTAAGCGTTGCTAAATTTTGGCGATAACATCGCCAAAACCACCTTGGTAAAAATGGCATGAGAACCACTACTATGGAATGCTTTGGGAACTTTCTGGAACCCTAGTCTGCAATCACTATGTGACTTGTTAGTAAACAATGCATGACTCTCCAGAAAGTTACAACGTGGGCTCACCTAAAAGCCCCTCAGGAACCCTGCAGCACTCTGAGGATGAGCATGCAGGACAAAAAGTTGTCAGCCAACTTGAAAGCTATTTATTGCATAGAAGTACGAAGACTTTTAGCTTCCATGGGTTTTTGTTTTTTTTTTCAAACCTTCTTTCACTCTTTGAATCCGTTTTCAACAAAAGGAAAACCATATCTTCCCTTATTATGACATACGAGACACTGAAAATTTGCCTCTTTGTTTACAGTATCATGGAACATTTAGCCATTATCCAGGGAGTATGCTGCACAAATCTAGATTTGATTCCACTGCTTTCTCTCAATTTCTCACCCATCTCCATTTCTTTCTGATCTTTTCTCTAGGGGAGATGTTACCTTTATTTCTTTCTCTATCCTCAAAACACATGAAATCACTTGGAAGACCGAGTAGGCGTGGAAGGCTCCCTTCTGTTCTTGAGAATTAGAACTTTTTTTTAAAACAGAAAATAGCTTTACTTGGCTCCATAAAACATCTTAATTCATTTCTCATTTATCTTTTCCTATGCTTTCCTCCTCCCTCTTCCCAGCAATTATGGCATCTTCTCATTTTCTTCACCCTCCAGAGCCAGTCAGAGGGCTGTCATCAACTCAGGCAGGTAAGGGTACTCATTACCATCTGCATTGTGTCAGTGTGGCAGTCTCCTAGCAGAAGCGCAAAGCAGCATTAGCTGGACAAGTCCTACTCTGCAGCAATGCTTGCCAAACTGAGTCGTGACCCATCTTCCAAGAGAGAAGTTAATTTAGTGGGTGAAGACCAGCATTTAAAAACAAAATCAACAGAAAAATAAACAGAAGAGAATGGAAAATAACAGCTATTGCATCATGCTTTTGAAATTTTGGTTTACCCTGTGTGTGTATAAATACATGTAGGTGTAAAGGATCTCAATGGAAATATATTTCTTACCTTCCTACAGGTCATGGTCAAAAGTCTGGAAGCCACTAAACTAAAAGAGTCAGTTCTAAGGACTGTATCTTTATCTGATGTAATATTCCAGATATTTTAGAAATTTAAAATATGTATGCTAAATATTTTTAGTAAAAAGTGTTGATCTAATGAATATATTATTTATTTTCTAAATTCAAATATTTTCTAAAATATCGTCAGTCAGTAAAGAGGTCAAATCAGTTTCCTAGTGCTTTTCAGTCTTTTCATAACTGAGAATCCCCAAAGAAATACTTTACCTTTAAATTTAATGTATGTCTCCAAAGGCAAAGGAAACAAAAGCAAAAATGAACTTTTGGGACTTCATCAAGAGAAAAAGCTTCTGCACAGCAAAGGAAACAGTCAACAAAACAAAGAGGCAACCCACAGAATGGGAGAAGATATTCACAAATGACACTACAGACAAAAGGCTGATATCCAAGATCTATAAAGAACCCCTCAAACTCAACACCAAAAAAACCAGATAATCATATCAGAAAATGGGCAGAAGACATGTACAGACACTTCTCCAAAGAAGACATACAAATGGTTAACAGAGACATGGAAAAATGTTCATTATCATTAGCCATCAGGGAAATTCAAATCAAAACCACACTGAGATACCACCTTACATTAGTTAGAATGGCCAAAATTAACAAGACAAGAAATAACAAGTGTTGGAAAGGATGTGGAGAAAAGAGAACCCTCTTACACTGTTGGTGGGAATGCAAGTTGGTGCAGTCACTTTGGAAAACAGTGTGGAGATTCCTCAAGAAATTAAAAATAGAGCTACCTTATGACCCTGCAATTGCACTACTGGGTATTTACCCCAAACATACAGATGCATTGAAAAGAAGGGCCATTTGTACTACAATGTTCACAGCAGCAGTAGCCACAATCATCAAACTGTGGAAAGAGCCAAGATGCCCTTCAATGGACGAATGAATAAAGAAGATATGGTTCACATATACAATAGAATATTACGCCTCCATCAGAAAGGATGAATACTCAACTTTTGTATCAACATGGACGGGACTGGAGGAGATTATGATTAGTGAAGTAAGTCAAGCAGAGAAAGTCAATTATATGGTTTCATTTACTTGTGGAACATAAGAAATAATGTAGAGGCCATTAGGAGAAGGAAAGGAAAAGTGAATTGGGGTTAATCAGAGAGGGAGATGAACCATGAGAGACTGTGAGATTCTGAGAAACAAACTGAGAGTTTTGGAGGGGAGGGGGGTTGGGATGAGTGAGCCTGGTGGTAGGTATTAAGGAGGGCACGTATTGCATGGAGCACTGGGTGTGGTACATAAACAATGAATCTTGGAACACTAAAAAAATTTTAAAAAATAGAATTTAATCTACCTTTAAATTTAATCTACCTTAAAAATTAAAACCTAAAAATTAAAGCTATTAGCCATCTCAAAAATGTGTGTCAGTAACAAATGACAATCTGAACTCAATATACCTTAAAGAAAAAATATTCTACTTTTTTTAATACAAAAAAGTCTGAGGGAATGGTATGAAGTTCCAAATATGATTTCAAAAATGAAGAAGAGATCACTATTTCTTTACATCTATTGCATATGCATACAAATGCAAACACCAATATTGTATTTCCTTGGCTGTAAAGAGATTTTTAAAGCTTCAAGCTCAGAAAGCTTAGAGAATGAGACTGTGATAAATGGCATCCAGGTCCTCAGCAAGGATGGGACCAGGATCTGAGGCAGGGAATAATTTAGCTGTACTGATCATAAAATAAGTGCCTCAGACTAATGATTATATTGCTTACTTTTTACATATAGATGCTACATTGAATTCATAGTTAAAATATAGAGGACATTTCTGAGCCATTCTGCAGTGTCAAAGTAGAAACTGTTTCTGACTCAGCCTCACAGCCTCTCAAACTTCTTGGGCTGTCAGAACTGAAAGAGGAAACGAATACCAACCCCTGCAGGAAGGGACAGCCCTATGGCCTGAGTCTCTCCATAAAAACCCCCGAGTTGATTAAAAGTGATGTTGACAGGTTTCAGTCCTTCTTGGTTTTATGGATTCTGGCTGCTAAGTGGAGCCTCAAGGACTAAAAGCCTATAAGAATAGCATTAAGATTTTTATTGGATGTGAGATGCTCCAGAAAACAAAACAGAATAATACTCATACAATGTAAATTATCATTTAAACTTGAACATGTCTATAAAAATAAGCTAGGAATAACAGAATTTATATACACACATTCATACAAAGATATTATGTGAAGATATATTGAAATACCATCCCTGGCCCTCAAACAGGGCCTTCTGAGAAACTTCTGACAGCTTGAAAGCATACAAGTAAGAATTAAGTAAAATTTTACTTTAATCAAAGCTCCCTTTTTAATTTCAAAGACTGCATATAAAGGTATAATGAACTATATCTCTTAAGAAAACTTAAGTCATGTAGAGCCTAGTACATTTAGAACCTTAATCTCAATAAAGTTAAAAGAAGTTAGTCTTGAATGAGGGTGAAATCTGCTTCATTTATAGCACAAAACATTAGCAATGGATATGTGAGGCAATTGCTTTCTGACCCTGCATGACAACTCATTATAAAATGATCACTGTTTTATTTAGTTTATTAGTTTTATTTTAGGATAAAACAAGAGATAATCGCTTATGTTTAAAATCCAGTTCTTCGGGTGACCAACTTCCCTTAAAAACTTAAATTTATGTTTTCAATACCTATTTGGCTAATTGATTGCCAAATTTTGAAAAACATATTTTATTCACTTTTTAGGGTTCTTAACTTGGGGTCCTTAAATGCCCTTAAAGAGGGTCCATAAGCCCTCCAATATTACCAGTAGAAGTGCATGTATTTTTCTAAAGAGAGAGTCCATAGCATTCATAGGATTCTGAAAGTAATTAATGATCTAAGAAGAGAGTCACTGCCTTGGGTGAAAGTTGCATACAAAAGGACTGAGCCAGATGACGTATGGAAGATGCTAAGAGATAAAGGTAAGTTGGAATAATTTCCCCTAAAAACAGTGAAACCTGAAACAAGAATGAAGATGTATGAGTCTAAGACTATTTAATAAAATCATGTTGTCATATTTGTGTCTTTAGGGCTTGGATAAGAAATTAGAAAATTAGAGAATGTGGGTAATAATGGAAGAGTGTATATGTAAGAATGGTTGTAATGCAGAGGAGCAAGATGGCGGAGAAGTAGAAGACCTAAATTTTGGCGGGTCCCAGGAATTCAGCTAGATAGTTATCAAGCCATTCTGAACACCTACAAACTCAACAGAAGATGATAGAAAAGAATAGCAGCAATTAGATGAACAGAAAAGCAACCACTTTCTAGAAGGTAGGATGTGTGAAGAAGTGAATCCAAGGCAATGTTTGGGAAGAGAGCTATGAGGGGAGGGAGCCTCAGTCAGTTGGCTCCCAGCAAGTGAGAGAACAGCGGAGCACAAAATCAGAACTTTTTATAAGTCTGCTCCACTGGGGGACGTCGCTCCAGTGGCTAAGCGGGGGTGGAACCCTCATTGGGACAGTGTGGTCTCAGGACCCTTAGGGTCACAGAAAGACCAGGGGTGTCACAGATTGGCAGAGTTCCCAAGTATCGGAGTGGAGAAGCCAACTGCAAAGATGGAGCCAAGGCTCTCAGCTTGGGATTGCCATAAACTGTGATCCCGGGCACAGCTGGGCCACCACTCTTTAAGCAGGGACCCCACAAGTGCCAGATAAAGGACAGACTCCTCTTCCTCCCCCAGGAGGAGTAGCACAGGAGCACAGCACAGGAATCTGCTGGGTCTGGAAACTCCAAATGGGGTCATGTGCCAGAGATAGAAATGCTCGGTAACAGGCCAGGTGAGCACAGAGAGCAGCCACAAACCAGGGAGTTAGGAGGGATTGACTGCTTTTCTCTCAGGGCTCACTGAGGAATGGAGCCCCTAGTTCTCTGGGGCCGGAGAATGGGAGGCCACCACTTTCATTCTCGTCCTCTAAAGCTGTAGGGAAAGCATTTAGGGAATGAAAGCTACCAAGAACAAACCCAAGCAGATTGCTTAGCCTGGCCTCTGGCAGGGGCAGTGCGATTCCATCTGGGCAAAGACATTTGATAATCACTGCAACAGACCTCTCCCCCATAAGATCAGCAAAAATATCCAGCCAAGACAAGTTTACCAATCAATGAGAACTGCAAACCTCCAGCGCTATCGGAATACAGCACATAGAATTCATGTCTTTTTCACCATGATCCTTTAGTCTTTCAAAGTTAGTGTTTAAAATTTTCTATTTCTTTTTCTGTTTTTTTTTCTTTCCTTTTTCAACCAACATTTTATCAATTCCTTTCTTAAAATCTTTTTTAATTTTCATTTTTACACTCATATTTTACCCTTTCATTGTTCTTAACCTTATTTTTTTTAATATATTTAAGTTTTTCTTTCTTTAAAATTTTGGGACACAGTTTCATGTAATAGAACAAAATATACCTTAATCTAGTGTATGGCTTTGTTTAGTCTCCAGCCTCTTCACATTCTCTCCTTTTTCTTCTTTTTTTTTTTTTCTTCTTTCTTTTTTCAACCAACTTCTTACCAATTCCTTTTTTAAAATCTTTTTTAATTTTCATCTTTACAGTCATATTCCATGTCTTCATCATATTTACCTAACTTTTGTATATATATATATAAGTTTTTCCTTCTTTAAGATGTTGAAAGGAAGTTTCTTCTAACAGACCAAAATACATCCCAAATCTAGTGTGTGGCTCTGATTTATTCAGCAGCCTGATCATATCCCACCCCCTCTTACCTTTCCCCCTGTTTTAGGTCTCTTCTGATTTGTTTTGTGTATACTTTCCTAGGGTCATTGTTACTTTTTAGCTTTTTGTTCTCTCATTCCTCTATTCTTCTCTGGACAAAATCACAAAATGGAAAAACTCCCCTCAAAAAGTAGAACAAGAGGCAGTACTGACTACAAGGGACCTAATCAATACAAACATTGGTAAGATATTGGAACTACAGTTCAGAATGATTACAAAGATAGTAGCTGGGCTTGAAAAAAGCACAGAAGATACTAGAGAATCCCTTTCTGGAGAAATAAAAGAACTAAAATCTAACCAAATCAAAATCAAAAAGGCTATTAACGAGGTGCAATAAAAAACTGAGGCTCTAACTGCTAGGATAAATGAGGCAGAAGAGAGAATTGGTGATACAGAAGACCAAATAATGCAGAAAAAAGAAGCTGAGAAAAACACAGATAGACAACTACTGGGTCACAAGGGGAGAATCTGAGAGATAAGTGATACCATAAGATGAAAAAATACTAGAATAATTGGGATCCCAGAAGAAGAAGAGAGAGGGGGACAGAAGGTATATTGGAGCAAATATAGCAGAGAACTTCCCTAATTTGGGGAAGGAAACAGGCACCAAAATCCAGGAGGCACAGAGAACCCCTCTCAAAATCAATAAATGTAGGTCAACACCATCATCTAATAGTAAAACTTACAAGTCTCAACAAAGAGAAAATCCTAAAAGTAACTCAGAAGAGGCGGTCTGTAACCTACAACAGAAGAAACATTAGATTGGCAGCAGACCTATCCACAGAGACCTGACTGGCCAGAAAGGACTGGAATGATATATTCAGAGCACTAAAAGAGAAAAATATGCAGCCAAGAATACTATATCCAGCTAGACAGTTATTGAAAATAGAAGGAGAGATTAAAAAATAACTTCCAGGACAAACAAAAACAAACAAAAAGAATTTGCAAACACCAAACCAGCCTTATAGGAAATATTGAAAGAGGTCCTCTAAGCAAAGAGTGAGCCAAAAAGTAACAGACCAGAAAGGAACAGAGATAGTATACAGTAACAGTCACCTTACAGGAAGTATAATGGCACTAAATTTGTATCTTTCAATGGTTACCCTGAATGTAAATGGTTACTCTAAATGTCCCAATCAAAAGACACAAGGTTATCAAATTGGATAAAAAAATAAGATGCATTGATAATGCTGTCTACAAGAGACTCATTTTAGACCCAAAGACACCTCCAGATTTAAAGTGAGAGAATGGAAAACTATTTATCATGCTAATGGACATCAAAAGAAAGCTGGGGAGGCAATCCTTATACCAGAAAAAATAGATTTTAAACCAAAGACAATAATAAGAGTATAATAAGAGATGAGGAAGGACACTTACTTAAAAGGTCTTTCCAACAAGAAGATCTACCAACTTAAAATATCTATGCCCCTAATGTGGGAACAGCCAATTATATAAACCAATTAGTAACAAAATCAAAGAAACACATTGACAATAATACAATAATAGTAGGGGACTTTAACCTGCCCCCTCCAAAATGGACAGATTATCTAAGTAAAAGATCAAAAAGGAAAAAAAGGCTTTAAATGACACACTGGACTAGAAGGACTTCACAGATATTTCCAGAACATTCCACCCCAAAGCAACAGAATACACATTCCTCTCTAGTGCACATGGAACAGTCTCCAGAATAGATCACATCCTGGGTTACAAATCAGGTCTAAACCGGAACGACAAGATGGGAATCATTCCCTGCATATTTTCAGACCACAATGCTTTGAAATAGAACTCAATCACAAGAGGAAAGTTGGAAAGAACCCAAATACATGGGGACTAAAGAGCATCCTACCAAAGAATGAATGGGTTAACCAGGAAATTAAAGAAGAATTTATAAAATTCATGGAAACAAATGAAAATGAAAACACAACTGTTCAAAATCTTAGGATACAGCAAAAACTGAGAGAATAATATATAGCAATATAAGCCTTTCTCAAGAAACAAGAAAGTCTCAAATACACAACCTAACCCTACACCTAAAGGAGCCTGGAGAAAGAACAGCAAATAAAGCCTAAACCCAGAAGAAGAAGAGAAATAATAAAGATCAGAGCAAAAATCAATGAACTAGAAACCAAAAGAACAGCGGAACAGATCAATGACACTGGGAGCTGGTTCTTTGAAAGACTTAATAAGATTGATAAACCGCTGGCCAGGCTTACCGAAAAGAAAAGAAAAAGGACCTAAATTAATAAAATCATGAATGAAAGAGGAGAGATCACAACCAACATCAAATAAATACAAACAATTATAGGAACATATTTTAAGCAACTATATACCAGCAAATTTGACAATCTGGAGGAAATGGTTACATTCTTATAGAGGTATAAACTACCAAAACTGAACCAGGAAAAAATAGAAAACCTGAACAGACTCATAACCAGTAAGGAAATTGAAGCAATCATCAAAAATCTCCGAACAAACAAGAGCCCAGGGCCAGATGGCTTCCCAGGGGAATTCTACCAAACATTTAAAGAAGTATTTATACCTATTCTCCTGAAACTGTTCCAAAAAATAGAAATGGAAGGAAAACTTCCAAACTCATTTTATGAGGCCAGCATTAACCTGATCCCAAAACCAAAAACCCCATCCGAAAGGAGAATTACAGATCAATATCCCTGATGAACACGGATGCAAAAATTCTCACCAAAATACCAGCAAAGAGGATCCAACAGTACATTAAAAGGATTATTCACCACAACAAGTAGGATTTATTCCTGGGCTGCCAGGTTGGTTCAACATTTGCAAATCAATCAATGTGATACAATACATTAATAAAAGAAAGAACAAGAACCATATGATATTCTCAATAGATACAGAAAAAGCATCTGACACAGTAAAGTATCCTTTCTTGATCAAAACTCTTCACAGCGTAGGGATAGAGTGTACATACTTCAATATCGTAAAAGTCATCCCTGAAATACCCACAGCAAATATCATTCTCAATGGGGAGAAACAGACAGTTTTTCTCCTGAGGTCAGGAACATGACAGGGATGTCCACTCTCACCACTGCTGTTCAATGTAGTACTAGAAGTCCTAGCCTTAGCAGTAAGACAATAAAAAGAAATAAAAGACATCTGAATTAGTGAAGAAGAAGTCAAACTCTCACTCTTTGCAGATGACATGATACCTTATATGGAAAACCCAAAAGACTCCACCTCAACACTGGTGAACTCATAGAGGGATTCAATAAAGTTGGCATGATATAAAGTGAATGCAGAGAAATCACCTGTGTTTCTATATACCAACGACTAGACAGAAGAAAGAGAAATTAAATAATCAATCCCATTTACAATTACACCCAAAACCATAAAATACTTAGGAATAAATCTAACCGAAGAGGCAAAGAATCTGTACTCAGAAAACTACAGAAATTGAGGAAGACACAAAGAAATGGAAATGGAAGACACAAAGAAATGGAAAAACATTCCATGCTCATGGATTGGAAGAACAAATATTGTGAAAATGTCTACACTACCTAGAGCAATCTATACATTTAATGCAATTTCTTTCAGAACACCATCAACTTTTTTCATGGAAATGGAACAAACAATCCTAAAAGTTGTATGGAACCAGAAAAGACCCCAAATAGCCAGAGGAATGTTGAAAAAGAAATCCAAAGCTGGTGGCATCACAATTCCAGACTTTAAGCTCTATTACAACTATCATCATCAAGACAATAAGGTACTGGCACAAAAACAGACACATAATCAATGGAACAGAATGGAGAGCCCAGAAATGGACCCTCAACTCTATGGTCAACTAATCTTTGCCAAAGCAGGAAAGAATGTCCAATGGAAAAAAGACAGTCTCTTCAACAAATGGTGTTGGGAAAATCGGATAGTCACATGCAGAAGAATGAAACTGGACAGTTTCCTTAAGCCACACACAAAAATAGACTCAAAATGGATGAAAGATCTCAATGTGAGACAGGAATCCATCAAAATCCTTGAGGAGAACACAGGGGGTTCCTAGAAACATTGCCAAAGGCAAGGGAAGCAAGGGCAAAAAGGAACTTTTAGGACTTCATCAAGATAAAAAGCTTTTGCACAGCAAAGGACACAGTCAACATAACCAAAAGACAACTGATGGAATAGGAGAAGATATTTGCAATCGGCTTTTCAGACAGAGGGCTAGTATCCAAAATCCATAAGGAACTTATCAAACTAAAAACCCAAAGAATAAACAATCCAATCAAGAAAGGGGCAAAAGACATGAACAGACATTTCTAAAAAGTCGACATCCAAATGGCCAACACACACATGAAAAAGTACTCAACATCACTTGGCATCAGGGAAATATAAATCAAAAGCACAGTGAGATACCACCTCACACTAGTCAGAATGGCTAAAATTAACAAGTCAGGGAATGACAGATGTTGGTGAGGATGCAGGAAAGGGTAACCCTCCTACACTGTTGGTAGGAATGCAAGCTGCTGTAGCCCCTCTGGAAACAGTATGGAAGGCCACAAAAAGTTGAAATAGAGCTACCCTATGAACCAGCAATCACTCTACTGGATATTTACACTAAAGATACAAATGTAGTGATCCGAAGGGGCACATGCACCCCAATGTTTATAGCAGTAGTGTCCGGAATAGCCAAACTATGGAAAGAGCCCAGATGTCTATCAGCAAATGAACGGATAAAGAAGATGTGGTATGTGTATACAATGAAATACTATGCAGCCATCAAAAAGTGAAATCTTGCCATTTGCAACAACATGGATGGAACTAGAAGGTATTACACTAAGTGAAATAAGTCAATCAGGGAAAGACAATTATCATATGATCTCACTGATATGAGGAATTTGAGAAACAAGACAGAGGATCATAGAGGAAGGAAGGGGAAAATGAAACAAGATGGGACCAAGGAGAGAGACAAACCATAAGAGACTCTTAATCTCAGGAAACAAACTGAGGGTTGCTGGAGTGGAGAGGGGTGGAGGGATGGGGTGGCTGGGTGATGGACACTGGGGAGGGTATGTGCTATGGTGAGTGCTGTGAATTGTGTAAGACTGATGAATCACAGACCTGTACCCCTGAAACAAATGATATGTTATACGTTAATTAAAAAAATAATAAAAAAGTTTTTAAAAAAGAATGGTTATAATGGAGTCATGTTATTCATTTATAGTATAGATTATCTCTTGTCATGCTATAGCAAATTTCTGAATTCATTTAACATTTGTCTAAATATCTATACCCATTTTGTGTTCTTATCCTTCTTTTTTGCATCTTTATAAAATGAAGCTGCTTTTTTGAAACATAGCTGTAACAAGTCTCTAACAAAAAGAACCTCTAACCACCAACTCACTCAAACTTAGTCCTGTTATGTTAATGAGTAAGAATTCTCTTTCCTAAATATTCAAGTGAACAGTTTCCTATCTCATATAACAAAAAAAATTCAACCAGTATGCTCTTAGGGAAATCAAAGCAGTTTCCATTTATTAAAGGTTATATCTGCTATCTATGCTATACAACATAGTATCATTAGTTTAGTGGGAGAAAGAAGAACATAACAAGTACTGTTATTTCATGTCCAAAACAAGTCAGGTACAAAGCAAGGGAGGAAGCGAACCTTACTAATCTCGAGCATTTAAACTATGATTTTTTTATTGTTTTCCAATTAACTTATAAGTATTCTACTTAGGTAAGGATCAATATAGCATTTTCACAAGAATCATAAGAATTATGAAGGAACTTCAATAATTAATAAAGATAAGAAATCCTTTCACAGTTTATGAGAGAAACCTTTTTCATACTTTCTCACAGTAACATCAAAAGGAAAAGGTGCCCTAAAATAAGGCGCCTTTTTCTTTTCTTTTTTTTAAGATTTTATTTATTTATTTGAGAGAGAGAGACATAATGAGAGAGGAAACACAAGCAGGGGGAGTGGGAGAGGGAGAAGCAGGCTTCCCACTGAGCTGGGAACCCAATGTGAGGCTTGATTCCAGGACCCTGGGATCATGACCTGAGCCAAAGGCAGATGCTTAACCACCTGAACCACCCAGGTGCCCTTAATGCACCTTCTTCCATTAAGTTTATTATCTAGGCATAAAGGGCTGGGTGATGGGCATTAATTAAGGAAGACACGTGATGTGATAAGCACTGGGTGTTATACACAACTAATGAACTGTTGTACACTACAACAAAAACTTATGATGTACTATATATAGGCTAACAGAATTTAAATTTAAAGACAATTTTTTAATAAATAAATAAATAAAGATAATAGGTTGACAAAGAATTGACCTATGTCACTGAGCTTGTTGGGAAAGTCCTGGATAAAGAAAATGTTATGTCAATAAATCAGGTGAGTGAAGGAGTAATTAACTTCATATGTATACTTAGATTATGTTTTTGAAACATATCATACACACACACACACACACATTGTTCCTGTCCCTAAATATATAATATAAGCCTCTCACTTTTTAGTTATTTCAGTTCTAATAAGGAAAAACAGGATTTTCCAAACCAACGGACAGAAAAAAATTAGGCTTTCAAAATGTTCCTGCAGAAATTTATTAGGATTCCTGGCTATACTGCTGAATTAGGTGAACAAGATAGAGAGTGAGGTCTATGAAGAAATCCTTGCCAACTTGTGTTCCAGGGATATTAAAAATAGAAGAAAGCAAATGTATCTGAATGCTTGTCACTACTTACGAAATTAGAAAAGTTTAAGAGGGTCCACAAGTTAAGATCCTGATGGTGAACTTCTGAGAGCATTTTGATTTAAATTAAATTAGTGGAGGTATTTAAAGAGGTGCTAAAGCTACAGTAACTAAAATAAGATTTTTTTTTATTAAAAAATGTCAGTAATGTTACTAAACCTCAATAATAAATATCTTATATGTCTTATTCAGGCTCAGTCTATTCTGAAAAATCCTTGTTTTTCAAAGCATAAAAAATACATGTCATGTATGCAGGCAGAAAGGAATTTAAACTCACACCCTTCAAGTGGAACAAGAGAAAACTTTTATAGCCAAGAAATAAATGTGAAGAAAAATCATAAAACTAAACAAAAAACATAATACAAATTACACAGGCCTGTCACAAAACTTAACAAAAAGTTATAACAAAAAAGGATGAACTCAAACTGCCCTTTTTATTAACTACTTTGAAGGTTCATAATATCATTCCATTTGAGAAATGGAATCTAGGATTCAATCCTTAGGTACTATTACTATAAAAACAATTTTTGATAAAAGATTGAATGTTTTCCCTCTAAGATCATGAACAAGGCATGGATGGTCTGTTCTCACCATTTTTATTTAACTCTGTACTGCAGATTTTAGTCAATGTAGGGAAGCAAGAGAAAGCAATAAAAGGCATCCAGATCAGAAAGGAAGAGGGGAAAACTATCTTTATTAGCTGATGATGTAATCATTTCTATAGAAAATCCTACGAAATCTAAAATATATATATATATATATATATATATATATATATATATATATATACTAGCACTAATAATTGAGTATAGTAAAATTGCAGGATTTAAAGTAAACACATAAAAACTGAATCTTTATATACTAGCAATGAACAATCAGAAATTGAAATAAAAATACTTTTATATCTAGGAAAATGTTTCTATAGTCAGTGTCAAAGAAATTACTGCCTATGTTTCTCCTAAGACTTTTATGCCTTCAGGTGTCATATTTAAGTCTTTAATCCACTTTGAGTTTTTCTGTGTGTCTTGAGTAAGAAAGTGGTCCAGTTTCATTACTCTGCAATGTAGCTGTCTAGTACCATCTGTTGAAGAGACTCTCTTTTCCCTACTGTATATTCTTGCTTCCTCTGTCATAGATTAACTGATCATATAAGCATGGGTTTATTTCTGGGCTCTCTATTCTGCTGCACTGATCTATGTGTCCACTTTTGTGCTAGTACTATCCTGTTTTGATTACTACAGATTTGTAGTATATCTTAAAATCTGAGATTGCGATACCTCCAGCTTTCTTCTTCTTCTTCTAGATTGCTTTGGCTATTTGGGGTCTTCTGTGATCCATACATTCCATACATAGTATTTTGTTCTAGTTCTATGAAAAACACTGTCAGTATTTTGATAGGGACTACACCAAAATAACAAGCTTATGCACAGCAAAGGAAACCATCAATAAAACAAAAAGGCAACCTACTATATGGGAGAAGATATTAGAAAATAATATATAAGATAAGGGGTTAATACCCAAAATATATAAAGAACTTCTACAATACAAAAAAAAATCCAATTAAAAAATGGGCAGACACCCTGAACAGACATTTTTCCAAAGAAGACATACCAATGGCTAAAAGACACATGAAAAGATGCTCAACATCACTCATTATCAGGGAAAGGCAAATCAAAACTACAATGAGCTATCTATCACCTTACCCGTCAGAATGACTAGACTCAAAAAGATAAGAAATAACAAGTGTTCATGAGGATGTAGAAAAAAGGGAACACTTTTGCACTGCTGGTGAAAATGTGAATTGATGTAGCCACAATGGAAAACAGTGTGGAAGTTCCTCAAAAATTTAAAGATATTATTGCCATATGATCCAATAATTCCACTACTGGGTATCTACCCAAAGAAAACAAAAATACTCACTCAAAAGGATATATGCACTCCTATGTTTATTGCAGCATTATTTACAATAGCCAAGATATGAAAGGAACCTAAGTGCCCATCAACACATGAATGGATAAAGAAAATGTGATACACACACACCCACATATACAAACTGGAATATTACTCAGCCATAAAAAGAATAAGATCTTGCCATCTGCAACAACATGGGTGCACCTAGAGGGCATTATGCTAAGTGAAACAAGTCAGCGAAAGACAAATACCATATGATTTCATTCATATCTGGAATTTAAGAAATAAATGAATAAAAAAAGAAACTGGGGCGCCTGGGTGGTTCAGTGGGTTAAGCCTCTGCCTTCAGCTTAGGTCATGATCTCAGGGTCCTGGAATCGAGCCCCACATTGGGCTCTCTGCTTGGCAGGAAGCCTGCCTCCCCCTTTCTCTCTGCCTGTCTCTCTGCCTAGTTGTAATTTCTGTCTGTCAAATAAATAAAATCTTAAAAAAAAAGAAACAAACAAACAAAAAACCCAGACTCTTAAATCCAGAGAACTGGTGGTTGCCAGAGGGGAAGTGGGCTAGCAAAAGAATTAGTGTAACAGATAAAGGGGACTAAGAGTATACTTATCTTGATAAGCACTGAGTTATGTATAGCAAAGGTGAATCATTATATTGTACACCTGAAAGTAATATACTATTGTATGTTAATTGTACTTCACTTCAAACTTTTCCCTATATTTATTAATACAGAAATTACACAAAAAAGTCTTTATAAAAATATTAAAAAAATATTTTATGACATCACAAATATAAAATACTTATGGATAAATCTATTAAAAATGTACAAGGCCAATACACTGAGTCAAAATATTATTGAGAGCTATTAAAAATCTAAACAAATTGAAAAAATGTGGTCTTCATGAATTAAAATATTCAATATTGTTAAGATGTCACTTCTCTTCAAATTGATCTATAGATTTAATATAGTCCAAGTCAAAATTCCAATGGCATTTTTAGAGAAATTGACAAGATGTTTCTAAAATGTGTATGAAAATTAAAGGAATCTAATTAGCCAAAACAACTTCGAAAAAGAACAAAGTTTGAGGATTTATCTTAACTGTCTCCATGACTTATTATTAAGACACAATAATCAAGATATTGTGGTACTACTGGTGGAGGGATAGACACAGATAAACGGAAAAGAATAAAGAGTCCAGAAATAGATTCACATACATATAGTCACTCAACAAAGATGCAAAGGCAATTCAAGGGTGGAAAGGATAGCTTTTTTTTTTTTTTTAATTTAATTTTTAAAAAAATTTTTTTTTTAAGATTTTATTTGTTTATTTATTTGACAGACAAAGATCACAAGTAGGCAGAGCAGCAGACAGAGAGAGAGGAGGAAGCAGGCTCCCTGTTGAGCAGAGAGCCTGATGTGGGGCTCGATCCCAGGACCCTGGAATCATGACCTGAGCCGAAGGCAGAGGCTTTAACCCACTGAGCCACCCAGGCACCCCAAACGGATAGCTTTTAAAAAATGGTATTAGTGCTTGCTTCAGCAACACATATACTAACAAGGACAATGTGCATTTAAAAAAATAAATTAAATAACAATAAAAATGGTTTTACAACAAGTAGATATCCATGTGCCAAAAAAGCAGGGGGCTCAGCATTCCTCTATATCTTGAATTTTGAATCATATTAAAAAATTAACTCATAAATATTGAACCAAAATGTTAAACCTAAAACTAGAAAGATTCTACAATATGAAGGAGAAAAATCTCTGTGGCTTTGGTTAGGCAAACATTTCTTTTTTTTTTTTTTTTTTTTTTTTGGCAAACATTTCTTAGATCAATACCAAAAGCATGAGGCATGGGAAAAAACTAATAAACTAAACATCAACATTAACAAGTTCTGCTCTTTGAGAACCCTGTTAAGACAAGGAAAAGAGAAGCCATTGCTGGGGGGGGAAAAAAGGTGCAAACCACATATCTGATAAAGGACTTAACATCCAGAAGATATAAGAATGCTCACAACTCGAGTAAAAACACGAAAACTTAATTTAAAAAAAGGCAGAATTTGAATACACACCACTAGAGATGTACAAATGAAAAATAAGCACATGAGACGATGCTCAACATTATTAGGCATAACAGAAATGCAAACTAAAACTGCAGTGAAATACCACTATGTACCCATAAGAATGACTAAACTTAAAAAAAAGATGGGCCATACCAGGATATGGAGGAACTAGCACTGTCACACCCTACTGGTGGGAAAATAGTTAGGTTGTTTCTTAAAAAGTTAAACATACAACTGCAATTTAACCGAGCCATTGCCAATTTAGGTATTTACCCAAGAGAAACTAAAGGATATATCCCTGCAGAGACTTGTATACAAGTGTTCGTAGTAGCCAGAAAGCAGAAACAACTGAAATGTCCATCAACAGGTGAAAAGATAAAGAAGCTATGCTCTTGGGGGCGCCCGGGGGGGCTCAGTGGGTTAAAGCCTCTGCCTTTGGCTCGGGTCATGATCCCAGGGTCCTGGGATCGAGCCCCACGTGGGGCGCTCTGCTCAGTGGAGAGCCTGCTTCCTCCTCTCTCTCTGCCTGCCTCTCTGCTTACTTGTGATCTCTGTATGTCAAGTAAATAAATAAAATCTTAAAAAACAAAACAAAACAAAAGAAGCAGCTATGCTCTAACACAATAGAGTACTACTCAGCATTAAAAACAATGAATTATTGGTAAGTGCAACAACATGGATGAATCTCAAAATAATTATGCTGTATTAAAGAGGCTGAGAGAGGGAGAGGGAGAGAGAGAGGGCAAATAGTGTATAATTCCATTTATATAAAATTCTAGAAAATGCAAATTAATCTATGATGACACAAATCAGATTAGTGGTCCCCTGGGGACTGGAAGGATAAAAAGGGCAGGAGTGAGGAATTTCAAAGAGGCACAAGAAAACTTCCAGAGGTAATGAATATGTTTACCACGCTGATTGTAGTGATAGTTTCACAAGTCGAAGCATATCAAAATTTATCAAACTATATACGTTAAATAGTGCTTTGGTCAAATTCAACTCATTACTATGGGCAAGAATATTAAAATAATCAATTCTTGGGCACCTGGGTGGGTCAGTTGTTTAAGTGTCTGCCATCAGCTCAGGTCATGATCCCAGAGTCCTGGGATGGAGTCCTGCATCAGGCCCCCTGCTCAGGGGGGAGCTTGCTTCTCCTTCTCCCTGTGCCTCTCCCACCTGCTCGTGTTCTCTCTCTTGCTTGTTCTTGCTCTCTCTCAAATAAATAAAATCTTAAAATACTAAATAAATAAATTAAATAATCCTCTGAAAAACTGAATTACTTGTTCAAGAGGGATATGCAAAGGCAAATGAAATCAGTAATTCACGTTCATAATATTTTTGATATATTGATGGTTATTTGTAGATTTTTGATGGGTTCTGGACAAGTGAACTACATCTAAGAAAAATATACTGGAAAATGAACAATCATACCTTGATTTGTGCAAAGGGTCTTTCATAACCTCCAACATAGAGCAGACCAACATTCTGAGGAAGTAACCTACAAAATAAAACAAAAACTTATTATTTTGAAAACACTCTTCCTTATATAAGAAGCTCGTATAATCATCATAATTTGTAGATACTGTGAAAAAGCTACCTTTGCAGTTATTCTTGTCTTTTGCTCTATGAGATAGCTGAGGAATAATCCTTTTTTTAACTAATTTGGAAATAGGTTGTCACAGGAGGGTACTTCTCTTTTTTGTTTGTTTTTTTACTCAAGTATAATTAATATACAGTGTTACATTAGTTTCCAGTATACGATGTAATGATTCAAGAAAAATTCTTATACTTCAGAAAATAGTAGTAAATGTTGAGAATAGAAACTTAGATGTAGAATAGTCTAACATATTAGTAATTCTGGCAAAATTACTACATAGTATCTCTGGGAAAAAACTAAAAGAAGTAATGCATGTATTTAAAAATCTGTAAGGATTAAATTCAAGAAACACTCATTGTACACCTATACTATATACTGTAGGAGATAATACAAACCTAAATAACTCAGTCCCCAAAATATAAAGGAAAACCAGACACATAATAATGCTACCAAAAGGCGGTCTCTGATAAGGGCAATATATATGTACTTGCCACTGCAAAATAGTGGAGTAAAAGGTACTTGCTATCAAGGGAGCTGGAAAAGTTCAAATAGGTGAGATTTGATTCAGTCTTAAATGGTGGGTAAGGCAAAGGGAGAAATTTAAACAAGTCGTGAAAATGTAGAAGATCTGAGACAATAGGTAGACAAGTATGGCTAGAGTGAGGGATAATTTAGTTGAAGATGAAAACCCAAAGGAAGTTTGGAATAAACTACAAAGAATGTCAAATGCCATATCTTTACTTTATAAGCAATATGAAGTCATATTTCTGTAAGATGTACTTAGTTCTTATAAAAAAAATACACATGAAAATAAAAAGCAAACCATACAGAGCGTTAAAAAAAAAAAGTAAGTTACCTTCTAGGAATCATCCTTCCCTTCCTATTTCCACTTAAAAGAGAGCTATCATTCCTGACTGCATTAAACAATGTGAATGAAGAAACACCATCATTTGAACTGTGCTTGTGGAGCGTATAGTGGTACAGGGTATGAGAAGAACATAAACATTCTTATGATTATCTCATTTTTCTTTTATCATAGATCCTTTCTCAATGGGCACTAACTCCCTTCTTAACCTTAGTGTACATAAAGAATATGAAAACACTTTGCCTATACTCCTTGCCTACAGGAACCAGGCCAAAACACATCTCCTCAGAGTCTAGGTAATGAAAATTAATAGCATTTTACAGCAGGTAAAAAAATGATCTCAAGGATGACTGTATAATTCTATTACATGAATCTGAAAATGAAACACTGAGTAGTATTTAAAGTGAACAAAAGACTACAAACTCAAAACAATCTTATGGAAATTTCTCAGGATACCATATTGGTCTAATCATAAAAAATCAGAACACAAGATTATCACAACCATCCGTTTAAATTTATAGTTAGTGACTTCAAAAATTCTACTTCAGTAATTCCAGGATATGAATTTCTTCATATTTTAACTTCTCTGAAAACTGGATGCCTCTGATATTCTATGGTATCTTATAATCACTGTTTCCATTGACTCAGTCTAGGAAGACTAAGAAAGCACACTCTCAAAGCACCTTAGATTTTATGAAGTAAGGTAGATAGACATTCAATCTCCCAGGAACATTCTCTGCTCCTCAACATTCTTTAAAGGCTCATAAAGCATTAAAAGCTACTGAAAGAATGTTAATAGCTGATGAACGCAATCTTGATCAAACCAAGTTAGCAAAAAGCTACTTAATTTTGAAATATAAGTGATACTTGCAGTAATTCATTTTAGCATGTTGTTGAAGGTCATAAACAGGACTAAGGCATTTGTTCACTGAATGTAAGTAGAAAGCATAGGCAATATCTCTAAACCTCAACTGTGAAATGGAGAATTTCTTAGTCATCAATTAACATATAAGAAATTAAATCTCACAAATCATTGCCAGTACCACAATTTAATGTTAGTTATATATAGCAGTAGTAATTTATTTCCTATATAACAAATGTTCACAAAAACCTTAATAAACCCACTTCAGAAGTAAGAATAGTCACTGTTCATACAAATAAAGATGGTAGAGAAAGAAGAGAATAAAAGCTGGCTGACATTTAAAAATCAATATGCTTCTAATTACTATTCATATGCATTTCAGGAAGCTCGCCAATATACCATTTAGTATGCCCCATTTCCTCCAACTTGCCTATCTAACAGCTACCTTTCCTTAAATAAGAAATTTCTTTAATATATCAATTATGTATCATATACATGTTTCACTTTTTAAATACTGTTCAATTATGTATCATATACATGTTTCACTTTTTAAATACTGTTCTCTCTCATTCATATACCTATTATTACTTACCACAGATTATATTACCACCATCAACTGAGTGGGTTTTAATATGTACCATAATCTAAATGCCATGCCTTGCACAAAATAATTAACACTCTGAAAACATTTTTAAGATGGGACATTTCTTCAACCATTTTTACATTTCAAAAAATTATTTTACCAAATTGTATACATAATTGTTGTCAAATAATAGACCATTTATGGTGACAGGGTACTTGCATATAATAAAGCAATCACACATTTTAAATCCCCAGAGTAGGGCGTTAATTCAGCACTGATAAGTGCATTCATATGTATACATTAAAATAGAAAACCTGACTCATTTAGTACTAGATAACTGCTTTGCCATTAAGTTACATGAACATTAACATAACCTTTATACAAATGCTAGCAACTCCTGAAATATTTGCTTGTAACTAAATACTTCTGTGGCATGGCTATCAAAGAGGGAAATAGCAGGGCTCTGGGTGGCTCAGCTGGTCAAACATCTGACTCTTGATCTCAGGGTCATGAATTCAATCCCCAGTTAGGCTCCAGGCTGAGGACAGAGCCTACTTAACAGAAAAAGAAAAAAAAAAAAAAGAGGAAAGTAGCAATAAGACAGCAATCAGCAGTAAGAGAGCAATAAGGCATGTGGGCAGGAGAATCAGGGATGGACCTATTAAGAGTTTTTGAAAAGGTGAACACAGGTAAGACTAATGTTCATTTTGCTTCAAATTCCCAAATACAATATTAACAAATACCTATCCTGGAAAGAATACCATAAAGTTATTTCCAGAAAAGTTTCTCACATAAAGGAAAAATAAAACTTGTCCAGTAATAAAATGAACATTATTTAAGAGGACCTCATTCACCATAATCTAATGATATAACAGATATTTTTAAAAGTTTTAAAAGGAAACTGAGTCTATAATTGCTTCAAATCAAAAATTTTAAAAAGGAAAGGGAATCTTTTTAAAATAAAAATAAGTTAAATAACTCAAAATTAACTACTCAGTCTATAGCCCATAATTAAAACACTTGCTAATAGATATGTCTTTCAACTGCAATAAAATATCCTGGAAAAAAAAAAAAAGCATAGCTTGTTTGTTTGTTTATTTGTTTTTAAGGCAGAGAGCATGAACATCCAAGCAGAGCAGTGGTTGGGGGCGGTGGGCAGAGGGAGAGGGAGAGAAAGGATCTTAAGCAGGCTTCAAGCCCAGTACAGATCATGACCTGAGTCGAAGTCAAGAGTCAGTTGCTTAATAGACTTTGCTAACCAGGTGCCCCAAAATTTACAGTATCTTTAAAGCTGATTTACATAAAATCCTACTTCTCAGAGAAACTGCATCTGATATACCAACTACTAGGGAAAATGAGAATGCAAACACAAGAATTCAGTTAGAAGTCAAGAACATAAAAATTACCAGAAAATCTCCATGTTTAAAATGATAGAAATACATCAATAAATAACTTATAGGACAGAAAGGACATCCCAAAGGAAAGTATCAAATATTTTTAACTAGATAACAAAATAACAATATATCAAAACTTGTAAGATATAGCTAAATCCAACTTAGATAAAAACTTATAACCTAAACTGTGTATGTCAAAAAAGAAATGCTGAAAATCAGTGAGTTAGCAACTACCTCAAGAAATTAGAAAAATACCACTAAATTAAACCCAAAGAAAATAGAACAAAATAAGTTGAAATTCATGAATAGAAAATATACATTAGATTGGACTGAAAGATTAAAAATGGTTTCTTCTAAAAGAATAATTAAATTGATAAATCCCTAATGAGACTGACAAATAAAAGATACAGCACAAACAGTCAGGAATAACACGGAGAACACGGCCTACATATACTAAAAAATAAGAGGATATCATAAACCCTCTTACACCAACAAGTTCGAAAACTGAGACTAGAAAAACTTCCAGAAAAATACAGTGAAATAAAACTGACCTAAGAAAAAACAGAGTATCTTACTTGTCCCACTGTAAAAATTTTTAACGATCTCCCCAAAGAAAGCAAAAGGTCTAGATGGATTCTTCAGCAAATTCTACCAAACATTTAAGAGAAAATTAATTGTAATCATATACAAATTTTTCCAGAAAATAGAAGGAATATTTGTATTTTAATAAGTCAGCATAACTCTGACACTCAGATATGAAAAAGCAATGTTGATCAAAAGAATGAAAAGACAAGCAAGAGACCAGGGAAAAATGTTTGCAAGAGGACATTTACCCAAAATATTAAAGAACTTTTAAAATCTCAACAGTAAGAAAACAAGCAACCTAATTAAAAAATGGCCAAAGACCTAAACAGACATCTCACTAAGGATATATATGTCAAGTAAGCATAAAAAAAGATGTTCAACATCACAAGTCACTAGTGAAATGAATATTCAAATGAAATACCACTATACACCTATCAGAATGACCAAATCCAAAACACTGATACCAAAGAATGTTATTGAGAATGTGGAGCAACAAGAACTGTCATTCATTACTGGTAGAAATATAAAATGTAGAACAGTTTGGCAGTTTCTTATAAAATTAAACATATTCTTACCATATGATCCAGCATCACACTCCTTGGTATTTATCCAAATGAGTGAAAAACTTATGTCTACCTAAAAACCTAAGAGCTAGGTAATAATAACAGAAGAAACTATGTGCTGAAAGAGAGGGGATATATGGGAACTCTCTATTTTCTGCCCAAATATCTGGAAACCTAAAACAGTTCTAAAAAAAAAAGTTTATTTTCTTTAAAAAATGCAATGTTGATAGTACAAAAAAGGACCTGTATAGGTCAACTTCTCTCATGAACAAAAATGCAAAGAGAAAGTGAGGAAGGAAAGCCCTAAATAAATGAAATGAGAGAATGTATCATGTTCATGGATAGGAAATCTCAATGTTGAATATACTTAATGCAATGTTAATAATCCTGACAGAATCTGAGAAACTTAATAAGCTCATTATAAAATATACATGGGAAAGCAGAAGAACAAAAATATCAAAGATTCTCTCCTAAAGAATAACATAGTGAGGAGACTGAGTCCATTAGCTACCACAACTTCTTCCTATTCTTACAAAGCTACAGCATTAAAGAAAATGTGGTATTAGCACAGGACAGGCAAAAACACCAGTGGAATATAACAGAGAATCTAGAAACAGACCTACACATAAACAAACAATTTACTGCAAGATGGTGGGAAAAAACCTTCCATGTGTTAGAAGGGAAACAAACCTGAGTAAATTCCTCTTTAATTTTAATGTCACAAAAAACAATTGGTAAATCATATTATATAAAATTTTCAACAAACCATCAGGGCAAAAATAGTATAAATAAAGTCAAAAGATACCTAACAAACTGTGAGAAAATATTTACATTTGCAGTATACACTACAGAGAAGAAACCAATAGTTCTATTATTAAAAAACTCAAAAACTGAAAGCGAAAAGGGCCAAAAACATGTTGGAACAATGAGAACAAGACATAAAAAGGCAACACACACACACGCCAAAAAAAAAAAAAAAAAAAAAAAAAAAAGGACATTAAGAATATACAAAAATATTCCAACTTACTTGTAATTAGAGAAATACATATTAAAATAGCACTGAGATACCATTTCCGACCTATCAGACTGGCAAAAATTGAAACATATGGAGAATGTATTCTGCTGGCTAGCCTGGGGGAAACAAAAGTTCTCATATACTGTTGTTAAAAAAGCAAACTAGAAAAAAAAAAAAAAAAAAGAAAAAGCAAACTAGGACAGTGGTCATGGAGGGAAACTTGACAATATCTAACAAAACCACATATGCACTTAGCTTTTGACCTAATAATCTCTCTTCTAACAATATGCCTTGAAAATACACCTCCAAAAACGCAGAAATACACATGTACAAGGCTATTCACTGCACACTATTGGTATGCAAAATATTGGAACAACCTAAGTACACAGCAGAGTAGGTAAATAAGTTACAGTAAATCCATACAATGGAGTAACATGTACTGTAAAAAATAATGAGGAAGATCTCTACTGATAGGAAGCAATTTCTAAGATATGCTTACTGTTAAGTAAAAAAGGATATACAGTATGTTACTCTTTTTGTTTTAAGACTTTGAGAGAGAAAGTGTGCAAGTGGGGAGAGGGGCAAAGGGAGAGATAAAGGGAAAGAAGCAGACTGCACAGAGCACAGAGCCTGATATGGGGCTGGATCTCAGGTTTCTGAGATCAAGACCTGAGTTGAAATCAAGAATTGGACACTTAACTGACTGAGCAACCCAGGTGTGGCTATAGTATGTTATTCTTAATGTAAAAAAGAAAAAGTATTAGAAAATATTCATGTTAACTGTTCATTTGTGCAAAAAGATTTCCGGAAAGCTAAAACAGAAACTTTTTTTTTTTTTTTTTAAGATTTTATTTATTTGACAGAGAGAGAGAGAGAGAGATCACAAGTAGGCAGAGAGGCAGGCAGAGAGAGAGAGGGGAGGAAGCAGGCTCCCTGCTGAGCAGAGAGCCCGATGCGGGGCTCAATCCCAGGACCTGGGATCATGACCTGAGCTGAAGGCAGAGGCCTTAACCCACTGAGCCACCCAGGCGCCCCTAAAACAGAAACTTTTAAGGTTGTCTTCATTTGGGGGTAGGTATTATAGTGAATGAAGAAGGACAATTTTATGAGAATACCTTTTTGTAAAGTCATGACTAATATATTTTTTTTAAGATTTATTTATTTATTTGAGAGAGAGAGAGAGGGAGAGAGCATGAGCAGGGGAAGGGTAGAGGGAGAAACAGACTTCCTGCTGAGCAGGGAGCCCGATGCACAGGCTCAATTCCAGGATTCTGGGATCATGACCCGAGCTGAAGGCAGATGCTTAACAGACTGAGCCACCCAGGTGCCCCAAGTCATGACTATTATAACCATGATAATGTTTCATATACCAAATAAGTAAACAAATACGTAAACAATCAAAATCAACCAGAATGTTGAGGGAAACCAAAATAGAAAAAAAAATAACTGTATTACAAATAAATAACATCCCATGTTAAGGGGGATGGGAATGAAAAAGATCTTAAAGTAAGTTTAGAAACAGTATTTTGACTATATTCCACTGACACAAATATAGCCCTTGAGCTAGTAAACTTGTTTCTCATAGGGATATGGGTTAGTAATTCTAAATATGTTATATGTATACTAGGATTTAACAAACAAGTAAATACATCATGGATAAGGAGATACAGGTTTCTCACTGTACAAAGAGTTATACATAAGCAAAGGGAGAAAGCTAGAATTGACATTATGATGCTGGATTAGAGTCAGAAGTATTAGCAGGAATTCATAGCTTTTAATATATTCACAGATGGATAAAGAAATAAATATAAATGTGTGTGTAGGTGCATGTTAGTATATGATACATTCCTAGTTCTGACAACTGAGAGGGCCTATAATGATACTAAGCAGCAATTAGACTGAGGATCTAGGTTTTTTCTACCATTCACCACACACACACACACACACACACACACACACACACACACACTACACACTACACACACAGTGGGGTCCTTGGAGAAATGGCTGATTCCTGGACTGCAGGAGGGAAAATATAAGAAGAACCTGGAACAGCTATGGAACTAGAAAGTAAAGAAATGCTGAAAAATAATGAGACACTGTCAAAAGGACACAGAAGCTAAACTGAAGAAGTTCTTAATGACCAAAGCCAAAACAGCGACATAAAATGAGTCCTGGATTATAATCCATAGAGTAAAATACTCTTAAATCCTTACTGATATAAACAAACATATGAGGAAGGGGGGACAGTTCTTTAGAGTAAAATTCCCACTGAAAGACTAAAAAAGAATGAGGGAAATTGAAATTCACCATTATTTGGAATATTCACCAAATCAAACTGAAAAACACCACAGTGAGGATTGTTGTAGGCAAAAGTCAATGAAAGATGTTAGAACTAGAAGATGAAAATTTGATGAGAAACCTGATATTTGAATAGTCTCAAAGCTTCCTCTCCAGAAAACACTTATTAATTACAAAGAAAATATAGCAACTTTAGTGAAACCCAACCAAGTAATCAAATCTGACATCACAGTAGTAAGATTTATCAACATGCCCTCCCCTTCCCCAACACCATAAAACACACTGAGAAAGACAAAATATCACTTTCATGGTGTTCCTGCCAAAAGTACAGAAAAAGATCAAACTAAGGGACAACACTTGACCAATATTTCCAAAAAGTGTCAAGATCATGAAAAACAAAAATGAGATATTGTCACAGATTTGATTAGACATGAAAACTAAATGCAATGTGGAATCCTGGATGAGAAAAAGAATATTAGTGAGGAAACTGACAAAATTATATTAAGGAATGTAGTTAAGTTCATTGTGTTGTACTAACATTTATTTCCTGATGTTGACAATAGGGGAAAACAATGTGAGAGATATACAGGAATACTCCTGCACTATTTTGGAACTTTCCTATATGTCTAAAATCATTTTAAAATAAAAAAATTTTAAAAACATGCCATGAGACAACATGGATGGACCTGGAGGGTACTACACTAAATGAGTTAGAGAGAGAATGATTTGATTCATATGATTTCACTTATATGTGGAATCTAAATGGGTGATGGGGTATTAAGGAGGGTACTTGTTATTCTAGTGAGCACCAGTGTTATATGTAAAGGATGAGTCCTCTAACCTCTACTTCTGAAGCTGATACTACAATATGTTAACTAACTGGAATTTTCTTTTTTAAAGATTTTATTTATTTATTTGACAGAGATACAAGTAGACAGAGAGGCAGGGAAACAGGCTCCCTGCTGAGCAGAGAGCCAGATGCAGGGCTCGATCCCAGGACGCTGAGATCATGACCTGAGCCGAAGGAAGAGGCTTTAACCCACTGAGCCCCCAGGTACCCCAACTAACTGGAATTTAAATAAAAACTTGAAACACAAATTTAATTAAAATAAAATTTAAAAACAAACAGATTCTTAAATACAGAAAGCAAACTGATCATTGCCACAGGGGAGTCAGGTAGGGGAATGGGACAAAATAAATGAAGGAGATTTAGAGGTACAAACTTCCAGTTACAAATAAGTCATAGAGATGAAAAGTACAGCATAGGGAATATAGTCATTAATACTGTAATAATGTTGTATGGTGATTATACTTACTGTGGTGAGCACTGAGTATATGTAGAATTGTTGAATCAGTATGTTGTATACCCGAAATTAAGATAACATTGTCCACTATAGTTGAAGGAAAGAAGAAAGAAAGAAAGAGTGAGACTGCCCCCCACACCACCCCCAAAAGTTAACTCAAAATAGACTGAAGAACTGAATGTAGACCTGGAACAATTAAACTCCCAGAAGAAAATATAAAAGGCCCCTTGGCATCAGTCTTAGCAATGATTTTTTGACACCAAAAGCAAAGACAACAAAAGCAAAAATAAATAAGTGGAACTACATCAAATTGAAAAGCTTTTGCACAGCAAAGGGAACATAAACAAAATGAAAAGAGACCTACAGACAGGAGAAAATAATTTGCAATTAAATGTCTGATAAGTGGTTAATAACCAAAATATAAATAAAGAACTCATAACAATTCAACAGCCACACAAATCCAATTAAAATAGGAGCAGAGGAACTAAAAGACATACGGACAGCCAACAGGTACAAGGAAAGGTACTCAACATCACCATCAGGAAAATGAAAATCAAACCACAATGAGATATTACCTTACATCTGTTAGAATGGCTATTATTAAGAACAAAAACAAAAACCAAACCCTAAAACAAGAGATAACAAATGATGTGGAGAATGCAAAGAAAAGAGAACCCTTGTTTACTATTGGTGGGAATGTAATTAGTACAGCCATTATGGAAAACAGCATGGGCGGTTCCTCAAATATTAAAAATAGAACTACCATAAGATCCAGCAATTCTACTTCTGGGTATATATCTGAAAGAAATGAAATCTCTTTATTTACAATAGTCAAGACAACAATCTAAGTGCCCATCAGTGGATGAATGGATAAAGAAAATGTGTCATACATACAAAATGGAGTATTAGTCAACCATTACAAAAAGAAGGAAATCCCATCTGGGAGCCTGGGTGGCTCAGTGGGTTGGGCCACTGCCTTCGGCTCAGGTCATGATCTCAGGGTCCTGGGATCGAGTCCCGCATCGGGCTCTCTGCTCAGCAGGGAGCCTGCTTCCCTCTCTCTCTCTCTCTGCCTGCCTCTCTGTCTACTTGTGATCTCTCTCTGTCAAATAAATAAATAAATAAAAATCTTAAAAAAAAAAAAAAAGAAGGAAATCCCATCAATGCAACAACACAAACCTCAAGGACATTATGCTAAACGAAGTAAGTCATCCAGAGAAGACAAATACTATATGATCTCACTTATATGTAGAATCTACAAAAAAAACCCAAACTCACAGAAACGGAGAACTGACAGAGTCACTACCAGAGATGGGAGTTGGGGGAAATGGATGAGGGCAGCTAAAGTTACAAACTTCTAGTTATAAGATAAATAAGTTCTGCAGATGTGATGTACAGCATGGGGACTATAGTTAATAATACTGTATTATGTATATTTGAAATTTGCTAAAATAGTAGATCTACAAGTCCTTATCACAAGAAAGAAAATTTTGTAACTATGTGAGGTGATGGCTGTTAACTGAATTTAACTGTAGTGATCACCTCACAAAATATACACATATCAAATCATTATGCTGTACACCTTAAACTAATACAATGTTATATGTCAAGAATATCTCAAAACTAGGAAGAGGAGAAATGCTAACTTTTAAAAAAAAGAGACATTATTAAGAGACTGAAAGAAGCCACTGAAAAGAAGAAATTTCTAACATCCATATCGTAAGTTGAACAAACACTCTAGGACACAGCAATTCCAATTTAAGTATATACACATCAGACATGTATATGTGCATGTGTACCTAAATACACATACAAGTATGTTTGACTATTATAGGTAATGACCCCAAACTGCCATCTATGCAAATGCCTTTATATAATATGATGTTTTATAGGGAGAGAGAGCAATGAAAAAGAATGAATTTGCCCACATCACAGATAAATTTCAAAATCATGACACTGAGCAAAAGAAGCCAAACCTAAAGAACATAAGGTTGCATTTATGTAAGGCTCAAAACAGGCAAAACCAAGCCGTGTGGTTAGAGATTCATACTTAAGTAGTAAAAGTATACAGAAGAGCAAGGGAGTAAATTGGGAAAGTGGTTATCTTTGGTGGGAGGGAAAAGTTTGTAAATTAGAAAGAGCATGCTGGAGGCATCTAGTTTGCCAGAAAATATTTTCTTTCTTGTCCTGGGTAGTGGTTAGCATGTATTGGTTACATAAAATTTCATAAAACTGTACATTTACTTGTTTTATGTACTTTTCTGTATAATATAAGGTCTTAATAGAAAAAGCAAAAGAAAAAAAAAACAATCAGTAAGAGAGTGACTCCTAAATGAGGGGTACAGTATTAATTCACAAATTAACATATTTTAATATTCCTGTATAAATAGATGAGTATTTTAAGAGATGAGCTCCTAGGGGCGCCTGGGTGGCTCAGTGGGTTAAAGCCTCTGCCTTCGGCTCAAGTCATGATCCCAGGGTCCTGGGATCGAGCCCCACTTCAGGCTTTCTGCTCCGCGGGGAGCCTGCTTCTTCCTCTCTCTCTCTCTGCCTGCCTGTCTGCCTACTTGAGATCTTTGTCTGTCAAATAAATAAATAATCTTTTTAAAAAGAGAGAGAGAGAGATGAGCTCCTAGAGAATCCAAAAGTCACTCATCTCTTCCTTCGAACTGGAGCTATATATTCTATGGCATAAATATAATTTGAAAAGAGAACTTACATACCTGGGCATAATGGTATTTTAAAACTGAAGAAAAGAAATACAACTGATAAAAAATATTTAGACAAATTTTCCACTCCCAGCCAAGACAGAGTCAGGAGAACTGGACTAGGTGCTACTCCCGCTAAACAACTAAATACACAATGTTACACAACGTTTTTCAGAAGTTGGACAAGAAACAGCACAGGTCAGTGGTACCTGAAAGAAGGAAAACAAACCAAATCTTTCCCACCTCTGCCCCAGCTTACTACCTGGAGTTTTCATTACTGCAGGGCAAAAAAGGGAAAATCCAGGCCTATAAAACCCAAGTATTTACTATGTGGTCCTTTAGACAAAAAACCTGTCAACTCCTAAAGAAAATGAAAGGACATGTCCACAGAAAGACTTGTATTCAACTTTCATAGCCGCTTTGTTCCTAATAGCCAAAAACTAGAATCGTTTCAAATGCCCATCATAGATGGATAAATTGTGATGTATCTATCACTAAAACACTACCAGCAATAAAAAGAAATGGTCTATTGATATATATTAACAACACAGATGAATTCTTTAATATTGAAAGAAGTGTGGAGAGCACATGTTTTATAATATTCTAGAATATAAATTCTCAACAGCAAGCAGATCAATGGTTGCCAAAGAAGGGTTTGAGAGGAAGGAGGGATTAGAAAGTATAGGAGGGAATTCTGGAGGGTGTTGGAAATGTTCATCATCTTATCCTGGGAGTGATGATTTCACACATAAAACCAATCAAATTGCACACTTTAACTGTGTGCAGTTTATTGTATCAATTACTTCTTGATAAAGCTATAAAAAATGTACAAACTTCACCTTCCAAATTTTGTTAAATATATTTAAAAAATAAAAGTCTACAACAGTTTGCAGTCCATATATCAAACTGAGCCTACAAATAATACCTAATTGATCCACCTGATCATTCTAAATGAATAGATTTGTTACCTGAAGAACTGCTTGTGTGAACATGAAGCAGAATAGTTTGAAAGTGGATTTTAACAGGGAAATCATTACAAACATATAGCTTCCTGCCTAATTTGTTATCTAATGATCCTAAACATTATTCTGTGGCTTACTTCTACCTACAAAATAAGAGATGGGAGAATGATGTATGCAGGAATTAACCTCAAATTAAACATCTGAAATCATCTGAATTGTCATTGTATCCATATATGTTCATCTCCTTGATAATGACACTATGACGGATATTATGTGTAAAGCATATTTTTTAAAAGGTTAAATGGAATAAAATCTTCATTTCCTGTACTGGCAAATTCTAAATTATATATTTTTTCCTTCTGTTTTTGTTGTATTAGCTTCCCCTGTACACTTTGGACAAGAATTTGACCGTGAAGTCCTCATTTTCCCCTGGGAAAATGTAGGAACATTATGTTAAGAAGACATTTCTGCAGGAAAAGAAGTACAAAAGATGCTCTGGAGAGTAGAAACAGAGAAATTTAAGCTGAGTGGATATAATTCACAATTCAATTTTTTCAGTCTAAATTATAGCATCATGTCACATGTTAACAGCTATTTCAATAATAGCTATGATCAATCAAAGAGAAAAATGTTGTTGTTGTTTTTTTAAATCACAGACCCCAAAATGACTGAGATTTTTATATTCCACATTGAAAAGAATTACTGCAAATCCGAATTTCAGCTTCATTGAGCTCGTTACAAAATGCTGACTGACACATGAACTATAACGAAAAATACAGAGAACAGATTAAGTATTTCATTGATAGAATACATATTAAATTGGTCTTCTCTCTGCTATTAAGTTTAATCTGAATATTCCCCTAGTAAATATGATATATTTTATATATTAAAACATGGATTATAATAGGTACACAATTATTTTTTCATTGCTAGCCATGTATTAGCAATCTTTATTATTATTATTATTAAAGTAATTAATTTTATCTTTTTCATGACTATAAAAATGAATCAGCCTATTTTAAGTTAGCTCAATAGATAGTTCCTCCTTAATTCATCAGTATGTTTTTGGTTCATACAGAGTAACTACTGACTGGTAGTAGTTTGTAGACCCCTTGAAGGAATTTATTAACAGTTGAATAGCTCATGTAAAAGAATCTGAACAATCACAGTTCATTTTATCTTTTATTTTGATATCTGTTCCAAACAGATATAATGATATAATACTAAAAGTCTTCAAAAATTACTTCCTGAATTGCATGTCAATTATTATGTCAATTAATTATGTCAATTATTTTGCTTACAAGTGACAATATTTATTCTTGAAATATCTTTTTTTTGTTGTTTTTTTTTTGGTTTTTTTTTTGGAAATATCTTTGATCAACTAACAATTGAAAGCTAACATAATGTGTGAGATAGTTCAACCTCAATAATGTAACAACTATAATCAAGTATTCAAGACAAAGTTCCAGAATCTCATGCGCCGATAACAGAAAATCATGAAATGTCCCTAAGAAAGACATTTTCACTGGGTACTGCCATCAATGTTATAAAGCATGGTAATTCTAACATTTCGTAAAACATTAATATAGGGCCACCTGAGTGGCTCAGTCAGTTAAACGTCTGACTCTTGATCTCAGCTCACGTCTTGATCTCAGGGTCATGAATTCAAGCCCCACATTGGGCTCCATGCTGGGGGTGGAGCCTACTTAAAAAACAAATAAGAAAAAAAACACATTAATATAAATTAAATGCTACCTACCTGACTAGGACCACATTTTGTAAATGACTTATAGACCTTCATATCCTTATGGCTAGGCTAATTTGACTATTCCTGAAAAATGAGATGGCAGTTATCTAATAATCACAATATTTTTCCATTCATTTTTCCCATTCTATTAAGTGATTGCTGTGAATTCTTGGAAGCAGGTTATGGTCATTACAACTTTAGAATATGCTCAGCAAAAACATGATAGACAGTCATATCATGTTATCTTCTTCTCAAACTAACCAGGCTTTCAGAATGACTTAAATGGTATGGTAGATGCATTTTTTAAAAACCCATTTCTTTGTACATCGATGTTCATGGCAGCATTATTCACAATAGCCAAAAAAGGTAGGAAGAATCCATATGCCCATCAAAAATTGATAAACAAAATGTGGTGCATACATACCATGGAATTATTATCTGGCCTTCAAAAAGAAATGAAGGGGCACCTGGGTGGCTCAGTGGGCTAAAGCCTCTGCCTTCGGCTCAGGTCATGATCCCAGGGTCCTGGGATTGAGCCCCGCATTGGGCTCCCTGTTCAGCGGGGAGCCTGCCTCTCCTGCCCCCCCTGCCTGCCTCTCTGCCTACTTGTGATTGTAGTGGGTATTAACTACATTACTTTAGGCAACTCATTTAACTCCTCTTCAGCTTTAGGATTTTGTTGGACAAATGGGTTTAGCTCACTTCACAGAGATCTTTTGAGGATTAAATAACATACGTTCTCAATATTTATTAAATCAAAATCAGTTGAATACATTAAATGACCAAGATATAGTCTCAAAACACATGACAGGTTAAAAAGAAGAAAAAACTAATTGCCTTATGTGAAATATGGAACTTGGTGGTTAATGACAAGTAAGAGAGTTGAAAATAGAAATCTGCCAAAATTTATATGCTACACGCATGTCTGCATGTATGAAAGAGGGACAAAAAGAGAGGCAGATGGTCAGAAGGGAAGAAAGAGACTGCCATAATTACCAAAAATGAGTTATGTGGATGCTAGAAAAGTATATACTAACACAGAAAACCTGACTTTCCAAGCTCTATTACAGCCTGAATGATATAGTTTAGGATCACCTAACCCTCTTTCTTTGATCACATAGTCACAAAGCGATCTTCTGATGACTAATTAAATTTCCCAAGTAGTTAGATCGGAAATGAGATGCCATAAATGGCAGGCCTAAGTATGTATGCACAGCTGACCCCTGAACAACATGGGTGTGAACTGCATGGATCCACCGACATGCCAATTTCTTCTGATAAATACAGTAATGAATTTTCTCTTTCTTACGATTTTATGAGTAACATTTTCTTTTCTCTGGCTTACTTTATTGTAATAACCCAGTACATACGAAATATGTATCAGTCAGCTGTTTATGTTATCAGTAAGGCTTCCAGGCAACAGTAAGCTAACTAGCAGTTTTGGTGGGGGGTCAAAAGTCATACCAGAATTCTAACTGCATGAGGAATTGGTGCCCCAAACTGCGACGTTCGAAGGTCAACTGCATATGTGTATATTTGCACGTGTGTTTACACACATACACATGTAATGATTTATCATTATAAACTGGTACTAATAATTAAAAAAGCAATGGTCATAATAGTTATTCACTAATAACGTCAAAATGCAAGGTCATGGACTAAGCTTAATTTTACATTACACTGGTCTTCACCCTAGTATTAATTTTAATTTAGGATTCTCATTTAATCTTGTTAAAGAACCTCAAGGGTTAGGTACCATTATTATCCCCACTTAATAGATATGGAAGCTAAGAGAAATGACTAATTTGCTTAAGGGCACACAGCTTGTAAGAGAAAAAACTAGGAATCTAGGAATCAAAATTCTCCTTCTCTGGTTCTTTGTTCTTAATTTTCATGCTGTATGGGCATTGTTTTAATAATTAAGAAGTTTGGTTAAAGATAATGAATTCCCCACAACTTGATCAATTCCACGTAACAGAATCAATGTGGGCCTCACAAAACTCTATCCCACCTCCTCAGATGTGCACAGCATCTCTTCAAATCAACATGACCTACTTAAAAAAAGAAGTGGGGGAGGAAAGGTAACAACAAGGGAGGAAGATTAAATCAAACTTATATTCATCTTGGCTCTCCCCCATCTTCTTTCTCCCTCTTTATGAAAACTGACTCATTTATTATATATGCCAGACTTTGGGCCAGGTACCAAAGATATAAAGATAATCCCTACCCCCAGGAGCTCATAGCCTAAAGAGGCAGCAGGTTTGAAGAAATTAAACTATAAGAAACGAAGATAAATTGGTAAATCCTACTACAGACCCATATGAGGTAGATATTGTGGTAATCTGAATACTAAAGATTTAAACGCTGAAAGTAGAAGCTTGAATGTTAAGTGGAAACCCATATGCTGGTTTTTAGGGAATTTCTTTTGGATGCACTATGACTCAACAGTGGAACCACTAATAGGGAATTTTCATATTTTAAGACTCTCCTACCAAACACCATGAAATGTCATCATATACAATTTTATATTACAATCTCAAGCTTCTAGTACAGTGCCTGACACAAGGTAGACGTGATCAAGAGTTGCTCAGTAAGTAAAAATCAAAAGTAAAAAAGGGGAAGAAAAAAACAAAACAAACAGAAAACAACACACATCTCCTTGGGGAAGAACTAATCATTAATAGTAAGGTACTCTAAAAAATACTTGAAAAATGTAACGCAGATTTGTAAATGGATGGATATAAAGCTAATTTATATATATCACTTTGCTATAAAATATTTTGATATGCAAAACCAAAACCGACAGCTGAAGTTCTAAAATGATCTAAACAAGATAAAGACTATCTAGACTTAGGGAATTTTAAAGTAGGATTCCTACAAATGAGATGACAGATAAAGCATAATAGAAATAATGAAGAAGCTTAACAGTTTCCTAAAAATCTTCAATTTAATTTTAGAAAAATAAACCTGAGGTATTCATGCAAAATTTAAAAATGTTGCTTGCTGTATTACAGCCTTAGCTGGAACTAAAACATCTGGAACTATCTGTGGCATAATATTCAGCATAAATTATTTTGTAAATGTTCTGATAATGGCTAGTGGGACCCAAGTTAATTTATTTCTAAGGTCAAAATTAAATATTATATACTTCATTTCCTAAAGTTTGGTTATTATTATAAACTCGCAAGTTCTGAGCCTCCTTTCACTTTCTGGCAGGTGATACCCAAAAACAGGTATTAAAAAAGCTTCTTTCTAAGACTAGAACTGTTTCAGGAGTCTGAACTGATTATATGTGAAATACTGGGATGGGAATGGGAAGAACGAGAGTAGAGAAGGAAAATGAAGTCAGTAAAACCTAAGGGACACCAAAAATAAAAGAATACCAGCCAAGAAGTTTTTTAATCTATTAATATTCCTTGACTCCAAAAAAAAAGAAAAGAAAAGAAAAGAAAAAAAAAAATTTTTTTTTTTTAAAGATTTTATTTATTTGACAGAGAGAGATCACAAGTAGACGGAGAGGCAGGCAGAGAGAGAGAGAGAGGGAAGCAGGCTTCTTGCCGAGCAGAGAGCCCGATGTGGGACTCGATCCCAGGACCCCGAGATCATGACCTGAGCCAAAGGCAGCGGCTTAACCCACTGAGCCACCCAGGCGCCCCAAGAAAAGAAAAAATTAAGAGGAGCAAGGCAGCAGCAGCAGCCAAGAGGCATTAGAATCAATATGAACACTGAGTGTGTCATCAATGTACTGAAATGCCCTTTTTGGGAGTAAACCTGTTCTGGATGGATAAATGAAGTAAAGCAATGTTTTGCTTCTGAGATCAGATTAATTTTACAAGGAAGTGGAGCTATCTCTACATTGTATTTTACCAAGTATAATGCTTATAACAATAACAATCTTTACCATCAAATAAAACACATAGCTAATAAAAACAAAAAGACACTGTAGATTTATTATATATAAATAATCTAGAGATGGATACAAAGAAATTTGTTACAATAAATGAGAAGCAGCATTGACAGATTTCCTGTCAAATATCATATAAGAAAAAGGGCTCTGTAATTTAAATGGTTCTATAATTTAATTGGTTCCAAGCAGCAAGTTGGAAGCTTTTGACTAGTACTGGTGTTGTTTTTTTTTTTTTAAGATTTTATTTATTTATCTGACAGAGAGAGAGAGAGATCACAAGTAGGCAGAGAGGCAGGCAGAGAGAGAGGGAGAAGCAGGCTCCCTACTGAGCAGAGAGCCCGATGTGGGGCTTGATCCCAGGACCCTGAGACCATGACCTGAGCCAAAGGCAGAGGCTTAACCCACTGAGCCACCCAAGCGCCCCTCAACTAGTACTGTTTTTAAATGGAATTCTACTCTCATACTTGAAAATGGCAAGCACATTTCAACTATTTTAAAAGGTAAAATATAATTTTGTATGGCAAATAAAATAAGGCAAAACAATTCCATGTGTATACAAAGCACAACAAAATTAAAATCTAAATATGCACACTGAGGGAATTTAACTACTTCAGAAGCACTTAAGTTAAATTTCAACAGTCTGTCATTCATTAGAGAGGTACTCAAAAGATTATGAGCACAGTAGTGAAGACATCCTGAAGAGATATGGCAGATTAGATTCTATTTATCTGCTATTGCCCTAACTAAAATAATCCAAAATATTTTGCTTCATTTTTTTCTTACAGTACACATAATGTTGTTTATAAACTACCTACCAATGTTGCTTATAAAGTACTTACCAAATTTGTATATACTGAAAGTTTTAAACCTTAAAAGAAGTCTGACATGGAAGTGAAACTCAAAGTAGGTAGCTACTTATAAAATACGAAGAGCACAGTATTTCCAATTATAACCATTATGGGCTATGAAAAACACGATGACAGAAACAATTTCCTATGTGTAATAACAGTTTGAAATGAGATAGAAATTTCATGGATTAGTGTACGTTGCTACAAATAACTGAACACAAATATGATGGCTCAGTTTAAGCTACTGATTCTTCATATATCTTTCAGGGAAGGGAGGGCAGAGTTGACAGGTATTAAGAACACAAGGAAAGGAAAGAATCCCTTTATACAGGGACAATTTGTAAGACTTACTATACTAATTTATAATTTCTTTAGAGGAATATTTAACATTTTAGCTTAGCTTTTCTTCCCATTTTGTTAATATTTCATAGCTCTTCTTCCACTGCTATTCCCCAAAAGGGTGCTCAGCAGAAATAAATTGTGGAAACTGAGCCATCATAACAACAATAACAACAACAACAAAAAACAACAGAGGTAGGAATAAAGAAAGAAAATCAATGTTGACTGCATCATCAGGAAAACACAATGAATTACACTGACAAGAAGTCCTCTTGCAGTAATAAAAGTGCAGAAACAACTTGAAACTTATAATGTCTTGCCTCAGAGAAAGTGACATGTCAGCATTCATATGAGAACGTGGTAGGAACAGGTCTATAGAGTTAGATGTGTAAAAGGGAAGCGCTGAAAGTTTCAATATAAAACTGCTCTTAAGATACTTAAAATCTAAGACAAGAATTTAGATCTTACTAAAGATCTAGGTCTCTGTTTTCATCAATTCTGCTTCTTCACTGTCTTGTGAATGGGCCCTTGTCATATTGACCTGGAATATTCTTTTTCTCTAGCAGTAGCCATCTTCCCAGACAGAGCTCCAGTGCCATCTCCTCTGTGAGGCTTGCTTTCATTGTCCCAACCTCACTGATTTTCTACTGTTCTCAATTCTTGTGCAGCATCAACAACCTGGGCTACACAGGCTGATCTTTATTTATATCTTGTCATACATAGTTCACCATTGTTTTGTGTTTTTTCATTTTGTTTTTCTTGTTTTTCAAGAAAGGCAGACTGAAGCATGCAGCGCCTCATTTGGATGTGTCAGGAGTCTTGGAAGCCTGACTACACTATCTTCTCCTACAAATGGACTTGAGGGAACTCATAGACCACTGACCGAAGAAAGGTTCTCTCTGACCAAGCCTGACCAAGCATGCAGCTTAGGGAAAAATGCTCACGGAGCAGTGAGGGATAAAGGGAACTACCTGCCTAGCCAGTCACATAGCTTAATCAACCCCAGCCAACACTAGGGTCACAGATGTCACAACCGGACTGCTCTTACATCCTCACATGTCTGTTTTATCACAACTATGTTGTAATTCCCTATGGGAAAATGGTATGTAATATTTCTTCTATAGCCCTCACAGGGTTTACCACAGTTCTAGGTATCCAGTAAGTTATTCAATAGACATTCGTAAAATCAATCATACTAATTATTATACTAATACCCAAGGTTTAGTATATATATCAGACACAGTGTTAATTAACTTGCATTAATTTAATCTTCACAGTAACTCTATGAGGTAGCTTATAATTAGTATTAACTTCATTTTACTTATGAGAAAATGAAAGCTTAGTTTGGTAGCAACCAGGATCATCATTCTGAGCTTTCATCTCAAAGTAATATGTTCTCCATAAAGATAATGAAAACTATTATACTTGTGCTTTCAATCTATGAACAGAGGTAGAAGGGTAGGAAAATGGAAAGGCTAACTACTCAATGCTTCAAACTCAGCCAAATTGCTTGGGGTCCTTAAAGTTGGTGCCTCTATCTCTACCTGGAACTCATAGGAAGTGCCACACATGAGGCACAAAGTAACTTTGAACAAGTTAATTTCATATTAAAATAAATATGCTTTATAAGAGCTTCCCTCACATTAAAAGAATGTAAGTAAATGATAGGGAATCCATCATTCTTGTCTTCATTTTATTAGGGTAAAATACTCATTAGTGAAGAAGAAAATGACAATGGCTTTATTGAAAAAGTACTAACTGTTCCTTGCAGTTAAGCTCATAGCCCGCCAGCAAAATTCAGAACTTGATCTTAATATTATCAAACAAAGATTCCAAAATTAAGAAATTCAGCTAAATTTTAGTTAAATGGGACAATTCCTGGTTCAATTACCAGGATAAAGGGGGATAAACGGTCAAGTGTGATAATTTCAAGATTCCTTTGAGGAGATGGTGCATAATTACTTCAATAACGGAAATAAAGTTGTGGTGCATATAACGTGACATATAATAAATATAAATTATATACATACACATACAATGCATCTGTAAAATAAAGTAGTCATGTATACTAGCTTAGGTATTTAAGGGATCATTTTTAAGGAAATGTGATTCTAAATTTATTTTTCTCTCCCTGAATCCTCTAAAACTAACAGATTTAAGTTCATATGTGGATGAATTACCCTATAATAAAACACTTGCTGTATCAAGAAATGGGATGTTACACAGGAAACAATTCCAAATTATGATTAAATGAACTAAAAAAAAAAATCTGCCTCAAAAGTAATTAGGATGGAAATGTTGTCTAAAGATCCTCAAACAAGGCAGAAAGACTATGGTTGATCCCATACATCAAGGTTGTATTTTTACGAATCATTTCATAATGGTTGTTTTGAGAATGGAAAAAATCATAGGGGACTGAGAAGTTATAGTTGATTTCCCAGCATCTCATGTGATCAAGAAACACATTTTACAACAAACACTTTTTTCCTCATAAAACTTTGTTTTGCATTTGCAAACTGTTGGACCCAAGAGAACAAATCTTCTACTCTCTAAGACTCAATTTTTCATTTCTTCATTTACAATTTATCTTAACGAATAAGCAGAGGGATTTAGTTTTTTAGTGGCTATTATTCCATGGAAATAAACTTTCCACAAATTTTTTAATATATCTAGAAACTGATGCTCCATTAAAATCTGTGAAAACTGAATATATAAAAAGTTCCAGTAGCACAGTAGGCCTTCGCCAAAGAGAAAAAATACCAGGATAAGAACGCAATCCTTAAAGACTTCTTAACTCCTGACTTGAAGAGATAAATACTATATGAGGAATCAGATGACAACTGTTTCCAAACCATCTTGCTACTAATACACCAGCCAAAGTCCACATGAGACTTTCTTTCTTATGTTTGCTCTCACAAATGATACAATTATAATCAGCAAGAGAAAGAAAGAGAATGTTCTCCACAAACAGTATAGGTATTATCTCTGCTATTCCTCTTCCTCACAAAATTTGCTGGGAAGAAATCCATTTAGAAAAAGAAGAACCGGGGTGCCTAGGTGGCTCAGTGGGTTAAAGCCTCTGCCTTCAGCTCAGGTCATGATCGCAGAGTCCTGGGATTGAGCCCTGCATGGGGCTCTCTGCCCAGCAGGGAGCCTGCTTCCCCCTATCTCTCTGCCTGCTGTCTGCCTACTTGTGATATCACTGTGTCAAATGAATAAATAAAATCTCAAAAAAAGAAAAAAAAAGAAAAGGAAAAGCCGGGGGTCATATTAACTAGATATTAACTAGATTCAAACTAAAAGTTTGAATTGTATCTTTTTCTCATTCTGTCAAATTTATGACCAATGAAAATATTTTTAAAACACCAAGTAGCCATAGTTATGGGGTAAAAGAAAAAGGAATTACACCTGACATACAGGATATATAAGTTACAACAGATCCATCTTGTATCTGCTATCTTTGTACTTCACTAAGGTGTTGATTGGCTTTGCTAGAAAAGAATAAATCACATTTCAGGGAACAACTATCATTTGGCTATTTGGTTTAAGCAGAGCTAGATCTATATAGAGTGATTCCATCAAAGAATTAAGAAAATCATTGCAGTGAGCTCTTTATGACTTCTTAGAGCAGAAGTCTTAGGGTTTTTATTCTTCTGGTAAGAACTATTTCTCAGAATACAGTTCTCTGAAATATAGGAATACAAACTAGGTCAATTCCTAGCTGATAGCACTTTTTTATAATTTAGAGAGACCATGATGGCAATGGTTTTCCAAATCATGACAAACGCTATTACCTACAGCTTTTACCCTCTTCAAAGTACAAAAGGTCTTCAAAGCCACAGGTACTATGTTTTATGGTAGAACAATAGACTCTACCCTCAAGAACATTTTCTAGTGAAAGACACAGAAAAATCATACTCCATCCATCAATGTAATAAGCTAAGTACACAGAAGGACCAATGGACTCAGTGCAAAGGGGAGCACCAGGTAAGATTTTATCTTCCAATGTGTTTTTGTTTCTGGTTTTCATGTTTTTTCTTTTCTTTTCTTTTCCCAGAAGTTATTTTATTTGATGCCATATCAGTACATTTTGTAATTTAGGTTGAAGAGCTCAGGTTTTCCCAGACCAGGTAGGAGGTTCCAGTGAATGCAGTGTTGGGGGAAAACCCAGCCTTTAATACTTGGAGTCCAAGGACTCTCTCTTTCAGGCCACAGTGACAAACTATTTCTTTCAAATTCCTTTTTTGCCTCGCTGGGTCCTGGAGGACTTCTGCCACTAGCACAGGTGCTCCTAGTTATACCTGGCTACCTCACTGACCACTGTCCCAAGGATAACAACAGCTCTGCTTTCTAAGGTGACAACCCCTGAAGTTAAGAATGTGTGATTTGTTTGCATGCTGACATCCGCTGCTGTTAGACATTTTCCTCGCTCCTCCTTGTGCTGGCAGCTAATGCCCAATATCAGATCTCAGCTTTGGGCATAGAGGCTCCAGCTCACGCTTCTAGACTGTAGGGCTGGGGGCTGAACTTTACGTAGTTCCCTGATGCTGGCACTAACTGAAGTATTACCATTCTGGCCCTTTCGCTGTTCTACAGCAGCTTCACGACCCCTGAGTGCTGCTCCATCCATGGCTCTACTGGATTGCAGCCACTTCTGGCAACATTTGAGAATTTGAAGATTTCCCAAGACAGATTTTGAAGATTTCTGAAGACAGAAGAATCTATCTTCTTATTTGAGTAAAAATGGAATTTATGCAGTTTCATTTATTTTCCCGGTTGTTGTATGTGTTTTCCAGGAAGAAAAGGGATGGTATTTTATGCTAAACTATAAGCTTCAGATTCTGGCAATAATACCAAGTAGGCATAAGCCTTCCTCTGAGAAAAGAGGGACCTGAAAAGTGGCCAAGGCCATAGATTTCACTTCTTCAAAACACAGAGTATTAAATTATTCATATTCACTTAGTGAATGAATTGCCAATGTCTGTGACTTCTGGAGGAAGAACGATGAAATCTTAATTTATAAATATTTATCTTAAAATAATATGAAGATTAGGGAAAGAAAAGATCCTATGGGAGGAGAAGAGAAAGATGGTGGAGAAGTAGCAGGCTGAGACTACATCAGGCAGAAGGAGATCAGCTAGATAGCTTATCAAACCATTGCAAACACCTACAAATCCAACGGGAGATCGAAGAGAAGAAGAACAGCAATTCTAGAAACAGAAAATCAACAACTTTTCTGAAAAGTAGGACCGGTGGAGAAGTGAATCCAAAGCAACGGAAAGACAGACTGTGGGGGAAGGGGCCGGCTCCCGGCAAGCAGCAGAGCAACGGAGCACAAAATCAGGACTTTTAAGAGTCTGCTCCACTGAGGGACATCGCTCCAGAGGCTAAACCGGGGTGAAGGACACACAGGGTCAGCATGGCCCCAGGTCCCACAGGGTCACAGAAGGATGGGGGGTATCTGAGTGTCGCAGAGCTCGCAGGTATTAGACCAGGGAAGCTGGCTACAGAGACAGAGCCGAGGAGTGAGCTCTCAGCTCGGGGTTACCTTGAACCGGTCAGAGGCTCGGTGAGCTCGGAGCGCAGCCAGAGGCCAGGGAGACGGGAGTGATTGAGCTCGTTTTTCTTTGAGGGTGCACTGAAGAGGGAGGCCCAGAGCTCTCGGATCCTCTGGGCCAGAGACTAGGAGGCAGCCATTTTCATTCCTGTCCTCTGGAACTCTATGGAAAGCATTCAGGGGACAAAAGCTCCCAAAGCGAACCTGAGCGGATTACTTAGCCCGGCCCCTGGTAAGGGCGGTGCAATTCCACCTGGAGCAAAGACACTTGAGAATCACTACAACAGGCCCCACTACCAGAAGATAAACAAAAAATCCAGCCAAGAGCAAGTTCACCTAAAAAGGAGAGCAGCAGAATTCCAGAAGAGGAGAAAGCAAAACACGGAACTCATGGCTTTCTCCCAATGATTCTATAGGCTTGCGGTTAATTTAATTTTTTTTAATTTGATTTTTTTTTTCTGCTAATTTTTCTTAAACTTTTACCCTTTCCTTTTTTAATGTTTTTTAAGTAGTTTATCTAATATACATATATATATATATACATATATATATATATATATCTTTTTTATATTTTTTCTTTGTTTTCGTTTTTTTTTTCTGAACTTCTTTTTATCCCCTTTCTCGCCCCCCCCCCCCGAATTGGGGTCTCTTCTGATTTGGTTGCAGTGCATTTTCTTGGGGTCTTTGCCACCATTTTAGTATTTTATTGGCTCCTTAATATACTCTTATCTGGACAAAATGACAAGGCAGAAAAATTCCCCACAAAAAAAAGAACAAGAGGCAGTATGGAAGGATAGAGACCTAATCAATACAGACATTAGTAATATGTCAGATCTAGAGTTCAGAATGACGATTCTCAAGGTTCTAACCGGGCTCGAAAAAGGCATGGAAGATATTAGAGAAACACTCTCTGGAGAGATAAAAGCAATTTCTGGAGAAATAAAAGAACTAAAATCTAACCAAGTTGAAATCAAAAAAGCTATTAATGAGGTGCAATAAAAAATGGAGGCTCTCATTGCGAGGATAAATGAGGCAGAAGAAAGAATTAGTGATATAGAAGACCAAATGACAGAGAAGAAAGAAGCTGAGCAAAGGAGAGACAGCTACTGGACCACGAGGGGAGAATTCAAGAGATAAGTGACACCATAAGACGAAACAACAATAGAATAATTGGGATTCCAGAAGAAGAAGAAAGAGAGAGGGGAGCAGAAGGTACATTGGACAAAATTATTGGAGAGAATTTCCCCAATATGGCAAAGGGAACAAGCATCAAAATCCAGGAGGTGCAGAGAACGCCCCTCAAAATCAACAAGAATAGGTCCACACCCCGTCATCTAATAGTAAAATTTACAAGTCTTAGAGACAAAGAGAAAATCCTGAAAGCAGCCCGGGAAAAGAAGTCTGTAACATACAATGGTAAATATATCATATTGGCAGCGGACTTTTCCACAGAGACCTGGCAGGCCAGAAAGAACTGGCACGATATATTCAGAGCACTAAATGAGAAAAAAAAACATGCAGCCAAAAATACTATATCCAGCTAAGCTATCATTGAAAATAGAAGGAGAGATAAAAAGCTTCCAGGACAAACAAAAACTGAAAGAATTTGCAAACACCAAACCAGCTCTATAGGAAATATTGAAAGGGGTCCTCTAAGCAAAGAGAGAGCCAAAAGTAGTAGATCAGAAAGGAAAAGAGACAATATACAGGAACAGTCACCTTACAGGCAATACAATGGCACTAAATTCATATCTCTCAATAGTTACCCTGAATGATAATGGGCTAAATGCCCCAATCAAAAGACACAGGGTATCAGAATGGATAAAAAAACAAAACCCATCCATATGTTGCCTACAAGAAACTCACTTTAGACCCGAAGAAATCTCCAGATTTAAAGTGAGGGGGTGGAAAATAATTTACCATGCTAATGGACATAAGAAGAAAGCTGGGGTGGCAATCCTATAACAGATCAATTAGATTTTAAGCCAAAGACTATAATAAGAGATGGGGAAGGACACTACATCATACTCAAAGGGTCTGTCCAACAAGAAGATCTAACAATTTTAAATATCTATGCCCCTAACGTGGAGGCAGCCAACTATATAAACCAATTAATAGCAAAATCAAAGAAACACATCGACAATAATACAGTAATAGTAGGGACTTTAACACTCCCCTCACTGAAATGGACAGATCATCCAAGCAAAAGATCAACAAGGAAATAAAGGCCTTAAATGACACACTGGACCAGATGGACATCACAGATACATTCAGAACATTTCATCCCAAAGCAACAGAATACACATTCTTCTCTAGTGCACATGGAACATTCTCCAGAATAGATCACATCCTCGGTCCTAAATCAGGTCTCAACCGGTATCAAAAGATTGGGATCATTCCCTGCATATTTTCAGACCACAATGCTCTGAAGCTAGAACTCAATCACAAGAGGAAATTTGGAAAGAACACAAATACATGGAGACTAAACAGCATCCTTCTGAAGAATGAATGGGTCAACCAGGAAATTAAAGAAGTATTGAAAAAATTCATGGAAACAAATGATAATGAAAACACAATGGTTCAAAATCTGTGGGACACAACAAAGGCAGTCCTGAGAGGAAAATATATAGCGGTACAAGCCTTTCTCAAGAAACTAGAAAGGTCTCAGGTACACAACCTAGCCCTACACCTAAAGGAGCTGGAGAAAGAACAAGAAAGAAACCCTAAACCCAGCAGGAGAGGAGAAATCATAAGGATCAGAGCAGAAATCAATGAATTAAACCAAATTAATGAATTAAACCAAAAAACCAACAGAACAAATCAACGAAACTAGGAGCTGGTTCTTTGAAAGAATTAATAACATTGACAAACCCCTGGCCAGACTTATCAAAAGAAAAGAGAAAGGACCCAAATACATAAAATCATGAACGAAAGAGGAGAGATCACAACTAACACCAAAGAAATACAGACAATTATAAGAACATACTATGAGCAACTCTACGCCAACAAATTTGACAATCTGGAAGAAATGGATGCATTCCTAGAGATATATAAACTACCACAACTGAACCAGGACGAAATGGAAAGCCTGAACAGACCCATAACCAGTAAGGAGATTGAAACAGTCATCAAAAATCTCCAAACAAACAAAAGCCCAGGGCCAGACGGCTTCCCGGGGGAATTCTACCAATCATTTAAAGAAGAACTAATTCCTATTCTCCTGAAACTGTTCCAAAAAATAGAAATGGAAGGAAAACTTCCAAACTCATTTTATGAGGCCAGCATCACCTTGATCCCAAACCAGACAAGGATCCCATCAAAACAGAGAACTACAGACCAACATCCTTGATGAACACAGATGCAAAAATTCTCACCAAAATACTAGCCAATAGGATTCAACAGTACATTAAAAGGATTATTCACCACGACCAAGTGGGATTTATTCCAGGGCTGCAAGGTTGGTTCAACATCCGCAAATCAATCAATGTGATACAACACATCAATAAAAGAAAGAACAAGAACCATATGATACTCTCAATAGATGCTGAAAAAGCATTTGACAAAGTACAGCATCCCTTCCTGATCAAAACACTTCAAAGTGCAGGGATAGAGGGCACATACCTCAATATTATCAAAGCCATATATGAAAAACCCACCACAAATATCATTCTCAATGGAGAAAAACTGAAAGCGTTTCCGCTAAGGTCAGGAACACGGCAGGGATGTCCATTATCACCACTGCTATTCAACACAGTACTAGAAGTCCTAGCCTCCGCAATCAGACAACAAAAGGAAATTAAAGGCATCCAAATCGGCAAAGAAGAAGTCAAACTATCATTCTTCGCAGATGATATGATACTCTATGTGGAAAACCCAAAAGACTCCACTCCAAAACTGCTAGAACTTGTACAGGAATTCAGTAAAGTGTCAGGATATAAAATCAACGCACAGAAACCAGTGGCATTTCTCTACACCAACAACAAGACAGAAGAAAGAGAAATTAAGGAGTCCATCCCATTTACAGTTGCACCCAAAACCATAAGATACCTAGGAATAAACCTAACCAAAGAGGCTAAGAGTCTATACACAGAAAACTATAAAGAACTCATGAAAGAAACTGAGGAAGATACAAAGAAATGGGAAAATGTTCCATGCTCCTGGACTGGAAGAACAAATATTGTGAAAATGTCTATGCTACCTAAAGCAATCTACACATTTAATGCAATTCCTATCAAAGTATCACCCATTTTTTTCAAAGAAATGGAACAAATAATCCTAAAATTTATATGGAACCAGAAAAGACCTCGAATAGCAAAGCAATATTGAAAAAGAAAGCCAAAGTTGGTGGCATCACAATTCCAGACTTCAAGCTCTATTACAAAGCTGTCATCATCAAGACAGCTTGGTACTGGCACAAAAGCAGACACATCGATCAATGGAACAGAATACAGAGCCCAGAAATAGACCCTCAACTCTATGGTCAACTAATCTTCGACAAAGCAGGAAAGAATGTCCAATGCAAAAAAGACAGCCTCTTCAATAAATGGTGTTGGGATAATTGGACAGCCACATGCAGAAAAATGAAATTGGACCATTTCCTTACACCACACACGAAAATAGACTCTAAATGGATGAAGGACCTCAATGTGAGAAAGGAATCCATCAAAATCCTCGAGGAGAACACAGGCAGCAACCTCTTCGACCTCAGCCGCAGCAACGTCTTCCTAGGAACATCGCCAAAGGCAAGGGAAGCAAGGGCAAAAATGAACTATTGGGATTTCATCAAGATCAAAAGCTTTTGCACAGCAAAGGAAACACTTAACAAAACCAAAAGACCACTGACAGAATGGGAGAAGATATTTGCAAACGACATATCAGATAAAGGGCTAGTGTCCAAAATCTATAAAGAACTTAGCAAACTCAACACCCAAAGAACAAATAATCCAATCAAGAAATGGGCAGAGGACATGAACAGACATTTCTGCAAAGAAGACATCCAGATGGCCAACAGACACATGAAAAAGTGCTCCATATCACTCGGCATCAGGGAAATACAAATCAAAACCACCATGAGATATCACCTCACACCAGTCAGAATGGCTAAAATTAACAAGTCAGGAAATGACAGATGCTGGCGAGGATGTGGAGAAAGGGGAACCCTCCTACACTGTTGGTGGGAATGCAAGCTGGTGCAACCACTCTGGAAAACAGCATGGAGGTTCCTCAAAATGTTGAAAATAGAACTACCCTACGACCCAGGATTTGCACTACTGGGTATTTACCCTAAAGATACAAATGTAGTAGTCCGAAGAGGCACGTGCACCTGAATGTTTATAGCAGCAATGTCTACAGTAGCCAAACTATGGAAAGAACCTAGATGTCCATCAACAGATGAATGGATAAAGAAGATGTGGTATATATACACAATGGAATACTATGCAGCCATCAAAAGAAATGAAATCTTGCCATTTGCGACAACGTGGATGGAACTAGAGGGTATCATGCTTAGCGAAATAAGTCAATCGGAGAAAGACAACTATCATATGATCTCCCTGATATGAGGAAGTGGAGATGCAACATGGAGGGTTAGGGGAGTAGGAGAAGAATAAATGATAGGAGATGGGATCGGGAGGGAGACAAACCATAAGTGACTCTTAATCTCACAAAACAGGGTTTTGTGGGTTGCTGAGGGGAGGGGGGTGGGGGGGGTGGGGTTGTGGACATTGGGGAGGGTATGTGCTATGGTGAGTGCTGTGAAGTGTGTAAACCTGGCAATTCACAGACCTGTACCCCTGGGGATAAAAATACATTATATGCGGGCGCCTGGGTGGCTCAGTGGGTTAAGCCTCTGCCTTCGGCTTGGGTCATGATCCCAGGGTTCTGAGATCGAGCCCCGCATCGGGCTCTCTGCTCAGCGGGGAGCCTGCTTCCTCTTCTCTCTCTGCCTCTCTGCCTACTTGTCACTCTGCCTGTCAAATAAATAAATAAAATCTTTAAAAAAATACTTTATACGTTTATAAAAAAATTTTTTTTAAATTAAAAAAAAAAAGAAAAGATCCTATGCTGGGACACTAACTCTTTCAAACTAGATTGAGGCTGAATGGGAGAAAAATATATAGAAAGAAAATACGGTCAAGAGGGACTCCATAACTGAACTGCTTTTGGAACACAAATTTTGGGACACTGCTGTGGTCACTTAACACCTATATGTACTGTACTATTTATGATCACATGGCTCAGTTGCTGCCCACAAATGCAAGCCACATATGTGATTTTAAATTTTCTTACAGGCACATTAAAAATGATAAAAACATCGACAAGATGAGATTAATTTTAATGATACTTACAAAATACTATCATTTCAACATGGTAATAAATTCCAAGGTTATTAGTGAGCTATTCTACTCTCTTTTTTTGTACCAAGTCTTCAAAACCTGGTGTATACTTTATACTTACACACTCATCTCAGACCAGCCACATTTCAAGTGCTCAATAGCCACATGTGGCCAGTGGCTACCATACTGGAGAGTGCAAATAAAGAGTAAGCAAACTATCCGTTCATTCAGGCATGTCCTGAACAAAAACTCGCAAGGAACTCTACTCAACAAGGTGGAATTCCATCTCAAGGTGGAATCTATTGTACCCACTATAGCCGTCTATTTCCTCCCTCTGTGAAGACTATCTAACAAATTGGGGTAGGCCTGGGCCATGCCCCTAGAACCTGTTCTCAGAAAATATTCTGGAATGCTAGAAGAAAATGGAGATAATAGGCAGAAAGTAATCATCTTGAATCAAGAGGTCATAATCTTTTTGTAGAAAAAGATTCTAGGGACACTTGGGTGGCTCAGTTGGTTAAGCCACTGCCTGTGGCTCAGGTCATGATCCCAGAGTCCTGGGATAGAGTCCCACATCGGGTTCCTTGTCCAGCAGGAAGCCTGCTTCTCTCTCTGCCTCTGCCTGCTACTCTGCCTGTTTGTGCTCTCTCTCTGACAAATAAATAAATTTTTAGAAAAAAAAAAAGAAAAAGAAAAAGATTCTATCCAAATCTCATCTATTTGGTTTAAATCAAACAGGTAATCTTGTCATTTAGGAATCTTAAATTTTTATATTCAGTAAGATACATGAATATATATAACACATATACATCATACTTAAAATTAGCTTACTTTGTTTTTTAAAAGATTGTATTTATTTATTTGAGAGAATGAGCATGAGGGAGAACACAAGCAGGTGGAGGAGGAAAGGCAGAGGGAGAAGCAGACTCCCCTGCTGAGCAGGGAGCCCAACTTACATGAGGCTCAATCCCAGGACTGTGGGATCATGACCTGAGCAAAAGGCAGACGCTTAACAGCTGAACCACCCAAGGGCCCCTAGATTAGCTTACTCTTTAAAATCAAGAGTTCTAATTATTTTTCAAGCTAGCTTGATACTCCCCCATTATATGTTTCTCTCTTTCAGCCCTTGTACTGTTAAAAAAATGCAAAGCAGTAATTACGTTAGACAATGTAATAGCATGTTGTTTGTATACAAATGAATGCAATTAAAATTGCTTAGTGATTCTTTGAAAGGTTTTGCTTCTCTTTCTGCTATGAACTGAATAGTTGTGCCCCCTACAAATTCCTATATGGAAACCCTAATCCTCAGTATGAAGGTATTTGAGTGTGGGACCCATGGGAGATGATTAGGGTTAAATTAGGTCATGAGGGTAGGTCCCTCATCATGGGATTTAATGCCCTTATAAAAAGAAGAGACTTGAGGTCTCTCTTTCTCTCTGCTTGCACATACCAAGGAAGGCCATATGAAGACATAACCAGGAAAAGGGCCCTTACTGAGAACCCAACAATGCTCATAGAGTCTGATCTCCGACTTTCAGCCTCAAGAACTGTGAGAAATAAATGTTGTTTAAACCATCCAGTCTGTATTTGTTATAGCAACCTTAACTAAAACATCCTCAGTAAGACTAAATATACTTCCAAAAATGTAGAGCATGAATTTATTAAGCAAAAGTACACTTCTGCTCAATCAGTGTGCAAACTATGTCCAGGCTCTCAAAAGAGTCTAATCTAAAATAACAAGGTGTTATTTTATGTATGCATTTAAATGCACAACATTTTGTCTAAAGGTTAAGATTCCTGCCTTTACCTATCAAAAATTCTAAGTAGGTTCTCTCTCTCTCTCTTTTTTAAAAGATTTTATTTATTTATTTGAGAGAGAGAATGAGCAGGCAGAGCAACAGGCAGGAGAAGGAGGAGAAGCAGGCTCCCTACTGAGCAGGCAGCCTGATGTGGGACTCGATCCCAGGACCCTATGATCATGACCTGAGCTGAAGGCAGCGGCTTAACCCACTGAGCCACCCAGGCGCCCCTCTAAGTAGGTTCTTAAAAAAAATAAATGAGCAATAGATTTATTGATTTAAAAAAAAGGAACAAAATATTACAAATGGTATTTTGATTAAAAATGTCATTATATAGCAGATTTTAATTGTCCTTCATACCATCTCCAAGCATAATATTTAAAACTCTTCCTTCTTAAAATGCTGCCTTACAACCACAGTAACCTTAACAGTGAAGTATAATCTGTTCATGACTGGTATATAGAGGTATGGACAGCAAATGATCTCTGAAGAGACATATTTCCATTAAATACTAAGTCCACAGCACTTCGTATTATCCTACCATATACAAATTTACAGGACAATAAAATGACATCAGTAAAAAAGGAAAATTTTATAGAAAAAAGCATATTCTCTCTCTTTGTAGGAGTTGAAAAAAAAAAGTATGTAGGTTTCCAGAGATTCCAGAAATATGAAACATATTTCATAGTGATTTTTTTAAAGTTGGGTTTTTCTTAGTAAATTGTTTTTGGCTGAAAATTGAAAAAGCCAAATATTACTAATGTACTCAAATGCTTTCTTATGTGAAAATGGGAATCTTTTTCCAAGACATTTCATTTACGAATGAACCATTTTACTTGTTTCCTTCTCATTTCTAACTTTAAATAAACAGAAAATCTACCCTGTTCTTGAATAATCTCCAAAGACAAGCTTTAATCTTTCAAACTTCAGCCTTTCAATATTTCTTACAAATAAATCCAAATTACTAGTATTTTATCCAAAAGGATTCCTCCCAAAGTGTCACATCTGAATTACAGCATTGACATTTAGAAATTTGTTTTCTATGGCCACAATCGCCAAACTGTGGAAAGAGCCAAGATGCCCTTCAACAGACGAATGGATAAAGAAGATATGGTCCAAATATGCAATGGAATATTAGTTCTCTATCAGAAAGAATGAATACCCAACTTTTGCATCAACATGGACGGGCCTGGAGGAGATTATGCTGAGTGAAATAAGTCAAGCAGACAAAGTCAATTATCACACAGTTTCACTTACTTGTGGAGCATAGAAAAAACATGGAGGACATTAGGAGAAGGAAAGGAAAGGTGAATTAAGGTAAATCAGAAGGGGAAACGAAGCATGAGAGACTATGGACTCTGAGAAACAAACTGAGGGTTTTGGAATGGAGGGAGTAGGGGGATGGGTGAGTATTAAGGAGGGCACGTATTGCATGGAGCAATGGGTGTGGTACATAAACAATGAATCTTGGAACACTGAAAAACTAAACTAAACTAATAAAATAATAAAATAAAATAGAAATTTGCTTTCTAATAATGATCTATCAAAATTATATTCTATACATTTAGTTACTAATTCTTTGTAATTTTTCTTATAATTGCATCTTTCTAAGTATTTAGGAACACTTAAAGATTCCTTACCAAGAATAAGCTTTAGTCTATATCTTGATAATCTATAAATCCAGCATAATACCCAAACACACATTGCATATACCCAACACTACATACAATGTAGTTACCATATAAAACTATTGTTGAACATGTATTACTGGTTTCATTTTAATAATAAACAACTTTATTTAAGGAACAGACTAATCTTTGTAAAGTAGCTTACAGTCTACAGACTCCCTTCCCACTCATTAAGTCTCATTTAATGTATGTAACAATTTTATGGAATTCTGCTTAATGGGCCCTAACCTATCAACTTAGTTTGGATAACTATTAACTTGATACATCTTAATTCAGTTAACAGGTTTAACGTAGCATGTTCATACAGAGAATCAGCCTTCAGCACTAAGAAGTTTAAATTTAAATTAGTAATTTTCAAATGCTTGATTATAGCAACCTCCCCTATAAATACCTAAGTAGACAAATTATTAAACAGATGGGGTATAAGAATCGTTTGTTAGTTCTCTCATTCATCCATTTATTCAATTTTTTGAGTACCTACTTAGTGACAGACACTGTTCTGTTCTTTACTGGCATCTAAATGGCACTTATGAGAATACAATTTATATTTTAAAATAATTGAGCAGGAGTTCTGGGTGGCTCAGTCAGTTAAGCACCTGACTCTTGATTTCAGCTCAGATTCGGATCTCAGGGCTGTGTAATGGAGCCCTGTAGTGGACTCTGTAAAGGGCACGGAGCCTATTAAGAGTCTCTCTCTTTCTTCCTCTGCCCCACTCTGATTCATGATTTCTTTCTCTATAAAATAAAATAAAATAAAATACTTGAGCAATGATCCCCTAATTTTTCTTTTCATTAAAAGTTTTTATTTAAATTCAAGTTAGTTAATATACAGTATAATATTAGTTTTAGGAGTACAATATAGCAGTTCAACACTTCCATATAATACCTGGTACTCATCACAGCAAGTGTACTCCTTAATCCCCATCACTTATTTAACCCATCCCCTCACTCACCTCCCCTCTGATAACCATCATTTTGTTCTCTACAGTGAAGAGTCTGTTTCTTGGTTTGCCTCTTTTTTTTTCCTCATTTGCTCATTTGTTTTGTTTCTTAAATACCACATCTGAGTAAAATCATATGGTATTTGTCTTTCTCTGACTTATTTTACTTATCATATACTCTTTAGTTCTATCCATGTCATTGCAAATGGCAAGATTTCACTCTTTCTTATGGCTGAGTAATATTTTAGTGTGTGTGTGTGTATACCACCTCTTCTTTATCCTTTCATCAGTCAATGGACAAGGGCTGCTTTCATAATTTCATAATTTTTCATATTATAGATAATGCTGTAAACATCAAGGTACATGTATCACTTTGAATTAGTACTTTTGTATTCTTTGGGTAAATACCTCGTAGTGCAATTGCTGGGTCATAGAGTAGTTCTATTTTTAACTTTTTGAGGACCCTCCATACTGTTTTCCACAGTGGCTGCACCAGTATGCATTCCCACCAACAGTGCAAGAAGATTCTCCTCCATCCACATCCTTGCCAACATCTGCTGTTTCTTGTGCTATTGATTTTAGCCATTCTGACTAGCACAAAAATAGACATCTAGATCAATGAAACAGAATAGAAAACCCAGAAATGAACCTACAACAATATGGTCAGTTAATCTCCAACAAAGCAGAAAAGAATATCTGATGGGAAAAAGACAGTTTCTTCAATAAATGGTGTAGGGAAAAGTGGACAGCAATATGCAAAAGAATGAAACTGGACCACTTTCTATACCATAAACAAAAACGAAAATAAATTCAAAATGGATGAAAAACCTAAATGGGAGACCTGAAACATAAAAATCCTAGAGGAAAACACAGGCAGGAACCTCTTTGACATTATCTGTTTCAATTTCTTTTTTAGATATTGTCTCCTGAAGCAAGGTAAACAAAAGCAAAAATAAACTATTGGGGCTATGACAAAATAAAAAGCTTCTACACAGTTAAGAAAACAATCAACAAAACTAAAAGACAATCAATGGAATGGGAAAAGATATTTATAAGTATATGAGTATTGCAAACGATATATCTGATAAAAGGTTAGTATCCAAAGTTTCATAAATGACTTCTAAAACTCAACATCCAAAAAATGGATAATCCAATTAAAAATGGGCAGAAGACATGAATAGGACGTTTTTCCAAGAAAGATATACAGATGGCCAACAGACACAAGAAAAGATGCTCAATGTCACTGATCATCAGGGAAATACAAATCTGATTTTTCACCATGCAAATTAAAAGAGTACTAGGGAAACAAAATTTTAATAATCTAACCATAATCTAACCATGTGAATAATCTAACCATGTGAAGAAAACCATGAATAGATAATAAAATTAAAAATGAATACATAACTTGACAGCCCAATGAAAAGCAAGCTGAAACAAACAAAATCACCATATCCATATTAAAAAAAAAATCAGATATTTTGAAGGGATCACTTGCTTACCTTATCTTCAGGGAACTAAATTCAATTTAGAACATGTACTTGGAAATAGACAAAGTGCATACACTTTCACAGGTACTATGAGGGTCAAGTTAATGGTTCACAATAATACAAGGCAAAATACAATAAATATTAATAACAAAAAAACTGAAACTTCAAAAATAGGAAAAAATAGTTTGGACTTAGGGAATAAAATTTATAATAACTTAGTTTCACTATACACATTCCTAATCTTGGGCAACTGAGATATGGGCTTTAAACTTTTTGTAACATCATCTCAAACTGAGTCATTTTAAAGCAAATACCCACTATGAGAAGCAGAAGCAGTAAATGGAAAAGCAATATATTATTACCTAGCTTTACCTCACAATGGACAGAATTTTAACAACGGAGTGCAAAAGGAGAAACTTAGGAATAGGAGAAAAAGTTAAAAAAAAATAGGAGAGAAGAAATTTCTGTGGTGCTACAACATTAATTAACTGCTACATCAGGATTCTACTTTCCAGCCAATATACTGCAAATATGCCTCTATGGTTAATATATTTAGCAAAATAAGAACTAAATGTAAAACAAAGACCCTTAATTTTTAGTGATAAATTCTTCACACATATTATAACAAACTACTCTAAAAAGAAAGCATATATATATTTTATATAAATATTTCAAGATGAGAAGACAGATATGGAATACAAGTAAGTAAAATACACCAGTTCCCAAATTCCAACTTACTTGATATAACAGTATTCTTTAACATGATAGTATTGATAGGTTATAAACCTATCATAAATTTTCAATACATTTTATATCACATATGTGCAATATATATGGTATAGCCATAATCTAATTAACAGCAAGTATATGTGCTTTTTGTATTATTTGTTATACATACCATTTTTTTTCAGTTTTTCTTTAAGTTGTAAAAATTCAAATAACTATCATATTTCTTATTAAGGAGAAAATATTTTTTTACACTATTGTCTTGTGTGTATAGATTTTTTATTATACTGCATAGGAAAGAAGGGATATGATAATGATGAAACATTCTTGATGCATCAGACTGAAAAATTAGATATTTATGGACCATGTCTGAAGATACGGTTCTAATTGGATAACTCTTTTTTTCCCCCTTGCTCTCATTTTCAAAGATGTATAAATTTAATTTGGTTACTGGCATGGTCTATTGGACTGAGCACAGACAGTGTTTAAAAAAAAATTAGAGTTCCAATCTTGGCCTATTGTTCCAGTTCTAATCTCAATTCACTGAATGCTCTTGGATAAGTCATAAACTAAATCACATTTTTTCAATTTCCTCATCTGTAAAATGGAGATAACTATCCTACAAGTCATTATTCAAACTGAAATTGTAAAAAAAAATGCTTTTTAAAATCTGAACTGAACACTCAAACACCCAACTCATATGAACCTTTATCTTTCGAATGGTGTGAAGTAGCCTCAAAATAAATGAGAACTTATAATTAAGAATAGATGCTTAGAATGGCTCACCAGCTCCAGAGGTTATCTGTGGTATTATAATAAAAGATGGGGCTCATTTACAATCTGCAGCACAAAATTAAAAGACAAATGATCATCCAAAATGAATTTCACATAATAGAACCAGTTTCCAGTTAACAATGGAAATGAGAGGAGAAGACTGAAGTTACTGTTCAACACAATAGTTCCTATCTTTCCTCCCCTAAATCATAAATTGTTTACTAAAAAGTATACAAATTGATACATTTGAAAATGAACTTAGTATAAATGCTGCATGTGTTTGTTTTAGCTATATTTTCCTCTTCTCAAATCACAAACATCTTAGATGGAGACAAACAACTTTCCTGAAGAAATTTCCAGAACTTTTGACTCAATACAATAAATAGTGAGTAACAACAGTATCAACTGTTCTTAAAAGATTATGCATAATTATATTTCTGTAAATTAAATGATATATTTCTAGGACTTCAGCTTACAAACCATAGGTATGGTGGAAAAGACAAACCTTTCCCTATTTCTCTCACTAAATAGAACTAAAACCTAGGGACTTGATATCTAACACAAAAGGAATAAGATTCTAAAAGGTAGAGAGAAGATGGAGGTCCAACTAAGAAAATCGGGATCCAAAGAACAAAAAGATAATGAATATCATGGGTTTTCTTTTTGTTTCATGTTAAAAAATGACCACCAGAGAAGCCAGAAAGCCAAAAACATCAATCAGAGAAGACACACACACACACACACACACACACACACACACACACACAAAAACCATCAAGAAAAGCCTGCTCTTTACCCAGGAAAGAGAAAACCCAGCAAGACAGAAAGCTTTTAGATAATTATCACTTCACTTCAGCAAAACACTACAGGAAAAACTGCCCATTCCCAGCCCTAAAAACAAATGCCAAGTAGGAGTCTAGACTTCCAGCCTCACAAAACTATACCAAGGAACCCTGACCCTCTGACAGTATTGGCCAGAGAAAGCTGAGTGGAGAGCCAAGGAGGATGAGATACCCTCTCCCCTAAGGTCAGTGAAGACCAAGGGGAGAACCTAGACTTCCATGCCCACCCAGCTCTAATGAGGCACACCTCTGTCTCTCACTGGGGTAGTCTAGCAGAATCAAGATTTCACCACCTCCCAGTGATAAAAAGGCTCTCTCTCCTCCAAGACAGTATCAGTGGAGACCAAACGGGTACTCTTAAGTTTATATTCCTGTTCAATGGAAACAAGGGGCAACCTCTATTCTCCCTCCAATCCCTCATCTACAGACCCAAAGTGGGCACCTGGAGTTCTTTTTTTTTTTTTTTTTTAGATTTTTATTTATTTATTTGACAGAGAGAAATCACAAGTAGGCAGAGAGGCAGGCAGAGAGAGAGGAGGAAGCAGGCTCCCCGCTGAGCAGAAAGCCCGATGTGGGGCTCGAACCCAGGACCTGGGATCATGACCTGAGCCGAAGGCAGCGGCTTAACCCACTGAGCCACCCAGGCGCCCCAAAGTGGGCACCTGGAGTTCTAATCCAATCTGGCACTAACAAAGCAGCACTTCCTTTAACCCTGCTAGAGACTTGTCAGGGGAAGCCTGCTAAAACAAGAAGCTTAAATAAGACAAGACCCAGAGTCTGACAACCTAATGTCCAACATGTCCAGGTTTCAGTAAAAAAATGGTTATAGTAAGAATCAAGAAAATCTCAAGAAATTATATACTCTTATTTTACTTAATTTATAAATAACCTTTAATCATATTTTAATGATTTTTAACTGAAAGAATTTTCTAAAATTAATGACAGACACAAAACCACAGATCCAGGAAGCTATGAGAACATAAAACAGCATAAATACAAGAAATTTATACCTAGGTACATTATATTTAAACAAAAGAAAACCAAAGACAAAGAGATAATCTTGAAGGAAGCCGGGGGTGGGGGGCGGGGATGGACACTCACCTTACCTATAAAGAAACAAGGAGAATTACAACAGACTTCTTCTCAGAAATCATGCAAGCAAGATGAAAGTGGAGTGAACTATAAAGTGTGAAAAGAAAAAAAAAAATCCACCAACCTAGAATTCTTTATCCAGCAAAATTATCCTTCAAAAGCCAAAGACAAAGATTTTCTCAGACAAAAACTGAAGGAATTTGTTGCCAGAAGACCTGCCCTGCAAGAAGGGTTAAAAAGAAGTTCTTGAGAGAGAAAAAAATTACATAGGTCAGAAACTCAACTCTACATTAAAAAAGGAAGATTGTCAGAGAAGGAATAAATAAAGGTAAAATAAAAGTTTTTTTATTAATTGAACTAATTAACTGCTAGTTCAAAGTAGTAACAGTAGAAATGTACTGAGTGATTATAGAAATCAAATAAATGGATTCACTTATTTGTGGAGCATAACAAATAGCATGGAGGACAAGGGGAGTTAGGAGAAGGGAGTTGAGGGAAATTGGAAGGGGAGGTGAAACATGAGAGACTATGGACTCTGAAAAACAATCTGAGGGTTTTGAAGGGGCGGGGGATGGGAGGTTGGGGGAAACAGGTGATGGGTATTGGAGAGGGCACAGATTTCAAGGAGCACTGGGTGTAGTGCAAAAACAATGAATACTGTTACACTGAAAATAAATTTAAGAAATTTAAAAAAAATTAAGTAAATAAAATGAATAACAGTAGTGCTGTAACGGATGGAAGAAAGGAACTGGGAATACTCTGGAGGGGGGCTGTGGGATGTACAGGGGAATATTTTGTACTATTTGCTCAATTTTTCTGTAAACTTAAAACAGTTTTAAAAACCAAAGTCTATACTGGGGCGCCTGGGTGGTTCAGTGGGTTAAAGCCTCAGCCTTCGGCTCACGTCATGATCCCAGGGTCCTGGGATTGAGCCCCGCATCCGGCTCTCTGCTCAGCGGGGAGCCTGCTTCCTCCTCTCTCTGTGCCTGCCTCTCTGCCTACTTGTGATCTGTGTCTGTCAAATAAATAAATAAAATCTTAAAAAAAGAAGGGTTGGTCAAGATGGTGGAGAAGTAGCAGGCTGAGACTACTTCAGGTAGCAGCAGATCAGCTAGATAGCTTATCTAAAGATTGCAAACACCTACAAATCCAACGGGAGATCGAAGAGAAGAAGAACAGCAATTCTAGAAACAGAAAATCAACAACTTTTCTGAAAGGTAGGACCGGTGGAGAAGTGAATCCAAAGCAACGGGAAGACAGACGGCAGGGGGAGGGGCCGGCTCCCGGCAAGCAGCGGAGCAACAGAGCACAAAAGCAGGACTTTTAAAAGTCTCTTCCACTGAGGGACATCGCTCCAGAGGCTAAACCGGGGTGAAGCCCACGCGGGGTCAGCGTGGCCTCATGTCCTGCAGGGTCACAGAAGGATCGGGGGTGTCTGAGGTCGGAGAGCTTGCAGGTATTATTAGAACGAGGAAGCAACCTAGAGAGACAGAGACAAGGAGTGAGTTCACAGCTTGGGGTTACCTTGAACCGGTCTCAGGCTCGGTGAGTTCGGAGCTCGGCCAGAGGCCAGGGAGATGGAGGTAGGTGGGCTCTGTTCTCTGAGAGCACACTGAGGAGTGGGCCCCGAGCTCTCGGCTCCTCCAGGCCGGAGACCGGGAGGCCGCCATTTACATTCCCGTCCTCCGGAACTCTACGGAAAGCGCGAAGGGAACAAAAGCTCCCAAAAGCAAACCCGAGCGGATTACTCAGCCCGGCCCCTGGTAAGGGTGGTGCAATTCCGCCTGGGGCAAAGACACTTGAGAATCACTAAAACAGGCCCCTCCCCCAGAAGATCAACAACAAATCCAGCCAGGACCAAATTCACCTACCAAGGAGTGCCGTTTCAATACCAATGAGAGCAGCAGAATTCCAGAGGAGGAGAAAGCAAAGCACGGAACTCATGGCTTTCTCCCCATGATTCTTTACTCTTGCAGTTAATTTAATTTAATTTTCTTTTTCAATTTTTTTTTCTCTCTTCTTCTGCTAAATTTTTTTTAACTTTTACCCTTTTCTTTTTTTTTAATGTTTTTTAACTAGTTTATCTAATATATATATATTTTTTTTTCTTTTTAAATTTTTTCTTTATTCGTTTTCTCTTTTTAATTGTTTTTTTATTTTCTTTCTTTCTTTCTGAACCTCTTTTTATCCCGTTTCTCCCCCCTCACAATTGGGGATCTCTTCTGATTTGGTTACAGCATATTTCCCTGGGGTCTTTGACACCCTTTAGTATTTTATTGGCTCCTTCATATACTCTTATCTGGACAAAATGACAAGGCGGAAAAATTCCCCACAAAAAAAAGAACAAGAGGCAGTATGGAATGATAGAGACCTAATCAATACAGACATTAGTAATATGTCAGATCTAGAGTTCAGAATGACGATTCTCAAGGTTCTAACCGGGCTCGAAAAAGGCATGGAAGATATTAGAGAAACACTCTCTGGAGAGATAAAAGCAATTTCTGGAGAAATAAAAGAACTAAAATCTAACCAAGTTGAAATCAAAAAAGCTATTAATGAGGTGCAATAAAAAATGGAGGCTCTCATTGCGAGGATAAATGAGGCAGAAGAAAGAATTAGTGATATAGAAGACCAAATGACAGAGAAGAAAGAAGCTGAGCAAAGGAGAGACAGCTACTGGACCACGAGGGGAGAATTCAAGAGATAAGTGACACCATAAGACGAAACAACAATAGAATAATTGGGATTCCAGAAGAAGAAGAAAGAGAGAGGGGAGCAGAAGGTACATTGGACAAAATTATTGGAGAGAATTTCCCCAATATGGCAAAGGGAACAAGCATCAAAATCCAGGAGGTGCAGAGAACGCCCCTCAAAATCAACAAGAATAGGTCCACACCCCGTCATCTAATAGTAAAATTTACAAGTCTTAGAGACAAAGAGAAAATCCTGAAAGCAGCCCGGGAAAAGAAGTCTGTAACATACAATGGTAAATATATCATATTGGCAGCGGACTTTTCCACAGAGACCTGGCAGGCCAGAAAGAACTGGCACGATATATTCAGAGCACTAAATGAGAAAAAAAAACATGCAGCCAAAAATACTATATCCAGCTAAGCTATCATTGAAAATAGAAGGAGAGATAAAAAGCTTCCAGGACAAACAAAAACTGAAAGAATTTGCAAACACCAAACCAGCTCTATAGGAAATATTGAAAGGGGTCCTCTAAGCAAAGAGAGAGCCAAAAGTAGTAGATCAGAAAGGAAAAGAGACAATATACAGGAACAGTCACCTTACAGGCAATACAATGGCACTAAATTCATATCTCTCAATAGTTACCCTGAATGATAATGGGCTAAATGCCCCAATCAAAAGACACAGGGTATCAGAATGGATAAAAAAACAAAACCCATCCATATGTTGCCTACAAGAAACTCACTTTAGACCCGAAGAAATCTCCAGATTTAAAGTGAGGGGGTGGAAAATAATTTACCATGCTAATGGACATAAGAAGAAAGCTGGGGTGGCAATCCTATAACAGATCAATTAGATTTTAAGCCAAAGACTATAATAAGAGATGGGGAAGGACACTACATCATACTCAAAGGGTCTGTCCAACAAGAAGATCTAACAATTTTAAATATCTATGCCCCTAACGTGGAGGCAGCCAACTATATAAACCAATTAATAGCAAAATCAAAGAAACACATCGACAATAATACAGTAATAGTAGGGACTTTAACACTCCCCTCACTGAAATGGACAGATCATCCAAGCAAAAGATCAACAAGGAAATAAAGGCCTTAAATGACACACTGGACCAGATGGACATCACAGATACATTCAGAACATTTCATCCCAAAGCAACAGAATACACATTCTTCTCTAGTGCACATGGAACATTCTCCAGAATAGATCACATCCTCGGTCCTAAATCAGGTCTCAACCGGTATCAAAAGATTGGGATCATTCCCTGCATATTTTCAGACCACAATGCTCTGAAGCTAGAACTCAATCACAAGAGGAAATTTGGAAAGAACACAAATACATGGAGACTAAACAGCATCCTTCTGAAGAATGAATGGGTCAACCAGGAAATTAAAGAAGTATTGAAAAAATTCATGGAAACAAATGATAATGAAAACACAATGGTTCAAAATCTGTGGGACACAACAAAGGCAGTCCTGAGAGGAAAATATATAGCGGTACAAGCCTTTCTCAAGAAACTAGAAAGGTCTCAGGTACACAACCTAGCCCTACACCTAAAGGAGCTGGAGAAAGAACAAGAAAGAAACCCTAAACCCAGCAGGAGAGGAGAAATCATAAGGATCAGAGCAGAAATCAATGAATTAAACCAAATTTAATGAATTAAACCAAAAAACCAACAGAACAAATCAACGAAACTAGGAGCTGGTTCTTTGAAAGAATTAATAACATTGACAAACCCCTGGCCAGACTTATCAAAAAGAAAAGAGAAAGGACCCAAATACATAAAATCATGAACGAAAGAGGAGAGATCACAACTAACACCAAAGAAATACAGACAATTATAAGAACATACTATGAGCAACTCTACGCCAACAAATTTGACAATCTGGAAGAAATGGATGCATTCCTAGAGATATATAAACTACCACAACTGAACCAGGACGAAATGGAAAGCCTGAACAGACCCATAACCAGTAAGGAGATTGAAACAGTCATCAAAAATCTCCAAACAAACAAAAGCCCAGGGCCAGACGGCTTCCCGGGGGAATTCTACCAATCATTTAAAGAAGAACTAATTCCTATTCTCCTGAAACTGTTCCAAAAAATAGAAATGGAAGGAAAACTTCCAAACTCATTTTATGAGGCCAGCATCACCTTGATCCCAAAACCAGACAAGGATCCCATCAAAACAGAGAACTACAGACCAACATCCTTGATGAACACAGATGCAAAAATTCTCACCAAAATACTAGCCAATAGGATTCAACAGTACATTAAAAGGATTATTCACCACGACCAAGTGGGATTTATTCCAGGGCTGCAAGGTTGGTTCAACATCCGCAAATCAATCAATGTGATACAACACATCAATAAAAGAAAGAACAAGAACCATATGATACTCTCAATAGATGCTGAAAAAGCATTTGACAAAGTACAGCATCCCTTCCTGATCAAAACACTTCAAAGTGCAGGGATAGAGGGCACATACCTCAATATTATCAAAGCCATATATGAAAAACCCACCACAAATATCATTCTCAATGGAGAAAAACTGAAAGCGTTTCCGCTAAGGTCAGGAACACGGCAGGGATGTCCATTATCACCACTGCTATTCAACACAGTACTAGAAGTCCTAGCCTCCGCAATCAGACAACAAAAGGAAATTAAAGGCATCCAAATCGGCAAAGAAGAAGTCAAACTATCATTCTTCGCAGATGATATGATACTCTATGTGGAAAACCCAAAAGACTCCACTCCAAAACTGCTAGAACTTGTACAGGAATTCAGTAAAGTGTCAGGATATAAAATCAACGCACAGAAACCAGTGGCATTTCTCTACACCAACAACAAGACAGAAGAAAGAGAAATTAAGGAGTCCATCCCATTTACAGTTGCACCCAAAACCATAAGATACCTAGGAATAAACCTAACCAAAGAGGCTAAGAGTCTATACACAGAAAACTATAAAGAACTCATGAAAGAAACTGAGGAAGATACAAAGAAATGGGAAAATGTTCCATGCTCCTGGACTGGAAGAACAAATATTGTGAAAATGTCTATGCTACCTAAAGCAATCTACACATTTAATGCAATTCCTATCAAAGTATCACCCATTTTTTTCAAAGAAATGGAACAAATAATCCTAAAATTTATATGGAACCAGAAAAGACCTCGAATAGCAAAGCAATATTGAAAAAGAAAGCCAAAGTTGGTGGCATCACAATTCCAGACTTCAAGCTCTATTACAAAGCTGTCATCATCAAGACAGCTTGGTACTGGCACAAAAGCAGACACATCGATCAATGGAACAGAATACAGAGCCCAGAAATAGACCCTCAACTCTATGGTCAACTAATCTTCGACAAAGCAGGAAAGAATGTCCAATGCAAAAAAGACAGCCTCTTCAATAAATGGTGTTGGGATAATTGGACAGCCACATGCAGAAAAATGAAATTGGACCATTTCCTTACACCACACACGAAAATAGACTCTAAATGGATGAAGGACCTCAATGTGAGAAAGGAATCCATCAAAATCCTCGAGGAGAACACAGGCAGCAACCTCTTCGACCTCAGCCGCAGCAACGTCTTCCTAGGAACATCGCCAAAGGCAAGGGAAGCAAGGGCAAAAATGAACTATTGGGATTTCATCAAGATCAAAAGCTTTTGCACAGCAAAGGAAACACTTAACAAAACCAAAAGACCACTGACAGAATGGGAGAAGATATTTGCAAACGACATATCAGATAAAGGGCTAGTGTCCAAAATCTATAAAGAACTTAGCAAACTCAACACCCAAAGAACAAATAATCCAATCAAGAAATGGGCAGAGGACATGAACAGACATTTCTGCAAAGAAGACATCCAGATGGCCAACAGACACATGAAAAAGTGCTCCATATCACTCGGCATCAGGGAAATACAAATCAAAACCACCATGAGATATCACCTCACACCAGTCAGAATGGCTAAAATTAACAAGTCAGGAAATGACAGATGCTGGCGAGGATGTGGAGAAAGGGGAACCCTCCTACACTGTTGGTGGGAATGCAAGCTGGTGCAACCACTCTGGAAAACAGCATGGAGGTTCCTCAAAATGTTGAAAATAGAACTACCCTACGACCCAGGATTTGCACTACTGGGTATTTACCCTAAAGATACAAATGTAGTGGTCCGAAGAGGCACGGCACCCGAATGTTTATAGCAACAATGTCTACAGTAGCCAAACTATGGAAAGAACCTAGATGTCCATCAACAGATGAATGGATAAAGAAGATGTGGTATATATACACAATGGAATACTATGCAGCCATCAAAAGAAATGAAATCTTGCCATTTGCGACAACGTGGATGGAACTAGAGGGTATCATGCTTAGCGAAATAAGTCAATCGGAGAAAGACAACTATCATATGATCTCCCTGATATGAAGAAGTGGAGATGCAACATGGAGGGTTAGGGGAGTAGGAGAAAAATAAATGAAACAAGATAGGATTGGGAGGGAGACAAACCATAAGTGACTCTTAATCACACAGAACAAAGTGAGGGTTGCTGGGGGGAGGGGGGCTGGGAGAAGGGGGGTGGGGTTGTGGACATTGGGGAGGGTATGTGCGATGGTGAGTGCTGTTAAGTGTGTAAACCTGGTGATTCACAGACCTGTACCTCTGGGGATAAAAATATATGTTTATAATAAATAAAATAATTTATTGTGGAAAAAAATCTTAAAAAAAATAAAATAAAACCTAAAGTCTATAAATAAAACACACACAAAAGCATTATGACATAAATATCAAAAGCCAATTAAAAAACTACCTGATTTTCACTGTTGCCAACAGAAATTATACCATACTTGATCAAATGGGATAATGTAGGTATATGCATGACATACAAGGGAAATTGAGCACATTAAACACATTCAGTCAATAAATGGTACCATTATTAGTAACAAGCAGATAAGACAAAAAGTAAAGCAAAATTATGGAACTGAGAGCTTTTGTAAAGAGCTTTTTAAAGGTAGCGGATTCCTCATATTGAATCAATAAATACCAATTCACAACTGAAATACTTCTAACTAGATTTGAGGTGAGCAAGATGAAAAATAGAGAAAAATGAGGAAGCAAAACCAAGAAACAGCAGCTTCCATAACAAAAAAGACATTCAATAATATCATTAATAAATATTTAAACAGAGAAAAACACCTTTGAACAATAAAATAGAAAAAAAGATATTTTTATAAATTCTAAACCATAATAACCTTCTATTATCTATCTGTATGAACTTCAAAAATAGTCAGAAAATATGAAACTCTGATTACAGCTTCATAGGTTGATATCCCTGTCTTTGTTGGATAGATATTTTAACATTTTCCTATCCATAAGATATAACATTTGCTCATTAAATTATGGAATAAATAAAGTACAGATGTAGGATCAATAAAGTAGCTGGCAAAAATGACAGTGCAAATCTATTAAGGGCCAAGGATGAAGCTGAAATCCATGAGCAGTGAAACATGAAAGAGTAAGAGTCACAGGAAAAGGGAAAGTATGAGTTTCATGTATTCAAAAATAAGAAGTCTCATTGATTTGAAAACAATAAATCAATGGTCCTTAATGACAATTTGAAAATCTAAGGACAAGGTTTGTGTTTGTGTGTAAAAATAGAAAGTAATCAAATAAAAGAGAATTTTTGCTTTTAAAAACTATTTTCTATCATGTAATGATAGATATTTTTAAAAAATTGCATTTCATATAGAACAGATTGAAAAGACTTTAAAATGTTAAAAATGTTTACAATTCTACCAGTTCAAATTTCACACTTTAGAATTAGGATATATTTCCCCCCCTGCAACTGCTGTGTAAAAAAAATTTTTTTAAATGATGTCCTACCTAACACATGTTCCATGTATCTAAGCTAACATTGCTTAATTTTATTATAAACCCCAAGTAAGTACAAAATTTGAATTGCTATATAAAGTGCCTATTAAAATGTACTCTTCAGCTAGAACGTGAAATAGAAGAAATTTATTTTTAAAAGAATATCAACAAAATATAAGAAAAACATTCAAGAACCTCCCATATCCAAGTAAATCACTTCTCTCAATCTTTTAAGTTGATCATATTTAGTTTTTATGAACAAAACCATTAAATGAGATTTAGAACATACATTAACACATTAACACCATCTTAAAGGAATCAAAATGAATTTGTCAATTACCCTCCCAATCTGCCAGTAGCCAGATATCATCCTAGTCTCCTTCCAGAAAATCAAATTTATGCTGAAGTCCCAATGTTCCTTTTCCAGAATCAGAAAGATACCACAAAAGAAATAAAGGAATTCTGACAACAAGTAGGAAAAGATGCTTAAGAGAAAATCAAGAGAGTCATTCTAGAATTCAAAAGAATTTAAAAAAATTCAAAATTTCTATTGCTCAGAAATAGAAGAGCACAATCAAGGGCAATCAAAGAAACAGAATACTGCTTTACCTTGTCAGCCCCCCCTCCCGCCTTCCACATACTGAAGCCAAAAGATGAGATATCATGGTCCAACAAACATTATATGGGTCCTCTGCAGTTATATGGTCAAAAGCATATTTTCTTAAAATCTAGTGAAGAGTAATTACATACAAGAAACTATTAATAGTGGTTGTATGTGAATAATGGAGAGGAAGAACTTTTACTTTTCATGGCTCCAAAGTTTTATTTTTCCCCCTCACAAGCATCTATTAGCTTTATAATTGAAAATAAACCCAAATAATTATCAATTAACATATAACATCTTAGCCTTCCAACTTACAAGCAAAATCATGTCTTCTCTTTATAGGAATGTAGATCATAAAAATAATCTTACAATCTAAAATACTACAAGAAAGGAGCTACAAAAATCATATCTACTTCATCAACAAATGATAAAAAGCATTTACTAATTGCCCTTTCATTTATGGCACAACAACAATGCAACATAAAAACAAGAGGCCCTTCATTCTATGAAAATATAGTTTAAACAGAAAATGCTGACTCAAGACAAGTAAGATGGATACAAAGCCAAAGCCAAAATGAAACAGTGCTTTTAACAACATGTATTAGGTTAAGGCAGAAAGTTGGGAGTTTACTTTTCAAAAGAGAGGAAGAGTCAACTCAGAAATCACATACAACTGAGTGGAAATAACTGCCTGTTTAAAAATTCATCAACTCCGTTCAAACATATTTTAAATTTGCAATGGAAAAACATTTCTTTTAAGAATGCTTTAAAAAGACCTAAAATTGCTGGCTTTTATATCATATCTGTTTTAAAAAATTAGTTGAAGTTTTAATATTAAATATAGGTACAAGATTAGTTAACCTATCAGAATACCTTCCTACAGCATTCATCACCATCAAAAATATATGCTTCCTTCATCTTTCCTATTTGTGATCTGGAGGGAAATGTTTTAAATACAATGGGGAAAGAAAGACATCACAAGTTATTAGTAGAGTGCTCACTTCAGTAGCATATATCCAAGTTATTAGTAGGGACATGAGGGAGGGCACAGGATTCTCTGATTGTATTAAAAAATATTATAATTAAACAAGGATGTCTACTCTCACCACTTCTATTCAACATAGGACTGGAAGTCCTAGACACACCAATCAAACAAGAAAAAAAAATGATATCCATATTGATAAAGAAGTTAAACTGCCACTATCTAGAGATTACATAACTATAAAGAGAAAATCCTAAAGACTTCATTAAAAAACTTAAAATAGGTGAATTCCATAAAGTTGTAGAATACAAAATTCATACTCAAAACTCAACAGCATTTCTATACACTAGTAACAAAGTAGCAGGAAAAAAATTTTTAATTCCCATTTATAGTTGTACCAAATAAAAATGAAATACCTAGGAATAAACTTAACTAAGGAAATGAAAGCGTATACTCTGAAAACTACAAAACCCTCATGAGAGAAACTGAAGATGACACAAACAAACGAAAAACATTGGAAAAATATTCCATGCTCATGGATTAGAAGAATGCTGTTAAAAATCTCCTTACTACCCAAAGCAACCTACAGAGTCAATGCAATGAATCTGTACCCTACTGAAATACCAAGAGCACTTTTCATAGAACTAGAACTTTAACAAATAATACTGAAATTGTGTGTAACTACAAGACTCCGAATAGCCAAAGAAATCTTAACAAAGAAGGAACAAAGCTGGAGGTAACACAATCCCAGATTTCAAGATACAGTACAAAGTTGTAGTAATCAAAACAGTATGGTAGTATCATAAAGATAGAGATCAATGGAAAAGAAAAGAAAGCCCAAAAACAAATCCACACTTATATGGTTAACTTATCTATGAAAAGGAGGTAAGAATATACAATGGAGGAAAGACAGTCCCTTCAATACATGGTTCTAGGAAAACTGTACAGCTACATGCCAAAGAATGAAAGTGGACCACATTCTAACACCATACTCAAAAATAAACTCAATTTGGATTAAAGACGTAAAGGTGAAACCTGAAGCCATAAAAATACTAGAAGATAACATGGGCAGTAATTTCTCTGACACTGACTGTAGTAATATTTTTCTAGATATGTCTCCTAAGGCAAAGGAAACAAAAGCAAAAATAACTATTTGGACTGTATCAAAATAAAAGTGTTTTCACAGTAAAGAACACTATCAGCAAAACAAAAAGGCAGCCTACTGAATAAGAGAAGATATTTACAAATGATATATCCAACAAGAGGCTAATATGCAAAACATATAGAGAACTTCTACAACTCAACACCAAAACAAACAAACAAACAAAACTAATTTAAAAATGAGCAGAGAACCTGAATAGATATTTTTCCAAAAGTCATACAAATGGCCAATAGATACATGAAAGATGCTCAACACCACTCATCATAAGGAAAATACAAATCAAAACTATAATGAGATACCACTTCATACCTGTCAGAATGGCTAAAATCAAAAACAAAAGAAATAATGAGTATTGGCAAGGGTATATAGAAAAAGAAACCCTTGGGACGCCTGGGTGGCTCAGTTGGTTGGACGACTGCCTTCGGCTCAGGTCATGATCCTGGAGTCCCGAGATCAAGTCCCGCATCGGGCTTCCAGCTCCACGGGGAGTCTGCTTCTCTCTCTGACCTTCTCCTCGCTCATGCTCTCTCTCACTGTCTCTCTCTCTCAAATAAATAAATAAAATCTTTAAGAAAAAGAAACCCTTGTGCACGGTTGGTGGGAATGTCAATTGGTATAGTCATTATGGAAAACAGTATAGGGGTTCCTCAAAATATTGAAAATAGAAACACCATATGATCCAATAATTCCATTACTAGATAGTTACCCAAAGAGAATGAAAACATGAATTCGAAAAGATTTATGCAACCCTATGTTTACTGCAGCGTTACTGACAATAGCGTATGGAAGGTATGGAAAGTATGGAAGCAATATTGGAATATTGGAAGCAATCTAAGTATCTGTCAACAGACAATCTAAGTATCTGTCAGTAGACAAAAACATAAGAAGATGTACGTGCATGTACATATACATACATGTATGTATACACACACAGGAAAAAAAGTGTTCTTGCCATTTGCAACAACATGGATGAACATATAGGGTATAATGCTAAGTGAAATAAGTCAGACTGAGAAAGAAAAATACCATATGATTCCACTCACATGTGAAATTCTTTTTTTTTTTTTTTTTAATTTAATTGACAGACAGAGATCACAAGTAGGCAGAGAGGCAGGCACAGAGAGAGGAGGAAGCAGGGTCCTCACTGAGCAGAGAGCCCGATCCGGGGCTCGATCCCAGGACCCTGAGATCATGACCTGAGCCAAAAGCAGAGGCTTTAACCCACTGAGCCACCCAGGCACCCCCACACGTGAAATTCTAAAAACAAAACAAATGAGCTAATAAACAAATGCAGAATCAGGCCTATAAATACAGAGAACAAACTGGTGGTTGCCAGAGGAAAATGCGATTAGGCGAACGGGCAAAATAGGTGAAGATGACTGGGAAATACTAAGTCACAGGAATAAAAAGCACAGCACACACAGTCCAAACAATGACACTGCGATAGCACTGTGTGGTGACAGATGGTATCAACACTTGTGGTGCGCATGGCATAACATAGAGAGAAACTGAATCACAGTCTCGTACACCTGCAACTAATGTCACATTGTGTGTCAAGTATACTCAAAAAAAAAAATTTTTTTTAAACCTTAACTGTAGTTAAGTGGCCCAGATCGATTAACAAGACTAAGAGAAAATTTACCATCAAAACTTCTCCAAGAACCCCAAGATAAGACTGCCAACAGCGAACAACTGAAGTTTCGTAGCATACACTTAAAATTTATGCGTCAATTTTTCAAACTTTTTAAAGAGTGCGTATTGAATAGCGATGAGAGATTAATTTTCTAGAGTTACAGCTCTAGCGAAAAATGGATTGTTATCCCTAGTCTTCCATTAACATTCGAGGTAAATGCAGAAGCATTACCTTCATTTGGAGAAAAATACATAGATCACAGAAGCATTGGCTAAAAGGAAATAATCAGGCATTATAGGCTAACCCTTCCATTTCCAAATACATAAATAAATGCTAACTCACAAAGATGTGCCAATAGTTTTAATCTGAAATAGTAACATAAGTAGTTTACATTAATCATCTTTTATGTAAAAAGTGCACAAGAGGACAGTGTAGAATCCTATTCAAACAAAACATTTGTGGAACAGTTTGGAAATCTCAACTATAATACAGAGTGTAACTTTTGCAGTAGGACAAGAACTTGAATGCTGACTCCTTAATTTAAAGCCACGCAATTTTAGGCAAGTTACCGAACCACTTTAGTTTACTTACTTCCAATGAAGACAGCAATACCTAGGTTTATTGTGATGAACTGAAATAATAAATGCAAACTGCTTGCTTACTACCCTATGTGAGGAAAGGGTTGACTTTATCATCTGGGTCAACATAGAGTAAAGACGTCATACTAGAAAGCAAAAGCCCAGAAACAGATCACCATGAGAAGGTGAACTGTCCTAAGATCTGCTGTTATCTGGACTCTGCACTTCAACAAGGCACATAATTGAGTGGGGGACTTAGGGTGGGGAAGAGTGGCAGGAGGTGAGAGTCAAACCAATTTCATCTAAAACTCAAAAGTCAAGAAGTCCTTGCTGACACCTAAATTACAACAACAACAACAAAAATACCTAAAGAGGGGCACCTAGCTGGTTGTTGGTTAAACGTCTGACTCTTGATTTCAGCTCAAGTCATGATCTCAGGGTCATGAGATAGAGCACCACATCAAGCTCCATGCTCAGCATGGAGTCTGCTTGTCCTTCTCCCTCTGCTTCCCCAACCCCCCAACCCCCACCCCTGTGCACACTTTCTCTCTCTTTAAAATAAATAACATCTTAAAAAAGGGAGAAGAGAGACCCTCTGGCTCTCATGTTTTAAAAAAAAAAAAATACTTAAAGACCTAATAATGCCCCCCCCTCACAAAAAAAAAAACCCAAATAAATAAACCAAAGACCTGGAGAATACTAGGTCAAATCTTATCTAAATCACTGAGTAAACTAATGGATCCTCTCAGTTACTCCCAAGTTCAATTTCTCCTTATACAACAATAAAATATAAAATAATACTAACATGAGTTTATTCAACAAGTAGAATAAAAGAGAGTCCATGTTCATGTATAAGAAATACTAATACAGGAAATCTTATTAGTTGAAAGTTAATTCGTGCTGCCCAAGTAATTTCCATACCAAAATGTATACATTAAATGAAAGGAGACTGAGCTATAAACAAAAATTATAGAATGTCACTGTTTATAAAGAACTCTCAGATTTCTATTTTCAGAATGGCAAACAAGCCACTGACTTACCTAACTGAAACACCGTTAGTTGCTAATAGGGTTAATATCTATGCCTATGCTGCACTGGACAGTGAGGTTTGTAAAATTTCATTGTCAGAGCTTCCAATGAGCAGAAATAAATAATGTACAAACACCTTCTGTTATGTATGACATAGGATATACATAAAAAATAAACTTTCTTAAAAAAATTACATACTTTGAAAAAGTTCTGAAGAGCAACTTATGTAAGTACAAATTAGCCCAGTGAAATTTTGGCAGACATAATTACAGGAAATTTTGCCAGAACATGTCTAATGCAATTTTTCAAAAATACTTCCAGGACTTTTTGTAAGCATAAGAATTCCAAATCTAAGGTCCCTTCAAAATAATACTTTTAGTTTCACTGAATCATGACAATGTTCCGGGGCGTTAGAGAAAAAAAGCCTTTCATCAGTAACATTTGCATCTGTATACATCTCCAAAACACTAAAGAAGTCTAATCTAATCTCATTTCTCAAATATGACAAAGAAAAATTCTAGGATGAAAATTAGTAATATTCAAGTGTAATATCTTTTGTACTCAAATATAAATTATTCAATGTTAATTTGTCCAACAAAAATGTACTGGTCATCTATTATGTGAGAGATAGGAAGATTCATTTATTCATTGAACGGGTATTTATTAAATGTAGCCAATGTGCAGAACTGTGTATCCTGGGGAGAAAAGAAGAGCTTATTATTCCAAGGAGCATAAGGATAGGATAAAAGAAAAAACATTCAGTTCATTCTTGTTATTCACAGTAGTTATGTTCTATAAAGTCACCATGAACACTAAATTAGTGAATACTGAACTACTGCTCTTAGGGGAAATACAGTATCAGGTTCCTACAACCCTCTGATGATATTTTTGTCAACCAAATAATACATAACTTTGTTACCTGTATGTTTATGTTTAAAGATACATTATTTAATATATATTGCTGATTGACACTGACCTCACAGCCACTAACACTGCAACTCATGCATGAATGAAACTTATCTAACACACATAGTGTCTTCAAAATGCATGTCACTGCCTTCTTACACTGAGAAACACTAGAGAGCACTTTAGCATTATACCTGGAAGTCACTTAAACAGCGAAATCACCAATAAAAAGCATAAAATTGTGAAAAACATGGCACCACAAAAAGGACACTTGTTTACAATATGAGAGTTGAAATAAGAAACCACGCATTACTTTGTTCAACCTCAGCTGGGAACGTGTCCAACTTTTTGTCACCCTGTGCACGTCCATGAATGACTACAAAGGCTCTGCAAGTATTAATTTTGAGGTTACAAATAAATTTCAGCAAGTAGGCAAATTCGCAACTGCAGAATCTGCAAAGAGTAAGGATCAACTGTATACTATCATAAATACTGAGAGCAGAAAGTTACTTTAGAGGTAACTTTCTCTTTCCAATGTTTTCATTTTTCAGATGAGAAAAGTATGTGGTGCTGCATGATATAGGCAAGGTCAGAATCTAATTAATGAAGGTCTCCCAACCAAAAACATATGGCACTTCACAGAGAACAAAGAATATCAGGATAGCTTAACTGACTCTTTGCAGCAAACTAAAACCTTAGTAAATTATCATGGCCATGCTACACTTCACTGCTACCACTCCCCTTCACCTTTCTTTACATACTAGAAACAGACTGCTGTCGCTCTAATCCAACAGGGAAATACAGGACTTTCTTAGTTCCCCTTATAACTTGTTGTAGTCAGTATCAGATTAAAAACTCTGCATCTTTCTGGCAACCTGTATCTATATTTTGAGGGAGTGGGGGAATAGTAAGAAAGTATTAAAACAGTAACAGTAACAAGTAAGAGGGTACTCAATATTTATTTGATTTACAAATGAATCAATTGGAGTTCTAAGAGGAGAAAAGAAATGAGGTAGCTGTAATATTTGAATAAATAAAAAAAAATCTTTGAATAAATAATGGCAGGAAATGTTCAGAACAGATAAAGAATACATATAATATTTTCCAGAAGCCAATATATTCCAGTTAGGAAAAAAAAAAATCACCCCTACACTCATAAGGACAAAGATTGTTTCTTAAACAGAAAGGAAATAAAGGTCATCTTCCAAGGAGATAATTACACTAACAGCTGATTCCTCAACAGTAAAAATGAAAGTCAGAAGACACTGGAAGAAAATCAGCTATATGCTAAAGAAAAAATTCGTTTACTTCAAATTCAATGTCAAATGAATAAGGATAAAATAAAGACTGTCATAAAAACAACTGAATTGGCTACTAGAAGAGCCTAAAAGAAATGTTAGAGGATCTATCGGCAGAAGTTTAGTAATTCCACAGAGCAGAAAGTATAAAAAGCAATGCATAACAAAGAAATTATAAATAGGAAAAGCAAGCAAATATGATCGTACATAATAAAAATAATAATGTCTTCCGACTTTACTATTAAAAAAGATAAAAAAAAGTCAAAAACACAAATTGGAAAAGGGTGATCAAAATACACTACTTGGAAAGGTAAAGATGTCAACTTTAGACTACTGAGTTAAATATGCAAGCTAAAATTTCTAGAGTAACTATCATAATAATAACATTTCAAATTGAACAGGAAAAAAAATCTATCAAAATAAAAGAAGGTAAAAAAGAATAGGAAAAGAAATACAGAAAAGGTAAAACACATAACACAAGATGCCAAAATTTTTCACATATATGACTAATTCAGATAAATTTAAGTAAATAAGCAAAATGCTTCATTTAAAAGATAAAGAATGTTAAAGTATAACCCAAAAAAGTAAAATAAAATCAGCTAAATGCTATTTATAAGAAATAACTCTAAAGATATAAAGATAAAGGAAGATTACACTTAAAAGATAAATAATATATACCAGGTATATATATTGTATTATAAATAAATAAATTTATTTCCTAGGGCTTCTGTAACAAAGTATTCCAAAGTTGATGGCTTAAAACAACAGAGATTTATTGTCTCATAGTTCTGGAGGCTAGAAATCTGAAATCAAGAGGAGTCAAGATGGCAGAGAAGTAGCAGGCTGAGACTACTTCGGGTAGCGGGAGATCAGCTAAATAGCTTATCTAAAGATTGCAAACACCTACAAATCCAACGGGAGATTGAAGAGAAGAAGAACAGCAATTCTAGAAACAGAAAATCAACCACTATCTGAAAGGTAGGACTGGCAGAGAAGTGAATCCAAAGCGACGGGAAGATAGACCGCGGGGTGGGGGGGGGCCAGCTCCCGGTGAGCGGCGGAGCAACGGAGCAAAATCAAGACTTTTAAAAGTCTGTTCCGCTGAAGGACATCGCTCCAGAGGCTTAACTGGGGTGAAGCCCAGGCGGGGTCAGCGCGGCCTCAGGTCCCGCAGGGTCGCAGAAGGATCGGGGGTGTCTGAGTGTCGCAGAGCTTACCGGTATTAGAACGGGGAAGCCGGCTACAGAGACAGAGCCGAGGAGTGACTCTCAGCTCGAGGTTGCCTTGAACCGGTCGCAGGCTCGGTCAGCTCGGAGCGCGGCCGGGGGCCAGGGTGACGGGAGTCATTGGGCGCTGTTCTCTGAGGGCGCACTGAGGAGTGGGGCCCCGGGCTCTCGGCTCCTCCGGGCCAGAGACCGGGAGGCCGCCATCTTCATTCCCGTCCTCCGGAACTCTACAGAAAGCGCTCAGGGAACAAAAGCTCCCAAAAGCAAACCCGAGCGGATTACTCAGCGCGGCCCCGGGTAAGGGCGGTGCAACTCCGCCTGGGGCAAAGACGCTTGAGAATCACTACAACAGGGCCCTCCCCCAGAAGATCAACGGGAAACCTAGCCAGGACCAAGTGCACCTACCGAGGAGTGCAGTTTCAATACCAAGGAGAGCGGCGGAATTCCAGAGGAGAAGAAAGCAAAGCACGGAACTCATGGCTTTCTCCCCATGATTTTTTAGCCTTGCAGTTAATTTAATTTTTTTTTCTTTTTCAATTTTTTTTTCTTTTTCTCTTCTTCTGTTAAATTTTTTTAACTTTTACCGTTTTCTTTTTTAACGTTTTTTAAATAGTTTATCTAATATATATATATTTTTTCCTCTTTTTATATTTTTTCTTTATCGGCTTTCTTTTTTTAAATAGTTTCCTTTTTTTTTTTTTCTTTTTGAACCCCTTTTTATCCCCTTTCTCCACCCTCACAATTCGGGATCTCTTCTGATTTGGCTAAAGCATATTTTCCTGGGGTTGTTGCCACCCTTTTAGTATTTTACTTGCTCCTTCATAAACTCTTACCTGGACAAAATGACAAGGCGGAAAAATTCACAACAAAAAAAAGAACAAGAAGCAGTACCAAAGGCTAGGGACCTAATCAATACAGACATTGGTAATATGTCAGATATAGAGTTCAAAATGACGATTCTCAAGGTTCTAGCCGGGCTTGAAAAAGGCATGGAAGATATTAAAGCAACCCTCTCGGGAGATATAAAAGCCCTTTCTGGAGAAATAAAAGAACTAAAATCTAACCAAGTTGAAATCAAAAAAGCTATTAATGAGGTGCAATCAAAAATGGAGGCTCTCACTGCTAGGATAAATGAGGCAGAAGAAAGAATTAGCGATATAGAAGACCAAATGACAGAGAATAAAGAAGCTGAGCAAAAGAGGGACAAACAGCTACTGGACCACGAGGGGAGAATTCGAGAGATAAGTGACACCATAAGACGAAACAACATTAGAATAATTGGGATTCCAGAAGAAGAGGAAACAGAGAGGGGAGCAGAAGGTATATTGGAGAGAATTATTGGAGAGAATTTCCCCAATATGGCAAAGGGAACAAGCATCAAAATTCAAAAGGTTCAGAGAACCCCCCTCAAAATCAGTAAGAATAGGTCCACACCCCGTCACCTAATAGTAAAATTTACAAGTCTTAGTGACAAAGAAAAGATCCTGAAAGCAGCCTGGGAAAAGAAGTCTGTAACATACAATGGTAAAAATATTAGATTGGCAGCCGACTTATCCACAGAGACCTGGCAGGCCAGAAAGAGCTGGCATGATATATTCAGAGTACTAAATGAGAAAAACATGCAGCCAAGAATACTATATCCAGCTAGGCTATCATTGAAAATAGAAGGAGAGATTAAAAGCTTCCAGGACAAACAAAAACTGAAAGAATTTGCAAATGCCAAACCAGCTCTACAGGAAATATTGAAAGGGGTCCTCTAAGCAAAGAGAGACCCTAAAAGTAGTAGATCAGAAAGAAACAGAGAAAATATACAATAACAGTCACCTTACAGGAAATACAATGGCACTAAATTCATATCTCTCAATACTTACCCTGAATGTTAATGGGCTAAATGCCCCAATCAAAAGACACAGGGTATCAGAATGGATAAAAAAACAAAACCCATCTATATGTTGCCTACAAGAAACTCATCTTAAACCCGAAGACACCTCCAGGTTTAAAGTGAGGGGGTGGAAAAGAATTTACCATGCTAATGGACACCAGAAGAAAGCAGGAGTGGCAATCCTTATATCAGATCAATTAGATTTTAAGCCAAAGACTATAATAAGAGATGGGGAAGGACACTATATCATACTCAAAGGAACTGTCCAACAAGAAGATCTAACAATTTTAAATATCTATGCCCCTAATGTGGGAGCAGCCAACTATATAAACCAATTAATAACAAAATCAAAGAAACACATCGACAAGAATACAATAATAATAGTAGATTTTAACACTCCCCTCACTGAAATGGACAGATCATCCAAGCAAAAGATCAACAAGGAAATCAAGGCCTTAAATGACACACTGGACCAGATGGACATCACAGATATATTCAGAACATTTCATCCCAAAGCAACAGAATACACATTCTTCTCTAGTGCACATGGAACATTCTCCAGAATAGATCACATTCTTGGTCCTAAATCAAGTCTCACCGGTATCAAAAGATTGGGATCATTCCCTGCATATTTTCAGACCACAATGCTCTAAAGCTAGAACTCAATCACAAGAGGAAATTTGGAAAGAACCCAAATACATGGAGACTAAACAGCATCCTTCTAAAGAATGAATGGGTCAACCAGGAAATTAAAGAAGAATTGAAAAAATTTATGGAAACAAATGATAATGAAAACACAACGGTTCAGAATCTGTGGGACACAACAAAGGCAGTCCTGAGAGGAAAATATATAGCGGTACAAGCCTTTCTCAAGAAACTAGAAAGGTCTCAGGTACACAACCTAGCCCTACACCTAAAGGAGCTGGAGAAAGAACAAGAAAGAAACCCTAAACCTAGCAGGAGAAGAGAAATCATAAAGATTAGAGCAGAAATTAATGAAATAGAAACCAAAAAAACAATAGAACAAATCAACGAAACTAGGAGCTGGTTCTTTGAAAGAATTAATAACATTGACAAACCCCTGGCCAGACTTATCAAAAAGAAAAGAGAAAGGACCCAAATACATAAAATCATGAACGAAAGAGGAGAGATCACAACTAACACCAAAGAAATACAGACAATTATAAGAACATACTATGAGCAACTCTACGCCAACAAATTTGACAATCTGGAAGAAATGGATGCATTCCTAGAGATATATAAACTACCACAACTGAACCAGGACGAAATGGAAAGCCTGAACAGACCCATAACCAGTAAGGAGATTGAAACAGTCATCAAAAATCTCCAAACAAACAAAAGCCCAGGGCCAGACGGCTTCCCGGGGGAATTCTACCAATCATTTAAAGAAGAACTAATTCCTATTCTCCTGAAACTGTTCCAAAAAATAGAAATGGAAGGAAAACTTCCAAACTCATTTTATGAGGCCAGCATCACCTTGATCCCAAAACCAGACAATGATCCCAACAAAAAAGAGAACTACAGACCAATATCCTTGATGAACACAGATGCAAAAATTCTCACCAAAATACTAGCCAATAGGATTCAACAGTACATTAAAAGGATTATTCACCACGACCAAGTGGGATTTATTCCAGGGCTGCAAGGCTGGTTCAACATCCGCAAATCAATCAATGTGATACAACACATTAATAAAAGAAAGAACAAGAACCATATGATACTCTCAATAGATGCTGAAAAAGCATTTGACAAAGTACAGCATCCCTTCCTGATCAAAACTCTTCAAAGTGTAGGGATAGACGGCACATACCTCAATATTATCAAAGCCATATATGAAAAACCCACCGCAAATATCATTCTCAATGGAGAAAAACTGAAAGCTTTTCCGCTAAGGTCAGGAACACGGCAGGGATGTCCGTTATCACCACTGCTATTCAACATAGTACTAGAAGTCCTAGCCTCAGCAATCAGACAACAAAAGGAAATTAAAGGTATCCAAATCGGCAAAGAAGAAGTCAAACTATCACTCTTTGCAGATGATATGATACTCTATGTGGAAAACCCAAAAGACTCCACTCCAAAACTGCTAGAACTTGTACAGGAATTCAGTAAAGTGTCAGGATATAAAATCAATGCACAGAAATCAGTTGCATTTCTCTACACCAACAACAAGACAGAAGAAAGAGAAATTAAGGAGTCCATCCCATTTACAATTGCACCCAAAACTATAAGATACCTAGGAATAAACCTAACCAAAGAGACTAAGAATCTATACTCAGAAAACTATAAAGTACTCATGAAAGAAATTGAGGAAGACACAAAGAAATGGAAAAATATTCCATGCTCCTGGATTGGAAGAATAAATATTGTGAAAATGTCTATGCTACCTAGAGCAATCTACACATTTAATGCAATTCCTATCAAAGTACCATCCATTTTTTTTCAAAGAAATGGAACAAATAATCCTAAAATTTATATGGAACCAGAAAAGACCTCGAATAGCTAAAGGAATATTAAAAAAGAAAGCCAAAGTTGGTGGCATCACAATTCCGGACTTCAAGCTCTATTACAAAGCTGTCATCATCAAGACAGCATGGTACTGGCACAAAAACAGACACATAGATCAATGGAACAGAATAGAGAGCCCAGAAATGGACCCTCAACTCTATGGTCAACTAATCTTCGACAAAGCAGGAAAGAATGTCCAATGCAAAAAAGACAGCCTCTTCAATAAATGGTGTTGGAAAATTGGACAGCCACATGCAGAAAAATGAAATTGGATCATTTCCTTACACCACACACGAAAATAGACTCAAAATGGATGAAGGACCTCAATGTGAGAAAGGAATCCATCAAAATCCTCGAGGACAACCAGGCAGCAACCTCTTCGACCTCAGCCGCAGCAACATCTTCCTAGGAACATCACCAAAGGCAAGGGAAGCAAGGGCAAAAATGAACTTCTGGGATTTTATCAAGATCAAAAGCTTTTGCACTGCAAAGGAAACACTTAACAAAACCAAAAGACAACTGACAGAATAGGAGAAGATATTTGCAAATGACATATCAGATAAAGGGCTAGTGTCCAAAATCTATAAAGAACTTAGCAAACTCAACACCCAAAGAACAAATAATCTAATCAAGAAATGGGCAGAGGACATGAACAGACATTTCTGCAAAGAAGACATCCAGATGGCCAACAGACACATGAAAAAGTGCTCCATATCACTCGGCATCAGGGAAATACAAATCAAAACCACCATGAGATATCACCTCACACCAGTCAGAATGGCTAAAATTAACAAGTCAGGAAATGACAGATGCTGGCGAGGATGCGGAGAAAGGGGAACCCTCCTCCACTGTTGGTGGGAATGCAAGCTGGTGCAACCACTCTGGAAAACAGCATGGAGGTTCCTCAAAATGTTGAAAATAGAACTACCCTATGACCCTGCAATTGCACTGCTGGGTATTTACCCTAAAGATACAAACGTAGTGATCCGAAGGGGCACGTGCACCCGAATGTTTATAGCAGCAATGTCTACAATAGCCAAACTATGGAAAGAACCTAGATGTCCATCTACAGACGAATGGATAAAGAAGATGTGGTATATATACACAATGGAATACTATGCAGCCATCAAAAGAAATGAAATCTTGCCATTTGCGACGACGTGGATGGAACTAGAGGGTATCATGCTTAGCGAAATAAGTCAATCGGAGAAAGACAACTATCATATGATCTCCCTGATATGAGGGAGAGGAGATGCAACATGGGGGGTTGAGGGGGTAGGAGAAGAGTAAATGAAACAAGATGGGATTGGGAGGGAGACAAACCATAAGTGACTCTTAATCTCACAAAACAAACTGAGGGTTGATGGGGGGAGGGGGTTGGGAGAGGGGGGTGGGGTTATGGAAATTGGGGAGGGTATGTGCTATGGTGAGTGCTGTGAAGTGTGTAAACCTGGCGATTCGCAGACCTGTACCCCTGGGGATAAAAATATATATGTTTATAAAGCTGTAAAAAAAAAAAAAAAAAAAAAAAAAAGGATGAATACCCAAGTTTTGTAGCAACATGGACGGGACTGGAAGAGATTATGCTGAGTGAAATAAGTCAAGCAGAGAGAGTCAATTATCATATGGTTTCACTTATTTGTGGAGCATAACAAATAGCATGGAGGACAAGGGGAGATGGAGCGGAGAAGGGAGTTGAGGGAAATTGGAAGGGGAGGTGAACCATGAGAGACTATGGACTCTGAAAAACGATCTGAGAATTTTGAAGGGGTGGGGGGTGGGAGGTTCGGGGCACCAGGTGGTGGGTATTGTAGAGGGCACAGACTGCATGGAGCACTGGGTGTGGTGCAAAAATAATGAATACTGTTATGCTGAAAAAATAAAAAAATTAAAAAATAAAAAAAAGAAATCTGAAATCAAGACATTGGCAGGGCCATGCTGCCTCAGAACCTGTAAGAGAGAATCTTTTCTTATCTATTCCTAGCTCCTGGTGGCTTGCTGACCACCCTTGGCATTTCTTGGCATGGTTTATAGCAGCAGCACTTCAATCTTTGCCTCCATCATCCTAGGGCATTCTCTCCTATCTCTGTATCTCTTCTTTTGGTCTATCTCCTCTGAAGACACCAGTCACATTGGATTAAGGGCCCACCCTACTCTAATATAACCTCATCTTAATTTATACCTTAATTATACCTAAAAAGACCTTCTTTCCAAACAGGGTCACACTCACAGGTATCAGTGTATTCAACATACCTCTTACACCAGGCAAACAGAAACCAAAAAGAGAGGGAGGAGGATGGGGAGAGGAAGAGAAGAAGAAGAAAAGCTGGCAGAGTTCCAGTAATATCTACTAATGTCAGATAACGTACAACATGAGAACAAGCAGTAAGACCAGTGAGGGGCTATTGCAGTAGTCCCAGTGATACAGAATGCTAGTCTGAATTAAGATCATGTCTATAGCACAGAGGCAAGTCAACATATTTAAGCAATAGTACTTCATATAATAATCAGATGAAGATGACTTATAGGTTTCTGGCTTGTGAAACTGGTTGAAATATGTTACCGATCTCTGTCTTCTAGCCAGAGTAACTTTCTAAAACATATATAATATTATTTTTATGGTCTTCACTAACTCTCCAAGGTCAGTCCTAAGTCTTTAGTCTGGCTTTGTCTATCACAATCTGGGCCTGGCCTACTTTATTCTGATCTCCACTTCTATAAACTCCAGTTTATAGAAGTTATTCAATAAATAGTCCATGTGATTTCATGACTTCTTTCAGACTATACTTTATCTCTAATGCCATGCCTATGTATTCACTAAGTCTACTCAAAGGAACTGTCTTCTTTGCGACCTTCTTTCTGCTATGACTGACAATTAGAATAATTTTGTAAGTAATGTAAGATTGTCTGTGCCCCTGTAGTACTTTATTCACACTGACTGGACCATATTTGTCACACTGATATTTATCTATAGCTGCCCCTCCAGTCAAGCTACTCACAACTTCAGAGCAGGGCTCATCCATCCTTTTTATTCCCAGCACCTAACAATGTGGTTTGCACATAGTTTTCAATAAATGCTTACTGAACAGCAATTAATCAGTTATAACTAGCACTGCTACTTACTATGATGAAAGTCTGAAAAGTAGGATTGTGAATTTTTTTCTTTTTTATAAATTAGATTCTGAAAAAGATGAATAAAAGGTCTTTGTTTCTTAGTAATGAATTCATGCAATTTATAGCTAATTTATTCTAAACTCCCTTGAGACCATGTAATATGGTCTATACTTTCTATAATAAACCTATATTTAAATGCCCAAGTAATTTTTAAATCTATATAATACATATGGCAGCTCTACTTATAAAAATTAAAACATTACCCAAAAGAGATAAATTTGATGATATTTAAAGAATTCATGTAATTGTATAATGGTCAGTAAAAATATCTTTGATACTAACATGTTAACTTATATGTAACTTAGATAGTCAATTTCCAAAGAATTAAACGAAAATAAAACATACTTTTTGAAAAGCTACAAAAGCTAGACTTCCTTTGATTGCTGAAAATGTGTCTGAAACCTGCAATGGCTTCTGTTTATCAATATGAACATAAAGGATCTTTAAGCTGTAGATATACAAAACTTCCAGTTGATAGGGTTTTCTAACTAAAAGAATATAAGGTAGTAATTTAGTATAAATACAATTACATTTGTAGTGTTACATTGGACAATGCTGGTATACTTTATGGACATTCAGAAAATCTAAAGCTTCAACTGCACACAGTGAAATGCATTTCCTACAATTAAGTATAATTTTTAAACAAAAGTCGTAAATAACAGGTGCCAATATAATAAAATTAATATATTAAAAATAACCATTAGCACAACCACCACACGTAGATTTGCAAAAATCCTGGACCATAATTGTTCCTACTATTCCATTATTCAGTACTTGGAAGTCCAGTTTCCTAAGATAGTTTTCTGATGTACACAAAGAACAAAATGAGCTTCTTCCATACCCTCCCCCCATATTCTGTCCCCTGAGATTCAAAGCTTAATATGAGTTCCATTTTCCAGAGATAAAAGGACTGCATTAACAATGATGTGCCCTAGCTTTCTTCTTTTTATAATAAATTACCATATTTATATTTTGATGCTGTCATATGCTAGAGGATATTAAATATCCTCTTGTCATAATTAACTCTTTAAACCAAATTAAATGGCTTGGCTCAACACAGACTGTGAAAGTTAAAAGAATATAATTCTATTACTAATTATTTTACAATTATTTAATAATCAGAGCTTTTTTATTCCATAATTGACTTTAACTGAGAAATGTGGCTAAAAAGCTACAAGAATTTGAATTTGAGGTATTTAGCAATATTTTGTAACCTTACAAATACTTCAGGCCAAATCCTAATACAAAAAATATAATCAACAGCTAATTTTAAAAATTCCATCCATAATTATATCAAATATGACCCACTGGGCTTAGTGATATTTTTACTATAAACACAACTGGTTCTGCAGTAGACTAATGAAATGCCATGGAAAATAACTCCCCTTTATATATACAAAATATAAACAGAAAAGTCTATTTTTAGGAGTAGATAAAAGTCTCTACTTTTCAAGGACAGTCTAAAAATTTCTGATGACCTAAAGATATTACAAAGATTTAAAAGAAGAAAAGAAAAAGTCTTTGTATATGGTATGGAAAAAAAAGTTTCTTAGAAATAATAAACAGAAAAAATAAAATTAGTACTTCAAATTAACTTTTAGGATTTTAGTAAATATAAAATATAAAAATCAATGAGAGCTGTTATAATGTAACCTTTTATTTCCCCCACCATTAAGGTGATCATTTATTTTTTTGCAAATTAAAGCATAATAGAAAGATTTATGGTTATGAGAAAATACTAAATAAGCGCTCTTCTTAAAAATATTATGTGCAAATATACTTGAACTTAGAGAAAGACTCTGAAAAAAGGGTAAAGTCAAGGTATGAAATCACCACTAATAAGCACCAGAGCCAGGTGAAATAGGAATGAGTTTAAATAATTGTTAAAAATCTGGTAACGAAATTAAAATATAAATCCCAACAAACTTTTTGAAAGATACATAAACAAAAAATAAATAAAAACAAATGCAGGCGATTTATATCTAAAAGGGTAGACTGTACTGACAAAGAGCAAGAGAAGCAAGGGAGTAGCTAAACAGCCTATCAAGCTTCTTGTCTTACACACGGAGTCTCAAGAGACAGTTTCACTCTAGAGTGAGATATTTAGAGTTTAAAAGGCCTTTGACAAACTTAAGAGTGACTATAAATAGAAGTTAAAATAGAATACACAATATTAGTAATGAAAATCTCTATTCCTTCTGTGACGGACTGAATGTTCATATTCTCTCAGATTTCTTTTGTTGAAATGTAATCCCCAATGTGATGATATCTGGAAGTGGGGCCTTTGGGAGGTCCTGAGGTTAGAGCCCTTATGAACAGGTTTAATGCTGTTACAAGAAGAAGGCAGGGACACCTGGGTAGCTTAATCAGTTAGGCATCTAACTCTTGATCTCAGCTCAGGTCTTGATGTTAGGGTTTTAAGTTTGAGCCCATGTTGAGCGTGGAGCCTACTTAAGAAAAAAAAATCAGCTCAGGTCTTGACCTTGGGGTTACAAGTTTGACCCCACACTAAGCATGGAGCCTTCTTTAAAAAAAAAAAAAAAAAGGAAAGAAAAGAAGAGGAGGAGAAGATGCCAGAGAGCTAGCTCCCTCTTTTTCCACCACGTGAAGATACAATGTATCTGCAGCCTGGAAGAGGGCCCTTTACCAGAACCAAGCTATACTGCCAGCCTGATCTCAGACTTCCAGCCTCCAGACCATGAGAAATAAATGTCTGTTGTTTAAGCCATTCAGTCTATGGCATATTGTTACAGCACTTTGGGCTGATTTCTGGGTGGGGGGAGTAGAGAAGAGGGTTATGGAGGAATATTTTTGTGAATATAATTTATGAAACAAGGAATAAAATAATAATACATAAATATATTTTTTAAAGTCAAAAAAGCAGAAAGACTACTTATTAAAAATAAAAGATTAAGGATCATACAGGATGATAATTTTTAAAATGTCTGACTCCTCATGTCCAACTTTTGTCCAAATTATCAACTTTTTAAGCCAACTACCTTTTGAGTATGGAATTTGAGGGCTCCCTGGTAAGGGAAGGGATTTATGGCTTTCTCCTGCATGGGCAAAAAGAGCCACAAGATGAAGACTGAAAATTACCAAATCATGGGAAAAGTACACACCACAGAAATCTGTGAAAATCCTAGAGACAAAGGAAACATTGGCCCCAGATGATGTGCCTGGCCTTCCTGGTCCATTAGAAGCTAAGGCTGAAAATGTGGAGGCCTACGCTGGGAGAATGTGCAGAATAAGGAAGCCGGGAGGCTTTCCCTGTTTAGTGTTAAGAATAGAAACCTCTATATAGTTTGATGCGGTGGGATAAAGAACACCTATTTTTCCTTCTTGTGTGGGCTGCCACCATTTACAGCACCTAGACCTGAGTCCCAATGAGCAAATAAAGAAAAAATAAAAACAAGATAGCCCACAAAGGAAGGAAAAAGAATCCAAGTGACTTTAGACTTCACATCTTTAACAATGGAGCCAAAGGACAATAAAAAAAAGAGAAAACAGGGGCACCTGGGTGGCTCAGTGGGTTAAAGCCTCTGCCTTCGGCTCTAGGTCATGATCTCAGGATTCTGGGATTGAGCCCCGCATCGCATCGGGCTCTCTGCTCGGCAGGGAGCCTGCTTCCTCCTCTCTTCTCTCTGCCTGCCTCTCTGCCTACTGTGATCTCTATCTGTCAAATAAATAAAGTCTTTTAAAAAATTTTTAAAAAAAAGAGAGAGAAAACAGCTGCACCTCGGGAATTCTATACTCAAAACACAACTAACCTGTCAGGAAAAAGAAAGGTATGTGCAGATATGCACAAAGTAAGAGTAATATATAACCTATGCTATTATTGAGGAACATACTCAAGAAAAATACTCTTGAGAGAAAAATACTCAAGAAATGATTATCCAGAGAACACATTTTAATCTGAAAAAGAAACAGAAAATGAAGGAAAGAGAAAATTGTTAGGCGATGAATCTTGCAATATATGTTATTAAATTTAAATTAGATAATAACAAACTGGATATGCAAGAGCCAAAAAATATATTCTTGAAATAAAAGGAATATGCATGGTTTTAAGACAAATTCTTGAGCGCCTGGGTGGCTCAGTTGGTTAAGCAACTGCCTTCAGCTCAGGTCATGATCCTGGAGTCCCGGGATCGAGTCCCGCATCAGGCTCCCAGCTCCACGGGGAGTCTGCTTCTCCCTCTGACCTTCTCCTCGCTCATGCTCTCTCTCACTGTCTCTCTCTCTCTCAAATAAATAAATAAAAATATTTTTTTAAAAAAAGACAAATTCTTAAAAAAAAAAAAACAGGGCAGCCTTGAAGCTGTTACTATTAAGATGTTAGTTAATACCAATAGGGTTGGGTTGGGGAGAATTTCTGGTAAATATCCAATAAAACTTAGCGGAGGCGGTGGGGGGGAGTAGTGAGAATAAAAACACTGCAAGGATTTCATCTGGAGAAACAGAAAAAAGGTAAAGCATTAGAAAGTATTCCAAGTTTCTGACGTAATGAGGGGAGACTGAAGGGACCATCTTGGTAGGGGAAACAGTTGGTACCTTGTTTTCAAACAACAGAGAAATACATACCTAATTATGAACGTAGGGAAAGGAAAGGTAACCACTAATGTAACGAAAAAGTACCATGTAATTCCTTAGTTAACAAAAAGGAAAATGCGATGAATACTAAAGTGATCAAATAGAAAGTTTTTTTTTTTAAGGGAAAAATAAGGTAGGTAAAATAAATAATAAACATAAATTAGGGTAGAAAGAATAAAACCAAATACCTTAGCACACTAATTTTGAATGAACTAAATTCTCTTGTTAAAGGTGGCTTAAGGCTAAAGAGTAAGTTAAATAAAACCAAATATATTTTCAAGAACAAACTTAAAGCAGAGTAACAGAATTTCCTCAACAAAGAATTTGGTTTGACGTTTTAAAAGAATGAATATATTGACCATATATAAATCACGCTTTATCACTACATTCTTAAAATATATCTACAAAATTCAGAAAGATGGTAGCAAAACTCGGAGTATGTGGCTTTGGAAGTTTCTTCTAGTTTGCTCATTCGGAGCTAAGTGCTAGCGATATGAGGGAAATTGTCCAGAGTGAAAGTTGTGGAAAATGTGAGATGGAAAAGTAAGGGAGGGGGGTCACTAGCTTTCTAGAATTCTTGTATCCTCAGACTGAAACTCTAGAAAAGTTTCCTAATTTGATTGTAAAAAAAAAAGGTCTTTAACTAGATGTTAGTTCAATACCTGACATCTACCACACCACACTGCTACATTATCCAATGATTTCATAAAAGGACTAGTCATCAAATATGCACAGCTGCACTGTCAATGTGTAACAATGACTGGTCCCTACATACGTGTGATCATGTATTTCCTATGTCCCAAAGCCAGAAGATCTCAGCATGATAGTTGCAGTCGTGAACTACCACAGTGAAATCAAAAACACCCAACAAGTTCGGGTGCCTGGCTGGCTCAGTGGGTTAAAGCCTCTGCCCTCAGCTCAGGTCATGATCCCAGAGTCCTGGGATCGAGCCCCGCATCGGACTCTCTGCTCAGCAGGGAACCTGCTTCCTCCTCTCTCTCTGCCTGCTTCTCTGCCTATTTGTGATCTCTGTCTGTCAAATAAATAGATAAAATCTTTAAAAAAAAAAAACCAACAAGTTCAAGAAAAAAGAAAGCGTAAGAAGTAATATTAGTATCAGACTAGAAGGAATTTAGGGTTAAAGGCAATAAAAAGGATAAAGAGGTACATAATATAATGACAGAAGACATGATTTGGGAAGCAGAAATATCAATTTTAAAATCTGCACGTTTCAAATGGCATGGGATCTAACATAAAGGTAACAGATATGCAAAGAGAACTTGGTTATAATGTAAGGCTTCAAAACATCTCTTATACAGGGCAGAACTAGTAAAAGGAGTAAAGGAATTCACTGATAAACAGCTTTTTAAAACTCAATTTAATAAACAGAAAATGTTATATTCCTCAAATAATGAAATATCGTTGTCAGTATATCCAAGGAATATCTAGAAAAATCAACACATGATACTAAAAGCCAGGAATAAAAATTCTTTACGTCAAGATTTTATAAGCTAGATTTCCGAATTAAAAATTCAGAAAACAGAATAAAAACAAGACAATAAAACGTGCCTAGTTAAAAAGATTAAAGTTTTTTTCTTTTTGAAATTATACCATGGGATTTTGACAACACTTAAACTTTGACAAGCCAATCACAAAGTTACACCTTTCACAAATTAATCCTAAAGTCTGAAATTTTCCAATCTCAGGCTCCAAAGAGCAACTTTTACTTATCTTTACCAGTTTAAGCAACAACCCTAGGCACCTCCATCTGTCATATTTGTGTTTTGTTAAGTTCCAGTATGCCATACATCAGACATGATTATTTACATGATTTAAAAGATTTTAAAACTATTTTTTAGGGGATCCTAGGTTGCTCAGTTGGTTAAGTGGCTGCCTTCGGCTCAGGTCATGATCCCAGGGTCTTGGGATGGAGCCCTGCATCAGGCTCTCTGCTCAGCAGAGAGCCTGCTTCCCCTTCTCCCTCTGCCTGCTGCTCTGTCTACTTCTGCTCCTCTATCTCTCCATCAAATAAACAAATAAAATCTTAAAAAAAAAAACCACACACAACTATTTTTAAATGGATTTTGAATCTATTTTTCCTTATTATACTTCAAATTCAGTTATCCCAGAATATTCTTCCTCACTTGATAGTTTCTCCACTATATGGCAGCTTTTAAAAAAAGTGAAGATGTTCCCTCCTCATAAGGAAGAGGAAAATAAAAAGCTCTTAAGTGATTCATGCTTGGTGGAAGTGTTTGTGAACTGTTCCATAGTAAGGAAAAGCCTGTTTGATAGAAAATTACCAAAATTAATTTTATAACAGTGCTGTGATAACTCCAATTCAGAAATTCAATTTAGAAAAGACTCAATGAATATACTCCAGTGCCTGGCAAGTAGGAAAGAACAAATGAATGAATGTTCCACAAAGAAAGGGTTAGCAAAGATACACAGGAGGCAAGCTTCGCAAAGATACTAGACTTTGTTGCAAGGTGTATACTGCTCCAGGCAGTACTTGACTCCTGAAATCGTAAGCAACACTTTATTCATATATTCCTCAGACTTTACCTTTATAACACTGACATATTTAAATAATACAAACCCTTTTTTAAAAACATAGAATGTTCTACATTTGGAATCTGTTTCATGTTTCCTCATGGTTAGATTCAAGTTATATATCCACAGTCAGAATACCAGGTAAATGAAACACTATGATGCCCATTTTCCCCTCACTGTTAACGTTAATTTTGATAAGTCAGTCATGGGGTTATCCAATTTCTCAATTGAATAATTACTATTCTTCCCCTTGTAAATTAGAAGCAATCCATAGAAAGACATTTCACAACCATAAATATATTCTGCTTCTCATAAAAATTTCTCTTCTGGACTTAGCATCCACTGACTATACTTGCCTGAGTCAATCTTCACTATGATGATAGCAAAATGTTTTCCACCTCCAAGATTCCTTCCACATTTGCCAAAGAACATTCTACCCTAAGCAAGACTGACTACCTTTTCTCCGCATTTATTATCAGTATGGGCTCATGGATTCCTATTTTATCAAGGTGTATAATTCATTACCATCCTTCATGGTTTTGGTACTCACACTGTCCTAGATTTGGCCAGTGGGAGTCACTTTTAGTTAGCTCCTGTATCCTTTCAACATGCCCCCAACCTTCCATTTCTTTTCATCTTTCTTATTGGCATAAGAAGATGTTCTAGGGCCATCCTTCAACTTCTCTGCCTAGCCCTAGAATAAGCCATTTCTTAGAGGACAGCTTGTTCTCTTTAGTGGGAAATAGTATAAGAAAGCAGCATCTTGATGCTAGATAAATTCATTATAAGAGGCACCTGCTTCTAGGTTCTGTCAGCAGACAGAGCTAGGAAAGTTTTTACTTGTGTGCACCACCCATATACATACATATATACACACATATATGTGATTATATATGCTTATATATTTGTATATGTGTGTGCACATATATACATATTTGATTATTTTAAACATTCTAATCCATTCCACAGGATTCTTCACTGTCTTCTTCTATTTCATATTTTTGTCTTCGTCTTTCCTCAATGAGAACTATGGCTTCTAAGATGAGTACTCATTTGTTCAATCCCTAACACTTCCAAAACAGCATTTCTACATCCATTACACTGTGGGAAAAAAAAAAAAAAAACTACTAAAAAAAAGGAGTTCAAATTTTGTTTACAGTCCTCTCCATCTCAACCTCCAGAAGGTCTACAGTCGAATAGTATGTTCATTAAGTTACCTAAATTCTCCCCCACACCTTGAATGCGACTGATTCAAAGTAGGAATTTAACTAGTATTTAATCTATACAATATTCCCCAGAGGTATCTACCAAGTGACAAGCTTCTCATAATATAAAAGCTAAGTTAGAGAAAAACTGCAATTAAGGAAAACATACATTAAAGACACAAGCAAAAGGTTCTCATTGTAGAGAATAATTAAAATGAATAAATATAAGAGTTAAACTCCAAAGAACTAAATGATGAAACAAAGATGATAACAATTTCTCTTTTAAATTAGTAAGTGAAAGGAAGTAAATTGTCTCCAGAAAAGTCATATGCAGATGTTTTAAAACCACATGCTCCCTTTCTACTACTAGTTACTCACAGGCACTTTGACTAGGATATTTATTTAGGGTAGATGGACTGGGAAAGATTTTCTGTAAAGTAGGGAAGATGAAATGAAAGATTTAACAGGAATTAGTAATACCTACTATAGCAAGCCAAGCAGAGGAACTGAAAAGTCAGCTGTGGCTCCTCCTTTCCTCTCCCAGCCCACACTAAAAATAAAACACAACCAAGAATTTAATACAGAAACCCCCTAAAGGACTAAAATCCAAGGAAGCATTTGTCTTTAAAAAAAAAAAAAGAAAGAAAAGAAAAAGAGTTCAGGTGATGAGAATATTTCAAATAAGGTAACTAAAGCAGTTACTATGGGCCATTTGTTAGATGATGAAGTCATTATTACCTACGAAAAAATATGACCAACTATATGCCAAATTGCTTAGTCATTAAGTATGTAATAATATTGGCTATGTTAGTGTTTTTATCTTTAATTTCACTTATGTAAAGTAATTTTAATAACATGAAAATAAAAGTTAAGCATTTCATTCCAAAACAGAGGCAGAAAAGAAAAAAACAAAAAAGACTCTGCTCAGCAAAGAAACAACTTTCTCCCCATATAGTTTATTACCTATATTCTTGCTGACTTCATCCTTTCTTACACAAGAACATTTTTTTCAACACTTTGAATATCTTACCACTCTTATTTCCTTCAACACTAGTTCAAATAAGCATGAAAAAGAGAATTAATCATTCTATTTTTTAAATAAACCTGAGCAAAGGGAAAAAAAAAAAAACCCACTCCAGTCGGCAGAGTAGAGGACATTTTCATATATTTTCAATAGGAGGTAAAGTGAAATCATATAGTCAATTCTACGGATTTCATTGTGCTTGCTATTAAGCTGGCATTTCTCAACTTCAAATGCACAAACCTAAACAGGTTTAAGACCTGAGTTCCTTAATAGAAGGGAGAGACTAAGTCCCCTTGAATAAAGACTTAGCAATACTACCTCCAGTATTTATAGCATAAAGCTACCATTGGCAAACAACAACTCGCAGACCAAATCCATCCTAGCAACTGTTTTGTAAATAAAGTTTTATTGGAAACAGCCGTACTCATTCATTTACATATTGTCTGGCTGCTTTTGCACTACAATGGCAAAGTTTGAGACAAAGACTGTATGGTCGGCAAACCCAAACGTATTTACTATCTGGCCTTTTATTAAAAAGAAATGTGCTGACCCTTGCTGTAAATCTTCATTGAATTATTCTTCAAAACACTGGCAGTGCTTGCTAGGGTGATTATGCACTGGAAAAAAGAAATCCCTAGACCAGTCAGGGACTCAGACACCTACTTTAAACAGACATTAATTACCAGGGACATAAAATGCCATCATGGTCTGTTAGTTAGAGAGCTTAGGGTAATCTGGTGATAAATGGGTTTCCAGCTCAAGTTTAAATCTAAATGGAACAGTATGTCCACAGATGTAACCTGTGGTTATTTTCCAGTTCCTGCAAGTATAATTGGAAGAGAAATATTTGGCAACTGGAAGAATTTCCATCTTGGCTCTCTGACCCAAGGCGTAAGCATCAGTATACTAGGAAAAAACAAATGAAAGTCCCTAGAATTTGTTCTTCCTGCCACAGATGTAAAGCAAAAGCAATAATGCATCCATATCCCCAAGATAGGTACAGAGGTTAGTGTCACCATCCAAGACATAAAAAGATGTTAGAGTAATAAATATCAATCATATATCCATTGAATTCACCTGCTTAGCCTATACAGAAGGTGGGTGATTGTGAAGAGTGATTACAAATTACCATAAATTCAATCAGGCTGTGACACCAAATGCTGTGGCTGTTCCCGATGTGCTATCTTTAATGAAGCAAATCAACACAATCTGAAATCTTACACAGAACTACAAGACAGCAAATATTTTGTCTCTATATTAACTGATTTACTATCAGAAGATATTTGCCTTTTTTCAGGCATGACCAACAACATAATTCACAGCCATTAACTCCCCTGCTCTTGCCATTGCATAATTCGCAGAGACAGTGGTTGTGTTTTCTTAATAATTTAGTATTTATTATGTGACATGCAGTGGACTAAATGTTTATATGTATTTTCTCATTAAATTTCCACAAGAGATAGGCACTTCTATTATCTACATTATACAGCTGTAGAAATGCAAGCAACACAAAGATTAAACAACCTAAGAGTGGCAGAGCCGAAACTGAAACCTAAGTGGTAAAATCCAGAGCCCCTTTGCTTAAGAGGATCCACTATACTAAATCTGTTGAATAAAAGAGCTTTTTTGTTTGTACATTTATCCCTTTTTTAGTTGACTAATATTTGGATTATTTGTACTTTTGGGATATTATGAATAATATTGCTAAGACGATTCATGTGCAGATTTTTATGTGGATACCGGCTTTTATTTCTCTCGGATATATACCTGGGAGTAGAACTGCTCAATCATGTGGTAAGTCTATCTTTAACATTCTGAGGAACTGCGAGAGTGGCTGCACCAATTTACAATCTCATTGTCTGAAGGCTCCAATTTCTCTGTATCCTTAACACCACCAATTTTGATCTTTTTTTTTTTTTCCAGAGACAGTGATTATTCTGACATTACACAGAACAAAACACTGATCCACAACACTGATGACTTTGGACTTATGCTTATTAACAATGGGAAGGAGGAATTACAAAGTTCTTTAGATGCCTTAGTAAGACGGTTCTGTCAGTTGAGCGTCTGCCTTTAGCTCAGGTCATGATCCGGGATCAAGTCCCACATGGGGCTTCCTATTCAGTGGGGAGTCTGCTTCTTCCTCTCCCTCTGCCCCTCCCCACCACTCGTTTTCTCATTCTCTCTCTCCCTCTCAAGTAAATTTAAAAAATATATATGAGAGGCAATACACCAAAAAAACCATTACTAAAGTAACATTTCCAGGAATCCAATGCCTAAGACTTGTCTCCAAGGTGAAAGAGAAGTTACTACATGTATACCATTTACTACTAAGAAAGGGGAGAGTGGGGAGGCACAATGCTTGACAAGCATTTTTAAGTCGGGATCAGAGCAAAAGAAAGCTCTGTAACAAATCCAGGCTATAGTATAAGCTCTTCTATTACTTGAACCTTATTTTTTTTAAAGATGTTTTTAAAGATGTTATTCATTCATTCATTCATTCATTCATTTATTTATTTATTTATTTGACAGAGATCACAAGTAGGCAGAGACACAGGCAGAGAGAGACAGGAGGAAGCAGGCTCCCCGCTGAGCAGAGAGCCGGATGCAGGGCTCGATCCCAGAACCCTGGGATCATGACCTGAGCCGAAAGCAGAGGCTTTAACCCACTGAGCCACCCAGGAGCCCCATCCACTATCCAGAGCTTTGGGCAAGCCCCAACAAGAGAATCATACAAGTCCTCAGGGTTTTAGAGTAAAACCACGCCATTTCCTAAAGATCATTATTCTTTTGAGAAACAGATCTTAGCTTGCTATTGGACCTTGAAAGACTGAAGGTCTAATCATGGGAAACAATAACCATATGATGACTTAAATTGCCCATGATGAAAGGGGTACTATTTAACCCATTAAACCATGAAGTACAGGGACAGTTGGAACAAACTATCCAGTAAGTACAAATGCTACGTAAGAAGAGTGCCTAGATGGCTCAGTTGGTTAAGCATCTGCCTTTGGCTCAGGTCACAATCTCTGGGTCCTAGGATCAAGTCCCACGTTGGGCTCCCTGCTCAGCGGGGAAGTCTCTGCTGAGACTTCTTTCTCTCTCTCTCCTCTCTCTCTCTCTCTCCTGCTTCTCTCTCTCTCTCTCTCTCTCTCTCCTTACCCTCCTCTGCCTCTCCTCCCTGCTTGTTCTCTCTCATAGACAGATAGATAGATAGATAGATAGACAGACAGATAAGAGAAATGCTACATAAGAGGAGCACCTGGGTGGTTCAGTTAAGCCTCTGACTCTTGTTTTTGGCTCAGGTCATGATCACAGGGTTGTGGGATGGAGCCCCACATCAGGTTCCGTGCTAGGCATGAAGCATGCTTAAGATTCTCCCTCTCTCCCTCTCTAAAAAGAGAGGAAGGAAGGGAGGACAATGCTACATAAGATATTGAGCTTGAGCAGGTATAGAAATACAGATAGAGCTATGGCTTTCTTTACTGAGGCACTGCCTTCTTTTCTTCAATCCATACCTAACATCAAGGGGGAATTTCTTAATACCAGATGAAGGAGGAAAAACAAAACAAAACAAAACCTGAGATACAGTTTAAAATTTAAAGTTCCAAGATGGCCTAGGGAAAAAAAAAAAAAAAAAGAAACATACTGCTGCATGATAACAGCCCAAAGACATGAGCAATGGCAAGTTCTACCAATGGGCTGAGCTCTTTTTGTTGTTGCTTCATTTTGACCCAATGTTTATTGTCCTTTTACAACATGACATTTTGGGTTTAAAAACTGCTTGCAATTAGTTTTCCAACATTAATTCAAAAGCATGTAAAATAAAATCAACCTATTCTCTCTATAAACACCCAGGAACTGTGGCTCTGTATCCTCCTGCCCAGGATGGATAGAGGGAGGAAGAGAGGGCTTGGGTGGCACTGAGTGAAGTGCAGACACTTTACTGTGGGGAGTGGCAGTGATGCCTTGGTTCACATTCACACAAGTCTCTGGGCCAAGCTTTGAAAAGTACAGTCTGGACTGAGATGTGGCCAGAAGCACAAATTTACATTCACTGCAGATAGTTTAGAAAACTGGTCAACGATATGGAAAGAACAGGATTAGAAGATTAGTGGCAGTGTAGGGAAGATATGTCAAGACCTCTCAGAAGAGGCACAGATTATGGGGCGCCTGGGTGGCTCAGTGGGTTAAAGCCTCTGCCTTCGGCTCAGGTCATGATCTCAGGGTCCTGGGATCGAGCCCCACATCGGGCTCTCTGCTCAGCAGGGAGCCTGCTTCCCCCTCTCTCTCTGCCTGCCTCTCTGCCTTCTTGTGATCTCTGTCAAATAAATAAATAAAATCTTTAAAAAAAAAAAAAAAGAGGCACAGATTATGATGAAATGGGATCCAGCTCAAAGGAGGCTCTCAATAATCAGGTGGCCAAAATGACCCATTCTAAATGTCCATTCTTTCATTTCTTCCAGCCAGCCCAGGGTTTATTCAATGAGCCCTTATGAAAAATGGCAAAAGTGGAAGGGATAGAGGCTATGCAGGGGCTCTTTCCTCACCACAGCTCATCGGGCAACAGCTACCACTAAGTGCTCAATTTGCCGACTCAACTCAACTACTCAGTCTCAACTACAATGAGGCCCTTGACACAGCATCGTTCCCCAGGAGAATTAGACAAGACACTGACCCATAGAGTAAGGATCACTATGCTAGGCTGATAGCGTATTTTAGGTCATTGTGACTTCTTCTACAATAGAGAGGATAAGCAATTTATCCTTACTAGATCACATAAGCATCCTAGATTTCAAAAAATTTTTTTCTTCTCTTTAACAGTTCTACTAACATCACCTCCCACAGACTTATGGGATATCTTATCCATTAACAAAGGTTGCCATAAAACTTCCTTCACAGCAAAAATAAGTGAGGAAACAGGCTCATAGCCTTGAAATTCACTGGTCTTACCTCCCACCTAGAAGCAGCTGACTTAACAGAACAGTAGGATGGTCAACTGAAAATTCAGTTGCAACACCAGTTAGAAGACCACACTTTAAAAGGCTGTGTTCTCATCGGATGTGGGACATGGTTTTAAATCTGTATCCAAATATATGGTGTAATTTCTCCCTTAGCCAAAATACATGAGTCAAAGAACCATCCTCATCTCAATATGATTTCTAACTATCCACTCACAGAATTGTTTCCGATCCCAGAAACTCTGGAGTAGAAATTTTGGTTTGCAGGTAAGAATGCTTCTGTATCAAGGAACACAAGAATGTCCTACTGAATTGGAAACCGAAACTGCTAGTGGACGAAATTGTGCTTCTCAAGTAACTGAACCAACAAGCGAAAGAGATAGAGATTGATTAATTGACTGACTGATTACTGTCTAAAGTGACCAATTCTGTTCCCAAAGAAGAGTTAGATTGCTGCTACAGAAAGCATTAGGAAGGAATACTTCTGGAACCTAGAGTATTCTCTGAGGTACCTCTGTCTCTTAGTATTTCCATGTCCAACAGTAAAAGTTAATGGAAAACTATATAAACAAAAAAACTGTAAAACCACTGCGGATCAAATCTAACCAGAAAAAAGGTTTTGAGTCACCCCACCAAGTAAAAAGCCTGGATCATCTCAGAACAAAGGAAAAATGAAATGGACAGAAAGAGAGCTTCAGCCATGGTCTCATGACCACTGTCAGGACTGCTGATGTTGACTAACTTAACGATTCAAAGTCATTAAGTAATAGGTATTTGTATAGAACTGTGACTGTCTACGGCCATAACATCCTGAATGCTCCCAATCCCGTCTGTACAAAACTGTGACTGAATTTGAGGAGTGGTTAACATTGCCCAGAGACAGATATCACGACTATCTCCCAGAAATGGGTAAATGGTTAATTGAGACCCCTGTCTGTACACTTTGAATAGCAAGAGAATATATGCCTCTCAAGTGAAAGAATTTTTTTGCTGTTCTATGGAAATTCAAGTATGTGTAGAATTGAATGGATAAGTAACTAAAGAAATGCACTGTGCTAATATTAAGCTATTGTCACCTGGCTTCAAACTCACTCTCTATGCTCCAATTTGTTATTCTAGAACTCCTGGTGGGTGAGCAAGGGTACTAAAAGACTAAAGAAGAAAGAAAGAATGTACTCTCTCCTGTTTGCACAAGTTTTCTACCCTGGAGTGACAACTGATTCCAGTAGTACCAGTTGGCTCCACTAGTTTTTCCCACAGTCCTAGAACCAGCTTCACTTGGCCCCCTCTGAAAAATCAGCACCTCCTAGCCAGTACTGTACCCTTCCTCAGATGTCAAAATTCAGAGACATAATCCTCCAAGATCTTGAGGCAACACCACCACCAGCTGGCAGTAAACTTCTAATGAGCTCTATAGGGCCCCCTCCAAACTTTTATATTTTAGTAATTCACCTTCATTCCTTTGTTCCTTGCATGGTAGGTCCTTCCTGAAGTTACTATCTCTTCAACACTTCTTTGCCTTTTCAGTTCTTCAGTAACTGATTATAGTTCTTCATATTAAATTAATTCTGTTAAAGTAATTGTTGTGGTTTTTGTTTTTTTCCTATGACCAAAATGATGTATCTATTAATATCACATAACTATGTGTGAATATAAAATCAAACAACAAAGCTGGACAGTAGGTCTGAGTTCCGTTTCAAACCTCTAAGAAAATCTTATATCTCAACAGACTGGACCTATTTGTAAAAGACACTATTTATAACATTCTTAGCAACTTTCCTAGAAACACACATGAATATATAGATATCTCAAAAGATTTATACAGTAATAAAAAAGGACACTGAATATTTCCAATTTCCCTATTATAAGTGATACTTCAATGGAATTCTTATACACACACCTTTTGGTAGTTTTGTTTACGTACATATATATAATAAAATGTGTGTGTGTATACACACACACACACACACACACACACATATATATTTCACCTTTTAATATTTCTTGAGTATCTATTATGTACAAGTTACCACACCAGGTACTAGAAATACAAACATGCAGAAGACAAATAAGGATTCTCCTTTCACAAAACTTGAAGCATACTTCCTCAGGACATATGCTACCTTATCGCCCACTAGAAGAGTTGTACCAATCTGCATTCCTATCAGACAGAATAGCAGAGTGTCTGTTTGCTCACACCCCAGTCAACCCAATCAAAAGAAACATTGTTAATATTTGCCAACGTGATGGATGAAAACTTAAACTTCACTGTGATTTTAGAATTTTCTATTAGAAAAAGCAAACATCTTTGTCTTTTCACAGAAAAGTGCAGCTTCTTCCTTCAGAGCACTCCCCCCCGCTACATGATTATGCAGGGCATACTTTTAATCCATGATATAACTACACAGTCTGCTGAGGTTCAATTAATAACTATAACCATCAAAAATGACAAAAATAAACATTAGATTCTATTGTGTATTCTTCACATGTATCATTTTATTTAATCCCTACCAAATCTCAAAAAGCAGTATTTTTGCATTTTAACTCAATAGCTCGTAAATACCAAGTCTATAACGGCAGAACCCATATTTACTTTGTTAACTCCTGCAAATTTTATAGAATATAAGCAAATCTTCACAACAAGAGATAAAAACTATTACTGTGGGCACTTTACAGATGAGGAAGCTTAGAAAGATTAGTAAGAAAGTAACAGCAGCAAGAAAGGACTGGAGCTAGGATTTGATTCTGTGCAGGCTGGGCCATGAACCCACATTCTTAACCATTAGACCTGTGTTCTTAACCACTACACATATTGCCAAGGTTATTTTAAGATGTTTGTTACCAAAAAAATCTACAAATAAGTTTTGTGACTTTATGTTCTCGCTCTCCAGGTGTTTAACAATTTATGATTAATTACACAAATAAGATGAAGATATATTCATTTTAAAAGGGAAAAATTAATAAGGATTGCAATCAAATGGGAAATAATTCACATAGAAAATTGAACTTACACAGTTCAGCAAACAAAAGAATTGCAGGAGCAACAAAAAGGAAATATGGACTTAAATTTCTATTTTAATTAAAAACGACAGCAAACATTTAAATGCTCACCATGTGCCATCTGTTATACATATATTAGCTTATTTAATCCTTTTATTTCTTAAGTCTTATGAGGTCAACTTCTATTTTATGAACGAGGAATATAAGGCACAGAAAAAAGGAATGTGCTCAAAGTCACACAGCTAATAAGGATATTTAAACCCAGGCAGTCTGACTCTAGAATCTTGCTCTAAACTACTAGGCTGCAAAAATGATAAAGGTATACTACTCACTATAAGCCACTGACATTGTACTCAAGAGTTTGCACTTTTCAGAACAGACCTTTGTAATTCTAGCTTTTGAAACAACGATCACAGTTTCTGGTTATAGAGAAGTTAATATAAACCCGTAATATTTTTTAAAACACCATACAGCTCTCAAATAAAAATCTCTATTGTATGTCTATAAAGTTCAATACAATGTGAATAGCTAAGATATATAAGAGTTATTTTAGGCCATGATAAATCAAAGTTAATATACTTTAGAAATGATACTAAAAGGAGTTTAAAAAAAAAAGGTAAAGTTTAGATTTTAATTGCCATTGACAAGGCATTTAACAATACATTTTTCTATTTGTATTAAATTTTAAACTAACAAGAACCTCTACTATACCCACTTTATTGCTGTAATGCAGCTAGATAAAACTTAAAAACATACTTTGAAAATCTAAGACTTCATTTAAAAAAAAAAAAAAGCAACCAGAGACATTTTCAAGGATTGGTACTTATATTGAACTTTTTTTTTTTTTAAAGATTTTATTTATTTATTTGACAGACAGAGATCACAAGTAGGCAGAGAGGCAGGCAGAGAGAGAGAGAGAGAGAGAGAAGGAAGCAGGTTCCCTGCTGAGCAGAGAGCCCGATGCGGGACTCGATCCCAGGACCCTGAGATCATGACCTGAGCCGAAGGCAGCAGCTTAACCCACTGAGCCACCCAGGCGCCCTATATTGAACTTTTTAAGACACTCCACTCCGTTCTAAGCTTTAGATTAGATTAGCTTTTAGATTTAGAAATATTTAGAAGTGCAATCAAGAAAAGAAATGAGCTTGTCTTGTGGTATTTTAATATCTTAAACCACTTACACTGGTCACATGCTCAGATTCTTACAATTTAGATAAATGGCTACTCTCCTTTCCAACTATTAAAGGCGTATTTCTGAAAATGCCCTCTAACATACAGCATCTAACATAGGCATTAGATGTAAGCTCATTTATTTAGTGAAAACTGCTATAATACATAACATTCTTTATATTAAAAAAGCATACTACTCTGGCTAACTGAATAATACATGCTTTATGTAATAGTTATTACACTGTATTTCATATTAAATGCCCTATTTTTGAAAACTGACACCCATGTTACATAAATAAATTATGTACCTACACAAATATAACTTACACATTCCTATCATAAAATCACCTTAAGTATTGATATTGTGGTGTGTTTTAAAGATGTACCAGAATTAAAAGTAATTCCTCTTTTTTTGTAAGAAGTCATTTAAAAATAGGTGAAATTTTAAAAGAACAAAATATAGTTTAAAATATACTAAGAACAAAGCAAAACTGGGATGACAAACTACTAAACATTTTGCTGTATTTAACTGCAGTGGGTAACTGCAAGAAAAAAATTAGTATTAACATTTTTGCTACCTAGAAAATGCACATTCTATATACAGCCTCATGTAGCTTTTCAATGCTAAGAATTATAATCTGTAAAAAGCAAAACAAAATAATTTTTCAATACTCAACAAAACATCAATAACACACACACAAGGCCCTACAACCCAGCAACGGCACTACTAGGTATTTACCTCCAAGATACAAATATAGTGATCCAAAGGGGCACCTGCACCCCAATATTTATAGCAGCAATGTTCACAATAGCCAAACTATGGAAAGAGCCCAGATGTCCATCAACAGATGAATGGCTAAAGAAGATGTGGTATGTATATATACCGTGGAATACTATGTAGCCGTCAAAAAAAAAAAATGAAATCTTGCAATCTGCAATGACCTGGATGGAACCAGAGGGTACTATGCTGAGTGAAATCGTCAATCAGAGAAAGACAATTATCATACAATCTCACTGTAAATGGAATTTGAGAAACAGAACAGAAGAGTATAGAGAAAGGGAGGAAAAAATAAAAAGATGAAATCAGAGAGGAAGACAAATCATAAAAGACTCTTAATCATAGGAAACAAACTGAGGGTTGCTGGAGGGGAAGGAGGTGGGAGGATGCAGTGATGGACATTAAGTGGGGCATGTGATGTAATGAGTACTGGATATTACCTAAGACTGATAAATCACTGAAGCCTACCTCTAAAACTAGTAATACATTCTATGTGCCCCCGTTGTGGGGCCTGATCCCAGGACCTTGAGATCAGGGCCTGAGGCAAAAGCAGATGCTTAACCATCTGAGCTACCCAGGTGCCCCTAATTATGAAAAATCTTAATGAAAGTCAACAATTAAACCATGAAGAAATGTTTTTCCTATCCAAATGCCAGCCTGAAGTAGTTTCTTTTTTTTTTTTTTTTTTTTTAAGATTTTAGTTATTTATTTGACAGAGAGAGATCACAAGTAGAGAGGCAGGCAGAGAGAGAGGGGGAAGCAGGCTCCCTGCTGAGCAGAGAGAACCCGATGCGGGGCTCGATCCCAGGACCCTGAGACCATGACCTGAGCCGAAGGCAGAGGCTTTAACCCACTGAGCCACCCAGGTGCCCCTGAAGTAGTTTCTTTTGAAGTAAAAAAGACCTACTTCAAAACACTTAGATGTAACAACCATGATCATATCTTAATTTGTAATTCAGTTGGCAGGAATTGTCAAGCAAAATCTATCTTCACTTTTACAATTTAACAAAGTTCATTTTTTTGTATTAGAAATACCTGTACTTTTGAAGACCAAAATGTTAGTAGCTCTTACAGCTAAAAATCAGATGTTAGGATACAAAATGTTAGTTCTAACAGCTGAAAATCAGATGTACAGGTATGTATGTATATGGTAAAAATATTTTACTTTTGAGGGGGTAAAGTATATGTCAAGTATCCAGTAAACAGTGAAGCCTTATACAAACAGCATTATTTCATGTAAAAATGGTGGCAAAAGTGCATACTTACCCTTCTCCTCCCATTCTTGTTATCTTTAGGCGGAAATCCACGGAATTTAGACTGGGAGGCTTCCATTTCAAAATATCATCACATCGACCAGGTTTATATTTCTAAATGAATTAAAATGACAATGGTTAATAAGAAGCTAAAAAGTTAAATATATCAACTAGTTTTTATAGTATGCTTTGTACTTTTTTAAACTGAAGTATAGTTGATATACAATGTTATGTACATTTCAGGTATGCAACATAGCAGTTTGACAGTTTTACATATTCTACAAACACACTGCTCACCACAAAAAGTGCAGTTACCATCTGTCACCACACAGTTATTACAGTATTACTGACTATAGTCCCTAGGCTGTACTTTTTTCCTCATTGTGACTTACTTATTTTATAACTGGAAATTTGAGACTCTTAAGTGAAATTTTATTTTTATTTTATTTTAAGCAAAATTACTACTTCTTTTCTGAATTTAAGTTTTATCTCCAACTGATGAGCAAAGCTAGATACCTACCTGCTTGGTGATAGCCTTTCTCCGTTTTCTGCCAAAGCATGCAGACCCTTATTTGTGAAAGTCCAGAAAAAAAATGAAACCTGTTATTCTCTCCAATCATTCTATGACTTAAAGGGAGTTTGATCATTTATTTAAAAGTTGCTTTTTCTTATTCAGCTTTCTTGTGAGATAATTCACAAAGAATAAAATTAATGAGTGATTTTTTTTTTTAAGATTTTTATTTATTTGAGGGGCACCTGGGTGGCTCAGTGGTTGAGCCTCTGCCTTTGGCTCAGGTCATGATCTCAGGGTCCTGGGATCGAGTCCCGCATCGGGCTTTCCCGTCTGCAGGGAGCCTGCTTCCTCCCCTCTCTCTCTCTCTCTGCTTGCCTCTCTGCCTACTTGTGATCTCTCTCGGTCAAATAAATAAAATTTTTAAAAAAAGATTTTTATTTATTTGAGAGAGAGAAAGGACATGGAGAGGGGCAGAGGAAGAGGGAGAAGCAGATTCCTGGCTGGGCAGGGAGCCCAACATGGGGCTCCATCCATTTGACCTGAGCCAAAGGTAGACTCTTACCAGATTGAGCCACCCAGATACCCCTAACAAGTGACTTTTAACACATGGATACAAGTCTATAACCACTATCAAAATAATGATATATAGCACTCAATCACCCCAAAGTTCCCTCCTGACACTCAATTCTGCATTCAATTCCTTCCAACTCTCTGGCAACAGAGACCTTCTTCTTACACTATACCTGTGCCTGTTCTAGAATTCATTAGAAATTCTTAACCTAAGGTTTTGCGATCTATCAGTGCTGGTGCATATATAAGCAGTTTGTTCCCTTTTACTACTAAATGGGATTCCATTTTATGTATATACCACAAACTGCTTACGCATTTACAGACTAATGCCTATTTGGGTTGTTTCCAGGTTTAGGAAATTATGAATGATGTTGCTGTGAACATTTCTGTCGACATGTTTTCCTAACTTGGGTAAATATCTAGGAGCAGAATGGCTGGGTCACATGGTAAATATATATTTAACAATATAAGAAACCGTCAAATTGTTTTAAAAAGTGGCCGTAACATTTCCCATTCCCACCAGTAATATATGAGAGGTCAATTTGCTCTGTATCAACTCCAGGACTAGGTACTGTTGGTCATTTTAATTCAGAAGTGTATCTCATAATTCTAATTTGTGTTTCTCCAATGAGAGATCTTTTCTTCATTTTTTTTCATTTTTTACTTAAATTCAATTACCTAACATATAATACATTATTTTCTGATATGATGTTCAATGAGTCATTAGATGCATATAAGACCCACTGCTCATCACATCATGTGCCATCCTTAATGCCCAATACCTATTTACCCCATCCTCCTACCCACCTCCCATTCCCCAACCCTCAGTTTGTTTCCCAGAGTCAAGAGTCTCTCATGATTTGTTTCCCCCTGATTTCTTTCCATTCAGTTTTCCCTCCCCGTCCCTATGATCTTCTGCGTTATTCCTTACATTTCACACGTGAGTGAAACCATGTGGTAATTGTCTTTCTCCGCTTGACTTATTTCACTTAGCATAATTCCCTCCAGTTCCAACCACATTGATGTAAATGGTAGGTATTCATCCTTTCTGATGGCTGAATAATATTCTATTGTATATATGAACCACATCTTCTTTATCCATTCACTTATTGAAGGACATCTCAGCTTGTTCCACAGTTTGGCTATAGTGCACATTGTTGCTATGAACATTGGGGTGCATGTGCCCTTCTTTCCACTACAATTGTATCCTTGGGGTAAATACCAGTAGTGCAATTGCTGTGTTATAGGGTAGCTCTATTTTTAACTCCTTGAGGAACCTCCATACTGTTTTCCAAATGGCTGTACCAGCTTGCATTCCCATCAAAACTATAAGAGGGTTCCCCTTTCTCCACATCCTTGCCAATATTTGTTGTTCCCTGCACTGTTAATTTTAGCCATTCTAACTGGCGTAAGGTGATATCTCACTGTGGTTTTGATTTGTATTTCTCTGATGGCAAATGATGTGGAGCATTTTTTCATGTGTCTGCTGAACATCTGTAAGTCTTCTTTGGAGAAGTGTCTTTCCATGTCTTATGCCCATTTCTTGGCTGGATTATGTGTTCTCTGGGTGCTGAGTTTGTTAAGTTCTTTATAGATCTTGGATACCAGCCCTTTATCTGATCTCATTTGCAAATATCTTTTCCCATTCCATAGGTTGCCTTTTAGTTCTGCTGACTGCTTCCTTTGCTGTGCAAAACTTTTTATCCTGATGGAAGTCCCAATAGTTCATTTTTGTTTTTGTTTTCCTTGCCTTAGAGATGTATCTTGGAAGAGGTTGCTGTGGCCAAGGTCAACGAGGTTAGTACCTGTGGTCTCCTCTAGGATTTTGATAGAGTCCTGTCTCACATTTAGGTCTTTCATCCATTTTGAGTTTCTTTGTGTACAGTATAAGAGAATGGTCCCATTTCATTCCTCTGCAGGTGGCTGTCCAATTTTCCCAGTACCATTTATTGATGAGACTGACTTTTTTCCATTGGATATTCTTTCCTGCTTTGTTGAAGATTAGTTGACCATAGAGTTGAGGGTCCATTTCTGGGTTCTCTATTCTGTTCCACTGATCTAAATGTCTGTTTGTGCCAGTATTGTGCTGTTTTGATGATCACAGCTTTGCCCTAGAGCTTGAAGTCAGGCATTCTGATGCCCTCAGCTTTGGTTTTCTTTTTCAACATTCCCCTGGCTATTTGGAGCCTTTTCTGGATCCATACAAATTTTAGGATTGTTAGCCCAGCTCTGTGAAAAATGTCAATGGTATTTTGGTAGGGACTGCATTGAATAGACTGCTCTAGGTAGCATAGCCATTTTAATAATATTTGTTCTTCCAATCCATAATCATGGAACATTTTTCCATTTCTTTGTGTCTTCCTCGATATCTTTCATAAGTGTTCTATAGTTTTCTGAGTCCAGATTCTTTGCCTCTTTGGTTAGGTTTATTCCTGGGTATCTTATGGTTTTCCATGCACTTATAAATAGGATCGATTCCTTAATTCCTCTTTCTTGTGCCTCATTGTTAGTGTATAGAAATGCAAGTGATTTCAGTGCATTGATTTTATGTCCTGCCACGTTGCTGAATTCCTATATGAGTTCTATCCGTGTTGGGGTGGAGTCCTTTGGGTTTTCCACAGAGTATTGTGTCATCGACAAAGAGTGAGGGTTTGATTTCTTCTTTGCTGATTCGGATGCCTTTTACTTTTTGTTGTCTGACTGCTGAGTCTAGGACTTCTAATACAATGTTGAATAGCAGTGGTGATAGTGGACATCTCTGACCTTAGGGGAAAAGCTCTCCATTTTTTCCCACTGAGAATGATATTCACTGTGGGCTTTTCATAGATGGCTTTTATGATATTGAGGTATGTTCCCTCTGTCCCTACACTGTGAAGCATTTTAATCAAGAAAGGAAGCTATAATTTGTCAAATACTTTTCTTCATCTATTGAGAGGATCATATGGTTTTTGTTCTTTCTTTTATTTATGTAGTGTATCACATTGATTGGTTTACAGATGCTGAATCCTTGCAGCCCAGGAATAAATCCTACTTGATCATGGTGAATAATCCTTTTAATGTACTGTTGGATCCTCCTGGCTAGTATCTTGGTGAGAATTTTTGCATCCATGTTCATCAGGGATATGGGTCTTTAATTTTCCTTTTAGATGGGGTCTTTGTCTAGTTTGGGGATCAAGGTAATGCTGGCCGCACAGAAGGAGTTTGGAAGTTTTCCCTCCATTTCGATATTTTGAAACAGCTTCAGGAGAATAGGTATTATTTCTTCTTTAAATGTTTGGTAGAGGGCGCCTGGGTGGCTCAGTGGGTTAAGCCGCTGCCTTCGGCTCAGGTCATGATCTCAGGGTCCTGGGATCGAGTCCCGCATCGGGCTCTCTGCTCAGCGGGGAGCCTGCTTCCCTCTCTCTCTCTCTGCCTGCCTCTCTGTCTACTTGTGATCTCTCTCTGTCAAATAAATAAATAAAAATCTTTAAATAAATAAATAAATAAATAAATAAATGTTTGGTAGAATTCCCCTGACTTTAAATGTTTGGTAGAATCCCCCTGGCCCTGGCTCTTGTTTTTTGGGGAGGTTTTTGAATACTGCTTTAATTTCCTTGCTGGTCATGGGTCTGTTCAGATTTTCTACCTCTTCCTGTTTCAGTCTTTGTAGTTTCTAAGTTTCCAAGAAAGCATCCATTTCTTCAGATTGCTGAATTTGTTAGTATATAGTTTCTTATAATATGTTCTTATAATTGTATTTCTTCAGTGTTGGTTGTGATCTCTCCTTTCATTTGTGATTTTATCAATTTGGGTCCTTTCTCTTTTCTTTTGGATAAGTTGGTCAGAGGTTTATCAATCTTATTAATTCTTTCAAAGAACCAGCTCCTACTTCATGATCTGTTCTACTGGTCTTTTGGTTTCTATTTCACTGATTTCTGCTCTAATCTTTATTATTTCTCTTGCTTGGTTTAGGCTTTATTTGCTTTTCTTTCTCCAAGTGTACAATAGCTTGTATATTTGGGAGTTTCCTAATTTTTTGAGAGAGGCTTGTATTGCTATGTACTTCCCTCTTAGGGCCACCTTTGCTATATCCCAAAGGTTTTGAACCAAAGTGCTTTCATTCTCATTAGTTTCTGTGAATTTTTTAAATTCTTCTTTAACTTTCTAGTTGACCCATTCATTCTTTAGTAGGATGCTCTTTAACCTCCAAGTGTTCGAGTTCCTTCCAAACTTCTTCTTGTGACTGAGTTTGTTTCAGAGCACTGTGGTCTGAAAATATGCAAGAAATAATCTCAATCTTTTGGCATCAGTTGAGACCTGATTTGTGACCCTGGATGTGACCTATTCTGGAAAAACTTCCATGTGTACTTGAGAAGAATGGGTATTCTTTTGCTTTGGGATGAACTGTTCTGTATGTAACTCTGAAGTCCATCTGGTCCAGGGGTGTCATTCAAAGCCCTTGTTTCTGTGTTGATCTTCTGCTTAGATATCTGTCCATTGCTATGAGTGGGGTGTTAAAGTCCCTGACTATTAATGTATTATCAATGTGTTTCTTTACTTTGGTTATTAATTGGTTTATATAACTGGCTGCTCCCACACTGGGGGCATAGATATTTACAAATGCTAGATATTCTTGACGGATAGACCCTTTAATTTTGATACGGTATCCCTCTACCACTCTTATTACAGTCTTTGGTTTAAAATCTAGTTCATCTGATATGAGGATTGCTGCCCCAGCTCTCTTCTGTGGTCCATAGTGTGGTAAACGGTTCTCCACCTCCTCACTTTCAGTCCGGAGGTGTCTTTAGGTCTAAAACGAGTCTCTTGTAGACAGCATATGGATGGTTCTTGATTTCTTATCCAGTCTGATACCCAGAGTCTTTTGGTTGGAACATTTTGCCCATTTACATTCAGAGTAACTATTAAAACATATGAACTTAGTGCCACTGTATTGCCTGTAAAGTCTCTGTTTCTGTAGATTGTCTCTGTTTCTTTCTGGTCTATGACAGAAGATCATAAAGATCTTTTAATGTGCTTATTTGCTATCTGTGTATCTTCTTTGGTAAAGTGTCTATTCAAAACTTTACCCTTGTTCTTAAAGGGTTATCTCCTTTTACTGGCTTATAAGAGTTGTTTATATATTCTGAATAAATAACCTTGGTGGAATGTATATACTGCAAATATTGTCTACCAGTCTTTGTTTTGCCTTTTCATTTTCTTAATTTCTTTTGATGAGTAATTCTTCTTATTTTAATGAAGCCCAAAATCAATTTTTCCAGCTTTACTGAGCTATGACTGAGAAAAAACTTAAGTTCTGTATAACATGATGTTTTGATATATGTATAAACTGTGAAATGATTAACACAATCAAGCTAATATATCCATCAACTCACATAATTTCATTTTTGTGGGCATGTTGCAAGAGCATTTAAGATCTACTCTCTTAGGAAATTTCAAGTATACATATTATTAGCCATAGTCACCATGTTCATATTAGGTCTCTAGAATTTATTCAGCTTGTGATAGAAAGTTTTTACCCTTTGATCAGTATCTTCTCTTCTCACCTATCCCCAGTCTCTAGTAACCATGTCCTCTCTCTATTATGATGTGTTCAACTTTTCTTTTTTTCTGTTAAAAGATTCCATTTATATGTGAGATCATGTGATATTTGTCTAGCTTATTTCATTTAGCATAAAGCACTTCACCTTCATCCATGTTGTCACAAATGGCAGGATTTCCTTCTTTCCTTAAGACTGAATAATATTCTATATATATATGTGTGTGTATGTGTGTGTTATACACACACACTCACACACACACTATATTTTATCTATTCATCTGTTGATAGACACTTGGGTGGTTTCCATATCTTGGCTACTATGAATAATGCTGCAGTAAACATGGGAAGTCTCAATTACTGTGGCTTTATCGTAAGTTTTGAAATCTCATTGTGTCAGTCCTTAAACTTTGTTCTTTTCCCAAACCCTCTTAGCTAAGGTTGCATTTATATTTCCACACAAATTTTAAAATTGGCTGATCAATTTCTATAAAAAATAAATCTACTGGAATTTTATTTAAGATTGCACTGAATCAAAAGGTCGATTTGGGGAGACATGGCATCTTAACACTGAATCTTCCAATTCATGAACACAGCAAATATATTTATTTAGGTCTTCCAAAATTTTCTCAGCAACTTTGTCTGGTTTTCAATATACAAATCTTAAGACAACTTTTCTTAAATTCATTCCTCACAATTTAATATTGTGGTCGAATTATCAATATAAAAATCAATTGTGTTTCTATACAACAGCAATGAAAACAATCCAAAAAGGAAAGCAATTCCATTTATAATAACATCTAAAAGAACAAAATTCCTAGGAATAAATTCAACCAAGGAAGTAAATGAGCTATATACTGAAAACTGCCAAACCTTACTGAAAAAGTTAAAGACCTAAAGTTGGAAAACATCCAGTGTTCATACATAGTATGATATTGTGATTTATAGTAAGAAATATATATTTGGTCTTCATCCTGCTTCTGGTATAGAGCTCCTAAAACCCTTGGAATTCTCTAAGTGATGAGTACAATAAAGGTCTTTTGTTCTGTCAAGTGAGGTGGATTTTGGAAAGCACTTAATTAATGTTGAGGACTAGTGGCCAGAGCAGCCAACCATGTGATTAGAGGGTAGGAATTTTCAGTCCCTCCCCCTCTTACTTCTAGGGAAGAGAGAAGGGCTGGACATTAGATCAATCACCAACGGCCACTGATCTAATCAATCATGCCTATGTAATGAAGACTCCATGGGAAAACACACACACACACACACACATACACACACACACACACACAACAACAACAACAACAACAACAAAAGGAGAGGGTTCCAAGAGCTTCTAGGTTGGTGACCATGTGAAGATTTGGGAAAGGTGGCAAGGCTAGAAAGGGCATGAAAACTCTGTGCCCCTTCCCCATTCCTTTGTCTATGGACAGATTCCATCTAGCAAATTAATCAAACCTGAGGAGAGGGTCATGGAAACCTCAGATTTATAGTCAGTTGGTCAGAAGTACAGGTAACAACTGGGCTTGCCACTGGCATCCAAAGGGAAGGGGGAAGGCAGAAATCTTGGAGGACTGAGTCTTCAACCTGTGGAATCTGATACTACCTCAAAGTGTCATAATTGAGTTGAATTATAGGACACCCAGCTGGTGTCACAGAATTACTTGTTGATGTGGGGAATCCCCACACACATCACACAGTGGAAATGGTCGCAATTTAGGTATTAATTTAGGACGACTGAATATTGCTAGGATGTCAATACTATCCAAATAGTATTGTAGATTCAACATAATCCCTATCAAAATTCCAATAGCCTTTTGCGTAGATATAAAAAAGCTGATCCCCATATTCGTATAGAATTACAAGAGACCCAAGAAAACCAAAACAATATTGAAAAGGGAATGACAAAGTTGGAGGATTCAGACAGCCTAATTTCAAACCTTAGTACAAGGCTATCATCAGTCAAAACAGAGATAATGGCATAAAGGTAGACACAGACCAATGGAAAAGAACTGAGAGTACAGAAATAAACTTATATGTCAATAGCCAATGGAATTTTTTTTTTTTTTTAACAAGGATGCAAAGTCCATTCAATGGGGAGAGAATATTCTCTTCAACAAATGATGCTGGGATAGCTAGATTTCCACATGCAAAATATAATGAAGTTGGACTGCTATCTCCCACTATATAAAAAACTAATTAAAAATGGACCAATGTTGGGGGCTTGGGTGGCTCAGTCAATTGAGCATCTGACTCTTGATTTTGTTCTGGGTCACGATCTTGGAGTTGTGGGATCAAGTCCTCCATTAAGCTCCATGCCCAGTGGGGAGTCTGCTTGAAGTCTCTCCCTTTCCATCTGCCCCTCCCCCTGCTTTCTCTAAAATAAATTAATTATTTATAAAATAAATAATTTTATAATTATAATAAAATAATTTTATAATTAATTATAATACATTTTCTTTCTCTAAAATAAATAAATATATATTTTTAAATGGACCAATGACCTAAATATAACAACTAAAACCATACAACTCTTAGAAGAGAACATGGGTACATTTTTATAATCTTGGATTCTCAGATATGAGACAAAAGCACAAGAAATAAAAAAATAAAGGTAAACTGAACATCAAATTAAAAAACTATTGTGCAGCAAAGGAAACAGTCAACAAAACAAAGAGGCAACCCACGGAATGGGAGAAGATATTTGCAAATGACACTACAGACAAAGGTCTGATATCCAAGATCTATAAAGAATTCCTCAAACTCAACACACACAAAACAGATAATCGCGTCAAAAAATGGGCAGAAGACATGAACATACACTTCTCCAAAGAAGACATACAAATGGCTAACAGACACATGAAAAAATGTTCATCATCACTAGCCATCAGGGAGATTCAAATCAAAACCACACTGAGATACCACCTTACACCAGAGAGAACGGCCAAAATTAACAAGTCAGTAAATAAGAAGTGTTAGAGAGGATGCAGAGAAAGGGGAACCCTCTTACACTGTTGGTGGGAATGCAAGTTGGTACAGCCACTTTGGAAAAGAGTGTGGAGATTCCTCAAAAAATTAAAAATAGAGCTACCCTATGACCCTGCAATTGCACTGCTGGGTATTTACACCAAAGATACAGATGTAGTGAAAAGAAGGGCCATATGTACCCCAATGTTCATAGCTGCAATGGCCACAGTCGCCAAACTGTGGAAAGAACTAAGATGCCCTTCAACAGATGAATGGATAAAGAAGACATGGTCCAAAACCATAAGAGACTCTTAATCTCACAAAACAAACTGAGGGTTGCCGGGTGGGGGGGGGGGGGGGGGTTAGGGAGTGGGTGGTGGGGTTATGGACACTGGGGAGGGTATGTGCTATGGTGAGTGCTGTGAAGTGTGTAAACCTGGTGATTCACAGACCTGTACACTTGGGGCTAATAATACATTATATGTTTATTTTAAAAATTTAAAAATTATTTTAAAAAAGAAGATATGGTCCATATATACAATGGAGTATTATGCCTCCATCAGAAAGGATGAATACCCAACTTTTGTATCAACATGGATGGGACTGGAAGAGATTATGCTGAGTGAAATAAGTCAAGCAGAGAGAGTCAAGTTACATGGTTTCACTTACTTGCGGAGCATACGAATAACATGGAGGACATTGGGAGATGGAGAAGAGAAGTGAGATGGGGGAAATCAGAGGGGGAGACAAACCATAAGAGACTATGGACTCTGAGAAACAAACTGAGGTTTCTGGAGGGGAGGAAGGTGGGGGGTTGGGTGAGCCTGGTAGTGGGTATTAGGGAGGGCATGTACTGCATGGAGCACTGGGTGTGGTGCATAAACAATGAATTCTGGAACACTGAAAAGAAATAAAATAAGATAAATAAAATGGAAAAAAATAAAGATTAAAAAAATAAATTAAAAAGTTGTACATCATAAGACATTATCAAGAAAATGAAAAGACAATCTACAGAATGGGAGAGAAAATGCAAATCATATATCTAATAAGGATTTAATACCCAAAACATATAAAGAACTCCTACAACTCAGTAACAAAAGACAAACAATACAATTTAAAAATTGTCAGGGGTGCCTGGGGTGCTCAGTCGGTTGAGCATCCAACTCTTTAACTCAGCTCAGGTCTTGCTATCAGGATCCTGAGTATAAGCCCCACATTTGAATCAAATAGACATTTCCACATAGAAGATATAAAAAGTCCAATAAGCACATAAAGCTAAGCCATGAAAATAATGTAAATCAAAATCACAATGGGATACCACTTCATACCTACTAGGGTGGTTTTCATTTGTCTTAAAAGAGGGGGACAAGTGTTAGACAGAATACAGAGAAATTAGAAGCCACATATATTACTATACAGAATAAAAAATGATGCAGCCACTACAGATAACAGTTTGATAGTTCCTCAAAAAATTAAACACGGAATTATCCTATGATTCAGCAACCCTAACTTAGGTACACAGCCCCAAAAATTGAAAACAGGGACTCATATAGATACTTATATACGCAAATGTTTGGCGCAGAATTATTCACCATAGTCAAAAGGTGGAAACCTAAGTTCCATCACCATATGAATGGATAAACAAAATATGCTATGTACATACAACGGAATATTCAGCCATAAAAAGAAATGAAGTTCTAATACATGTTACAAAAGGAATGAATCTCAAAAACACTATGCTAAGTGGAATAAGCAGGACACAGAAACACAAAAACTGTATGACTACACCTACATGAAATATCCAGAATAGGCAAATTCATAGTGATAAGAGGTATGAGGAGCTGGGGGGGGGGGGGGGGGATGTAAGTTATTGCTATCCATGCAATTAAAGAAACTATAGGGAAAAAAAATGTTTTAAATGTATTCTGGGAACATAGTAAAAAGAGGAAATACTTTACTTGAGTGAATTAGTAACTGATTATAGAGGAATGATCATTGTAAGCCTTGACAGATGGATAATATTCACTTATGTAGACCTGAGCATTAAGTAAACATGGTAAAACATAGGAGTAGAAAAATATAGGATCTACTGAAGAAGAGGCAAGTATATATATTCAGCAAGGGCATTAAGAATGGAGCCGTATTATGAGAAAGATACTCATCAGGAAGGAAAAATTACTAAGAATTCTCTACTATTATTATTTTTCTTAAATATAAAAGTCATATTGCATTCTAATACATTTTTATAAATCTGAGCAAAACCACAAAAACCCTAGTCACAGGATTACTTATTTCAAACAGAAATCCACATAATGACAAATTTAGTATGACTTGTTTTACTACAAAGACAAACCACTGGCCTTGAAAGGAAAGATATTTTATCTGTAGCAAATTTAAGAATACATGCTATTTCCTCCAAGTCTTATGTTTAAACATGAATGAATATAAAATCAAATATATAGTATTTCAGTGGAAATTTCATCCATTTCTTTGCCCTGAAAGATTCATTTAGGTACCATATTTCCTTCGGGATAATAACACATAAATCCCTTTAAACTTACTGAATATAAAAAGTTTTTTAAATGCTAAAACTGTAAAATTTTCCAGTTGTCAACCCACTAATGAAAACAATCTGATAAAATTTAATCTTTTTTCTAATAAAGCACACCTGACAGAAATATCATAGACCTTTTGGCGAGAGTGGTTCAGTATTGCTATTGAGGGGTAAAAAAAAGTAAGGGAAGAAAGTAAAGTCAGCACCCCACCTTAACACCATTTACAACCTCTTCCAGGGGAATGTCATCCTTAGAGACAAACCATCAATTTGCTTCCACTCCCTGTTTATTTACAACTATGAGTATGGGACCTTAAAAACCAATACCATCTAAGTTATTAAATATAGGAAAGTTTAATGGTGTTCAGTTTGAAAATATTTCATAACAGGTAGCTAATGACAAATTCTGTAAAGAATTTTAAATCTATAATATTATTTGTATAATAAACATTAATTATCCTTCAATTCTTCTCTCTGGAAATTAAGACTCAATTTCAATCTTTTTTTTTTTTAAAGATTTTATTTATTTATTTGACAGACAGAGATCACAAGTAGGCAGAGAGGCAGGCAGAGAGAGAGGAAGGGAAGCAGGCTCTCCACTGAACAGAGAGCCCGATGCGGGGCTCGATCCCAGGACCCCGGGATCATGACCTGAGCTGAAGGCAGAGGCTTTAACCCACTGAGCCACCCAGGCGCCCTTCAATCTTCAATCTAATGAGAAAACAGCATGTACTTATTCTTTCACATGTACTTATTTTTTCACAGCAATAATTCAGAAATTTAAGTCATTCCTCATTTCAGTGCACACCAAACCATTTATTAATTTGAAATACTAGACTTGATATTATTGGGAATTTCAAAGCACCTTTATGAAAATTAAAGAAATTCATAATAGATTTTAGAAAATTATACTTTAAAATACCATAGTTCTCAATTACTGAATGTAAATTCTACATGACATAGATTCTATGAGTAAAATGTATTAAAATACTTATTAGAATGTAAATTCTATTCCTGCAAAAAACATGTCTAATTATGTGCCTACAAAACACCTAGTAAAATCCTCAATAAATACTTGATAAACAAAAATAATGAAGTGAAAAATTTTTAAATGTATTATGGAGTATTAATCTCTGGTACGTTTGAATATATTTTTTAAATAGAATAATTTAGATTATGAAATGATTTAAATAAGCAATATTTATGAAAGACTACACATATCAATCACTACCCAAAAAAATCCTTTTTTCATGATCCCCAAAATAATAAAGGCAAAGATATTATATAATACAGGGACTTAGCTTTTAAAATTAGGTATTTATGGGTGCCTGGGTGACTCAGTCAGTTAAGCCTCTGCCTTCAACTCAGGTCATAATCTCAGGGTCCTGGGATCAAGTCCCCCATTGGGATCCCTGCTCAGCAGGGAGTCTACTTCTCCCTCTGCCCTTCCCCCTTACTCGTCCTCTCACTCTCTCTCTCCCACTTTACAAAAATAAAATTGTTTGAAAAAATTTATAAAATCAAATATTTATGAGTTATCAAACTTAAAATACAGAATCTTGCTGAACTATAAACATGGAAACAAAAACATCCTTTCAAGCTACAATTATCAGGGTTAATTAAGGAGAAATACATTTTAATTTCATTAAATTCACTAGCATGTATCTAGATAAAAATAATTATCAAAGCTATATTTAATACATATAATACTTAGTGCTACAGAAATAAATCGGGCTTTACCAGGTAAACTGTTCTAAGTAAACACTGGGGATAGGTTATGTCTGAAAGCAATTACCAATATAACCTGAGTTATCCACGATCCTCTTAAGGAAAAAATGTAATTAATGCAAATTCAGACAACAGAGTAAGGTATTTGAGAAAGTATTTACCAAATGGGAACAGAATTTGGCTTAGAGATAAAAGATGGCCATATGCCATAAGGAAGTCTCTAAAACTTAGAGAGGAAATGAAATGGAGGCATAAGTGATATATTTGAAAAAGTTGTGGTTCTCAATAGGGGCGATTTTACCCACTCCCCAACCCCCACCCCGACCCCCTGTATTTGGCCATGCCAACATTTTTGGTTGTCAACTAGGGAGGGGGAGGGAGTAATGCTGCCATCTAGTGGGTAGAGACCAGAGGTGTTGCTAAACTTAAAACCTACATGGCAGCTGCTCACAGAAAAGAATTATCCAGCCCAAAATGTCGATGGTACCAAAGCTGAGAAACTCTGATGTAAAGGAAGCTATAGTAACAATAGCAAAAGCGGCAAGATATTTAGTTCTTTTTGCCTCAACTACATGATTTTAAGCAAGTTCAAAGTGGAGCCTTACCTATTTCCCTTGTAAAAATGCAGTTAATAGTATTTTGCTTAAACATGATATCTAAAGCAGAGCTATCTCATACTTTGTAACCCTATGCTCCTCTATGATTCCCACTAGTAAAATGTCAGCAATTATGTTATCATATTCCATCTAGGCCCTACACTGAAACCTGAGACAGAATGCCTTCTTTACAAGGATCACACCTTGAAGCTAAGAAAGATCCCTGGTCTTACCATAATATTAGTTTTATTTTTATTGCCCTAGCATTTAGTTTTAAGGAAAACAGAAGAAATCCTAATTGGTATAATTAGTATAATGCTACAGGACAGAAGAGTAAAACAACTCCAGACTTAGTGGCTTCGTTAGATCCTTTGTCCATATTTCATGGAAAAGCAAATAGCAAGTATCTCTGGTGCAAAATCGACAAATATAAATACCCTGTATGGAAGATAAGTCATTCATTCAATACTAAGTACCTAGTATGTGTCTAGTACCACACTAGCAGGAGAAGACACAAAGTACCAAGACAGTGACCTCAACCACAGTGAGGCTTTTAATCTAATCTGCAAGAGATAATAAAGGTGTTTAAAAAAAAAAAAAAAAAAAAAACTAAAGAAGAGTTGCTATGGAAGTACAACAAAGACATCAAAATCAGAGGGATGGGGGAAAGGAAGTTTTCCTGAATAAGAAAAATGCATAAAATGAATTTTTAAAAACGATCAGGTTACAAGATTCTAAGTAATGGGATCAAGAACATAATCTGAATTGAGGGGAAGTTAGTTCAAGTTTTCTGAGACTAAATTGGCTCACTATTCTATGCTGTTCTTGTTGATGTAAAACGGGGGGAAGAACCATTCTCCCAATAAAACTATGTCAAGGCAATCATTTGGTATTCCATTTCTGAAAGGTGACAAACTCGGTAGAGACAGTAAGGGGAGGTATCATAGAAAGACTCAGAGGAAGAAAATGGAGACTTCCCAGTTCCCAAAAGCTTGCTGACATTTCTCCTTTACTTACAAAGTTTTACTGCTACTTCTGGAAACTGAAGTTGTAATTTGAGAGTAAAATTATAAGAGAACTGATTTAGTTTCTTGGTTTATTCAGGTTACTCAAAAACATTCAGATTACTATTTCTACCATCTTATTCACAAGTCTAATTAATTTCTTCTTGCTGTTGTTTTAATATAAAATAACCTATGGCTTACATTCCTAATGAAACAACTTCTGAAAAAACTATAATTATACAAAGACTTCTGAAACTTCAGCTTTAGTTTCTGTATCTAGGCAGTTCCACAGAACTACAGTGATTTTAAAATTTAGTCAATAAGGAAACTGGGATAATGACAGGTTAGGGGTGCCTGGGTGGTTCAGTTGGTTAATCATTTGCCTTCGGCTCCGGTCATGATCCCAGGGTCCTGGGATCAAGCCCCACATTAGGCTCCCTGCTCAACAGAGAACCTACTTCTCCCATTCCCTCTGCTGCTCCCCCTGTTTGTGTGCTCTCTCTCATCTCTCTAATAAATAAATAAAATCTTTAAAAAAAAAAGGTTAAATAAAAATACTCAGTATCAAGACCAGTTAATAGACCTGTATAAGAATACTAGAAAAATGAGAGGCCCTGACAACAGGCAATAAACTCCCCTTTTTACAGATAAACAAATTGATAACCAGAATGGTTACAACTTGTCCAAAAAAATTCCCAAATCACAGTAGTACAAAAATCTTCATGCCATTAACATAATAAAATGTATCATTTGTCCAAAAGCAAATGATTAAAGGTTGGAAAGGTTGGAATAAATGATGTCAAGAGATGAGATAAGATTATAAAACTGGTCCAAAGGAAACCAATTTTAAGTCAGTGGTTTTCTAATTACTCTAGTTTTGTGGGGAGGGATGAGTGGGAGGAGAAAGCAACTGGCAAGTGGCCTGGATAGCAGGAAAAGAGCTCAGCACCTAAACTTCTTTAGAAGCCAAACCACTTAGTTCATCTCTACTAATGGTGAAAGCCTACTAAGCCAACTATCTAGACCTAACTTTAACATAGGCCTAATCTCCCAATGTACCCTGACTCTACTCCCTGGGCCCACCAGAGAACCTCCCCTACTCCATCAGTCTGCACTCTTTCACCTTATACACTGTAATGTAACAGGCTGCTATGTCAAGTTTCTCCACAGAATGCAAGTGCTTTGTGGGCAGACACCACGACTTTATCCATTTTTATTATTTCCAAAACTCAGCAATGTATATGACATATAGTAAGCACCCAACTTATTAGATGAAGGAATGAGCTAATACATTCCACAACTCCAGATTAATTCCCACTTAATATCTAAGATTACTGTCATATGATTAAAAAAATCCATTAACTTTTAGAGCTAATAGACTCTCACAGAGTTTCTCCTCTTCTCTGGTAGACACAAGTCTAAATCAAAGCAGTCTACTGACAGTTGATCAAACTCTAGATACAAATAACACCTGCAACCTAATTACTCTATACATTAACCACGTTAACCTCCTTCTTACTATTTTGTACTATATATACCACTAGAACAATCTTCTGTGCTCTTAACATCGGTAAGAAGAATAGATAGATAGTGCTCTCAGTTGGAAGGCAGATAATTTAGTTGAAGAAGGCAATGGAAGAAATTTTGCCCTCTTGTCAATATTTCTGTTTAAGAAAACAACTCAATTTCTTTGTAAATCAGTTATTTAATAAATCCGGCTTTAAAATAACTCCAAGAGTTCTAATTATCTCAGGAAGCAAAGTTCTCAAAAACTTCAAAACAAAAATAATTTTATAATTTCATGTTACATTACTCAACATGAAACACACACACACACACACACACACACACACACACACAGAACCCTTGAATGACAGAAAGCAAGGAACAGAAAGAAAACACATACAAGTATCACACAACAGAGCATGGCAGACGGGGAGTGTGAAAAAAAGTCAATATATAATACTACAGGCTTATTCTGCTTCATTAAAAACCATCAGAGAAACATTGACATTAAATATTTATCAGAGATTTTAAAAATTGTGTCATTTGGGGTAAATTTCAACATTGGAATCAATTTTGAATATACATTCTTCAAGTATCCATTCTCTGCCTTTTTTCACTGTTACTCACTGCATATGACCCACTCCTCTAGAGCTCCAAATACACCTAAGATAAAAACTACTTCCAAATCTTCATGTGTTGTCCAGATAAGTGTTTGCTTGGGGAACGGAACAGGGCTGGGGGAGGTCTGTCCTGTGCATTGTAGAAGATTTAGCAGCACCCTAGCCAGTGCTCACTGACACCAGCACCAACATTTACCCCCTCCCAGCTGTGATGATCAAAAATGTCTCCGGACATTGTCGAATGTCATCTGGCAAATAAAATGGCCCCAGTTGAGAACCACTGTCTAGAGTATGCATTCATTCTTTTTTTCTCCAACAAATATCTACCGATCAACTAGTAGGTCTGTGTCAACCTCTACACTAGAGGCCAGAGAGATGAAGGTAATGGGAGGATTACAGACAAATAAGCAATTACAATAGATTGTGAACTATACCAAATGTGCAGTTCAGAACTATGATGGCATGTAATATAGAATACAGCATATAATCAAAAAGATCAAGAGAAGCTTCTCAAAGGAAGTAAAATTTAAACAGAGAGTTATAGGGAAGAAGAATGAATATAAACAGAAATAAGAGAAAGTCCAGTGAATCTCAGGAACTGAGACATTTAGAATGTATACATAACAAAACACAGCACCTAATAGTCATCCTCTGAGAACCTACTATGTTATAGGTACTAAAAATATCACTGTGAATGAGACAAACATGGTCTCTGCTTTCATGGTATTTATAGTCTAATTAGGGAAATACGAATTCTTTTTTTTTTTAAAGATTTTATTTATTTATTTGACAGAGATCACAAGTAGACAGAGAGGCAGGCAGAGAGAGAGAGGGAAGCAGGCTCCCTGCTGAGCAGAGAGCCCGATGTGGGACTCGATCCTAGGACCCTGAGATCATGACCTGAGCCGAAGGCAGCGGCTTAACCCACTGAGCCACCCAGGCGCCCGGAAATACGAATTCTTAAAATAACTAAAAAATCACAATATGGTGTTAAATGATTTGGAGCCAACAAGAGTAGCAGGGCAGAGTCACACTCACCTAGCCAGACCTGACTTCCCCAAGCAACACCTAATTTGACATTCAAAGGATGAATGGGAGTAATAGCGGAAAGAAGAAAACAATTTGAAGCAGAAAAAAATAGCTTGTATAAATATGTACTCATTATAGAGTATTTCAATTTATAGCTTTTACAAAACGAATTGGTCTACCAGTAGAAAAAGCCACTGAAGTCAACACTAAACTTCAACAACAAAATGAAAATCAATTTTTTTCATTCTTAATTGACAGAATGTGTACTTTTAAATATTTCCTTCTAAAACTCTGAATTGTCTCAAGCACAAGGGATGGGAGATGTCTAAAATAACCTCTATCTTTGTGCTGATCCCAACATGTCCCCAGATGCTAAAATTAGAGCACTAACAAAATACACATTTAAAAACATGGATAGACAAATTCTGAAAAGCAAAGTGCAAAATAATATGCTACCTTTCTTGAAAAGTAGAGTGGGAATAAGAATGTATTAACATATCTGTAATTGTTCATAAATGCATAAAGAAACTACAAAAAGTTAAAAACTAGCAATAGTCAGTAACTGAGGGAGAGATGATATGTGAGAGCAAGAGCTTCTTCTGTGTGTTTTTATTACATATTGGAATTTCTGTATTATCTGGTCAAAAACTAAAAACATACCACTGCCAAATACAATTTTTTTTAAAAATTACCATTAATGTTTCAACACTAAACATACGTTATCAGTAAGAAAGAACTATCCTTAATTCATTGTGTTTAATATTTATCATTTATATAAAAACTGATTTTACACTTTATATATTTACCCTACTGGAATTCACTGATTCATTCATTTTTTGTGAAATCCTTATTTATATTTATTTCCCCTTGCTCTGCTACCAATATATCATCATTAGCCATGTCTTTGGTTGTACAATAACATTATATATCTATATCCGACTGAGACTGATTACAAATTATTCATCTTTAGCTGCTTATTTAGTCAACACAATCCAATGGAAATACAGTATTTTATTAAGAAAACTAAAAAATGATGTTCTTCCTCCTCATACAAAGCAAGCTAAGACTATTTAGCTATGTTCCAAAAGTTGAACAAGGAAAAAAAATTTAAAATAAGGTGTATTTTCTTTCTTGGCACTTCACTATTGCAATTCTTTGGAAATTATTATATTTTTCAGTAAAAAAATAACACATTTGGGGAAAAGATAGAATGACACTTTTCCAGTCTGCCAGGAAACAGAGCCCTTCTTCAAATGAAGACCTATCAAAATATGCAAGCAAATGTCATGGCAACAGAAGCTCTCACCATGGTAACATCATCCCAGCTTCAGAGGAAAACCACTCTAATTCATCATGTACTTCAAGACAAGGCATTAGACTAATTCCAATTTTCATTTTACAATCTATCCATAACATTCAATATACCTGGCAGTAGTAAAGATTTAATAAAAACATTAATATTTCACAAGAAAGCAATATTAAAATCAAAGCTGACTCAATTTAAATGCAAACTGATTAATGCCAGGGATATAAAATCAAGCAGACCCACCTACAGAAATCAAGATAGTGATAAAGACACAAAAAACAATGACATCACAACTGTTTAAGTGTAAATACTCTCAACTCAATATAGAAACAATTGAATGATATTCACAGGATAGCTGGTAGACAAAGCAAGAAAAGCCTTTTTAAAAAATAAAACAAAGAATATAATTTCAAGATTTTTATTATTACTTCTACATTGTAATTCATCATATATAATTCTGTTTTATTTCAGTGATGGATTATTAATGGCACAAAAATTCTTACTTAGAAATACGGGTCTCCAGAAGACAAAAGTAAAATTGAACATGATTCTTTAAAAGGTTAGAAATTAATCAGTTATTACCACAAATAAAATTTTACTATGCTATATACATCATTAAAATCCTCTTATAAAAGCTAGTAAACAAGTATTATCAACTTTGTAAATTAAAAGATCTAATAGCTGTCAAGTAAAAGATCTACTACCTATATTCAAATGCCAATGGTCATTTTAAAATATTCACTTTTAGATGACAAAACACAAAAGATTAGCAATTCAAACTATCAGTAAAACCATAAAACCAATAAATAATAAAATCTAATCTAATCTAATCTAATAAAATCTAACTGGCTTATCGTATAGACTAACAACCAGATGATCTAAGTTTGAACCTTGAACCTTAAATATACATAGGCTTACATTAAAATAAACAGCTAATTTTTTCTTTGAAGAAAATACCCATTTTTCTCAAAATATTTAAATATTTTGTCAAATAGAGCTTTCATTTGAAAATTTTAAAAACACTGTGAACAAAGTAATATGTCATCTTTAAATAAAAATTAGTTATTTTTGCATCAACAGCAGAGCATGTGGGCAAACCAAAAGGCAGCACATGATAAAGAAGAGAGTAAACTGCCTTCAAATCTAATTTTGGTCTTCAACTTGGAAGTAAGGGCAAATCACTAGAGGTAAAGGAAGAAGAGTATTTTGGAAGCAGCATGAAGGAAAGATTGAAGGGAGACAAAGTGAACGTTGCAGGACCACTTAGGATGCCACTGCAGCAGATTATGCAAAGGGAAATGAATGGTTAAGTCATTTTAGAGCTATGGTAGAGGTCACTGAGAGAAAAGGGAGTAACTCAAGAGATATTTCAGTGATAAAGCAGGAAGATAGAGCAAGACTTGGACATGGATCAAAAATGACATCTGGATTTCTAATTTAAATAAGTGGAGTAGGAAATGCTGGGAAAGGAAAGGTTTTTACAGTTTGTGTGTTTGCTTGTTTGTCTGGGGGGTAGAAATGGAGTTTGGCTTTAAAATGTATTGAGTCTTTAGTGTTTCTGAGAAATTTTAAAAAGCAGTATATCAAGGTAGGAGATTAGATAAACAAATATGGAGCTTAAACAGAAATCAAAAGTCTGACTTATAAGACATAACTAAAGTCATGGATGTGGATGAGATTTCTAGGGAGAGAGTAGAGCATGAGAAAGAATGGAGGTCCAGAACTTTAAGCCTTGAGAAAGTCCAAACTTCATGAGTAGTAGAAGACAAAGAGCTTGAATGAGATGGAGAAGAAATGGTATAAGACTAGAAGAAATTAGGAGCATGTGGTGTCAGACACCAAGAAAGAGAGTATTTTAAAAAACAGTGGACAGGGTGCCTGGGTGGCTCAGTGGGTTAAAGCCTCTGCCTTCAGCTCAGGTCATGATCCCATGGTACTGGGATCGAGGCCCACATCGGGCTCTCTGCTCAGCGGGGAGCCTGCTTCCCTTCCTCTCTCTCTGCCTGCCTCTCTGCCTGCTTGTGATCTCTGTCTGTCAAATAAATAAATAAATAATCTTTTAAAAAAAAAAAAAAAACAGTGGACAGAAGTACAGACTACAATAAATGACTGAGTAAAAAAATAGTCTGAAAAATGATCTTGATTTTGCAGTGAAGAAAGATCATTGGCGACTTTTCAAAAAAAGCAACTGATTCAAACAATATTTACTTAGATAAAGCCCTTTTAAAAATACAATCTTATCTAAAACTACAATAATATGAAAAAGAAAGAAATCAGAGCTGTCATGATGTAAACACAATGCTTACCTCGTAACCTATCCCTCCCAGGTGATCCTGAGGTAGTTCACAGAAACCCAGAACTTTGGAAATTAGTGTTTTGAAACCACTGGGCTAATCTGGGAAGTATCTTTTCTGCTCTGATTTTCTATAATTTCTGTAAATGCAACTTACTTTGTTTAAATTGAGGCTTTCATGATAATGATTGCTCTGTGCTTTAGTAATTCAGATACTGTTGCATTCCTTTTAATCACAAAAAAAAAGCTCTAAATTTATTTTCCTGAACATACTATTAATTAACTTTGCTTTCCTTTTCTTATAGATAATGAAACACAGGACATTAAATAAGATGGTAAGCAAACTTTCTTCTAAGCCAGTGTTTGGTTTTGTCCTCATTAGAATCACCACCTTTATATAGTATCTTTATCACTATTCAGTTTTTTGCCAAGATTCAAGTATTTTCTCTTTTTTCTTCTTTTTTAGCAGGAGTAATATGTTCTACCTTTTATTCAACTCCAATTCACCCACTATAATTAATGTAATGGAGCAGAATTAACTTCTTGCTAAGTTTTAAGTAATTAGCACCAAACAAATATAGGCCAAAGGGTTTTCTCACAAGTAGATGCACCAGGAATCCTCTTCATCCTTCACCGTTTATTTACCTTTGGACTATCTCTGTGGTATCAGAGAATGGATTAGAGGTTAAAAACCAAACTTTGTCTACCCCAACCAGGACTGCCTCTCTACTTGACGCAGACTCCTCAGATTGCTAGAACAGTCACTCAGATTGCTAGAACGGTCACTAGATCAGTTCCTTTCTTCACTTATTTGAATTTTCCCATCAAGGGAGCCAAGGGATGCAATACCACATTGTGAGAAGTTTGGGAGATTTTCTGATAAACACGGTGAATTAAACAGGTGCATTTATATCCACTTTGATATGAAAGCTCACTAAAGCAGGAGTTACAGAAAAGAGGTATCAACAGAAAAGGAAACGGGAGAGAAGACAACAGCCGAAAACAACATGTCAATACATTTCTGAAAGACAGAAAGGAGATGGAGAAGTTAGTAGAGCACAGAGCACTGAATACCCAGTGTTTGCAGAGGAGGATATCAATGAAAACAATTGATGCTGCAGCCACAGTTCTCCAGAATGGACCAGATCAGATAATGTAGGGAACAGATAATGGAGAAGGTTGCCAAGTGGGGGAAAGCTGAGGCATGGTACTGAAAACAAGGAGAATGGTTGAAAATCTTTATAAGGAACATTTTAAAACCTCTAGGTTCCCTCTCCACCCCAGGCAAAAGGCAGGAGATAGCCTTACACTGTGGAAAAACCGAAGGACCAAAGCTCTAGTCCAGAAGATTCAAGTGTAATAGAAGAGGGAAACAACTGGAAAGTTCAGTAAAGCTTACTTACTGAATAGTGGACCCTCACCCCATTATCTTTTCTAATCCAAGAATGCTAATAGCCCAAGCAAATGCAACCAAGGAAGAGCCTGGAGCCTTGGTCTTTGAAGAGGCTAAGAATTCCAGAGAAAAGAACTAATTCTAACATTTGGATAACTCCCAATTTAAAAATAAAGGGTGAAAAATTTACACATATTTTAACATGATAAAAAAAATACCATAAGGTATATAAGGTTACTATACTACAGTACATAAATTTGCCGTAAGTGTCCATCACTTACCCTGCCTGCACTTAATTATTAAAGCTGAGTTCATGAAAGGCTTTAGATTTCCCCAAAAGAAAAATTTAGAAATGTTGGCAAATTTTACATCAAAAATTGGTTCTTGGTCTGATTAAGGTTCCTAAATTCTCATTCAGAACTTGCTTTCAATAGAAAGCCTAACAAAGGAAGGTAATTCACAAATCACGCAAGGACAGAATCAGAAATTACATTGGGTATTAGGCTCTACAGCTATGAGTCGGAAATACCACACCAAGCTAGGTACCTGTGGCAGATTGCAAAATGGCCCCCAAAGATAATCAGGAAAATTCATCCAAATAGTATAGCATTAATACCATGAATAGAAAATGGTATTGCTTGCCCTAATAAGTAGCCCTAAAATTAGATACGATGAAAATGAATCAGGGATACTAAATTAGAGTAAATATACTGCCTTTAAATAGTGTAAAACCGGCCCACACTTAGTTGGTTGTAATAAACAGACTTTCTCTTTATAAACTGAGAGAATAAATAAAAACTGGAATGGAACTAAATTTCTTATTGTGTGATGCAATGTCATTTAATGCTCTGTCTCTGGACCATCTAAAATCACATGTCCCACCACTAGAAGCTACACCTGTCTGTAATCAACTCTGATCTTACCTCTTTATACTGAAAACTTAAGAGCTGCTGCAAAGGAAAATTAACGTCTTTCCTTTGGATATGCGACAGCAATCAGAAAAAGGCCATTTTATTTGTTGAAGAAAAGGAACTTGATGAAAATAGGTGAGCACAGTGGTTTCAATCCCAAAGAAATAGGTGAAAGAAAAAACTTAAGTATTCCTTCTTTGAAAGCAATAAAGAGAAATCATAAGAGTTATGAATTATTAGAAAAATAGATGTTAAACTCTGCTTTCTTTAGCAGAAATATCATGAATACAATGATTGATGATGTCATTCAAGTTCACCTACCTAACAGAAACTTATATTTTCATTTTTTAAAAGAGGTAGAAAAGCCACAAATCTCTGTGTAGAAACCAAGCATAGTCTCACTTGTGGCTTTGGTAAATCAAAAATTTGAAAATGAAATACAAAGGACCCTTGCTGTGGTGGTAGCCCAAACTCAGGACACAGTAAATAAGAATAGAAAAATCAGACTGAAATTGCAAATTAAAAATTGTAAAAAAAAAAAATACTACAAAGTTGCCTATAATGAAATTTTGCATGTGAGCAAGGAAAGTGCTCTCCTGAATGGATTCATGCTAAATGGAGCCCATTCTGGATGGCAGAGTTAATATATTTTACATTCAGAATACCCTTCAGAAGATTTAACACAAACACAATAGAAATACCAAAAACAAACAAAAAAACCCACCAAAGAATTAAACAGAATGGGTAGACATGTGACTAAGTACCACAACCTTCTTACAGTCAGATGCCAATCTATCTATTAATAGTGAAGTCCCACTAAAGGGTACACTACAAACACTGTGAAAGGTATGCATCTGTGGTAAAAATTAAGACAGAGTTGACTAAGTGTACTTTTAAGAAATAAAAAACTAGATAGAAAATGTTCATAAGAAATTACAATTAGAAATGAAACACTATAATCATTAAAATTTCATGGAAAATGAAAAGAATTAACCAAAGATTAATAACAAGTACAGTATAGTGCTGTGTCATCAATTAAACTTTTATAAAAATAAGTAGTGAAATTTTTTTATTTTTTTAAATATTTTTTTTTAAATTTGACAGACAGACAGAGATCACAAGTAGGCAGAAAGGAAGGCAGAGGGAGAGGGGGAAGCAGGCTCCCTGCTGAGCAGATAGCCCGATGCGGGCCTCGATCCCAGTACCATGGGATCATGACCTGAGCCGAAGGCAGAGGCTTAACCCACTGAGCCACCCAGGAACCCCTGTGAAATACTTTTTAATAACAAAATGAGTCTTTGTAGATATATGCTAACCTAAAGATCAGAAAGGCTAATAAGAAACTGACAATTTCCACTGATGAACAAAATGTGACCCCTTCAAAGCCATTCCAAATACTATGTAATCTTAATAATTTAGCATGCAAAAGTGAAAATTCTATTGAAATATCATGGCAAGAGGAAATAATAGAAATACAGTCATATAATGTTAGTAATAAACTTCATAACAATTCTATTTTATTTAATGCAACAGTATAAATTTCCTTTTAAGAGATATGTTGTTTTCAGGAAAGTAATATAAGAGTTTATTCTCTCTTATTAAGAATTATTTACCCAATACATTTTCCCTAATACTGGCAGGAAGAAGGAATTCTTAAGTGTTAATTTATATTCACATACATTGATCCTCATATGATCATTATAGAACTTTAGAACTAAACTATTACAGCTTGTATATTTTATAGATGAAGAACTGGAGAACCAAAGAGACCAATTCTAACCCACTAGAAAGTCTCTGAGAAGAATATGCAAGTAGCAAAGCTCATATTTTCGTTTCATGAAGAGTAAGTGTTTGCATTTGGGATTCTGCAAGGAAACAAGTGAGAATTTAAAGAAAGTCAATGAAATTTTTCTTAAAAAAAAAAAAGATTGAGCATAGATTATACATATGCATGTACAACAAGAAAAATAAAATAGCTATAGATGTTTAAAAAGTCTGCCTATATTTCTTTCTGTTGTCTGATTCCTGAGGCTAAGACTTCTAAGTACTATGTTAAGTAACATTGGTGAGAGTGGACATCCTTGTCTTGCTCCTGACCTTAAAGGAAAAGCTCTGTTTTTCCTCATCGAGGATATAGAACCATGGGTTTTTCATATATGGTCTTTGTTATGTTGAGGTATGTTCCCCCATTCCTACTTTGTTGAGGGTTTATATGGTGCATAGATGTTGTATTCTGTCAAATGCATTTCATCTATTGAGAGGATCATATGATTCTTATCCTTTTTCTCAGTAATGTGGTGTTTCACAGCAACTCATTTACAACTGCACCAAAAACCATAAGGTACATAGGAATAAACCTAACCAAAGAGGTTAAAGACCTATACTCAGAAAACTAGAGAAGAACACTTATGAAAGTAACTGAAGATGACACAAAGAAATGGGAAAGCTCCATGCTCATGGATTAGAAGAAAAAATATTGTTAAAATATCTATATTTCCCAAAGCAATCTATACACTTAATGCAAGCCCTACCAAAATACCACCAGCATCTTCCACAGAGCTAGAACAAACAATTCTAAAATTTGTATGGAACCACAAAAGACCCTAAAGAACCAAAGGAATCTTGAAAAAGAAAAGCAAAGCTGGAGGCATCAAGTTATATTACAAAGTTGTAGTGATCAAGAAAGTATGGTAATGGCACAAAAAACAGATACATAAACCAATGGAAACTGAACAGAAAACCCAGAAATGGACCCACAACTACATGTTCAACTAATCTTTGACAAAGCAGAAAAGAATATCCAATGGAAAAAAGACAGTCACTTCAACAAATGGTGTTAGGAAACTGGGACAATATGCAGAAGAATGAAAACTGGATCACTTCTTAAACTATGCAAAAATAAATTCAAATAGATTAAAGACGGGGTGCCTGGGTAGCTCAGTCAGTTGGGCATACAACTCCTGATTTCAGCTCAGGTCATGATCTTAGGGTGTGAGATCTCAAATATATGTACCTTTTTAAAGAATGGATTAAAGACATGTGGGACAGGAAACTATCAAAATCCTAGAGGAGAACACAGGCAGTAACATCTTTGACATTGGCCATAGCAACTTCTTACTAGATATGTCTCCTGAGGCAAGGGAAACAAAAGCAAAAATGAACTACTGAGATTTCAACAAGATAAAATCTCCTGCACAACAAAGGAAACAATCAACAAAACTAAAGGCAACCTTCAGAATGGAAGAAGATATTTGCAAATGACATATCTGATAAATGGTTATTATACAAAATCTATAAAGAATTTATCAAACTCAATACCCAAAAAATAAACAGTCCAGTTAAAAACTGGACAGAAAACATGACTACACATTTTTCCAAAGATGGAACAATGAGAGACTATGGACTCTGAAAACAATCTGAAGGGTTTGAAAAGGTGGGGGGGTGGGAGGTTGGGGGAACGAGGTGGTGGGTATTAGAGAGGGCACGGATTGCATGGAGTGGTACAAAAACAATGAATACTGTTATGCTGAAAAAAAAAAAAAGATTAAAAAAAAAAAAAGATGGCTAACCGACACAAGGAAAGATGCTCAGCATCACTACTCATTAGGGAAATACAATCAAAACTACAGTGAGGTGTCACCTCACACCTGTCAGAATGGCTAAAATTAAAAACACAGGAAACAACAGGTGTTGGTGAGGATGCAGAGAAACGGGAACCCTCCTACACTATTGGTGAGAATATAAACTGGTGCAGCCATTCTGGAAAACAGTATGGAGGTCCCTCAAAAAGTTGAAAATTACTCTATGATCCAGCAATTGCACTACTAGTTATCTACCCAAAGGATACAAAAATACTGATTTGAAGGGATACATGCACCCCGATATTTATAGCAGCATTATCCACAGTAGCCAAATTATGGAAACAGTCCAGCGTCCATGACTGATGAATGGATAAAGAAGATGTGGTACATATATACTATGGAATATTGCTCAGTCATAAAAAAAAAAAAAAAAAAGAATGAAATCTTGCCATTTGCAATGACCTGGATGGAGCTAGAAAGTATTATGCTAAGCAAAGTAAGTCAGAGAAAGACAAATACTGTATGATTCCACTCATATGTGGAATTTAAGAAACAAAATGAATGAATGTGGGGGGGGAGAGAATGGGAGAGAGAAAGGGAAACCAGAAAACAGACTCTAAACTATAGAGAACAAACTGAGGGTTACTGGAAGGGAGGTGGGCAGGGAACAGTATAAATAGCTGATGGGGATTAAGATGTGATGAGCACTGCCTGTTGTAGGTACTAAATTCTATATCTGAAACTAATTTTATACTGTATGCTAATTAGCTACAATTTAAATAAAAACTTGAAGAAAAAAAAACGTTTGCCTATATTGGTAAAATATAAAACCAGTCAAATCTGAAAGGCTAGAGGTAAAATCTAATGAAATATTTTCATTTCTTTGATGAACATTTTGTAAGACATATTGGGCCAAACACTATCCTAGACACTGGACATATAAAGATAAATAAGAAAGGAAAGTACTAATAACTTTGGAGAAACTCACAGTATTTATGAGACAAAATCATAATCAATATTTACCTTTTGAGGTGGTAGCTACTATCTAGTATAAGAACAGCAAGGTTATCTTGGGAGATATTTTTTGCTTTGAGAATAATCACTTAAATGATCTGTTTTAGTTATAAAAATATTTAGCGATCAAGTAAGAAGTATTCAAGAGAAAAGAGGGAAAAATTTCTTTTGGCTTCACAAAAAAGCAAAACACCCCCCATAATGCCTATGAAATGGAGAGCAGGGGAAAGACGGAGAATGGACAGGAACCCAAATCTCATCAAGGCCCTAACTGCTGCTTCTTTTCAGTCACATTACATCTCTCTTGGTCTGGTGGCCTCAGAATGAGATCAGTTGGCCTCGAAGAATCTGAGAAACTTCATGTCAGGGAAGGCGAACGTACAGATTCATGACCAGGACCTAGACTGTCATGAAAAAGATTTGCTTGTAGACAAAGTTGTATATAAGGCTAGAAGTCACTTTGACCAAGCCAATTTAACAGTAATGACAGAGGAACAGTTTTGTGATGCGCATGTATATGTGTGTGTGGCCCAAAGAACTAAAAGAGATTAAGTGCTCATGCCTAAGGTGACAAAGACAAAATCCAGAAACTACTTTTCCCTCTCCTCTATACTCTCAAAGACTACCATCAGACTAACAGAGTAACTTAGAAAATCCCATCTTCAACAACATCAATGTAGAAATGATGGCAGCAAATGCATAAAAGAATATGGTCAGTCTAAGAACTCATCAGAATTTCACCTTTCTAGAATCTGATGGCTAGAATCAGGATGCCAAATATGGGATAAGTTTAAAATCTCAGGGCACAATTATAAAAAGGAAAAACCTAGGAAGGAAAAAGTCATCCTTGCAGTATTACATTGCACTGTGATTAGTTTCTTCAGAGGTGAGAAGGGGCCAAGCTATCTCATTTAAATAACAAAGAAATATAATCCTTATTTTGTTCCACAAGCTGAAAATTTCCAGGATAAGGACACTGAAGAAAAATCCCAAGGAGAGAAAACTATGCAGCGGGACTACACAATGAAAGGCTTTAGAGGGAAGGCCTTCAAATAGAAATCAAACTGGATATGTTACTTGATAAATTTTACTGTATTGAAAAAAAAATTTAACAGTTCTTTTAAAAAGTTTAAGGGAAGAAGTAGTGATTATCATAACAAATCAAAACATAAAAGGCAATTCCTAACTTCAGGGGAAAAAAGTTTTCTATGAAAATAAAATATTATACAACTTGACTCTGATGTGAACAATATTTATGTTAACACAGAAATACAAATACTGAATATTCATTTGACCAAAAATGGGATATAATTATAATGGGATGACAGAAGGAGAAGGGATGATGTTGGAGGAGTGAAAGAGCTCAATCCTGTTCTTCAACAGCAGAGAGTAGGCAGATCATGTATAAAACAGAAAACCAAGGAAGAGCACCATAAACAGATTTTGTAGGGAGGGAAAAGAAAAAAAAACACACAGCTAAAACAACAGAATATAATTACCTCCTAGGAGTGGTACTCCAAGTATGGGGAAAAGTAGAAAAAGAGATTGTTCTATTTTTCAACAGAAGTCATGATAGTTTGACTTTTAAAACCATGGGCATGTATTATTACATATTACTTAGAACTTAATATTTTTTCCATAATATTACTTTCTTTATTTTGAATATATATAAAAAGGAAAAAAAAAAAACATAAGAAATAAGGTAGCATAGATCCAAAGGGATATTAAAAACTACATATATCATGATTAAGTAGCATTTATGTCAGAATGTAAGGATGTTTTTATGAAAAAAACCACCTTTGGGGGCACCTGGGTGGCTCAGTGGATTAAAGCCTCTGCCTTCGGCTCAGGTCATGATCCCAGGGTCCTGGGATCGAGCCCCGCATTGGGCTCCCTGCTCAGCGGGGGCCTGCTTCCTCCTCTCTCTCTGCCTGCCTCTCTGCCTACTTGTGATCTCTGTCTGTCAAATAAATAAAAAACAAAATTTAAAAAAAAAAAACCACCTTTGTATGAATAGAAACAAAACTTTCTTAGCATGATAAAAGCTCTCTAAGAGAAATACACCAAAAACATACTTAATGGAGAAAAATTAGCCACATTCCCTTTGAAGTTGAGAATAAAGTAAGAATGTCTCCCTCTCCTCTACCCAATAAAGTCAATATTTAAACCAGTGCTAGAGGTGTTGGCCAATATGTAAAGTTAGGCAATTATTAGATTCTTGAATCAACAAACAAATCAATCACAATGTGGCAGTACATTAGAAGTACCAAATAAAGACACCACTTACTGTAAAAATGGAAAATACTAATATCTAGAAATTAGACAATAACAATAAAACTTACAGTCCATTAGGAACAGAAAAAGACCTGAAAGAGCAAACCTATTCACTGAGATGATTTAATACTGTTAAAACATGAATTTTCTTCAAATTAAATTCAAGCAATTCTATGAACTTGTAACAAGAATTTTTCAGCAGCCTAACTATTTCTGAAATTTCTATGTTGGACCAAAAAATCCACACATATTTAGAAAAGACAGAGAGACCTGCCGTATTAGTTATCAGTTCAACCCAGTGTAATAAACAAGTGTGGTCATTCGAATCAGAACAGACTAGCACACCAGCTGACTTCCCTGGACTCCTGTGTCAGGCCATTTCTCTTTACAAATACCAAACCTCATATACACATGGATATGAACGATGAGTTTAACAAAGTAAAATTTATGTGATTACTGTATTTTTAGACTTGATTTCGTTTTAGGAAGGTCAGCTTAGAAAGTACTGGAACCAAAGATCTAACTTCTACCTTCCGAAGATATTTTTCTACAATTTTCTGTCCCCAGCCTCTTAACTCTCCTCCATCACCTCTTGCCTGACTACAGAAGAGCTTCTACCTGTTTGGTAAGGGGTCTGGAAGAGAGCAGAAGCCAATCACATAACACATTATACCTAAACTTGCATAGTAAAGTTCTACTATACACAGTCTTCAAAAATACTAGTTTCCCTCCCTTTTCTCCAGGTACCCAGTTTGATGTCTCTCTTTACAACTTCATAGCTAGACCATACCCTAATTTCTAAGGATAGTTACTGAAGGAAAAATGCAGCATATGAGGCAAACTACAGCACATGATGAGGTGTAGTACATGAAATACAACTCTTTCCTACAGAGTAGTTTTTATACATGAACATGCATTTGAATCACAGTGGAGAGGCTGTTAAAGTTCAAAGTGGCTGGACTCCATTCCTAGGGTTTCTGACAGTAAGTCTAGGGAGAGCTGCTTTTTAAAAAAAAAAAAAAAAAGATTTTATTTATTTGTTTGAGAGAGAGCACACAACGAGAGAGAGAAAGCACAAGCAGGGAGAGGGGCAGAGGGAGAAAGACTCCGCATTGAGCAGAGAGCCAGAGGCAGGGCTCAATCCCAAGACACTGGGTATCATGACCTAAGCTGAACGCAAGCACTTAACCAACTGAGCCACCCAGCTGCCCCAGAGGAGCTGCTTTTCTAATAACTTTCTGGGTGGTGGTAAAGTTCCTTGTCCACAGGCCGTATTTTGAGAAACAATGCAATACAGCACAGGTTGTCAAATGAGGGCAATTTTGCTCTCCACCAGAAAGCAGGCAGTAAATGTATATATTTTTGGTTGTCACAACCTGGAGAGATGGGATCGGGGGAAGAGGTAATATTGGTACCTAGTAAGTCCAGACCAAGGATGCTGCTAAACACCCTATAATACACAGGAAAGCTGCTCATAACAAAGAATTATCTGGCAAAAAACGTAACTGGTGCTAATGTTGAGAAACCATCTATCAGAGTAAAATGTAACTTACTCCAAGTATATGACTTAACCAGTCAGTTAGTGCAAGTTCTTCAGTGAGTTTCAGAACTTTGATCTGTAATAGTCAAATAATTATATTTCTTCAAATATTAAAAATTCTTTTAATTTCACGCATCAATAACAAATTTTAGAAATATTAATATTTAAAGGTATAATGGGCTACAGAAATAAGCATTTATGTAATGTTACTGATAGATTTCTAGTAAGAAATTAAATTAACATTTGTTTTGTAAGAATTATTAAAAAACTAATTATACCAAAAGACCGACTTCCTTGAAAAATAATGACCAATGTTTATTTCTTAAGCTAAGTGAAAAGCAAACAACTGTTCATTGTACCATTATGTGTATTTAGTATAAATGAAATATCTTATAATAAACAATTTATTTAAGGATAGGCAGTGATTGTAGCAGTAATCAATCCTAAGTAAATATATCTCAAGAAACGTACTTTATATATATATATTTTTATACTTTGTAAATATGTGTAGACACAAATTTATATATATACAACACACTCAAAAACACGCACGTGGCACACAACTTACTCCAATAGGCTGAAAAATAAGTCCATCCATTTCATGGCTGACTTCTTTGGCAAAATTTCCTTCAAGTAACTATAAAATAATACACATATTTTAGAAATATAATAATCACTTAAAGAGCATTTTAATTTTTTGCAAATTTTATAAAAATTTCTTAATATAGAAGCGTTAAGAACTGAGATACAAAATGGGGAAGGTAGGTATACAGAGAGATCTAGGTTAATATATTGCAAGATTTTTTTTTTTTAATGTATAAAGACTGTCACCCCACAGCAGGCTAGATATCTAGAACAACAGTCATAACTAAAAACAACCAAAATGATGGATGAAATATGAAAAACATATTTTTTTAAAGATTTTTCATTTATTTGACAAAGATCAAAGTAGGCAGAGAGGCAGGCAGAGAGAAAGGGAGGAAGCAGGCTCCCTGCCAGCAGGGAGCCCCATGTGGGGCTCAATCCCAGTACCCTGAGATCATGACCTGAGACGAGCCTAGATGCCCCTGAAAAACCATTTTTAAATGCATTCTGAGCCAGCATAAAAGGAAGACAGAGGCCAAAAGCAAAGTGAAAATACAAGATCTGAGAAGCAATAAATATAGGGAATAAAATATAAAACATACACAAAAAAAGAAACCACAGAGAAACTTGCAAGGGATAGATGGAGGGTGGGGGCAGGATGTCTCCCCTGAGAATCTGTAACCTTAAGCAAGCTTAGACACGGGATCACAGACCAAAAATATATTATCTGTGTCTTTCCCAAACCCACCAGTAGAGGATTTAAAAAAAAAAAATTTTGGTCCTACTTTTCGTTTTGTTGTCTTTCTTATATTTTTTTCAAGCACAGAAATGTATTATAAGGGATACACAGTATAAAATATAAATCCAGTTTTTTTTCAATGTCATTATCTACTAAAGAGCAGGTATAGCCCCGAAGCTCTCTCATTAGCTCTGGGCAAGTAGTTTTAAATGCTTCTTTCAGATTTTTATTGTTTTGAAGTACTGAACATGCATATACTGATGGAACCTCTAAACATTCATTTCTAAATTTTGGAGAGCCAGAGTCTGACCAACTTATAGCACAGTCAGGATAGGTCTGGGATTCAAATACGTTGTATCCAAAATTTTGGATATGCTGTGTGTAATACATCTCTTTTTATCACTATCACATCCTCTTAAACCACTACATCTACAGGGAGATTTGTATTCCAAAAGCAACAACCAAAATTTTAAGTTTATTTCACATGCAACAAAATCTGTGAGTCTCCTCCCAAACTATGGCTTCATCTTCTCTGCTACTTCGTTCTTCAAAATCCGTAATTTCTCTAAACTGGGGACAGTTCAGCAAAGGAAAACAAGAGCAAATTCTACTTTCTAACAACTTTAAAACCACTGTGGGTTTGAATATCTAAATTACCTCAAAACTATAAGTCTCCTTAGTCAAATTCATAGGGACAGAAATTAGGGAGCAGGTGGGGCAAGGGGAGAATAAGGAGTTAGTGTTTAACAGGTACAGAGTTTCATCTGGAAAGATGGAAAAAATCTGGACATGGATAATGGTGATGGTTACACAACAATTTGAACATCCTTAATGCCACTGAACTGTATGCTTAACAACAACTAAAAAGGTAAATTTCATGTATATTTTAACAATTTTTTTAAAGAACTATAGTGCTCATAAACTTTTCTTTTTTGTTCTGTTTTTTTTTCCTTTTACTAAAACACTAAGAATTCTTGAGTGGGGAATTAAGTGGGGAAGTGGGGAACCAGCAAATTGGGAATCTTACAACCATATTATCCAGAGTCTGGCCAAATGGGCAGAAATTTCAGGACAGTACTGAGATTCATAGATTTGTCTCCAATGCGCTCAGAGGTTTAAATGACCTAACCAACTGAGAAGGCAATCTGCCAGAATAAAAAATTCTATATGAATTAAAAACACTGATTTATTATAAATTCCTTTTAAGAGAGGGTAAATAAACCCTAAGCATGAAAGAGTCAAAATATCAGCTTACATTCTTGCTGGAAATGTGGAAGGCAATGTTAGATTAAAGCCTTTGTTTCATGTATGTGATATATCTATCCTACAGAAAAAACATTTGAAACTTGTATTCATATTGAGAAGCATATATATTAAGACCTTCGTGTTCTATTTCAACTTTTTTCAGCTATCCATGAACTAATGAAGGGTAAAGGTTCAAGCAAGATAGAAAGTATAACCTTAATACTTCTTATACCCTTTCTTGCAAGAAAAGGTAACCTGCTAAATTCATAGCACAAAATCTGCTAAGAAATAATGCCATGAAAACCAAATGCCACATCGTCTTTAAAAAAAAAAAAAATTGTTTTTAAGGAGGCTTCACACCCAACCTAAGGTTTGAACTCATGATCCCAAGATCAAGAGTTGCATGTTCTACCAGCTGAGGCAGTCAGGTGCCCCTAAAAAACTTTTCAAAGGTTAAAAGAATTTGTCCTTCTTAATTGAAGGTACACCATCTATGGCAAATAAACAGAGCTTATCCATTCTTAGATTAAAAGTCTCAAATTTATATAATAGATAATTCCTGTATACAAAATACATACACAGTAACAGTACAGAGTTGGCAAGACTCTAAATAATATGATGTTACCCATTGCAGAAATGAAAACAACTTCATTTTTTATTTTATTGTAACTGTTTATGAATCAGAAACCTCTTGGGTCAAAATGATAGAGTCCTTGCTTTTACGCTTGTTTTACTCTTTGTTGATTACTCCAGACAATATATTTTTTTAAATTTTTATTTATTTATTTATTTGAGAGATATCAAGGGAGACAGCAGGAGAGAGCACAAGTAGAGAGGAGAGGGACAAGCAGACTCCCTGCTGAGCAGGAAGCCCAATGTGGGGCTCAACCCCATGACCCTGAGATCATAACCTGAGTTGAAGGCAGATGCTTAACCCAATAAGCACCCCCTCCTTTTCTTAAGATTTTATTTACAGAGAGAGAGACAGAGATAGCAAAAAAGTCTTTCTTGACTTACTTAGAGTGGCACCTATCGTACTAAGGACCTATAATAAAGTGCTGTTGTATTTGGTTCTTAACATATACCATTCAAAATACGTAATTCCTCACAAGATACGTATTTTTGAGTTTTGCATTATTATTTAACTTGTCAGAAAAGGAAACAGAAGCTATGAGAGATTAGGTAATTAGCTTTAAGTCGGATAGCTAAAAAACAGAACAGATATCAGGCACCTGGGTAGCTTAGTGGTTAAGCGACTGTCTTTGGCTCAGGTTATGATCCTGGGATCCTGGAACTGAATCCCATATTGGGCTCCCCATGCTCTGTGGGGAGCCTGCTTCTACCTCTCCCTCTGCCTGCCACTCCCCCTGCTGTGCTCTCTGTCAAAGTAAATAAAATCTTAAAAAAAAAGAACTGATTTCAATTAAAAATAAGAAAATAACCAAAGAAAGTCTGCTTCCACTCTGAAATAAATGCCCGAAGATTTTTGCAACATCTTATGTATATCAGTCCTCTAATCATCATTTAAGGTTTATAGATTTTCTTTTTTTAATTAAAGATTTTATTTTTTTGAGACAGCATACACATGTGCAAAGGCATGAGCAGAGAGGAGGGACAGAAAGGGAAGGAGATGGACAAGCAGACTCTGCACTGAGCACAGAGCCCAATGCAGGGCTTGCTCTCACACCCTGAGATCATGATCAGAGCCAAAACCAAGAGTAAGGCACTTGAACAACTGAATCACCCAGGCACCCCAACATTTACAGACTTTAAATGTACTGTACCATGTACTGTTCGAAAAAGTGTCATATGAAGGTAGGTAAAATATCTGAAGGGGAAAAAATCGTTTAGGAATAGAGATAAAATCTAAATATTGTATTAATATTATATAATTTATCATTAATGGACTTACTTCTTCATATTTCAATTCATATATGTAAAGTACATTAAGTTAAAAATACTACTTTTTCCCATTCACAACTCTTGAGAGAAAATTTATCCAAACTTGTTATGGGCATCTTCTATATATCAGTATCTTCATAGTTAGAGCCAAAATTTAAGTCATTTAACTTATTTCCATTATTTTCACTCTTGTCTCCTGAGTTACAACATACTTCAAATTGCACATGCAACTTTCACAATAGATGTTATGCCAAGTTAAAAGCAGAAATTGAATAACATTAGAAAAGTTCTTTCCCCTTCATTCACTCTCTATGTCTATGTCCATAATCTTGAAAGTGTTTAGCTCCTTTAAAGTTATCTTTTTTTAAAAGATTTTATTTATAGATCCTGGATATCAACCTTTTGTCTGTACTGTCATTTGCAAATATCTTCTCCCATTCTGTGGGTTGCTTCTTTGTTTTCTTGATGGTTTCCTTTGCTGTGCAGAAGCTTTTGATCTTGATGAAGTTCCAAAAGTTCATCTTTGCTTTTGTTTCCTTTGCCTTTGGAGACATATCTTGAAAGAAGTTGCTGTGGCTGATATCGAAGAGGTTACTGCCTATGTTCTCCTCTAGGATTCTGATGGATTCCTGTCTCACGTTGAGGTCTTTTATCCATTTTGAGTTTATCTTTGTGTACGGTGTAAGAGAATGGTGGAGTTTCATTCTTCTGCATATAGGTGTCCAGTTTTCCCAGCACCATTTATTGAAGAGACTATCTTTTTTCTACTGTATATTTTTTCCTGTTTTGTCGAAGATTATTTGACCATAGAGTTGAGGGTCCATATCTGAGCTCTCTACTCTGTTCCACTGGTCTATGCGTCTGTTTTTACGCCACTACCATGCTGTCTTGGTGATCACAGCTTTGTAGTAAAGCTGGAAATCAGGTAACATGATGCCCCCAGTTTTATTTTTGTTTTTCAACATTTCCTTTGCGATTTGGGGTCTCTTCTGATTCCATACAAATTTTTGGATTATTTGCTCCAGCTCGTTGAAAAATACTGGTGGAATTTTGATCGGAATGGCATTAAAAGTATAGATTGCTCTAGGCAGTATAGACATTTTAACAATGTTTATTCTTCCAATCCAAGAGCATGGAATGGTCTTCCATCTTTTTGTGTCTTCTTCAATTTCTTTCATGAGTGTTCTGTAGTTCCTCGAGTACAGTTCCTTTACTTCTTTGGTTAAGTTTATTCCCATGTATCTTATGGTTCTTGGTGCTATAGTAAATGGAATCGATTCTCTAATTTCCCTTTCTGTATTTTCATTGTTAGTGTATAAGAAAGCCACTGATTTCTGTACATTGACTTTGTATCCTGCCACGTTGCTGAATTGTTGTATGAGTTCTAGTAGTTTGGGGGTGGAGTCTTTGGGTTTTCCATATAAAGAATCATGTCATCTGCAAAGAGAGACAGGTTTGACTTCTTCATTGCCAATTTGGATACCTTTTATTTCTCTTTGTTGTCTGATTGCTGTTCCTAGGACTTCTAATACTATGTTGAACAAGAGTAGTGAGAGTGGGCATCCTTGTCATGTTCCTGATCTCAACCGAAAGGCTGTAAGCTCTTTCCCATTGAGGATGATATTTGCTGTGGGTCTTTCATAGATAGATTTTATGAAGTTCAGGAATGTTCCCTCTATCCCTATACTTTGAAGCATTTTAATCAGGAACGGATGCTGGATTTTGTCAAATGCCTTTTCTGCATCAATTGAGAGGACCATGTGGTTCTTCTCTCTTATCAACACACACAAAACAGACAATCATATTTAAAAATGGGCAGAAGATATGAACAGACCCTTCTCCAATGAAGACATACAAATGGCTATCAGACACATGAAAAAAGGTTCATCATCACTAGCCATCAGGGAGATTCAAATTAAAACCACATTGAGATACCACCTTACACCAGTTAGAATGGCCAAAATTAGCAAGACAGGAAACAACATGTGTTGGAGAGGATGTGGAGAAAGGGGAACCCTCTTACACTGTTGGTGGGAATACAAGTTGGTGCAGCCACTTTGGAAAACAGTGTGGAGATTCCTCAAGAAATTAAAAATAGAGCTTCCCTATGACCCTGCAATTGCACTACTGGGTATTTACCCCAAAGATACAGATGGAGTGAAAAGAAGGGCCATCTGTACTCCAATGTTTATAGCAGCAATGGCCACGGTCGCCAAACTGTGGAAAGAACCAAGATGCCCTTCAATGGACAAATAGATAAGGAAGATGTGGTCCATATACACTATGGAGTATTATGCCTCCATCAGAAAGGATGCCTCCAACTTTTGTAGCAACATGGACGGGACTGGAAGAGATTATGCTGAGTGAAATAAGTCAAGCAGAGAGAGTTAATTATCATATGGTTTCACTTATTTGTGGAGCATAACAAATAGCATGGAGGACAAGAGGAGATGGAGAGGAGAAGGGAGTTGAGGGAAATTGGAAGGGGAGGTGAACCATGAGAGACTATGGACTGTGAAAAACAATCTGAGGGTTTTGAAGGTGCGGGGGGTGGGAGGTTGGGGGAACCAGATGGTGGGTATTAGAGAAGGCACGGATTGCATGGAGCACTGGGTGTGGTGCAAAAACAATGAATACTGTTACGCTGAAAAGAAATTAAAAAATAAATAAAAAATAAAACAGCGACAACAAAAGAGAAAAAAAAAGATTTTATTTATTTATTTATTTGAGACAGAGAGAGAGCACAAGAAGGTGGAAGAGGGTGGGGAGTGGGGGGACACTCCCCTTTGACGAGGGAGCCCGATATGGGGTTTGACCCCAAAACCCTGGGATAATGACCTGAGCCAAAGGCAGATGTTTAACAGACTAAGCCACACACACGCCCCTCTTTTAAAGTTATCTTTAAAAGTCTGGTTTGAAATGAATAAATAGGGACGCCTGGGTGGCTCAGTTGGTTAAGCAGCTGCCTTCGGCTCAGGTCATGATCCCAGCGTCCTGGGATCGAGTCCCACATCAGGCTCCTTGCTTGGCGGGGAGCCTGCTTCTCCCTCTGCCTCTGCCTGCCATTCTGTCTGCCTGTGCTTGCTCTCTCTCCCTCTGTCTCTGACAAAAAAAAAAAAAAAAAAAAAAAAAAAAAAAAGAAATGAATAAATAAATAAATAAATAAATGCATGTATGTATATCTGGTTTAAGGGAAAGTTCCAGTTTCACTTACATAAAAAGTGGTAAGAGAATGTTGCTTCTAATCTGAAAATTATTAAAAAGCCACTAATCTATAAAAGTGTGACTTTCATCAAGGCTATGAGAGAGCTGAGGTTTCTAGGAAACAGGATGGACTGAATCCCAAACCCTTCCAAAGGAAGAGGAGGCATATAAACTTATCCACCTTTGGGAGAATTCATCTTTTGTATTGATTCACCTTTTAGTAGAAACCGTTCTTTGCTCCACACTCTCAATAAGTCCATTAACAGCAGTCTGTGCTGAAGGAATGTGAAGTCCTTAGAGCACCAAAGATAACTATATAGCAACACAAACCCAACACTAACCCATTGATTCAAATGAGACCTATTAACAAACTGAAAGAGGTATACCCATTACTAAGCACATATATATTTACCTCAGCCTCTGTTGTTCAAACAGGAAAAAAAAATATCTAGCACACAATAAAAAATTACCACATATATACAAAGCAAGAAAAGAAACTACATTCCGCAGATAAGACAGTCAAAAGAACAAGATTCAGAAACAGCTCGTGTTTTACAATTATCAAAGACTTTAAAATAACCTTAACATTTTAAAGGAAAAGGTAAAAAACATATATGAACAAACCTGGAATTTCAGCACAAAGAGATGAAAGCTATAAACATGAGACAAGTAGAAATGTAAGATATAAAAAAACAGTATCAGAGAAAAAGAATGCTAATCAAAGGGAATAATAATCAATGAGATTATCGTCAGACTGAACACAACAAAGGAAAGAATCACTGAAGAAGAAAGAATCTTGAAGAAGAAAAGTGTATCACTTCTTCCTACTGAAATACAAAAAAGAAAGGTGGGGGAGAAGAAACTGAGAATCAGAGAGCTGAGAGATTAAAAAGATATAACATCTGTACAACTGAAATGATTTTAAAAAAGAAAGTGATAAGGAAACAAACAACTGGAAGGAACAATATCTCAGATTACTACAAAATTAAACACACATTTGCACAAGCACACATCCCAATAGTAGCCTAGATAACAAGAAGGATTTAAGGGAAAAAAGTACAGTCAAACCACAGTAAGAAGGAAAAAAACTTAAATGCAGAGGTACAAAAATAAGAATGACAGCAGATTCTTTGTCATGAATTATGTAAGCCAGGAGATAATAGAATACCAGCTTCAAAGTACTAATAGAAAAACTATAAACCCAAAAATCTTAAGCAAATGAAAATATCTTTTTTAAAAACGGGGACACAATAAAAAAATTTTTCCAACAGACAAATCTGATAAAATGAATTTCCACCAGGCTGTAACAAAGATTTTAAAAGAAAGTTTTCTAGTAGAAGAAATATGATACAAACAACAAAAACCTTTATCTAAACAAAAAATATAAAGAACATCAGATTTGTCTGAAAACAAGATGTAATAGACACCCAGGATTTCAGATGGCATCATCTGTACCAATAAAGGAGAAGAAGCTTATGGATATCAAACGAGGAGAGCTGCCATGTTAGATACTGATGCAGAATTCCACTCCTAATGGCACTGCTGGAGTGTTTCAAAGAGGTTACTACTGGTCCTAGAATAGGATATCAATGTGAAAAAAAGAGGGCGTCATCAGAATATGGTGAACCACTGAAGAGGGCCCAGTGTGGAGGCACATTCTGCATTCTTGACATCACTTTTGCCTAGCACCCTGAATCCTTTCATATCCTAGTTGAGAATTAACATCTAATAAAAGATGATTGGTAAAAAAAAAAAAAAAAGAAAGAAAGAAAGAAAGAAACGGATGAAAACTAGAACATAAAATATATGTTCTTCATTTCTTTAAAAGATAATTAAAAGTAAAAATATCAAAATGAACTGTGTGGTTTTAACATGTTTAGAAGCAAATAAATGATAGAAAATGGAGTGATATTGTTGTATGGTTCTTACCCCAACTAAAAAGTGATATATTATCTAAAGGTAAACAGTGAAAGGTTAGATTTAGGATTTAGGCTAAATCCTAAAATATAAAACAAAGATGTATACCTAATAAGCCTGAAGTGGAGCTATAATGAAATCCAAATATTCTCAAGTAATCCAAATGACAGACGAAAAAGAGGAAATGAGAACACATAGGCAAATAGAAAAAAAGTAGTAAGATGGTAAATCCATATCAAACCATAGTAATAATTACATTAAATTCAAATGGTGTAAGCACCCCACTTAACAGGCAGTAATTGTCAGACTGGAAAAAAAAAAAAATTCAAGAACCAACTAACTCTATCCTGCCCAAAATAAATCCACTTTGTACATAAAGATTAAATTAAAAGTAGGACAAATTAAATTTACACAATGTTATAGGTTAATTATACCTCAATAAAGCTGGATGGAAGATAGGAAGTTAAATGTACAAGGACAGAAAAGGTATTAAATCCTAACCCTGGGGCACCTGGGTGGCTCAGTCGGTTAAGCATTTGCCTTTGGCTCAGATTATGATGCCAAAATGCTGGGATTGAGTCCCACATCGGGCTCCCAGTTTCCCTCTCTCTCTGCCTGCCACTCCCCCTGCTTGTACTCTCTGTCAAATAAATAAACAAAATATTAAAAAAAAAATCCTAGGGGTGCCTGTGTGGCTCAGTTGTTAAGTGTCTGCCTTTGGCTCAGGTTATGATCTCGGGGTGCTAGGATAGAGCCCCACATTGGGCTCCATGCTCAGGGAAAGTCTGCTTCTTCCTCTCCCATTCCCACTCCTTGTGATCCCTCTCCCTCTGTTCCTTTCTCTCGTCAAATAAAAAAATCTTTAAAAAAAAAAAATCCTAACAGGGGCGCCTGGATGGCTCAGTGGGTTAAGCCTCTGTCTTTGGCTCAAGTCATGATCTCAGGGTCCTGGGATCGGGCTCCACATTGGGAATCTCTGCTGGGCAGGGAGCCTGCTTCTCCCTCTCTCTCTGCCTGCCTCTCTGCCTACTTGTGATCTCTGTCTGTCAAATAAATAAATAAAATCTTTTAAAAAAAATCCTAATGCTACTGAAAAGAAAGCTGAAGTGGCTAGCCTATATTAATATGAGACAAAGAAGACTTAACAACAAGAAATATTACTAGAGATTAAAAAGAATCTATAACAATCTTAAATGTATATGCACCTCAAAAAAAAAAGAGTCCAAAGTGCATTTTTAAAAACTGACAAGAGTAGATAATAAAAATAAGGCAAAAATCTGCAATTATACATGGAAAATTTAGGACTCTGCTCTGAGTAAATAATTCAACAAGTAGAAAAAAACATTCAGTAGAGGTAAAGATATCTTGAAAACACTAATGCCAGAGTAGGCAGTTAGTTAGGTTCTAACAGGATATCTGGAGGTGGGCAAAGAAGAAGTCATGGCCAGCTACTGTGCAAGTCAGAGGCCTGTGCTGGCAGCAATCCAAAACAAAGCCACATGAAGTTATAGCAAACCAGAGAGCCCAAGGTGGCTGACAAAGGAGGCCAAAAATCCCTGACCAAATAAGGAAGAAAAAGCATGAAATCCTGCTCCCAAGAAATCCCCACTCCAAGTAATAAGTATTCTACCCCCTAGTCAACAGCTATCAATACAAGATAGAAACCCAAACCCCTGGACATGCAACTCTGTCTCTGCCTCTCTCGGACTCTCTCTCCTGCTCTCTCATTCGAACTCAGGGGCTCTCATCTCTATTTTTCACCTAGTAAACTTTCCTGCTTGTGTTGTTCATCCACTGTGCTGCATGTCTATCCTTGAATTCATTCTTATTACAAGGCCAAGAACCTTCAGTAACTCCTTTGTCTGGCTGGGTTGAGGCCCCAGGGTCCAGGGTCTCCCCAGTTCAACCAGCAACACTTACAGAACACCAGCAGACAAAAAAAAAAAAAAAAAAAGAACACCAGCAGACAGAAAATCAGTAAGAATATGGAACACTACAGCAACACTAAACAACCTGACCTAGCTGACATTTATATAACACTCTACCCCAAACAGGAAAAAACACTTTTTCCCGAGTGCATACAGCACATTTATAAATCAAAGTCATACAAAGTATATTCTCTGATCACAATGAATTAAATTAAATATTAAGGAAAAGATATCTGGGAAAATCCTCCAATATTTGGAAACTTAGTAACATAGTAGTAAATAACCCATGAATAACAAAAAATCAAAAGGGAAAACTTAAGTATTTCAAACAGAATGAAGATGAAAACACAATAACTAAGATTTGAGGGATGTGGCTAAAGTGCACTTAAGAAAAATTTATTGTACTAGATTACTAATCAGAAAAGAAGTCACAAATCAATGATATCAACTTTTACCTTAAGAAACTAAGAACTCTAGGGGCGCCAGGGTGGCTCAGTGGGTTAAAGCTTCTGCCTTCGGCTCAGGTCATGATCCCAAGGTCCTGGGATCGAGCCCTGCATTGGGCTCTCTGCTCGGCGGGGAGCCTGCTTCCCCCTCCCCTCTCGATCTGCCTGCCTCTCTGCCTACTTGTGATCTCTGTCTGTCAAATAAATAAATAAAATCTTTTAAAAAATAAAAATATAAATATAAAAAAAAGAAACTAAGAACTAGAGAACTTAGAAAGTTCAGGAAAAAAAAAAGAGCCCCCTAGGCTGAAATCATAAGCCCAGTGAAGAGAACCACATGCCCCTAGAACTATTAAGACCCAGATATGGTTGAAAACAGCAGAGTCTCAGTTCACTGGATGGCAGAGAAGTGGATGAAATGTCTTACAAGTTCTTAAGAGATGGCAGTCATGGTTAGAAAGCAATGTGTCTGCATTTAAAACTTTAAAGTAGGAATAGTAGCCAGAAATAAGTTGCCCAAGTCAAAGTGACTAAATCAGAAGAAAATCACTGAGATATAAATTGTGAAGAAATGGAAAAGCCTGGGTATCAGATCAAACCAAACATATGGAAGTTGTATTCAACAAGGGTGATGGGCAGTCTGAGAGAAGTCAGACACAGTCTCCAAAGAAAGAACCGTTAACCAAGGAGCCAAGAAAAGTTTCACTATCTACAGTTAAAATAGCATGGCTTGAAAAGTCAGCTTTTATTTTAATGACTTAAATAGCAGGTAATTTAAAAATTTATTTTGGTATTCTTTTTGTCTCTGACATTACATTCCAAAATAGAATATCCTATACTTTTTAGCTACTGTGGTTTTTTCCTCTTCTATACTTTAAATAAAACTTATTTATAAGTTGCACTGGTATTCTTACATAAGAAGTGCTAACCTAAGTTTTTCTTAGATAATTTACTGGATGATAACACCTCCAAAAAAATAAAATTTCAACCAGTGTTCATTAGATAGATATTTCCTGACTGCCTACTAATGCTAGAAATCCAGTTAGAACTAAGGATATTGGGGACCCAATGATAATATAAACCTAGGCCAATATGCCTAAATAATACCTTAATTTTGATTCATTAGTAAAAACATTAAATGTAATGATATAATTAGCCATTTCCTGTCAACCTTTCTACAAAAAGACTTAAATTACCCAAGTTGTTTTTAAAACACTTCTAACAAATTTCTTAGAACCTATCTTACTTTTAAAATAAAAAACTAAAAAAAAAAGAAAGAAAGAAAGGATAAATACCCAAGTTTTGTAGCAACATGGACGGGACTGGAAGAGATTATGCTGAGTGAAATAAGTCAAGCAGAGAGAGTCAATTATCATATGGTTTCACTTATTTGTGGAGCATAACAAATAGCATGGAGGACAAGGGGAGATGGAGAGGAGAAGGGAGTTGAGGGAAATTGGAAGGGGAGGTGAACCATGAGAGACTATGGACTCTGAAAAACGATCTGAGAATTTTGAAGGGGTGGGGGTGGGAGGTTGGGGGCACCAGGTGGTGGGTATTGTAGAGGGCACAGATTGCATGGAGCACTGGGTGTGGTGCAAAAATAATGAATACTGTTATGCTGAAAAAATAAAAAAATTTAAAAAAAAAAAAAACTATAACTGCAAACCGTTGAGAAGCTTTAAAGTGGAATTTGTGGGGAATTACCTAATTTAGATACATTCCTTTGTAGATTTATAATCTTATCTTCCCCAGATTAAGTTAGAAGAAAATTAGATAAAGGAAAATAGCGACATAATAACCAAATAATTATTAATGAAGCATGATAGTGTGTTATAAAGTTTTACTTATAAAAATTTAACCTGCTTACCTATGAACATAATCCCATCACTGGAATACCATCTGAAAACATCCTAGACAAAGGCACATAACTTTCTATTGACCAAAAACTTGGGTGGAATGACAAAAAGGTTATATACCAGGTGATAGACTCTGAATTGGTATTTTATGTGTCCATGAATCAGAAAGTAATTGGAAACCAAATCATTACAAATGCATAAGCAAAGGAAAGATAATGCAAAAGGGCTTGAAATTAGAAACATAAGAACCAAAACAGAACATGCAAAGTTACAAAGCATAGAAAGGAGCCTTTTAGACATAAGCAAAATGATAGCTTAAGACCACCACAAAGAAGAAATGAATCCACAGTGTAATTGGGAAACCAAATTTGCAACATCAATTCATTAAAGTAAGAAAAAATACACTATGGGAATATTTAAACAAGAAATGAATAAACTATCTCCATCTTTCTGTTCTGGATTATTCTCATTTTTTGGGCAGATATCCCCACATAGCCCCAACTACTGCCTGAGAATACTCAATATAGTAGCCTGTATCTGCTTATTGTACTTTCGTAACTCCCCTAAAATTCATGGCTTTATTTCACCAATCACCCCAAAATGGAAATTTCCACTCAACTGGATATTACTCTTCATACTTTTTCATTCCAAAAGTCTTAACTTCTGATTTAAGCTAAGATTATTCAATGCTTCTGTACCCTAAATATTCTTCTAATCAGTATAAAATCAGTCTACAAAACTCATCCTTTTTGCTCACCAAAAAGCCAAGCCCATTATCTGCTTTTTGACTTTGGAACACTGAAAAAAAAATTAAATTTTAAAAAAAATTAAAAAGATAAATATAAAATACTTTATGCATATGAAAAAAAACAATGATTTGATTTTCATTATTTACCAATGATGATTCAACAACTATATCATTAAAGTTAGCTAACCAAGGGGCGCCTGGGTGGCTCAGTGGGTTAAAGCCTCTGCCTTCAGCTCAGGTCATGATCCCAGGGTCCTGGGATCCAGCCCCGAATCAGGCTCTCTGCTCAGTGGGGAGCCTGCTTCCCTTCCTCTCTCTCTCTCCGCTTGCCTCTCTGTATACTTGTGATTGCTATCAAATAAATAAATAAAATCTTAAAAAAATAATAAAGTTAGCTATCAAAATATAAGTAGCTTCACTGCTCTTTCCACCCATATTACTACAATTAAAGTTAACCTTAAGAATTCTGGTGAATCTTGGGGTGCCTGGGTGGCTCAGTGGGTTAAAGCCTCTGCCTTCGGCTCAGGTCATGATCTCAGGGTCCTGGGATCGAGCCCCGCATCGGGCTCTCTGCTCAGAGGGGAGCCTGCTTCCCCCTCTCTCTCTGCCTGACTCTCTGCCTACTTGTGATCTCTGTCTTTCAAATAAATAAATAAAATCTTTAAAAAAAAAAAAAACCAACAAGAATTCTGGTGAATCCCACATGACAAGTCAGAAATCAAAGAACAAAATTTCTCTAGGAAATTTAGGTTCTTTATTATTTTTGGTAGCTGTTAGTCTACTTTTACCCAAAATTCCCTCATAATTCTACAAAATAAGTCAAGTCACCCTCATAGAACAAGCATAGTTCTTTGTTACAGACTTCTTTTTCATCTCATAACTGAAGGACCATTCACTTTTTCAACGAACATTCATGTGCTGCCATAGCTCAGTCATTCTATCAAACGTTTGAGATTTAAAAGAGATCTATCAGTTTTTATCCTGGAAGAGCTAGCGTCAGGGTCTACTGTGGAGGTCCCAAACTCAAACACCTGCAGATGCTAGGTCATGAACCTGAACAGGTCTGGGTATAAGACAGTAGTAGTAAGAACTATGATGAACTGGAGAGCACATCTTCATCTACAAGCAAACTCAATGTTTTGTAAGTATTACAGGAACTTAAAATTTCTGGAGCCTACCAGTTTATGACTTGTGGTTAATATGGATCTAAATATACATAAAAGAATCATTTTACAGTAAAGTACATTTAGTAGAGCTGTTTAAAGACTTCTGAGAAAATAGAAAAGTAATTATAATTTCGTCTCTCATCCAGTTGTATCCAAATGTTTACTGAGTACTAATCATGTATTCATGAAAACAAAACAAAACAGATGAGAAGAGGTAAAACATCTAAACACTATATGCCAGCACTCCTCTAAGCACTTTACATATATTAACTCATTTTAGCCTTCAATATTACAAATAGGGACCTTATTATCCCCATTTTATATTTTTTTTAAAGATTTTACTTATTTATTTATTTATTTAGAGCTAGAGAGAGAGCACACGTGCCCACACTCAGGGGCACACACACAAGCAGGGGAGGGGCAAAGGGAGAGGGAGAGAGAATCACAAGCATGCTCACTCTCTCAAAAAAATTTTTTTGATAAAAATAAAATAAATAAATAAATAAAAACAAGCCAATAGATATAGTTAGATAGAAAACACATGGCATTATCCCAAGAAACTGTGTAAAATGAAAACATAAAATTATTAAGAGAAGTTTAAAAGCTATTAATTTATGTACAGATTATTTAAGGGGTAAGATTTTTTTTTTTAAAGATTTTATTTATTTATTTGAGAGAGAGACAGTGAGAGAGAGCATGAGCTAGGAGAAGGTCAGAGGGAGAAGCAGACTCCCCATGGAGCTGGGAGCCCGACGTGGGACTCGATCCCGGGACTCCGGGACCATGACCCGAGCTGAAGGCAGTCGTCCAACCAACTGAGCCACCCAGGCGTCCCAAGATTTTTTTTTTTTAAAGATTTTATTTACTTATTTGACACAGAGAGAGATCACAAGTAGGCAGAGAGGCAGGCAGAGAGAGAGGAGGAAGTAGGCTCCCTGCTAAGCAGAGAGCCCCATGCGGGGCTCGATCCCAGGACCCTGAGATCACGACCCGAGCTGGAGACAGAAGCTTTAACCCACTGAGGCACCCAGGCGCCCCAAGGGGTTAAGATTTTTTTTAAAAATAAAATCATCTATCATAGTTAGTAACTTTCTCATATATCATTCCTTATTACTTTCATTATTTTCAGCAGGGATAACACTAATAGGGTCCTAACTGGTCTTCTCGCTTACACATTAACTTCCTCTTTCCAAACTATTTCTACTCACCTCCACTAGAACTTTCTTTTTTTTTTTTTTTTTTTGAAAGATTTTATTTACTTTATTTATTTATTTATTTATTTATTCTGTCAAATAACAGAGAGAGAGAGCACATGTAGACAGAGAGGCAGGCGGGGTCGGGGGTGGGGGGAACAAACTCCCTGCAAAGCAGAGAGTCCGACGTGGGGTTTGATCCCAGGACCCTGAGTTCATGACCTGAGCCAAAGGCAGAGGCTTAACCCACTGAGCCACCCAGACACCCCTCCACTAGAATTTCTAAAACAATCTGTTAGGCATCATGATCACAACTAAAAAGCTTTGAGTGCTCCTAACTGCCTATGTAGTCCAAGCTTCATTAGCATGGTTATTAAAGTAACTTTTCTCTCCTAAATGTCTTCCAGAATGTTTACACAGATTGCAGCTGGTAAAAAGTATAGGTAAATATTTCCTTTGTGGGTAAAAGAGCATAACCTACTAGTTTGGAAGAAAAATAAGCACTTCAGGAAAGAATACAAGAACAGAAGGGGCACTTAACCATAAACACGTATGTAATGCAATAAAAATAAAATTAAACTACATAAGTGGCTGGTCTGAATGTCACAAGAAAAGGGACAAAAATTAAAGAAACAAAGAAGTTAAATATTTCTAATTTGAGCATAAGGGGGAATCATATTTATTTATTTTTAAAATAAAATTTAAGACTTGCAAACAAAGAGCTACATGGTAAACTTTAAAAAAATACTACATCTCATTCAAAAACACAACCTTTGAACAGGTGTGTACTGAAGAATTAACTTTACCAAAAGAGTGGTCTGGCGTTTGCCCTCCATTACCAGGAGCTGACCTCTAAGCCCCTGGAATGTTCTGCCTGACAAGCATATCTTTGTTTGCCTACGGTGTTTGGCCACCAGAGACTCAAACAATGTGATTTACAATAGAGACTCTGGAACATAGCGTATCAGTTCTGTCCTCCAAAAGAACTGCAGACTACGTATATTAGTCCAAACATCTCAGAAGGGCTGAAGACTAAAGGTCAGCCATGCAGGCAATATGTGACTGAATTACAACATAAAATTTGGACACCAAAGGCTCCATGGTTGGCAATACTCTTTGGGTACTATCAATGCATCTTAGCCAGAAGTAGGTAATGCCGTCCATGTCTCCCCAGGAAGGGACCACCAGAAGCTTCAAATTTGGCCCCTCCCAAATTTTGTCCCATGTGGTTCTTGTTATTATAAAACTGAAATGATAAGTACAGTGCTTTTCTGAGTCTCTGAGTCATTCTACTGAATTACCAAACCTGAGGGAATCCCTGGGAACCCCAGAATTTGTCGCCAGCAGGTCTGAGGCAAAGGGGCCCAAAACTTGTAGCTGCTATCTGAACTGAGGGCAGTCTTATAGGGACTATACAGTTGGCCTGAGCTCACTGCAGTTAAGTTTTTGTAACTGAATTTCTCTAGATGATACAATTTGGACTGTCCTCAAAGTCATACTGGTTAGCAAGAAAACATGACTTCCCTTGTTGGGCATTACTGCCAAGAGGCTGTTCAAGAAGTTGCAGACTACAGAATGATGCCATAGTTCCTCTCCTGGTTAATGGGTAAAGTAACCCAGTTAGCTACCACACATAAAACCTTTATGAGACACTGACTAGGGATGCCTGGGTCGGTTGAGCATCTGCCTTCAGCTCGGGTTGTGATCCTAGGGTCCTGGGATCAAGTCCCTCATCTGGATCCTTGCTCAGCGGGGAGTCTGCTTCTCCCTCCGCCTGCCACTCCCCCTACTTGTGTGCATGTTCTCCCTCTCTCTTTCTCTCACAAATAAATAAAATCTTTGGGGGGAAAAAAAAGACAGAGAGAGAGAGAGGGAGAGACACTGATTATCTCTGGATGAGGGTAAACCATACTGGGATACCAAATGGCATTTATCTATAAACTAAACATTTTCTACAGCCTAATAAAGTAAGGAAAATGGTAGTGAGACCTTAAGAAATAAACTTTGTTTTCCACAATATAAAAACACATATAACATTTCCCTTGTTCTTTTTATCAGTTTTAAGCTAGCACAGAAATAATAATAGAAATCATATAAAAATAGGACCAAGACTTATAGCTAAACTACTGTATAAAATACTTCCCAAACAAAATAGCAAAATATATTATATCTCTGTTACAGTTTCTTCCTATATTTAAATTTAGGCATTTATCAACAATTTAATGACCAGAACAATTACACGGTTCATTTAAAATTTTACTTAACACTTTTATTTTAAAATTTTTATTTATTTATTTGTCAGAGAGAGAGCCCACAAGCAGGGGGAGTGGCAGGCAGAGAGAGAAGTAGGTTCCCCGTAGAGCAAGGAGCCATGTAGGACTTGATCCCAGGACCCTGGGATCATGAAATGAGTCGAAGACAGACACTTAAACGACTGAGCCACCCAGTCGTTCCTGTACATAACACCTTTAAAGGATACCTGCTCTCATTAATTGTGTTGTCATTAGCCTCCTATGTCCACGTTAAAATTCTAACTAGTTTTCTTTCATGCATCCACTTACAGATTCTTTCACAGAAAGGCCTCAACCTACTTCAGCCTGGTGAGACGTTCTCTACTTCTCATGGGGTAAACACTTCTATAAACAGTATAGGTGGACACATATGTGCATTCATAGTCCCTAGACTAAAACTAGAAATTCTAAGGATGTGCAAAAAGAAAGACAAAGGATAAAAATAGGGAAATAAATGAAAATCCTTGTGAATGAGGAAAAGGAATGGATGGAACTAGTAGGAAAAAAACCACAGCTCTGGGGTTTTTGACACAAAATAATAGGTTTCAGAGATAAGACTAAGCAAAGTATATTTTAGGTACTAGAAAGCAATGCACTTAAACTAGTAACAACCCCATTCTGGATTTATTACTCTTTTGTTCTTAAGTATATAAAACTGAGTCATTTAAGATTCTACTTGAAAATAACATTTAAAAAAATCTTTGGGGAGCATGGTGGTGGGTATTAAGAGGGCATATATTACATGGCGCACTGGGTGTGGTCCATAAACAATGAATCTTGGAACACTGAAAAAATTAAATTTTAAAAAAATTTTTTAAAATATATCTTTAGAATCCTCCCAGAATCAATAATAAAATCTAATTATATCCTCATATAACCACAATTTATAATACACCAACATTTTTAGAAAAGGAGACCCAGATATGTGAGGATTCAAACTATTCAAGCTTCATCTTTTTAAAGGGCATGCACCCAAAATCTATAAAGAACTTATCAAACCCAACACCCATAGAATAATCCAACCAAGAAATGAGTAGAAAACATGAACAGATATTTTTCCAAAGAAGACATCCAAATGGCCAACAAACACATGAAAAAATGCTCAACATCACTTGTCATTAGGGAAATACAAATCAAAACCACAATGAGAGCTGTGGGGTCCAAGATGGTGGAGGAGTAAGAGACCTTAACTTCGTCTGGTCCCAGGAATTCAGCGAGATAGCTATCAAAACATTCTGAACACCTGCAAACTCGACCAGAGACTGAAGAAAAGAATAGCTGCAACTCTATGAATAGAAAAGCGACCACGGTCTGCAAGGTACAAGTGCAGAGAAGTGAATCCAAGATGATATATGGGAGAGAGCAGCAGAGCACAAAGTTGGAACTTTTAGAAGTCTGACTCTGTGAGGGATATCACTCAGAATGCTAACTGGGAGAGTGAACCCTCACTGGGACAGTGTGATATCAGGATCCCCAGGGTCACAGGAAGACCAGGGGAACCTGAGTGTGGCAGAGCTCCCATGTATTGGAGCAGACAAGCCAGTTGCAAAGAGTGAGCCCAAGAGTGGGCTCTCAGCTTGGGGTTGTCATAAACTGTGATCCGGGACACAGTTGGGCCACTGCTCTTCAAGCAGAGACCCAACAAGTGGCAGAATCAGTGAGACCCACCTTCCTCTGCTGGGAAGAGCAGTACAGGAGAGCACCGCAGGACTCTGCTGGGTTTGGAGCCTCAAAAAAGGGTCGTGTGCCTGACAAAGAAATGCTCAGCCACAGGCTGGGTAAGCAGAGAGTGCAGTTGGAGACCAGGGAGACAGAAATGATTAACTGTTTTCTCCTGAAAAACTCCTTTTTCAAGCCATTTTTAATTTTCTTTTTTACAGCCATTTATCCCTTCATTGTATTTAATCTTATTTTGTGTATATATAAGTCTTTCCTTCTCTACATTTTGCAGTTTCTTCTAAGGACAACAAAATACACCTAAAATTGACTGTATGGGCTCTGTTCTATCCCCCCGGTCTGACCATATTCCTTTTTTTCTTTCTGCCTTACTTTTTCTTGTTTTTTTTTTTGTTTTTTTTTTTTTTTTTGCAGGGGGTGTTCTTTTGTTAAAGTATTTTTTAATTATCATCTTTATAATATAAGGATATTCTATCCTTTCAATGTATTTAATTATATATATGTATATATGCATATATATACATATATGTTTTTCCTCCTTTACATTTTTGAGAAGTAGTTTCCTCTAAGACAATGACCAAAATGCCCTCAAGACATAATGTACTCCTCTTTTCTCTTCACTTCTCAGTTTATATACCTTCCTTTTGTTATTGTTGTTATTTTTCCTATTCTGTTTTTTCCTTTTAATTTACATTTTAAGAGTTACATTCTATCCTTCCACTGTATTTAATTTTACTTTTGTAAATACATCAGTTTTTCTTTCTTTACAATTCTGGGATCCAGTTTTCAAAAAAAAAAAACAGACCAAAATACATACAGAATTGAGTGTATTACTCTATTCTGCTCACCTATCTTAATTATATTATCTCTCTTTGCCCCCCCCCCCCCATTTCAGGTCTCTTCTGATTTCATTAGTGTTTATTTCTCTGGGATTCTTGTTGCCACTTTATTATTTTGTTCTTTCAGTCATCTATTCTTCTCTGGACAAAATGACAAGATGGAAAAACTCACCTCAAAAAAGAGAACAAGACTCAGTACCAACTGCCAGGGACCTAATCAGTACGGACATTAGTAAGATGTCAGAACAGGAGTTCAAAATAACAATTATAAAGATACAAGCTGGGATTAAAAAGGCAGAGAAGACACTAGAGAATCCCTTTCTAGAGAAATAAAACACCTAAAATCTGACCAAGTCAAATCAAAAAGGCTATTAATGAGATGCAATCAAAAAGGAGGTTCTAATTGCTAGCATAAATGAGGCAGAAGACAGAATTAGTGATAGAGAAGACCAAACGATGGAGAATAAAGAAGCTAAGAAAAAGAGAGATATACAACACTGGATCACAAGAGGAGAATTTGAAAGACAGGTGATACCATAAACAATATTGGAATAACTGAAATCCCAGGAAAAAGGGAAAAGAGAGAAAGGAGAGGAAAAACATATTGGATCCAATCATAACAGAGAACTTCCCTAATCTGGGAAAGGAAACAGGCATCAAAATCCAGGAGGCATGGAGATCCAACCCCCCCCAATCAATAAAATAGGTCAACACCCAACATATAATAGTGAAACTTACAAATCTCAGAGACAAAGAGAAAATCCTGAAAGCAGCTTGGGACAAAAGGTCTGTAACCTACAAGGGTAGAAACATTAGATTGGCAGCAGACCAATCGTTTCCACAGAGACCTGGCAGGCCAGAAACGACTGGCACGATACATTCAGGATGCTAAATGAGAAAAATATGCAGCCAGGAATACTTAATCCAGCTAGGATATCATTCAAAATAGAAGGAGTGATAAAAAGCTTCCAGGACAAACAGAAACTAAAAGAATTTGTGATCACTAAACCAGCCATACAAGAAATATTGAAAGGGGTCCTCTAAACAAAGAGAGAGCCCAAAAGTAACATAGACCAAAAAGGACAGACAATATAGTTACAGTCACCTCACAGGCAATACAATGGCACTAAATTCATATCTTTCAACAGTTACACAGAATGTGTTAAATGCCCCAATCAAAAGACACAGGGCATCAGACTGGATTTAAAAAAAAAAAAAAAAATGACCCATCAATATGCTGTCTGCAAAAGGCTCCCTTTAGACCCAAAGACACCTCCAGATTGAAAGTCAGGGGGTGGAAAACCATTTATCTGCTAATGAACATCAAAAGAAAGCTCAGGTGGCAATCCTTATATCACACAAACATGATTTTAAAAACCAAAGACTGGAGTAAGAGATGAGGAAGGACACTATATAAAACTTAAAGGGTCTATCCAACAAGAAGATCGAACAATTATAAATACTGATGTCCCTAATGTGGGAGCAGCCAATTATATAAACCAATTAATAACAAAACCAAAGAAACATATCAATAATAATACAATAATAGTAAGGGACTTTAACACTCTGCTCACAATACACAGATCATCGGACCATAAATTCAACAAAGAAATAAGGATTTGAATGACACACTGGACCAGACTGATGTTACAGATATATTCAGAACATTCCATCCCAAAGGAACAGAATACACATTCTTCTTGAGCGCACATGGAACATTCTCCAGAATACATCAAATCCTGGGCTGCGAAGGTGGTTCAATATCTGTAAATCAATCAATCTGATACACTACATAAATAAAAGAAAGGACAAGACACTCTCAATTGATGCAGAAAAAGCATTTGACAAAGTACATCCTTTTTGATTAAAACTCTTCAGAGTGTAGGGATAGAGGGAACATAATTCAATATCATAAAAGCCATCTATGAAAAGCCCACAGTGAATATGTTTCTCAGTGGGGAAAAATGGAGAGCTTATCCCCTAAATTCAGGAATAACACAGGGATATGATCCAAAGGGGCACATGCATCCAATGCTTATAGCAGCAATGTCCACAATAGACAAACTATGGAAAAGAGTCCAGATGTCCATCAGTGGATGAATGGATAAATAAGATGTGGTATATATATAGAAAAGAAAAAGAAAGGAATCTTACCATTTACAACAACTTGGATAGAACTAGAGGGTATTATGCTAAGACAAATAATTCAGTCAGATAAAGACAATTATTACACAATCTCACTGATCCGTGGAATTTAAGAAACAAGGCAGAGGATCATAGGGGAAGAATGGGAAAAAAATTAAACAAGACTCAATCAGAGAGGGAGACACACCATAAGAGACTTTTAATCTTAGGAAATAAACTAAGGGTTGCTGGAGGGGAGGGGACTGAGAGGATAGGGGGCTAGATAGATGATGGACATGGGGAGGGTTGGGTTGTGGTAAGCACTGTGTGTTGTGTGATACTGATGAATCACTGACCTTCACCTCTGAAACCAATAATACATATGTGTTAATTGAATTAAAATAATTTTTAAAAAAATGAATTAACTCTAAAGCTTACAAAAGGATAAAAATGAATAGGTATGTTTTGTGATCTCTTTCTCTTCTATGTGTTTGAAGAGAATAGCAACTGACTGATGAGACGTGTATACAATAAAATGTCTTGACATCCAAAACAAAAACATTATTTTTTTTTAAATGCAGCGTATTTGTCTGTAGTGTCACTTGTGAATATCTTCTCCCATTCCATGGGTTGCCTCTTTGTATTGCTGACTGTTCCCTTTGCTGTGCAGAAGCTTTTGATCCTGATGAAGTCCCAAAAGTTCATTTTCGGATTTTGTTTCCTCTGCCTTTAGAGACATGTCTTTAAAGAAGCTGCTGTGGCCGATATCAAAGAGGTCACTGCCTATGTTCTCCTCTAGGATTCTGATAGATTCCTGCCTCACATTGAGGTCTTTATCCATTTCAAGTTTATCTGTGTATATGGTGTAAGAGAATGGTCCAAGTTTCATTCTTCTATACATAGCTGTCCAATTTTCCCCAACACCATTTATTGAAAAGACTTTTTTCCACTGTATATTTTTTTCCTGCTTTGTCGGAGATTATTTGACCATAGAGTTGTGGGTCCATATCTGGGCTCTCTACTCTGTTCCACTGCTCTCTGTGTCTGTTTTTGTGCCAGTATCATGCTGTCTTGGTGTTCCCAGCTTTGTAATACAGCTTGAAATCAGGAAAGGTGATGCCCCCAGTTTTTTCTTTTTCAACATTTCCTTAGCAATTCAGGGTCTCTTCTGGTTCCAAAAAATTTTTAGGATTGTTCACTCCAGCTCTTTGAAAAATGCCAGTGGAATAGCATTGAAAGTATAGATTGCTCTAGGTAGTATACACATTTTAAGAATGTTTATTCTTGGGGCGCCTCAGTGGCTCAGTGGGTTAAAGCCTCTGTCTTCGGCTCAGGTCATGATCCCAGGGTCCTGGGATCGAGCCCCGCATCGGGCTTTCTGCTCAGCCGGGAGCCTGCTTCCTCCTCTCTCTCTCTGCCTGCCTCTCTGCCTACTTGTGATCTGTCTGTCAAATAAATAAATAAATAAATCTTTAAAAAAAAAAAAAAGAATGTTTATTCTTCCGATCCATGAGCATGGAATGATATTCCATCTTTTTATGTCTTCTTCAATTTCTGTCATGAGTGTTCTATAGTTCCTTAAGTACAGATCCTTACCTCTTGGTTAGGTTTATTCCCAGGTATCTTAGGTTCTTGGTGCTATAATAAATGGAATCGTTTCTCTAATTCCCTTTCTGTATTTTCATTGTTAGTGTATAAGAAAGCAAATGATTTCTGTACACTGATTTTGTATCCTGCCACATTACTGAATTACTATATGAGTTCTAGTAGTTTGGAGGTGGAGGTCTTTTGGGTTTTCCCATATAAAGTACCATGTTCATCTGCAAAGAGAGAGAGTTTGACTTCTTTATTGCCAATTTGAATACTTTTATTTCTCTTTGTTGTCTGATTGCTGTTACTAGGACTTCTAACAGTATGTTGAACAAGAGTGCAAGAGTGGGCATCCTTGTCGTGTTCCTGATTTCAAAGGGAAGGCTGTCAGCTTTTCCCCATTGAGGATGATATTGCTGTGGGTTTTTCATAGACAGATTTACGAAGTTGAAGAATGTTCCAAGATATGTTCTTTCAAGATATGTCTCCAAAGGCAAAGGAAACAAAAATGAAAATGACTTTTGGGACTTCATCAAGTCTGCACAGCAAAGGGAATAGTCAACAAAACAAAGAGGCAACCCACAGAATGGGAGAAGATATTCGCAAATGACACTACAGACAAAGGACTGATATCCAAGATCTATAAAGAACTCCTCAAACTCAAAACACACAAAACAGATAATCACGTCAAAAAATGGGCAGAAGAACAGACACTTCTCCAAGGAAGACATACAAATGGCTAACAGACACATGAAAAATGTTCATCACTAGCCATCAGGGAGATTCAAATCAAACCATACTGAGATACCACCTTACCACCAGTCAGAATGGCCAAAATTAACAAGACAGGTAAACAACATGTGCTGAAGAGGATATGGAGAAAGGGGAACCCTCTTACACTGTTGGCAGGAATGCAAGTTGGTGCAGCCACTTTGGAAAACAGTGTGGAGATTCCTGAAGAAATTAAAAATACAGCTTCCCTATGACCTGCAATTGCACTATTGGTATTATCCCAAAGACACAGATGTAGTGAAAAGAAGGGCCTTCTGTACCCCAATGTTCATAGTAGCAATGGCCACAGTCACCAAACTGTGGAAAGAACCAATATGCCCTTCAGCAGATGAATGGATAAAGAAGACATGGTCCATATATACAATGGAGTATTATGCCTCCATCAGAAAGGATAAATACCCAACTTTTGTATCAACGTGGACAGGACTGAAGAGATTATGCTGAGTGGAAATAAGTCAAGCAGAGAGAGAAATAAGTCAAGTCAATTACCATATGGCTTCACTTACTTGTGGAGCATAAGGAATAACAGGGAGAACACTGGGAGAAGGAGAGGAGAAGGGAGTTGGGGAAAATCAGAGGGGGAGATGAACCATGAGAGACTGTGGGATCTGAGAAGCAAACTGAGGGTGTTGGAGGGGAATGGGGGGTTGGGTGAGGCTGGTCATAGGTATTAAGGAGGGGATATATTGCATGGAGCACTGGGTGTGATACATAAATAATGAATCTTGGAACACTGAAAAAAATAAAGTTTTTTTTTAAATGCAGTGTATTTGTGTGTGTGTGTGTGTGTGCGCGCGTGTATGTGTGTTATGTATGTATGTATGTATACATATGTTTGACATATTTTAGTGGGGCTTTTTTCATGTTCTTTATTTGAATACATGCAAATCTTACCCTTGTTTGGTGGCTGAAACCACAGTTTGTCATGCAGTGGTATTGGTTTCTTCTATGGTGAAGCCCAGTATTCTCTACTGGTCTCCTCCTGTAATAGTTCACTGCTGCTTCCAGAAAACAATGGGTGGACGACATTGCCTCTGATTATGAGCACTGTTTTTAAACATTTTCTCTGCATATCAAACTTATGGTTGCCATATTCCATGTGTTCATTTAAACTTTAAGTTTCCCCCTAACCTCAATTCCACTCAGAACCCAGCAGACATGTTCAACTGAAGCAAGACTAAGAGTACACTGGTGGAAAACAAAATGAAAAAAAAAAAAAAAAAAAAAACAAGACAAAGCAAAACAAAAAAAAAACCACAGATGCTCTGATCTCAGCCTAATCTATTTAAATACTATTTTATTTGATCCAAATTTATAAGCTGGAATGGAGAAAATATAGAGCCCTGTCTCTATCAGGAAAATACATTCGTCCCTATTTCAGCGCCCATGTGTTTCACAGCCTCTGAACAACAGGACATAGCTTACAATCAATTGATGACATATCATAGTTTAATTGGCAGAGGTCTCTCTTATCCAGGGTACCTAAAATAAGGACATGGGTCATATAACTAGAATCCGCTTCTGTCGGTAAAACAAGGTACAAGAAAAATAGTTTTGGTTGAACAACTTAAAACCTGCAAAACCAAATATGTACTAGAGAACATACCTGTGATTTACAAAATTTTTCTCATGCATTTGTCCTTCAGAATCGTAAGCATTAGCGAGACTACGTAAGCCAATAATTTAATGCTTCTCTGAAGCAACTGCCAAAAGCATTTTTATGAATAAATACAAAACTACAACCAATTAGTTAGACAACAGAATTTTACCACATATTAGTGGTTAATCTGTGACTCCACAATTAAACCAAGTTCTTCAGTGCTTCACCTGAACTCTGTGAAGTCATCATCACAGATCATATTCACCAAGTAAAACTATACATCGAAATAATACTGCAAAAGCACATAAAATAAAAACCCACAAATCAATTTTCCTAGAAATTTTGAAATTCTTTTAAAATTTTATTCCAATCATTCAATGGTAATTCATCAGTTTTCTATATTTTACTTTGGCTCTGTCTGGAGCATAAAAATGACTAGACAGGTATGTGCTCAATGACCAAGAAATGCAATCCGACTAAAAAATATATGTCCCTGATTTTCCTTATCCACTCTGAAAGTTTACATTTTCTCAATCATGTCTCAAAGTCCATTCCCATTTATATACATTATCTTTTCAGTTCTTGGGGGAGAACTGAAATACATACTGTAGATTTCAAGAAAGTCCCAAGTTATTAAATATCCACTCTTCCACCAATGTGACAAGTAGTGAGCTTTTTTAATTAAAAACATTAAGATGGACTATAAAAGTTTCTTTCAGACTCATGTGCTAGAACCAAGGACCCTCTATCATTTCAACAATGACTAATAGAACGTTCACTTAGTTTTCTATGCAACTCAGGAAAGGACAAAGCTATTATTGAAATTCAGTCTCTCATTTTAAATTCTAATAAATCTCCTAGGTCAGACATTAATATCAAGTTATGGCTCACACTGATGAGTGTTACACTCTTTAAAAAAAAAAAGTGTTCAGTTGAATTTGAAGACATTTGTGCATATGTCAATCCTATGCTTTTGTTAATCTGTGGCAGATTCACAGCCACAGTGGGTTGGGACAATTAATCCCTAAGAATTTTCAGGAAAGAACTGCCCCCTAATCATTTTCGAGGCCAATAATTATTTTTTCCTTCTGAATCTACTAATACATATCTCCTGAATGTTAACTGTAAGACAAATTTTAAGCTATTACACTGAGGAAATACAAAGGAATTTCCCCATCTTAGAATGGTGAACTTTCATAAAAATGTTTAAAATATATTTGGCACCAGAAATAATGATTTTTCATGTTTTAGAGAATTAACCATCCATGTTTCAGATTTACTACCCCAAAAAATGTTTCCTGGGACAATGAATATCAAAGCTCACCATACAAAAGCAATTCTCTTTATTATATCTTACTGCGATTTCTTAAATCCTCCTCTATAATAGTAAATGAATGAAACTGAAGGGATCCATCAGGCCATATTAATTTCAATAATAAACAACATATTAATAGGCCAAATAATGCAAACTAAACACCAGAATCATGAGAATACATAAAGTTATCCTCATTTTATCTTGCATCTGCCTTTAAGCCAAAAAGGTTTCACTGTTTTATCTATAACTACATAAAAAACTAAGGACAGTCAGTGAAAAAACCTCAATGTGTGAATAACAGACCTTCACGTTTTAAAGCAAAGACTCTTTCATCAACCACAGTTGCAATAACAAACTCTCAAAGATTCTTTTCTTTTACTATAATACAAACAATACAACACAAATAAAGTCACAGACATTTGTATATATAAATAACATACCATATGGCTAGATTTTCTTTATGAACTACTAGTCTTAGACAAACAATTAAGAACTTTATATTTAAAGATAGAATAAGAAAATACAGGCGCCTGGGTGGCTCAGTGGGTTAAGCCGCTGCCTTCGGCTCAGGTCATGATCTCAGGGTCCTGGGATCGAGTCCCGCGTCGGGCTCTCTGCTCAGCAGAGAGCCTGCTTCCCTCTCTCTCTCTCTCTCTCTCTGCCTGCCTCTCTGTCTACTTGTGATCTCTCTCTGTCAAATAAATAAATAAAATCTTTAAAAAAAAAAAAAAGAATAAGAAAATAAAAGCAGGTCATACCTAAAAAGTAAATCTGAATGTCAAATGAAATACACAAGTATAAATAAAAATCTCAATTTCCTATCTAGCAAAGTGTACAAAAAATAATAAATGATAAATTCTAATTAAACTAGATGAGTACATCCCTTGAGAAGTTAAATGTAGTAGAAGAGTAACTTTTAATTATAAATCTCTGTTGAATCCTTGCAAGTGTCATCAGAAAAATCTTCACATTTATTACTTTTTCACCCTACACAGCATGTATTTTACTTTCAAAACAGCAGTAAACAATCATTGTGAAAATGTTTCCACAGAATCTTAGTAACACAGTCAACTGGACATGAGAAAGTAAAATGACTTCAAAACAGAGAAAAGCAATAAATTTTTTGCTAGGAACTTTCAAGAGATTATTAGGTCTTTTTCTTTTTTATTTGAATGTATAAGATGAGAGAGAAAGATGGCATCTTGCTTGAGTTTTTAATCAAGTACAATTTCCAAAAATCATTCAAGATCAGTTTCTTGCATGTTCTTTGCCTGCGTTTTAACCACATACAACCCCACAGGGAATATAACTACCACTAAAGACAACAATAGGGAGTTAGAAGAGGCAAACAAGCAGGAAATGAAGAAAGACAACTTACTATTTCAGGAGGAAAAGACATCACAGGTGTGAAATAATCCAAGATCAGGCCTGATCATATTAAAATAAAAATGGGGAGTTTACAAGAAAGAAAATGAATTATTTTTGCCAATTAGTAAAAAAATAAATAAGCAATTAGGCAAAAAAATTCATTAGTCAATCTTACTGCTTTTCATAAATGCCTAAAAATTTAGAGTGATCTTTCTACCTGTTTACGTAATAGATAACCACTATGCCCTGAAATTAAGAGGAAAATAATAATAAAATGTAAACGAAGCAGCTTCTCAGACTAAGCAAATACCAAAAGAGCTTTGAAGTTTAACATATTGTCTGTCCAGCAACTCTGATACAAACTTTCCAAACCTCTACTGAACACCTAAGAAAAAATGCAGGATGAAAAAATTTAAACCTCATATCAGGACGAAAAAAGCTCATATGCCACCAGAATTTCAAGGCTAACAGATCTCTATTGAAAGGTTGATCAAGGGGCGCCTGGGTGGCTCATAGGGTTAGGCCTCTGCCTCAGCTCAGGTCATGGTCTCAGGGTCCTGGGATCAAGCCCCACATCTAGCTCCCTGCCGAGCAGAGAGCCTGTTTTCCTCTCTCTCTGCCTGCCTCTTTGCCTACTTGTGGATCTCTCTCTCTCTCTGTCAAATAAATAAATAAAACTTTAAAAAAAAAAAGAAAAGAAAAGGTTGATCAATGGACCTTGTACATCTTGCAGACAGCAAGCCTGACCGACAAAAATGATCCACTCAAATTCTACTACAAATTGATAATAGATGATAAATTAGATAAAATAGATGATAAATAGATAAATAGATGATAAATTCTACTATAGATCATAAACACAAGGTTTATACCAACCAAACAGAAACCAGGCAACTATAGCTGCTCTTCCATGTGTGTCTACAGCATCATAGAGCAAACTGCTCCTATAACTCTTTCTTCCCGAACTTTTCTAGATGGTTTCAAAGGCTGTCTATAGGGGGTCCCTTGGACTCTTTCAGATGTTCCATGAGGTCAAAACTATTTTCATAATAAAGTTAAGTAATAATTTACCCTTTTCCCTATCACTCTTTAAGAGTACACCCTGTAGTTTTTCAGACTGTATGACAGATGACATTAAAACAAACTGAATCCAACTGTCTTCAAAGAAACCAGACATTAATTTGCAAAAAGGCAAAACAATGCCACTCTTCATAATATATTGTTTTTTTTGCTTTAGAATAAGTAGTAATTTTTCACAAAAATGTTATTTCTATTAATATAGTAGGTTTACTGTTTATTTTAAAAAGTATCTTCAGTTGTAATTTCTAATATGATAAATATCACTAGATATAATTCACATAATTTTTAAAAAGTCCCCAAAGTCCTCAATAATTAAAATGAGTATAAAGGAGTCCTGGACAAAAAGTCTGAAAACTGCTACTCTAAACAATCTAAATGTCTTAAAGAACTTCACTTCCTTTGCTGATACAAACACTAAGTCCAAGAAAATAATTGGGAAGGAAGAATATGTATATTGGTTTCATGTTCACTCATTAAGAAAAGTGCGGTAGTTGAAAAAAAAGACAGGAGCCTCCCAGAGAGCAGAGCATATTGGAGACTAATATTATATACTCCATCTGTTCAGAGGATCATGCAATAGAAGACAAAGGAATATTCCATTTTACTCTAGCATAGTCCCAGCTAGACAAGTGACACAAATGTAAATTAGCATGCCAACTGAAATTTAAAGAGTGCACACAAGAACAATCTACAACCTTTGTCATCTAACAAACACAAGGACTAAATGAATCTTTCATCATTTAAAGAAAGAAATATCGTCATAAAAAATCACAGGAAAACTAAAGCTTTAAACATAAATTCAATTGAATAATTCCATTAAAAGAAGTAAATTTTTAGAAAAATTTTGTATCCTCAATAGGATCCTAGAGGACAAAATCTCTCAAGAAAAAGAAAACAGAAATAAAAATACGAGAAAAGAAGGAGATGAGGAGAAAAAAATAACAGGATGAGATTAAAAGGAAGACAGGTAAAGCAAAAAGTAAATATTGCAAAAAGGTAAAAGAAAAGTCCATATTAAGAAAAATAAACCAACATAGGGAAAATTAAATTTTCATTTGAGACCAATCTCAACATTTTCCAGAATGCAGGAGAGGGAAATGGGGGGGCAGAGGAATGGAATCGATATATTATGTAAAGATAATCCATACCCAAAGTGACAATGTTAAGTATGTCCAAAGGAAGCAGAACACTTAGAAGTGATGCAAGGAAACTGATGCAAGGAAATGATGTGTTGAATATTCACAGGTCTTTCTTGAAAAGGTACTTTAGTGAGCAATGCAGTTAACAGTTAACTGTACTTCACCCCCTCCAGTCAGAGACACCAATAAAATTGACAAAAATGGAATTAACTCAGAACAATAAAAAGCAAGTGGAGGATAACTATTAGATGATGAGGAAGATTTCAAAAAATTTTTGAAATATAAAGAGGACAGAAGCCTGTTGACATATAAACTAGAACACACCCAAAACCATGGTGGGAACTTCACTGAAGGAGATAGAAGAGCTCATCATCAATAAAGTGACAGCTGAGGGGAACTCTGAAAACTGCTAGGCCATCAAACAAGAACGAGGATCACGCATCACTTAGCTACTGTATTTGTAGATTCTGCCATTTGTATTTCAGAATACAAATAACTATGTTCTAATGAACAGTTCAGGATATTTCAACTTTTTAAAAAACTGGCTTGTGCTTATAATTCCCTTCATTTAACAGTAGCAAATTCCAATGATACATAGGCATATCTCCACAAAGAAACCTGAACTGTGATTCTGTTCACATTTCTTTAGCCAAAAATAAATCTTGTAAGAGAACTTAATGTCATCACTAACAAAACCCATAAATCTGCCCAGTGCTTTAATCAAATGAAAGGCTTTCAAATTATCGCCCTGAGGTTGCAGCATGAACACTGATGCAGTTCTCTCCTTCTCCTCCTGTAAATCATCTCAGTAACAAGATTTTTACGTGTGATTTTATCAAGAAACTTTTTTTAAAGAACTCAAGTTTTGGCAAAACTCAGAGGCAAATATTAATCCAAAGACTCTAAAATACAAATGTAGATTACAAAAAGTAGCTAGAATCCAAGAGAAAGGGGGTATAAAGGAAAGTTCAGAGTGTGGCTAGAAGAACTAGCAGCAGATTCCAGAAACTGTACACAAAATACACTCCTTGAAAGTACACAGTTTGCCCTTAAGTGCAAAAGCGTATTTCAATGTTTGAAATAATAGAAACCAGTATAAAAAGTGTCCCAGAAGAGTTCAGAACAACAGATTTGGTGGGTCTACTTAAAAGAATCACACAGAAAAGGCATACCGCCTAGAACAAGCTTGACTCTGTGAACAAGTATGGCCAAAGTAAAACTTTGGGTAATATAATCTGTACTCTCATCCCACGCAACCTTCTGCAAATAACTGATCAAGGCATATCTAATTTCCTTAAAGATGGGTAATATTAAGGGAACTGACACCGCATCAGTACAAAAGTACTGAATGAAAGAGGCAGAAATGTAATACTAACAGTGCAAACTTGACCAAAAAAAAAAAAAAAAACTGTCATACACAGGTGACAAATTTTACCACTTTATCATAATTTCTTAAAAATTAATAAAACTCTCATTGCTATAAAGAAAACCAACAAAGCAGAAATATAAAGATTCAAGGAAAAAGATGGCAAAACAACTGAAAAGGGAGTATAAAATGACAAAACACAGGAAATAGTTCAAATAGTTCAAAATAGGTCAAGGGAAAAAAAACATACAGAAATGAAGGAATAGAGAGAATATCTAATAATACAGAACCAGGAGCAAGAGAATATAGATTTAAAGGACACAATAAAATGAAACTGAACAAAGGGAAAAGAATTTAAAAGGGTCAGGACATCAATTTTAGATTTAGAGCAATGGTTCTCAAAGTAGGGTCCCTAGACAAGGAGCTGCAGCTGCAGCTTCACTTGAGAATTTGGGAGACAGTGCAAATTCTCATGCCACTGGAGACTTACCAGACTCAGAAAATCTGGGAATGGAACACAACAGCTTGTTTAACTAGCCCTCCAGATAATTCAGATGCTCACTAAAGGTCTGAGAACTGCTGTCTTGTAAGACGGAAAAGGAGACACAATATGAACACAGCCAAAATTTCCGTCCACTAAGGAAAACCAATCAATACAACATCACAAATATTTAAAGATAAGAGTTAAGAAAACTTAAACTTGGAGAAAACTTAAAACTTGTATCTCCGTATTAAGAAAGGCATAACTGCCAGAGAAAACGGATCTAGGACAGTCAACTCCAAGACATATCTAGGAAATTAGTGAACTTTAAAGATGAAGAAATAATCTTTTAAGCAAAGGAACAAAAAGATTAAGCTAATTAAAGTGGAGGGGAAAACCCACAAAAAATCAGATGGCATCTTATTGCTTCACAACAACATTAAATATTACAAGACAGTGGAACACTCAAAGGTTAAGTGTAAGCCAGGATTTTATATTCCTCCAAACGACCCTTCAAAAATAAAGGTTACAACAAGCAAACCCTTCTAAACAAACATGCAAGGACTAAGGACCACTGTTCTCGTGAAATATTCTTGAGAAAACCACTAAGAGATAAATTTCACCCAAGCAAGAATGGGAGAAGGAAGGGCACTTGCGTGGCTCAGTGGGTTAAAGCCTCTGCTTTCAGCTCGGGTCATGGTCCCAGGGTCCTGGGATTGAGCCCCACATCGGGCTCTCTGCTCAGTGGGGAGCCTGCTTCCTCCTCTCTCTCTCTCTCTACCTGCCTCTCTGCCTACTTGTGATCTCTGTCTGTCAAATAAATAAATAGAATCTTAAAAAAAAAAAAAAAAAGAATGGGAGAAGGAGTACTGTTACCAAAGCAGTACAACATAATTAACTGTAAAATAAAATAAATGTGGGATTAGAAGGAAAGAAGAGATAAATATCAACTACCTCAATAATATGAAAATAATATAAATAAAAGTTGACAGGAAAAAAGGGAGGAATGATGGGTTGGGACTCCAAGTCTGCAATTTAATGTTAACAAATCAAGTCACAAAAGTATATTTTACAGTAGGAAAATATTATTATTCATTAAAAACTAATACTAGAAAAATGGGAGTAAAAGCAAAAACATTTTATGCATAGACAGGGTTTAACAGATATTTAAATAAATACAAAACTGAAGATAGCATTGAAAGATATAATTATGAAATTAACCACTAGAACAAAATACAGACCATCCAAATACCAGAAAGTAGAAATACATCCACCCACACACATTTTAACAGCAGAATGAAAGAGTTGTGGTAAACTATGAAAATAGAAAACATAACAAATAATGCTACCTAACATATCTATCACATGGATAAATGTAAATGGAATAAATCATCACTTTAAAAAAATAAAAGAGTTAAATACAAGTCCACATAAGAACTTGGGCAGAAATGTTTATTGCCGCATTCTTTACAATAACCAAAAAGGAAAAACAACTAAAAATATCCATCAACTGAAGAATAAATAAACAAAATGTTAATATTACCATATAATGAAATATTATTCAGCCATAATAAGGAATGGAATACTGATTCATGCTACAACATGGATGAACCTTAAAAATATGAGGCTATGTAAAAGATGCCAGTCACAAAACACCACATATTGAATGATTCTGTTTCTATGAAACGTCCAAAATAGGCAAATCTTTGGAGACAGAAAGTAGAGCATGCCAGCCAAAGGCTACAAGTTTGGAAGAATTAGGGAATGGGCGCTAACAACTACAGAGTTTCTTCTGGAGGTGATGGAAAATGTTCTCAAGTTCATTGTGGTGGTGATCACACAACTCTGAACTGTGCAATAAATTGAATTCATTGAAGTTGTACATTTTGAATGAGTAAATTATATGATATGAAATTACATGTCGATAAAGCTACTTAAAATTCTAAGTAATAGAAGTGCTACAGTGTAGATCACAAAGGACAAAAAAACTTCACTGTATACAAAGCACATACCTAAAATAGTATAACTGAAAACCCTTTTAAATGGTAAGATGGACAAAGGCAAATACAAGAAAAGAAATAAGGCTCACATATTAGTCACAATCCTAAAAGTCAAGACCAAAAATAAAACATTAAACAAGTAAAAAAAAGTTTGTTAAGTCTAAGGAAGATAAATCCAAATGAGTAAATAATTATCTGTGAATTTATCATCACCAAAAAGCACTGTATTCATATATGAATATGCATGAAGAAACTTTAGAAGACATTATACTTAAACAAACAGACACTAGTAGTAGGAGGCTTTCATTCACCTTATAACAGAGATTAGTCCATAAAGATCAACTGAACCAAAAACAAATATGAATATAAAGACTAAAATAAAAAACATAATTAGTAAGGTAAATCTGATTGACACATATCAAAATCTTTACCCTGAAATTATAAAAATAACATCTTTTGAAGGGTCTAAGAAACAGTCCAAAGAATTAATAACACCTTATAAGTTCCAAAAGGCAGAAAATACAGATAATATTCTTTTATCTTAACACAACAAAATTTAAAATAACAAATTCAGAAAACAAAAAGAGTTTCACCTTCAAATTTCAAAACTCTTTAACAAGCATGAAAAAATAAAAAATAAAAAAATTTTCAGAATTCTTAAAAATGTGACAAAAAGGGGCGCCTGGGTGGCTCAGTGGGTTAAGCCGCTGCCTTCGGCTCAGGTCATGATCCCAGGTCCTGGGTTCGAGCCCCACATCGGGCTTTCTGCTCAGCAGGGAGCCTGCTTCCTCCTCTCTCTCTGCCTGCCTCTCTGCCTACTTGTGATTTCTCTCTGTCAAATAAATAAATAAAATCTTTAAAAAAAAAAAATGTGACAAAAGTTACCCGAATTCATACTCTAGTTATCAGACTATGGCAGGCCCAGAGGAAATTTTAAGCACTAGTATCTGAAGAAAAGAATGAGATTCAATGAATTCAGGGCCCAACTCAAAAAGTTAATAAAGTACGGGGTACCTGGATGGCTCAATCAGTTAAGCAACTAACTTTTGGGTTCAGCTCCGGTTTCATGAGTCATGAGATCGAGCACAATGTCGGGCTCTGTGCTGGGTGTGGAACCTGCTTAAGATTCTCTCTCTGCTTAAGATTCTCCCTCTCCTTCTGCCCCTTCTCCCACTCCCACACACATACACTCTCTCTCTCTAAAATGAGTAAATAAATCTTAAAAAAAAAAAAAACAAAAAACGGTTAAGTACAGTAAAATAGAGAGAGGTACAAACCAAGATAATAAAATAAAAGTAGATTTTTCTTAGGAAAAAAGCAGAAATCAGTAAGTGAAAGCTGATTTATTGTAAGGGGCAAAAACTTAAATATCTACCATTATTAAGGAAAAAAGCAAAGAAACAAATATTCAAGTAATAAATCCTGAGAGGAAATAACCACAAAAGCAAAAGAAATGTAAAGTCTTATAATTAATTACTTTCCTCAACTCTGTACAAATCATTCTAAAATATTAATTAAATTGGTATTTTACAAAGAATGATAATTCACCAAACAGACTCCAGAAGAGAAAGAAAATCTAAACAAACCAATTTTCATAGGAGAAGCAGAGGAAGTCCAATATATCTGTTAACAACCCCAAAACACTAGGACCCAAATAATTTCATAGGAGAATCCCATAAAACCCATCAAAACTAAGCAATTCCAATGGTATTAAAACTACTCCAGAACATAGCAAGGAAAAAAAAAGGCAAGAAAGCAAGCCCTACATTCTTTTTATGAAGCAAGTATAACATTGAAGTAAAAGTTACCAAAGATTTACAGAACAGGATCATTTATGAACATCAACACAAAAATCCTAAATAAAATGTTGGGAAAAAACTGTGCAGTACCTCTTTTAAAAATAATATATTGTGGAGAGATAATCCATATTCGTGGAGAGGAAGACACAATAATGCCAAAATTGTCAGTTCTTCCCAACTTGACCTATAGATTTAAGGCAATCCCAATCAAAATGCCAGCAAATTATTTTGTGGATACTGGCAAACTGACTCTAAAGTTTATATAGAGAGGCAAAAGATCCAGAATAACCAACATAATATTAAAAAGAATGAAACAAAGTCAGAGACCAGATACTACCTAAGATTTACTACAAAGCTACAGTAATCAAGATAGTGTAGTATTAGCAAATGAATGGACAAACAGATCAGTAGAACAAAATACAGAGCCTAGAAACAGACCCCCATAAATACAGTGAACTGATATATGACAAAGAAGCAAAGGCAATACAATGGAGCAAAGACAGCTGGTAGCACTAGAACAACTGATTATCATACACCAAAAAATCAATCTAGACACAGAGCTTACATCCTACACAAAATTAACTCAAAATAAATCATAGACCTAAATGTAAAAAGCAAAACTATTAAACTCCTAGAAAATAACTTAGGGAAAAACCTAAATAATCTTCAGTATGGTGATGCCTTTTTAGATATAATACCAAAGACATGATCTATGAAAGAAATAACTGATAAACAGGACTCTGTTAAAATTATAAACTTCTGCTCTGCAAAAGACAATATCAAGAGAATGAGAAGATAAACCACATACTGGAAAAAAATATTTGAAAAAACACAATCAAATGAGGACTCTTATCCAAAATATCCAAAGACTCTTAATAATAAAATGAACAACTCAATTAAAAAATAGGTCACAGACCTTACAGACATTTCATCAAAGAAGATATAGAGATGAAAAATAAGCATATGAAAAGATACTCTACATCATATGTCAGGGAATTGCAAATTAAAAAAAAAAAAAAAACAATAAGATACCACCATACACCTATTAGAATGGCCAAAATCTAAAATACTGACAACACCAAATGCTGAGAAGGATGTAGTGAGCATCAACATAACCTCCCCAGATCCCTCAGCATAAACTAACTTCAGTGAGCAGCATAGAGCCAACACTGGTGGCCTAATTGGCTTATACCAAGCCCTGCCCTCCTGCAGTCAGCTGGATGTTGCTTTTCTTAGGCAAGTGTGCCTGAAAACCAGGGCAGCAGGCCCCTCCCCCAGAAGACCAGCACAAACCCCAGCAGGCACCACGTTTTCTGACCATAGAGTTCTGCAAAGCTTCAGCTCTAGTGGAAACAGCATCAGGTCCCTTTTAACGAATAGACGAGGGTTTACCTAGTACCCTGCCACATTCTGGCTGGGGTCCAAACACTTCACAATGCAAGCAAGGAGAACTCTGCCAGGACTGGCCTGAGAAAGAGCACCAAAAAACACAGCAGCAGAGTGGATACAGCACACACCACAGACCCTTCCTGAGGCAGGAGGCCCTGGAAAGTATATGACCTCTTCTTCACAAACCCATTACTCTCAGGGGCAGGTAGCATAATAGGCTTTCCTAACACAATGAAGAAGACACAGACCTAGACAAGATGCTAAGACTGAGGAATTCATCTCAAAAGAAAGAACAAGAAAAGGTCAGAGCCTGGGATCTAATTGAAACAGGTGTAAGTAATATGCCTGATCCAGAATTTGAAGGAACAATCATAAGGGTACTAGCTGGGCTTGAGAAAAGCATAAAAGATACCAGGGTCCTTCACCACAGAAATAAAAGACCTAAAAGTTAGGCCAGAATGAAAAATGCAATAAAACAAGATCTGAAATCCACTGGATGTAATGACCAAAAGATGGAAGAATCAGAGGAACAAATAAGTGATACAGTGTATAAAATTATGGAAAATAATGAAGCTGAAAAGGGGGAAAGAAAAATATTGGATCAATGTAGACAGGAAACTCAGTGACTCCATAGAACATAGTAACATTCATATTATAAGAAGAAGGGAGGGAAAAGGGGGCAAAAGATTTACTCGAGGAAATTATAGGTGAAAACTTCCCTAATCTAGAGAAGGAAACAGGAGGTATAGGGAACTCCCATCAAAATCAACAAAAGCAGGCCAACACCAAGATACATTGTAGATAAACTGCAAAATGCATATATAAAGAAAAAAGGTCCTAAAAGCAGAAAGACAAAGTCCCTAACTTACAGGGAAAAACAAATAAGGGAAGATCTGCTTAACCACAGATCTCTCCAGAGAAACTTGGCAAGCCACAGAGTGTAACAGGATATATTCAACAAGCTGAATAGGAAAAATATGCAGCCAAGAATACCCTATCCAGCAAGGCTGTCATTCAGAATAGAAAGAGAGACAGAGTTTCCCAGACAGAGGTGCCTGGGTGGCTCAGTCGGTTAAGCTTCTGCCTTCAGCTCAGGGCATGATCTCAGGGTCCTGGGATGGAGCTCCACATTGGGCTCTCTGCTCACCGGAGAGCCTGCTTCTCCCTCTTCCACTCCCCCGTGTGTTCTCCCTCTCTCTCAAGTAAATAAATAAAATCTTTAAAAAAAGAAAAAAAAAAAAAGAATGGATGCTATACTTTGTCAAATGCTTTTTCTGCATCTAGTGAGAGAATCATATGGTTCTTATCCTTTCTTTTATTAATGTGGTATATCACACTGATTGATTTGCAGATGCTGAACCACTCCTGTAGCCCAGGAATCAATCCTACTTGGTCGTGGTGAATAATCTTTTTAATGAACTGTTGGATCCATTCTTGGTGAGTGTCTTGATGAGAATTTTTGCATCCATGTTCATCAGAGACATTGGCTTGTAATTCTCCTTTTCAGTGGGGTCTTTGTCTGGTTATGGAATCCAGAAAATGCTGGTCTCAAAGAAAGAGTTTGGAACTTTTCTTTCCATTTCTATTGTTTGGAACGGTTTGAGGAAAAATAGGTATTAACCTTTCTTTAAATGTTTGGTAGAATTCCCCTGGGAAGCCATCTGGCCCTGGACTTTTGTTTTTGGGAGATTTTTTATTATGGATTCAATTTCTTTGTCTGTTCAAGTTTTCTATTTCTTCCTGCTTCAGTTTTTGTAGTTTATAAGGTTCTAGGAATTTAACCATTTCTTCCAGATTGTTCAGTTTGTTGACATGTAACTGTTCATAATATTCTCTTATAATCAGTTGTATCTCTGTGGTATTGATTGTGATCTCTCCTTTCTCATTCGTGGTTTCATTTACTGGGATACTTTCTCTTTAGTAAGATGTTCTTTAGCCTGCATGAATTTGTGGTCTTTCAAATTTTTTTGTGGTTGACTTCAAGTTTCATAGCATTGTTGTTGGAAAATATGCATGGTATGATCTCAATCTTTTTGTGCTTGTTGAGGCCTGATTTGTGACCCAGTGTAGTATGTGATCTCTTTGGAGAGTATCCCATGTGCACTCAAATGTGTGTTCTGCTGTTGAATGTGTATTCTGAATGTGTATTCTGCTGCTTCAGGATGAAATGTTCTGAATCTGTAAGTCCATATGGTCCAATGTGTCCTTCAAAGCCATTGTTTCCTTGTTGATTTTCCGCTTAGATCTGTCCATTCCTATAAGTGGGGTATTCAAGTCCCCTACTATTATTGCATTTTTATCAATGAGTTCCTTTATGTTTGTTATTATTTAGGTGCTCCTAAATTGGGGGCAAAATATTTACAATTGTTAGATTTTCTTGTTGGATAGACCCCTTTATTATGATGTAGTACCCTTCTTCATCTCTTGTTATAGTGTTTGGTTTAAAATGTGGTTTGTCTGATATAAGTATTGCTACTTGGGCTTTCCTTTAATATCCATTTGCATGGTAAATATTTCTCCATCCCTTCATTTTCAATCTACAGGTGTCTTTAGGTCTAAAATGAGTCTCTTAGAGGCAACATATAAATGGGTCTATTTTATCCATTCTGACACCCTATGTCTTCTGATTGAAGCATTTAGTCCATTTACATTCACAGTAATTACTGATCTGAATTTAATGCCATTTCATTACTTGTTTTGTCATTGTTTCTGGAGATTTCTCTGTTTCTTTCTATGTTGCTTTTGGTCTTTCTTTCCTACTCAAAGAGTGCCCTTTAGTATTTCTTCACAAACTCTTTTAGTTTTTGTCTGGGAAGCTTTTTTGATGAAAACCTCAACAAGGTAGGGAAAGAGGGAACATACCTCAACATCATAAAGGCCAGATATAAAAGGCCCAAAGCTAATAATCAGCCTCAATGAGGAAAAACCCTCTAAAGTCAGGAACAAGACAGGGATGTCCACTCTCCCCAATGTTATTTAACACAGTACTGGACATCCTAGCTTCAGCAATCAGACAACAAAAAGAAATCAAAGGCATCCACATCAGCAAGGAAGAAGTCAAACTTTCACTATTTGCAGATGACACAGTAGTCTATGTAGAAAACCCAAACAACTATACCAAAAAACTGTTAGAACTGATAAACAAATTCAGTAAAGTTGCATGACACAAATCAACATACAGAAATCTACTGCATTTCTATATACCAGTAATGAAGCAGTAGAAAGAGAACTCAAGGAATCTACCCCATTTACTACTGCACCAAAAACCATAAGATATGTAGGAATAAACTTAACCAAAAAGGTTAAAGACCTGTACTCTGAAAACTGAGAAGAACACTTATGAAAGAAACTGAAGATGACACAAAGAAATGGGAAAGCATTTCATGCTCATGGATTGGAAGAACAAATATTGTTAAAATGTCTATACTACCCAATGCAATCCACACATTTAATGCAAGGCCTAACAAAATACCACCAGCGTTTTCCACAGAGCTAGAACAAACAATCCTAAAATTTGTATGGAACCACAAAAGACCCCAAAGCCAAAGGAATCTTGAAAAAGAAAAGCAAAACTGGAGGCATCACAACTCTGGACTTCAAGTTATATTACAAAGTTGTAGTGATAAAGACAGTATGGTAATGGCACAAAAACAGACACAAAGACCAATGGAACTGAACAGAAAACCCCGAAATGGACCCATAACTGCACGGTCAACTAATCTTTGACAATGCAGTAAAGAATATCCAATGGAAAAAAGACAGTCACTTCAACAAATGGTGTTGGGAACTTGGATGGCAACATGAAGAAGAATGAAACTGGACCACTTTCTTAAATCATATACTAAAATAAATTCAAAATGGATAAAAGACATAAATGTGAAACAGTAAACCATCAAAATCCTGGAGGAAAACACAGGCAGTAACCTCTTTGACATTGGCTATACCAACTTCTTACTAGATACATCTCTGGAGGCAAGGGAAACAAAAGCAAAAATGAATTATTAGGACTTCATCAAGATAAAAAGCTTGTGTACAGTGAAGGAAACAATCAACAAAACTAAAGGCAGCCTTCAGAATGGAAGAAGATATTTTTAAATGACATATCTGATAAAAGGTTAGTATCCAAAATACATAAAGAAGTTAACAGACTCAAATCAAACTCAAAAACAAATAATCCAGTTTAAAAAAATGGGCAGAATGGGGTGCCTGGGTGGCCCAGTGCGTTAAAGCCTTTGCCTTCAGCTCGGGTCCTGATCTCAGTGTCCTGGGATCGAGCCCCGCATCGGGCTCTCTGCTCAGCAAGGAGCCTGCTTCCTCCTCTCTCTCTCTGCCTGCTTCTCTGCCTACTTGTGATCTCTGTCTGTCAAATAGATGGATAAAATCTTTTTAAAAAATAAAAAATAAAAATAAATAAAAAAATAAATGGGCAGAAGACATGATCAGACATTTTTCCAAAGACACACAGATGGCTAACAGACACATGAAAAGATGTTCAACATAACTCATCATCACGGAAATACAAATCAAAACTACAATGAGACCACCTCACACATGTCAGAATGGCTAAAATTAACAACACAGAAAACAACAAATGTTGGCAAGGATGCGGATAAAGGGGAAACCCTCTTGCACTGTTGGTGGGAATGGAAACCGGTACAGCCACTCTAGAAAATAGTGTGGGGGTTCCTAAAAGTTAAAAATAGAACTACACTAGGATCCAACTATTACATACTAGGTATTTACACAAAGGATACAAAATACTGGTTTAAAAGGATGTTGGGGCACCTGGGTGGCTCAGTGGGTTAAGCCTCTGCCTTCAGCTCAGGTCATGATCTCAGGGTCCTGGGATCAAGCCCTGTATCGGGCTCTCTACTCAGCAGGAAGCCTGCTTCCCCCTCTCTCTCTGCCTGCCTGCGATCTCTGTCAAACAAATAAATAAAATCCTTTTAAAAATAAATAAATTAAAAAATTTAAAAAGGATACATGAACACCGATGTTTATAGCAGCAATATCAATAATAACCAAATTATGGAAATAGTCCAGCTGTCCAACAACTGATGAATGGATACACACACATACACACAAACACACACGCAATGGAGTATTATTCAGCCATTAAAAAGAATGAAATCTTGGGGTGCCTGGGTGGCTCCGTGGGTTAAAGCCTCTGCCTTCGGCTCAGGTCATGATCCCAGGGTCCTGGGATCAAGCCCCACATCGGGCTCTCTGCTCCGCAGGGTGCCTGCTTCCTCCTCTCTCTCTCTCTGCTTCTCTGCCTACTTATGATCTCTGTCTGTCAAATAAATAAATAAAATCTTAAAAAAAAAAAAGAATGAAATCTTGCCATTCACAACGACATGGATGGAGCTAGTGAGTATCATGCTAAGCAAAATTCAGAGAAAAACAATACCATATGATTTCACTCGTATATGGAATTTGAGAAAGAAAACAAATGAATGGGGGAGGGGAGGTAAACTAGAAAACAGCCTCTTAACTATGGAGAACAAAATGAGGCTTACTGGAGGGGAGGTGGGCAGAGGGATGGGTTAAATAGGTGATGGGTACTAAGGAGGACACTTCATGTGATGAGCACAGGTGTCATATGTATGATGAATCACTAAATTCTATATCTGAAACTAAAATTACACTGTACTGTATGTTAACTAACTGGGATTTAAACAAAAACCTGAAACTAAAAAAAAAAAAAAAAAAAAGTTGTGAACCTAAAACTGCTCTAAAGAAATTATAATAAAGTCTTTAAAAACAATAACAACAATACATTAAGATTAAGTAGGGCTTTTCACATCAGGACATATTTCCATATAATTCATAAGATAAACAAATCTAACAGAAAAAGAAAACAATTATACCGATAGAAGATAAAAAGCCATTTGACAACACCGAATACCTATTCTTTATTAAAAGCAAAACAACTTAGTAAAAATAGAACCAGACACTTGTTTAACCTGATAAAAGAGATTCCAGACTCAAAGGCAATATACTTTTAAGAATCACCAGAAGCATTCCCACTCAAATCAAGAACAAGACAAGGATCCCTATAACTATCACTACAATTTAAAATTATACTCATGCATAATTGAATCAGATAAGAGAAAAATTAATGTATGAAAAATCTAAAGAGGAAAACTATGTCTATTTGTACTTAATAAGATTAATACCTAGAAAACCCAAGAGAATCAATTGTTATTACAAAGAGTATCAAAATACAGTGAGAACTATATAAAATTAGCATACTAAAATCAAAAGCTTTCAAATTTAAAAACATATCTTGTATAAAAGGCATCTGCTAAAGTCCTAAAGGTAACACCACCCTTAATAGTTAAAAACAGGGGCGCCTGGGTGTCTCAGTTGGTTGGGCGACTTGCCTTCGGCTCAGGTCATGATCCCGGACTTCCAGGATCGAGTCCCGCATCAGGCTCCCAGCTCTTTGGGGAGTCTGCTTCTCCCTCTGACCTTCTCCTCTCTCATGCTCTCTCTCACTCATTCTCTCTCAAATAAATAAATAAAATCTTTAAAAAAAAATAGTTAAAAACAAACTTTTCCTGCTTCAAAGAAAAGGAACAAATAAGGCTGTTCACTCTCACTACTTCCATTCAACATTAAATAAGAGGCTCTAGCCAGTGCAAAAGGCAACAGAAAAAAATAAAAGGTATCCAGATTGCAAAGGAAAAGTAAAAGTACCCCTTTTTTATAGATTACATGCTTGTCTATGTAAAAAGAGCTGATGAAATCTACAAAAAGCTAGTAGAAGAATAAGTGAGTTTAGCAAGACTACAAGAAAAAAATCAATATACAAAAATCAATGTATTGCTATACATTATCAACAATTAGAAATGGAAAATTTTTAAATAGTATTTATATCAAACAGTATGAAATAAACTGAAAAGAGTCAGATGAGTAAAACCTGATCCTTAAAACTACAAAAATGTCTGAGAGAAATTAAAGACCTTTAAATTAAAAGGAGAAAAATACCAGGTTGATGAATTCGAAAATTCATCATTGTTAGGGTACCAATTCTTCCCCCTAAATATAGTCAATCCAATTCCAATCCAAATTCCAGCATGGATTCTGTAGACACTGACAAGCTTATTCTAAAATTCATATGAAAATGCAGAGGCCAAGAATAGCCAAAACAACTTCAAGAAAGTAGTACAGAGTTGGAAAATAATCCTATCCCATTGAAGATTTAATCTGAAAAGTAATCAAGATGGTATGGTACTAGTGTAAAAAGACAAACACAATCAAGGGAATAGAACAGAGAGACTAGAAAAAGACCCAAACATACATGACAACTCAGTTTTCATAAAGATGTAAAATCACATCAATGAGAAAAGGAGTCTCTTCAAGAACTGGTGCAGAAACAATTGGATATTCATATGCAAAACAAATAAACAAAAATCTACCAAACAACAAAAAACAACTCAAATGTCTAAGCTAAAAGTTAAATTATGGTACACTGATAAGATGGAAATCTGCACATTTGTTTAAAAAAAAAAAAAAAGCGGATGATCTCTACATACCAATAGGGCAAGGGGACTCAAAATGTATTGTTAAGTAAAAAAAGTTCAAAGCACAGAACAGTGTGTTAATAATCACCTCTTGGATTAGGTTGGTAAGAATATTAATAAATGTATTTGCTTATATATGCAGAGGAAAATTCTGACGGATATAGTTAGTGCTAATGGCAATGGTTGTTCTTCTGAGGTGATAAATGAATAGGAAGCTTTCAGAGAAACTTTCCTACATGACTTTGAAAATTTATAATTCTTTTTTAACTGGCTTTCTAGCTGTAAATACAAATAAGTTATAATTTGAGAAGTTGCTACTTATTTTTACCATACTGGATATTATATTCTAACTATGTATATTAAAAAAAACTGAACAACTCACTATCTCTTCACTGGGCTCAAATGACAAGTTGAGTAAATTCTTAATATAGCTACATAAAGTCCTAAAATCAAAGTTATCACCACAATTTTATAGATATACAGAAATGAAATTCTATTATTTTCTGCAAAAACATATGCACTCTTCGGAGTTGTAAACTTTGTTTAAAACCAAATAAAAACTAGTATTCTTCATAAAAATGATATATACATCTCTCACAAACACTTTATCATTCATAATATCACTAGTTCACCCATTCCCATTAGCAGTGATAAAAATAATAAGAATCTCTACAGCAATAATCTGTTAACTGTAGCTACTATCCTGTACCTGGTGTTACTACAGTTTTACCCTTTAGAACAAGTCTGCTACAAAATGCACTTTCCTTTTGTATAACTGGGAACAAAAGAATAATAACTGGAAAATGGGGGGAGAGAGTTACAGTTAAAATTCCAACTAGTATTCCTTTAAAATGAGAATATCCTAGGATTTTTTTAAAGGGGTTATATAAGCTAAGAATAAAGAAAAAAAGAAGTTTTTCTAGTGAAAAACTCATGAAAAATTGTTCAACCCAACTGCTGCATATCCTTAAAGAACAGTTCTAATAGTTATCCACCGCAAATATTTCGAAGCAGCACTGATTCTGACTCAAGAGATCTATGATCTAAGACACATTTTCTTAAATACTGAACTTGAATTACAACAGCACAAGCTGTCAAGTTAGTTTTTTTTTTTTTAAACTGAATGCAAACTGAAACCATGTGGCTTCTACCCAACTTTTACACTGATTTATAATTTCAAAAGTATTTCTGCAAGAGTACATTGCTCCAGTTAGCCAATTTTCACCACTGCCATGGCCCACGTTAATTGTCAGTCAACTTTGTTCTTACCCTACAGATTGAGCAGGGCCCCAAAGTAAATACCCCAATAACATCCCTGCTACCACAACAGACACAAAAGGTAAGCAGTGAACTGTGGGAAGATCATAGCAGCAGAGATCAATTATGTCAACCATGACAAGCAGGTGTTATGCAACATATCAATAAAAATAGAATGATAGCTTTGTATATCTTGACAGTTAAAAAGATGGGCACTGGGCAGTGCTGGGACTACTGCTACTATTATATCCAAGGGTTAACATCAAATTAAGTGGATATGAGCAGAAGCAGGTAAGATACAACAAAAATTTATATCATCAGGCAAGTGGGATTATACGACAAAGGAGTTTAAAACACGCAATTACGTATGTTGTTATACTTCCTATATTATTCTATCACAGCCATTCTTCTCCAAGAATGGTTCATCTTTACTGTCAAATACTATGTAGCAGTTAAAAATTAATATCTAAGCCCTGGCCCTAAAATATTTCCAAGCCACACTGTTAAATGAAAAAACAACAATCCAAGAATTTCAGTATGATGCATTTTAAGCATCAAAACAACAGAAATAAAACTCTCAATATATGTGTGTATGCAAATGAATTTTTTAAATAAGAGTATGTACCAACCACTGGTGATCTTCAGAAGACATAACAGGTGATTTTCACACTATACCATTCTTCACTGTTTATAGCTTTTTTTTTTCTGAGATCATTGTTTACAGCTTTTTAAAAAACATAACACTGACCATGAATCAAAAACTATTATGAAAAACAAGAAAGTAACCCAGTTTAAGTTTCTACCACTGAGAATCTTACTCTGGACAAGATTTGGGAATTTCACATGTTTGTCCAGAATAGTGATATATTCAATAAAATAATTTCTGAAAAAAATCAAGACAACTGGGCAGTAAAATGTCATTCATAGTCCTCTCACAAGCTGAATTATGACACACTGTAAGTACTAATTAGAAAATTTTACCTTTCTTGAAGTATAGATGTCAAAAAATGGCTTATTTCTGACACTAAATGGTTCCTGTGTTTTGTCAATGAGCCCAGTCTTCATTTTTTCATGTCGAGGACTTATTATTTCTCTTTCTATACACTGCAGACGAATATTAAAATCACAATCTCCAACTGGCTGTGCCTGAATTAAATGAGACAATTATTTAAATTTCAACACTGAAACTATCTTATCAGTATAATTATTAAGGCTGTCACAGTATACATAGCGTCTATGTAAACAGCATCCTTTGGAGTTGTCCAATGCATAGCCTGCACAACCACACATGCCAGTCCTGATTTCATTAATTAAAGACACCTAAACACATACACGGTTATTTTAAAATTATAAATGCATAACATAATATGGGAAGGTGGTATAAATCTTCTCTAATATATACTGAAGTTATCACATCTGAATTAAAGTATTAATATACTCACTAATCATTTTATTTGAATTAGTAAAATTATATCAATTAGTAGAATCTGTATAAAACTACAATCCACATAATTCAGGAAAATATAAGCAAATAATATATCAAAATAAGAAACACAGTCACTTATAATGTCTTTGTTGCTTAACCCACTAATGCTTTACAGCCATCATCAATAAGTAAAAGATAATTATTAGACAAATATATCCTCAACTCTAAAAACTAATAATATCAAACAAAGTCTCCATAATATACTCAGTTATATAAAGAAAGTTCTCCATATACAGTATATATACAATATGGTGTATATATATGTGGTATACATGATTTGAATCATAAAGTAAAAAGTGAATAGAATTTTTCTGTAAATTGAAGGTAGGGGCTTACCCTATCTTAATGATATAAAATAATACAGCTTCTAACATTTCATCTGGGTGACAATAACTGTCCAGATTAGTATCGTCACCTCATATCAAGTACCGCTCTTCTCTACTTTGCAACTGGACAGTCTTCCATGAATTCTTCTCACCTCTTCATTTTCTTCCTCTTCTCTAATCTATATTACTCAACCTACATTTAAACAACCTAATGCTTACAAATAGGTGACAATATTTGCTTAAGCTGCGGACATTAAATATGTCTTAAGGATGACTTTTTCTATTGGAAGGATGACAATTTTGATACTTAGCAAAGAATAAGGAACAAGACAAAGAGAGTAAGCCCTAGGTATGAAGAAATATACATTCCCTTTACACAAAGGCATACAACTGTTTGTAAAAGGTAGTACTGAGGAAAGATCAGTAAACAATCACAAAGTCCATGTATAATTTTTTCCACGTCACCTACATCAAGGTTGAAAAACCTAAAATGTTAGGCTTATTTATTAGACCTATTAAATGAATTCAGACCCCTAAAAAGTTAATGTAGAAGAAGTAAGTCGTCCATTTTTTAAAAAATAATAATAATCTAACCACTGTCTAAAAATACTTAGGTATTCTAAATTTTCTCCTAAATATTTTTCACTATACACAAAAACCAAAACAATAAGAAAAAAACTGAAAGCGAGTTCACCTTCAAATCTATGCTGCCTATATAGGAAGGGAAGTGTTAGGTAGGTGTTAAATCATTGAAAACAGACAACAGAAAGAACTCAATAACTACTCACTAACTGGCTTCCTAGTTTTGAATTCTTTCTCACTTCAAAATACTACCCATGCGGTCACTGGAGTTGTCTTTCAAAACAATGAACGTGTGATCCTATCATTACCCTAACTAACACCCTTCAATAGTGAGTGCCCTATTACAGCCAGGACTAAGCTAAACTGCCTTATTCAGGTCACCTGGCCCCCTATTCAACAATCTATTTTCATTTCTTGCTATGTCCCTATGTCTAATACTCCTGACCTCCATGATTCTATCCTTCAACATTAATCCATGTTAACTCTGGTTAAACTGAAACAGTTTCACCTCTCTAGTATTTTTTATATATTCCAGTATCTCTAACATACCTTTATTGTTGTTATACTATTATAATTATTTCTTTACATTTATTTCTCATCCATAAAATCGATGGTTTACAAATTTCTTTTGATTTTGCACCCAATCTAAATACATATCCTAACAAATGTTTACAATATATGCATGTTAAATTTTAATAAGTTGCATATATGTACAACCGTATATGTTATAAAACAGACAAAAACTGAATAAACAGATAAAAAATAAGTTCCACTTTCTTCCCAAATCCCACCATTGAAATGGCCTTCTTTGGAAGCCAGTGCACTGAACTACAAATTCCCTGAAGGCAAGAAATTATGTCTTATTCATCTGTGTATATCCAATCCCTAGAACAACACTTGACATATAAAAGATGATCAATGAAATTCTTGGTGGACAAAATAAACTAAGGGAACTTAAAAGATTTTAACTATGTTTTTTCAAAAACTTCATTTTTTTCTAACAGTGACCTTGATTTTATGACTCAAAATAAGCTGGTTAATCATCAAGGCTCCACAGTAAATTAAAGAATTAAATATATGATGCTTCCAATTATAAATACATCTTAATATCAGAAACTTGAGAGAAAATGTGACTTTAAAATCAATGAAATATGGCAATAGGCACTCAATACATACTGAGTAAATAATCAGACCTACTAAAAGCATAACTTAATCATTTTTACAGCAAAATATGGATGTATTTCCTAAACAAGACCAAAAAAAAGCACAAACTTTGAGAAGATCTAGTTAAGTCTGATTTCATGAAAACGAAAAATTCCTGTGCATCAATAGATACTAATTTGCAAAAAATATTATCACATACATAACCAAAAAGGGATTAGAATGCAGGAAAGATCATTAATTCCTACACATTAAGAAGACTGACAACCAAACAGAAAAATTAGAAAATTATTCGAATTTAAATTAAATCTCAAAAGAAAAATCCAAACAAGTAAAAATGAACAAACGAATCAGGCTTAACTTCATTAGTAATAATGAAAGAGCAAAGTAAAATAAGATCAGATGCCATTTCACACACATCCAATTAGCAAAAATTTTAAACTCTGATAATACCAACTGCAGTAAGCTGTTAGACCTACTTCTGAGAGGAATTCAGCAACGCAGCACATACACCTGAAGTTGCCAATTCAGTCAGAATCTCTATGATGTAGGTAGGGGTGAGAGGAACTGTACTTTTTAAAAAACACCGCTGGTGCTTACATCCCAAGAATAAGAATTGTCCTAGAGAAACTCTGATGTATGCACACAAGAATATATAAACTGTTTAATAGCAGTGTAACAGCAAAATACGGCAACTCAAATGTTCATCAAAAGGAAAACAGACAAATTCTGTATATTTATACAAAACAATACTCAAGAGTAATTAAACTGAATGAACTAAACCTATGTGTATTAATAAAGATAAACCTCAAAATAACGTGGAGTAAATGCTCAGTACCATAGTACAGTATAATATATATATAACACTAGAAACCTTGCACAACAATACCACATATATTTTATGGACACACACATGGGTAGTAAGGTTATTAAAAACATTCATGGAAATAATAAACATCAAATACAGGGTGGAAGTCACTTTCGGGTAAGAGGGTCAAAAAGAGAATAGTAAGGTGTGCATGAGAAACTTCTACTGGATCTGTAGTGACTTATTTCTTATTAAAAAGAAAGTGGAGTAAAAATGACAAAATATTAAGCTTTAACAAATCTGGTGGTTAGTACATGTGTATACCTCATATTATGCTCTATACTTTTGTATACACTGAAAATTTTCATATTTTTTTTAAAGAATTAGAAGGCTATTGTCAAAGACAAAGCTCCCAGGCTAAGAAGTGAACCTGCACGGAATACATATTAAAGCAGAGCTCAATGTCAAAAGGCAGAGGAGACAAAACTCCCCTCTTCACAACAAAACAATGCCACTCCCACCCTTCATGTCTCATTATGGGCCAATGAATATTATTCCAAAATCTATGATAAGAGTAAGCCAATTCTAGGAAGCATTACTGAGGCATATAGTAATCACAAACAGACAAAATTAAAACTTGATGGTTTCTGACCTAGGAAACTGTTTGAAATCTATAAATTCAACAGAAAATGAAATATGTACATTGAAAATTTCTAGGAAAAAGATGCCTTTAAAGTGGATTAATGCAATCCTGAATCTCAATACTGTCATTTAAAATATATATCCCCAAAAGGAACTTTTAAAAAATTTTGTTATAAATCTTCAAAATTCTAAAACTTAAACACTCTTAATTCCAGAATTCTTAATTGCTTTCAGTCTTGTCTGAATACTAAATGACTATGCAATTTGAATAATATATGTCTAGAGGAATGATTATACCTTTTCATAGATGTACACTATTGAAACAGTTTCTCACATTTACAGAAGTGATGTTATACTGACTAAATAATTAAATACTGATACTATAATTAAACATGAACAGGCAGATTCTTGGCTTGCCTAAAACTATAGGAAATGGGTAGAAAATATAACTCCTATTTTTTATATCTATTTATAACAGAATTTTATATTTTGTTTTTAGTTTCCTGCCTGTACTCATGAATAACATATTTGTGCCCCTAAGTTATACATTCAATACCCATAATCAGCTTCTCTTTTTATTTTTAAGTGACAGCAACAAAATCTGTGGACTTTTTTATTTTTAATCGTGTACAGAATAACTAAAACTAAGAGTTTCCACCTTAAAAAATTCTGTCTTATTTTATCAATTCAACTATTTTTATTTACTCATTTCAAGTATCTTATAAAATCTAAAGACAAAGCAATGTGCAAAATTATTAATAAGGTATCAAATGGGTAACTAGAGTCACAATTTTTCTTTCCTACCATCTCTAAGACAGTAACACTTTTTATTTGTAAAAACATATCTGTTATCTCAGGGACAATTTTTATTTTATAAATTATATTAAAGGTACTTACATTGAATTTAATTATGTCATATATCAAATATCTAGGAACGGCCTGTCCGTTTACTCTGTCAATAATCATTTCCTTGAAAGAGAAAAGAAGGTTAAGTTTCTTCATACTTTAATAGCAAGTTCTTTAATTTGATTAAAATAAAACATAGACACAGAAAGCACATAAACCTTATATATACAACCTGATGGAACACTAATATGAACACACTTATACCCGGATCAAATCAATAGACTGTCAACATCCCAAAACTCCCTGTCATGAATTTACTCTACTGAAGTAAAATGATATGAAAATATCTCATTATGCTTTTTCTATTTGAATTACTATGCTACATTTTTTTTATGTTTGAGTTACTAAGCAACTATTAAAATAAAGAAACTACAAATTTTAAATTCCAAATACAAGGAATATTTTTAAAATAATTTTGTTAAATCATTATTGCTTTCAATTTTGTTACAGGCTAACTATATCAAAAAATCTGCAGGTATAAATGGTGCCCTTTTTATAACATATATTCCCCATGCAATCCATCCAGTCTTTCTTGGTTCCACGTCCCTCTACTATGATCAAAGGGAACAGGACAAGAGAATGTATTACATATCATAGCCAGTAAGTGAAAAAAAAACTTAAATCCTGCACCTTGACAGAAAAGAGATAAAGGACATTGAAAGATAGGCATGCCTGGATAGCTCAGTCAATTGAGTGCCTGACTCTTGGTTTTGGCCCAGGACATGATCTCATGGGTCGTGGGCTCAAGCCCCACATACAGTTCCATGCTCAGTGGAGAGTCTGCTTGGAGATTTTCTCCCTTTGTCCCTCTCTCCACTTCTCTCTCTCTCTCCCACCCTCTAAAACAAATATTTTTTCAAAAAGATTATAGGTACAGGGCGCCTGGGTGGCTCAGTGGGTTAAGCCGCTGCCTTCGGCTCAGGTCATGATCTCAGGGTCCTGGGATCGAGTCCTGCATCGGGCTCTCTGCTCAGCGGGGAGCCTGCTTCCCTTCCTCTCTCTCTGCCTGCCTCTCTGCCTGCTTGTGATCTCTGTCTGTCAAATAAATAAATAAAATCTTTAAAAAAAAAAAAGATTATAGGTACATAATGTAGTATTTCACAAAATTTTAATTCTTAATATATTTTGACCTAAAACTATTTTTCTTTCCTCATATTCTTTCTAGGAAACTAAGCAGGGTTTTTGTTATCTAATTTCATGACAGAAAATCCACAAACAACCACCTAAAATGACTAAGAACATATTGATTTAGGACAGATATACTTTGTTAAGAAACTATTATTAATTAATTACTTTCCCAAATACGTATTTGTTAACCTGCAGACATTTATTTATGGTTATCATCTTGAACCTAACACATGGCACAAATTAAGTCATTTCATTATCTTAAACTATTTACTAAATATTTTTACGTAACTACTTGTATCTGGTAATTTTATGAACCATCAATGTGGCACCCAAAACAGGTTTCAATTCATTGTTATTGTCAAAAATGTGTGGATGGAAATTACATGAACTTCCAGGTTCAGATAACAGACATCACAGAATTTCTCTCCTAAATTACCTGATGATATGAACAAAAACATATATTCCTTTGAACATTAAAAATAGTCAAAAGGAAAATTTATTACAAGTAAACAACTAAAACAAGTAAAAAGAAATTTACAAGTAACCATTAAAAACTGAAAACTACCAAGACTATGGTAAAACAAAAAGGCACAGCATGGTTCAGCTCCAAGCCCACTAAACCTCCAGAAGCCCTACTTGTCAAATGACAAATTCTTGATAACTGTCATTATTACACTCAAATATAGATAGAAACAAACTCAGTAGTTATTCTTGTCTTCTTTTTTTCCTCTCTTCTGACTGGAATAATAAAAATAGCACAATAATCTTTGTGCCTGAAGAAAGACTCCTAGACTCCAAAATGAATTGAAGAAATAACCTAAGCATCACTGGAATAATATATGGCTCTCAATTAGCTGAAGAAAACATTCACTAAAAGCTTTTTAAAAGGAACAGAACCCAGGGATTCTAACAAAAGACCCCCAGTAAGTAGGCTGAAGGCTGAGTTCTTCCCAAACAACATCCCCACCACAATGACCCCATATGCATAGCTTCCATCATTACCCTAGGCTACAGAAAAGTAGATAAACATAAAATATCTAAGCTTAAAACTTAGTTAAGAAAATTGGAACCCTTGGGTACTGTTGCTGGGACTGTAAAATGGTACAACCACTATGAAGAGGTTCCCTCATATACCAGTGCTATATGATCCAGCAATCTCATATCTGGGTATATATCCCAAAGAACTGAAAGCACATCCATGCTTATAACATCATTATTCCAACAGCTAACAGGTGGGAGCAGTGCAAATATCTATCAACAGACAAATGAATAAATAAATTTGATATACAGTTGTAGCAGAATATTATTCAGCCTTGAAACAAAAGGAAATCTATCACATGCTACAACATGAATAAATCTTGAAGACACTAGGCTAAGTAAAATAAGCCAGTCACAAAAAGACAAATCCCATATGACTTCACTTATATGAGGTATCTAAAGTAGTTAAAATCACAGAAATAGAATGATGGTTCGCACAGGTGTACAGGTAATGAGGAGCTATTTAGTGGGTACAGAGTTGCAGTTTTACAAGACAATGTTACAGGGAACTGTTGCACAAAAATGTATATATGGTTAACACTACTGGACTGTATCCTTAAAAATAGTTAAGACAGTAAATTTTACGTAATGTGGTCTTACCACAACTATAAATAAAAAAAAAATTTTAATAAAACCCAGTTAAAGAAGGAAAAACAGATTTCCTCTTCTAACCAAACGGAAAAGTGAAGAATTAGATTTACCATCTAGCCTGAAACAACAAAAGATGTGGACAAAACAGAGGAAGCAATAATTTTCAAGGCACTAGACATCCAACAACAAAGGACAGTAATCTCTAGAAATAGTAAGTAAAATATATGAGTCCTAGAATTTTCCCAACTTATAGCCCAAAGGGTTTCCAGGCTTCAGCAGGGGTCCCAGCAAGCAGGAGAATCCCAGGTAAAGCTCAGCAGTCTCCCTCAGTTTACAAAAAAAAAAAAAAAAAAAAGAACAGGTTGTCTGGGGAGAACAACAGGACTAGAATTCTCGGGGCAGAGTGAGAGAGAGAAACAGAGAGATGCCCAGATAAAGAACTACAAATATCCTCAGTCAGACTTCCATGAATGTTCAGCAGAGTATGCACGTGAAAAAAACCATTCAAAAGTCTTAGAGGACAACGCAGCGGGCACTGACACAAGGTTGGGAGTAACGCCTGTTCCTACAAGTCAGACTCAGGACACTGAGTACTCAGAAGGATCTTGTCTCAGCAGAGAATAATTATGCCTAGACTAAACCCTGCTCTAGACCACCTAAAAAATCTTAAAAGCAGAACTCAAAAGGTATAAAGCAGTTCCAAGTAAATTACCTGCTCCTAGAACAAACCTCAAAGAAATAGGAACACAAAAATAACAAGCCCCTAACAAGGTAAACTTCAAAATGTCTGGCATCTAGTCAAAAATTAACAAGTATGCAGAGATGCAAAGAAAAAAAAAAAAATACAACCCATAAAGAGGAGAAAAATTAATCTAAAATAGGCTCAAAACTGAGAAAGATGTTAGAATTATTAGCAGGCAAGAAAATTAAAGCAGATGATTATAAGTATTCCATATATTCCAAAAAGCTAAGTAGAGATATAGAAGACATTAAGAGGATTCAAAATGAATTTTCAGAGGTGAAAACTACAGTGCCTGAAGTGAAAAATAGTATGGATGGGATGAATAGCAATTTAGACACTGCAAAAGAAAAGATCAGTGAAATTGCAGACATAGCAACAGAAACTATCCAAAAATCAAACAGAAAAAGAGTTGGGTTTACTTCTTTGTTTAAGATTTTATTTATTTGACAGAGAATGAGCACAAGCAGGGGGAGCAGCAGGCAGAAGGAGAGGGAGAAGCAGCCTCCCAACCCCCACAGAGTAGGGAGCCCAATGTGGGGCTCAATCCCAGGACCCTGGGATCATGACCTGAGCAGAAGGCAGATGCTTAACTGACTGAGCCACTGAGGCACCTTTTTTTAAAAAGAGCATTAATAATCAAATCTTCAAACATGTAAAAGATGGAAATAACGGCAAAAAAAAAAAAATCTACTTTTAAGTAAATTTGTAAACCCACAGATAAAAGATGCTCAACAAACCCTAAACATAAAAAAAAAAACCTGAAGAAAACTACAAGATACATCAATTTTATATTGTTCAAGAATTTGTTAGAAATTGCTGCATTGTCGACTGCAGCTTAAATCCTTCCTTGGTGGGTACACACACACACACACACACACACACACAGAATCCTGCATGTTTGACCTTCCTATCCTCTGTACTTTTTTTTTTTTAATTAACATATAATGTATTATTTGTCCCAGGGGTAGAGGTCTGTGAATCATCAGTCTTACACAATTCACAGCACTCACCATAGCACATAACCTCCTCAATGTCCATAACTCCAGCCACCCTATCCCTACCCGCCCCCCACTCCCCGGCAACCTTCAGTTTGTTTCCTGGAATTAAGAGTCTCTTATGGTCTGTGTCCCTCCCAATCCCATCTCGTTTCACTTTTTCCTTTCCTACCCCCCACAACCCCCTGCCCTGCCTCTCAAATTCCTCATAGCAGAGAGATCATATGATAATTGTCTTTCTCTGATTGACTTAGTTCAGTCAGCATAATACCCTCTAGTTCTACCCATATCATCGCAAATGCCAAGAGTTCATTTCTTTTGATGGCTGCATAGTATTCCATTGTATATTTATACCACTTCTTCTTTATACATTCATCTGTTGATGGACATCTAGGTTCTTTCCATAGCTTGGCTATTGTTGACATTGCTGCTATAAACATTTGGGTGCACATGCCCCTTCGGATCACTACATTTGTATCTTTAGGGTTAATAATACACAGTAGCGCTATTGCTGGGTCATAGGGTAGCTCTATTTTCAACTTTTGGAGGAACCTCTATACTGTTTTCCAGAGTAGCTGAACCAGCTTGCATCCTCTGTACTTTTATATTCCATTTTCTTTTTTTTTTTTTTTTCAAAGTACCCAGGTACCTACCTTTCTACCTATCCATCCAATATTTCCTGAGCCCAAACTATGTATTAGATATAGCTCTAACTGCTGGAGAAATTTAGGCATACAGTCCCTACCTTCAAAGGAGAGTCCCAGGAAGAAGAAAATACATAAGTAGCTGGGTCCAAAGAAGAGTTCTAGTTTTAACGATAGATGGCTATATAGATAGAGTAACCATGCAGCTTACGGTCTATATAAGAATACTTCTGAGAATGAAACAGATTCCTATTAATAAATACACCAAAACAACAGATATAAACCTACACTATTTCAGCCAAATAAGAACATATGATATAAGCTTAACAAAGAGTAGTTATTTCTAACTGAAGAATAAGAGAAAGGTTTGATAATAAGGTGTTGTGACCCCTTAGTCAGATCCTGAAAGATACAAGTGGATATTTCCTAGCAGGATTATAAATGAGTCAAATAGTATTACAAAGGCATAAAAAATGGTGGTTTTGAGTAAACTGTCCAAAGCTCATTATAGATGGAGCTTATAGTTCAAGGGTCACAATGAAAGACAATGCTAAAAACATGGGCATGGCCCAGATATAAAGAATACCATGTTTAGTTCTTTGGGTTTCATGCTATGGGCAATGGGGAACCACTGAAGGGTTTTAATGAGAGGAAGTAATTAACTCTTCTCTGGAAACCTGTAGACCTTCAAAGCTCATCTCAAAGGTAACCCATTCCTTGAAATCCTTTCAACTAAGGCCCGCTTGATTCTAATTATAGTTCACGCAGGTGATGAAATGTTCTAGAATTAGAGTGGTAATAGTTGTACAATCTTGTGAATATACTAAAGACTACCAAATTATACAGCTTAAAATGATGAATTTTAGAGTACCTAAATTATATTTCAATTTTTAAAAATTAAATTAATTTTTTTTTAATCCTAAAATCAGTTCTTCAGAATGAAGGGAAATGATGGAACCTAGATACACAGCATATATAAAATGTCAGCAATATACATATTGATTATACACATTCTATACCCATAGGCACAACAGAATGACTGAAAGAAAATACAACAAAATGTTAAAATGTAACCTCTTCTTGACAGTTGAATTTTTCTACTTTATGACATACAGACTTTCTAAAATTTTAACGAGTATGCATATTCCTTTACAAAAAAACATTAACATTGAAAAGGCATGCCATTTTTCCAAGATTCTTGTTATTACCTTTGGTGATTAACTGCTATATTCTCCTCTTGGCCTCAATATAAAATCAATTGAATTTCACTGATTGTTTCAAATAAATTAATGCCATATTTCTCAACTCCTATTTTCCACATTTTGTGGGTCAAAGAACATAATTTAGAGAGCAAAACAAAAGCTTCAATGCTCACATGTGACAGCCAGACAATTAGGTAGTTTGAGTTATTCTTGGATTTGGAATTTTACAAAAACAATTTGCAAATGAAAATGCAGAAGAAACAGGAAACTACAGAGGACTGTTTTAATTAACTAACTGGAAAAAGAGATATGGCAACTATAATTCTGGTCCAAGTAAACTGACATCATGAATCATATTGCTATTTTAAAACTTCACAAGAGTCTATTATGCAGCTTTCATTTGTCCAAGTTCGGGGTGAAAATAAATAGTATTGCTCAGTTAAATCTGCAGATGGTTAAACATCTAATTTTTAAGCATTATTTCCTACCTGGAATGCCCTCAGGCCGTGCCCAACAAAAATCTCTTTCTAAAGAAATCTTTCCATATCTAATGCCAATTCCTCTATAAAACATCTTTCATTCCAAACTAAATAGATTTAATGTATTTCTCCTCTAAGCCACCACTGGACTTTTAAAATACCAATCGCCAAGTTATTGTTTTATTTCAAGGTCTGCTCCATCACTATCAATTTTTCTCCACCACCACCAAATTAAGTAAAAAGTCTCAAGGGTGAGGCCTTTTTTCAACACTCTGCACTCCTGGCACAGCAACTTGAACATGAAAGGCATTCAAAACTTATTAGTTCAAGGATAAACTATGCTAAGCTGTGGCAAATGCTTTAACTTAGGAGTCTTTTTCTTCCTTTTATTTTACTGATTATAAACTAAAAAACTCTATCTTAAATGAGGGTAACAACAACAAAAATGTTCTTGCTGATCCTGTGAACTCAGTGCCACAGCTGCCACACAGGCTGCACAGTTTATAAACAGTGCAACTCCAGGGGTGACAGTCACACCAACTATGAGAATGGCGCACCCTGGAGATGTGCAATGCAAAACGCTTCTAACCTTACACAGTGAACTCTGTCAACCACAAGGGGGTGTGTGCTGCACAAACACACACACACACACACACACACATACATACAATATATGTTCCAAATGTTTATGTATATGTACATATCATTTCATTACAAAATTACATTTTACTACAGCCCCAGAACACACAGCACTCTGTTTTGTGACTACATTTACTCTGCTCAGTCTCTGCCACTATATCCAACTACACTACTTTCTTTGTTCCTTTCTAATCTTTACTACCTGGTTCATAATCATCCTTTCAATCTGGATGCCTACCATCAATCACTAGGAACCACCTAATATTTGATCTTCCTTCCACTGCCCTTCTGCACATGACTTCAACCTCCCACCCTCCCTAGATCACATCCTGAACTTTCTCATCACCACAAACTATACCTCAGAAATGACTAGTTCAAACATCCTATTCTCCCATCAGTTTTCCATTTTCTGGTTTGCATACTCCAAAATCTAGCTGATAAATAAAAAACAAAGGTCATGGGATGGGACCATAAGCATTCACTTGGAAAAAAAAAATTCACCTGGAAAGTGATATTCCCTCTGTTAAAAAAAGATATATTTTATGCATGCGATTTTCATTAGGATCATCCTATCATTGAGAATTTAAGTAAATATTCACAACTCATTTCCTATCCAACAGTGGATAAAAACCAGAAATAGATGAGCAAATTTCATCTTAAGGCAAGAAAGCATTCTCATAAAAATTCCAGAGAATTATTAGCCACTTGTAATTCAATCTGGCTCATGAAAAAGATTTAACGTTGGGATGCCTGGGTGGCTCAGTGGGTTGAGCTGCTGCCTTTGGCTCAGGTCATGATCCCAGGGTCCTGGGATTGAGTCCCACATCGGGCTCCTTGCTCAGCAGAGAGCCTGCCTCTCTCTCCACCTCTGCCTGCTTGTGTGCTTTCTCTCTCTCTCTTTCTGACAAATAAATAAATAAATAAAATCTTAAAAAAAAAAAAAAAGATTTAACGTTGGAAGTTTAGAAATTTTTTAAAAAGTTAGAAATTTTAAAAATGTAATTAGTATCTCTGTAGAAAGGAAACCTGCATTTGTGAGAAGTTATAACAAAGATGTAGAGTCCCTTTTTCCTCCAAAGAAAAGCAGGGAATGTGTGGCAAAGAGATAAACCATACAACCAAAAACAGCAAAGAGAAGGATGAATGGTCTGAAGGCAAGGCTACCAGAGATTACTCTGCAGAGAAATGTATAAGCTTATTATTGTATAGATCTGCACATGAAGTGGAGCCTAACTTCTTAATCAAACAGCCTATTCACCCAAAAGCTAAAGAGAGAAAAATCTAAGTGGCAAACCTCAGAATAGCCAGGAAATTGGGTATACTTGGACTGCCAAACATTAAACTGTATGCTTAAGTCAAAGTATTAAAATCAATCTAAAACTACCACTGAAAGACCAAAATACTAATGGAATGAGAAAACAAATCAAGAAAAAAAAAAGATAAGGGAATCCACTGTATAATATAAATTATATATCCAATTAAAAAAGAAAACTAGAGGGGCACCTGGGTGGCTCAGTGGGTTAAGCCTCTGCCTTCAGCTCAGGTCATGATCTCAGGGTCCTGGAATCGAGTCCCACATCGGGCTCTCTGCTCAGCAGGGAGCCTGCTTCCCTCTCTCTCTCTCTCTCTGCCTGCCTCTCTGTCTACTTGTGATCTCTGTCAAATAAATAAATAAAATCTTTTAAAAAAGAAAACTAGATTAGCTAAATGGTGTGAGAAAACACTTTAGACAGTTGAAAATAAATAAACTCATACCCTTATCTACTCCTTTTATCAAAATGTATTTCTGGGGTACCTGGGTGGCTCAGTGGGTTAAAGTCTCTGCCTTTGGCTCGGGTCATGATCCCAGGGTCCTGGGATCAGGCCCCATATCAGGCTCTCTGCTCGACAGGTAGCCTGCTTCCTTCTCCCTCTCTGCCTGTCTCTCTGCCTATTTGTGATCTCGGTCTGTCAAATAAATAAATAAAATCTTTGAAAAAAAATCAAAATGTATTTCAGATAGATCAAATACTTAAATATACAAATAAAACTGTAGAAGTACTAGAAGGAAATATAGGTGAGTACTATAATAATTCTAAAATAAAAATATAAACAATAGGAACAAAAATAAAAATTTCTTAAAATGGCACTAAAGCCAGATATTAAAATCTATGCTCATAATCTAACCTACATAAATTTATCTATATAAATTTAAACTTGTGCCACAAAAAAATACATTTTTTCAATATATGTGTCATGAAGTAATACCCTAATAGACAAAAATTTCTTATAAATCAGTAAAAAAAAAATGAACACCAAATATAGAAAAACATATAAAGTATATGAACCAGCAATTCACAGAATACAGTAACTCATACAGAAGTGATAAAATGTTAAATCTCATTAACAATTCACCTAAATGCAAAAAGAATAAACATTTCTTTACTATGTGTCAGACACTATTACCAGCACTTATTAAACTATCCAACTTTACCTTCACAACAGCACCAAAATCTAAGTACTGTCCATAGCCTCCCTTCACTACAGATGAAAAACTGAATAAATTTTTAAATCCCTCACATACTAACTGATGAAGCCAGAAAGGCACCAACAGTTACAGTCAGAGCTCTTAACTACTATGCTACACTGTCCCATAAAATAGAAAGGAATTTCTTCCTTCATCAAATTAGAAAATATTCAATTTTCAAAACACAGCATTTAAGACAGTATACAAATCCTTTAAATATGATTGGTAGACTTGTGCATAGGTTCAAACTTTCTGCAAAAAAGGATACCAATTATACCTGTCAATATTTACAATGAGCACACCCTCAAACGTAGCATACTTAACAAGGTAGAGCCTATTATCACCCCCTCCTTAGTAGCACTACTCCTCTTGCACTCCAAACTGTAGTACTACCAATGAACGCCTGGCCTTCCATGTCATTCTTCCATTGATATGTAACTCTCGCAAGGCCCTTTGGAGTCTTCCCTGGGATTGACATATGGATGTTGGAAGAAAAAGCTCTCTTTCTGCTTGCAATACAACGCAACTTGCCTCTCATGTGAAAGAGACTTCATGAAGAATGAGACCAAACAGACAAATAAAGCAAAGAAAGAGAATGACAGAGCCTGGCCAGTATCCTTTGAGGCCCCAGATCCAGCCTGAATCAGGCCAAGCTGAAACAATTATTTGTTCCAATCAAGTTTTTCCTCAGTTACATTAAGTTGGATTTCAGTTACTTGCAATCAAAGGATTCTTAATACATATTATAATCTCACCTCTAAGAATCTTCTTAATTATAAAAATTGCACAACTGTGGAGGAGTCTGAGATACCAGAGGACTAGGAGAACTTAATTTCGACTGGTCCCATGAATTCAGCTAGATAGATATCAAATCATTCTGAACAGCTGAAAACTCAACCAGAGATGGAAGAAAAGAATAGCTGCAACTCTATAAAGAGAAAAGCAACCACTTTTTTCAAGGTAGGACAAGCAGAGAAGTGAATCTGAGGCAAAATGTAAGAAAGACTGCGGGGGGAGGGAGCCTCCATCAGCTGGCTACCAGCAAGTGATAAAGCAGCAGAGCACAAAACTGGAACTTCTAGAAGTCTGTTCCAGTGAGAGACGTCACTCAGGTGGCTAAGCAGAGGCAGAACTCTAGCTGGGACAATGTGGCCTCAAGATCCCACCGGGTCACAGGAAGTCCAGGGGGTGCCTGAGTGTGGCTGAGCTCCCACGCATCAGAGCGGTGAAGCCGGCTGCAAAGACTGAGCCCAGGAGTGGACTCTCAGCTCTGGGTTGCCATAAGCCACAAACTGTGGCAGAGTCAGGTGACTACTCTCCTAGCGGGGGCTCACCAGGAGGGAAAACCAGCAAGACCCCACCACCACTGGGCAGAGTGGCATGGGAGCACACTGCAGTTGTCTACAGGATTTGGAGACCAGAAAACAGGGTCATGTGCCTGAGACAGAAACACTGGGTCATAGGCCAGGTGAGCACGGAGTGCAGAAGGAGACCAGGGAGACAGAAGTCGATTGACTGCTTTTCTCTGAGAGCACACTAAGGACTGGGGCCCTGGGCTTTCCACTCGAGGGCAGAGATTGGGAGGATGCTATTTCCATTCTCATCCTCTAAAGCCGGATGGAAAGCCTTCAGGGAACAAAAGCCAAAGACAGCAAACCTGAACACTGCTTAGCCAGGCCCCTTGGCAAGAGTGATACAATTTCGCCTAGGGTAAACGCACTTGAGAATCAAAGCAACAAGCCCCTCCCCAAGAAGATCAGCAAGAACATCCAGCCAAGACCTACTTTACCGATCAATGAGAACTGCAAAACTCCAGTGCTAGGGGAATACAGCACATAGAACTCATGGTTTTTCTCCTATGATTCTTTAGTCTCTCAACTATAAATTTTTCTTATTTCTTTTTAACCAATCTCTTATTATATCAATTCTTTTTTAAACCTTTTTTAATTTTTATTTTAGTATTTACATTCTATCCCTTCATTGTACTTAATCTTATTTTTGTACACATATGTTTGTTTTTCTTTCTCTACAATTTTGGGATTCTAACAGAACAAAATACACCCAAAATCTAGTGTATGGCTCTGTTTTGTTCACCTGCCTGATCATATTCTCCATTTTGTTGTTTTTTATTTTCTTCTTCCTTTTTTTTGTTTTTCTCTTGTTTACTTAAAGTCTTTTTTTATCTTCATCTCTACAATTACATGCTATTCATTCAATGTATTTAATTTTATTTTTGTATGCATGTTTTTCTTTCTTCATAATTTTGAATTGTTGTTTCTTCTAACTAACCAAAATACACACAGGAAATAGTGTGTTGCTTTGTTCTCTTCATTTGTCTGTTTCTATCCCTTCCATTCTGTTGTGGTTACATTTTTTGCTCCTCTTTTGTTTTTTCCTATCTTTAAATTTCCATGTTGATAATTACTTTCCATCCTTTCATTGTATTTAATGTTATTTTCATAAATACATCAGTTTTTCTTTCTTTACAATTTTGGGATCCAGTTTTTAAAAAAACAAACCAAGATACACATGGAATTCAGTGTATTGCTCTATTCTGCTCACCTGATTATATTCTCTTTTATTTTTCCTTTTTTTTTTTTTTTTCTCCAAGTTCCACATTTCTTCTGCTTTCTTTAGTGTATATTTCTCTGGGGTCATTGTTGCCATTTTGGTATTTTATTCTCTTGTTCGGGTATTCTTCAAAAGACAGAATGCTAAGATGGAAAAACTCACCTCAAAAAAGAGAACAAGACACAGTACCAACTGCCAAGGATCTAATCAGTATGACATTAATAAGATGTCAGAACAGGAGTTCAAAATAACAATTATAAAGATACAAGCTGGGATTAAAAAGGCAGAGAAGACACTAGAGAATCCCTTTCTAGAGAAATAAAACACCTAAAATCTAACCAAGTCTCATCAAAAGGGCTATTAATGAGATGCAATTATAAAAGGAAGTTCTAATTGCTAGGATAAATGAGGCAAAAGACAGAATTAGTGATATAGAAGACCAAACAACTGGAGAATAAAGAAGCTGAGAAAAAGAGAGATGTACAACTACTGGATCATGAGAGAATTCGAGAGATAGGTGATACCATAAACTGAAACAATATTGAAATAACTGAGATCCCAGGAAAAAGGGAAAAGAGAGAAAGGAGAGGAAAACATATTGGATCAAATCATAACAGAGAACTTCCCTAATCTGGGAAAGGAAACAGGCATCAAAATCCAGGAGGCACAGAGATCCAACCCCCCCAAAATCAATAAAAATGGGTTAACACCTCAACATATAATAGTGAAACTTACAAATCTCAGAGACAAAGAGAAAATCCTGAAAGCAGCTCGGGACAAAAGGTCTGTAACCTACAAGGGTAGAAACATTAGATTGGCAGCAGACCAATCGTTTCCGCAGAGACCTGGCAGGCCAGAAACGACTGGTACGATACATTCAGGATGCTAAATGAGAAAAATATGCAGCCAGGAATACTTAATCCAGCTAGGATATCATTCAAAATAGAAAGAGTGATAAAAAGCTTCCAGGACAAACAGAAACTAAAAGAATTTGTGATCACTAAACCAGCCATTCAAGAAATATTGAAAGGGGTCCTCTAAACAGAGAGCCCAAAAGTAACATAGACCAAAAAGGAACAGAAACAATATACAGTAACAGTCACCTCACAGGCAATACAATGGCACTAAATTCATATCTTTCAATAGTTACACAGAATGGGTTAAATGCCCCAATCAAAAGACACAGGGCATCAGACTGGATTTAAAAAAAAAAAAAAAAAATGACCCATCAATATGCTATCTGCAAAAGGCTCCCTTTAGACCCAAAGACACCTCCAGATTGAAAGTCAGGGGGTGAAAAACCATTTATCATGCTAATGAACATCAAAAGAAAGCTCAGGTGGCAATCCTTATATCACACAAATATGATTTTAAAAACCAAAGACTGGACTAAGAGATGAGGAAGGACACTATATCATACTTAAAGGGTCTATCGAACAAGAAGATCTAACAATTGTAAATACTGATGTCCCTAACATGGAAGCTGCCAATTATATAAACTAATTAATAACAAAACCAGAGACACATCAATAATAATACAATAATAGTAGGGGACTGTAACACTCACTCACTACAAAAGAGATCACTGAACTGCTTTTCTCTGAGGGCACACTAAGGACCACATGGATGTTACAGATATATTCAGAACATTCCACCCCAAAGGAACAGAATACACATTCTTCTTGAGCACAAATGGAACATTCTCCAGAATACATCACATCCTGGGTCACAAATCAGGTCTCAACCGGTACCAAAATTGGGATCATTTCCTGTATATTTTCAGACCACAATGCTTTGAAACTGGAACTCAACAGGAAACTTGGAAAGAACTCAAATACACGGAGGATAAAGAGAATCCTACTAAAGAATGAATGCGTCAACCAGGAAATTAAACAAGAATTTTAAAAATTCATGGAAACAAATGAAAATGAAACACAACTGTTCAAAATCTTTGGGATGCATCAACGGCGGCCCTAAGAGGGAAATATATAGCACTACAAGTCTTTCTCAAGAAACAAGAAAGATCTCAACTACACAACCTAACCTTCCACCTGAAGGACCTAGAGAAAGAACAGCAAATAAAGCCTAGACCCAGCAGGAGAAGAAAAATAATAGATTAGAACAGAAATCAATGAAATACAAACAAAAAGACCAGTAGAAAAGACCAATGAAACTGGGATCTAGTTCTTTGAAAGAATTAGTAAGACTGATTAACCCCTGGCCAGACTTATCAAAAAGAAAAGAGAAAAGACCCAAATAAAATCATGAATGAAAGAGAGATCACAACTAACACCAAAGAAATACAAACAATAATAAGACCATATTATCAGCAACAATACGTCGACAAATTAGGCAATCTGGAAGAAATGGATGCATTCCTAGAGATGTATAAACTACCAAAACTGAAAAAGAAAGAAATAGAAAACCTGAACAGACCCATAATCAGCAAGGAAATTGAAGCAGTCATCAAAAATCTCCCAACAAACAAGAACCCAGGGACAGAGAGCTTCCCAGGGGAATTCTACCAAACATTTAAAGAAGAATTAAAAACTCTTCTGAAGCAGTGTCAAAAAATCAAAATGGAAAGAAGACTCCCAAATTCTTTCTGTAAGGCCAGTATTACCTTGATTCCAAAACCAGATAACGACCTCACCAAAAAGAATTACAGACCAATACCCCTGATGAACATGGATGGAAAAATTCTCACCAACATACTACACAATAGGATCAATGGTGCATTAAAAGGATTATTCACTGTGACCAAGTGGGATTTATTCCTGGGCTACAAAGGTTCAACATCCGTAAATCAATCAATGTGATACACCACATAAATAAAAGAAAGGACAAGAACCATATGATCCACTCAATAGATGCAGAAAAAGCATTTGACAAAGTACAGCATCCTTTCTTGATTAAAACTCTTCTGAGTGTAGGGATAGAGGTAACATACCTCAATATCATAAAAGCCATCTATGAAAATCCCACAGTGAATATCATTCTCAATGCAAAAAAATGGAGAGCTTTTCCCCTAAAGTCAAGAACACAGCAGGGATGTCTACTATCACCACTGCTGTTCAACATAGTACTAGAAGTCCTAGTCTCACCAATCAGACAAAAAAATAAAAAATAAAAGGCATCCAAATCAGCAAAGAAGAAGTCAAATTCTCACTCTTTGCAGATGACATGATACTCTATGTGGAAAACCCAAAGCCTCCACAACCAAAATGGCTATAACTCATATAGGAACTCAGCAAAGTGACAGAATATAAAATCAATGCATAGAAATCACTTGCGTTTCTATACACTAACAATGAGACACAAGAACGAGGAATTAAGGAATCAATCCCACTTACAATTGCATCCAAAACCATAAGATACCTAGGAATAAACCTAACCCAAGAAGCAAAGGACATGTACTCAGAGAACTATAGAACACTCATGAAAGATATGGAGGAAGACACAAAGAAATGGAAAAACATTCCATGCTCATGCATTGGAAGAACAAATATTGTTAAAATGGCTATGCTACCTAGAGCAATCTATACATTCAATGCAATCCATATCAAAATATTGTCATTATTTTTCACAGAACTGGAACAAATAATCCTAAAATTTGTATGGAACCAGAAAAGACCTTGAATAGCCAGAGGAATGTTAAAAAAGAAAACCAAAACTGGGGGCATCACAATGCCTGACTTCAAGCTCTATTACAAAGCTGCAATCATCAAGACATCATGGTACTGGCACCAAAAAAAGACACATAGATCAATAGAACAGAACAGAGAACCCAGAAATGGACCCTCAACTCTGTGGGCAACTAATCTTCAACAAAGCAGGAAAGAATAGCCAATGGAAAAGACAGTCTCTTCAATAACTGGTGCTGGGAAAATTGGGCAGCCACAAGCAAAAGAATGAAACTGTACTATTTCCCTACACCATACACAAAAATAGATTCACAATGGATAAAAGACCTAAATGTGAGACAGGAATCCATCAAAATCCTAGAGAAGAACATAGGCAGCAACCTCTGTAACCTCGGCCACAGCAACTTCTTGTTAGACACATCTCCAAAGACAAGGGAAACAAAGGCAAAAATGAACTATTGGGACTTCATCAAAATAAAAAGCTTTTTTTTTAAAGATTTTATTTATTTATTTGATAGACAGAGATCACCAGTAGGCAGAGAGGCAGGCAGAGAGAAGGGGAGGAAGCAGGCTCCCTGCTGAGCAGAGAGCCCAACGCGGGGCTCGATCTCAGGCCCCTGAGATCATGACCTGAGCCGAAGGCAGAGGCTTAACCCACTGGACCACCCAGGTGCCCCAAAATAAAAGGAAACAGTCGATAAAATCAAAAGACAACCAACAGAAAGGGAGAAGATATTTGCAAATGATATATCAGATAAAGGGTTAGTACCCAATACCTATAAATAACTTATCAAACTCAACACCCAAAGAACAAATAATCCAATCAAGAAATGGGCATAAGGCATGAACAGACACTTCTTCAAAGCAAACATCCAAACGGCCAACAGACACACGAAAAGGTGCTAAACATCCCTCAGCACCAGGGAAATACAAATCAAAAGCACAATGAGAAAACACCTCACACCAGCCAGAATGGCTAAAATTAACAAGTCAGAAAATGACAGATGTTGGTGAGGACACAAAGCACGGGGAACCCTCTTACACTGATGGTGGGAATGCAAGCTGGTGCAGCCGCTCTGGAAAACGGTATGGAGGTTCCTCCAAAAATTGAAAATAGATCCACCATACATCCTAGCAACTGCACTACTGGGGGTATTTACCCCGAAGATAAAAATGTAGTGACCCGAAGGGACACCATGCACCCCAGTGTTTACAGCAGCAATGTCCACAATAGCCAAACTATGGAAAGGGCCTAAATGTCCATCAATAGATGAATGGATAAAGAAGATGTGGTATATATATATACAATGGAATACTACTCAGCTATCAAAAAAAATGAAATCTTGCCATTTGCAATGATGTGGGTGGAACTAGAGGGTATTACGCTAAGCAAAATAAGTCAATCAGAGAAAGACAATTATTATATCATCTCACTGATAGGTGGAATTTAAGAAACAAAACAGAGGATCATAGGGGAAGAGTGCAAAAAAACAAGACAAAACCAGACAGGGAGGCAAACCATAAGAGACTCTTAGCAACAGGAAACAAACTGTGGATCCCTGTAAGGGGGAGCAGAGGAGGGATGCAGTAACTGGGTGATGGACACTAAGGAGGGCATGTGATGTAATGACCACTGGGTATCATATAAGACTGATGAATCACAGACCTGTACCTCTGAAACCAATGATACATTATACATTAACTAAATTTTTAAAAAAATTTTTAATGTTTAAAAAAACCTGCCAATTGTAAAAGGAAAAATGTATAAGGATATGCATTTAAGTGTCTTCCAATTATAAAAAATAAAAATAAAAACCTAAAAAAAAATGTTCACCAAAAGAGGACTGTTTAAATAAATTACAGAACTATTTCTTAAACTTGGCTGATTATTTGGGCACTTATTAAAAGTACAGATGACTCTGGTCCCTGGGAGAGTCTCATTCACTAGGTTGAGGTTGGGTTATTGAGATGGGTCATATTTTTAAAGAGCATCTGCCACAATTTTCGCAGTCAAGATAGTTTGGATACCCCAGTAATTATGGTGTTTACATATGCAATGTTATACCATTCAGACATTTATGTGAGAAAGACATCCAAATCAAATTGCTACATGAGGAGAAAAAGACAAGTTACAAAACACATGTACCATTTGGTTCTTTTCATACAAAATATTTAACTACACACGTGTATACATATTTCACCAGAGGACTCGCTTTCAAAGAGGCAGAGGTTCCACGATTATTTAGAATCTTATTGGATTATAAAGGATCCCAACTACACTAAAGAATCTACGTTCTAAGTTTCTATTATTAATATGAATATTACTTTCCACAGGAATAGACGTAAGATTGAATACTGTGTCACAGTATTTCTGTGTCCAGAAAAGTCTGGAATAATGTTCATCAAAATGATAATATAAGTTACTCCAATAGTAGTTCTGGTGATTTTCACCAGCTTTTTCCTAATATTCTATATTATTTTAATTTTTATTTACAATGAACAGATATTCTCAGAATTGGGAAGAAGAAAGCTGCTTATATGGGAGAAAGTTAAAATGTTTTTAATCAAGTAATTTTATGATTATTAAATATATTTTCTGAAATGGGAAAATCCAGGGATGGCTGGTGGCTAAGTCATTAAGCATCTGCCTTCAACTCAGGTCATGATCCCAGAGTCCTGGGATCAAGCCCTATATTGGGCTCCCTGCTCAGCAGGAAGCCTGCTTCTCCCTCTCCCATTCCCCCTACTTATGTTCCCTCTCTGGCTATCTCTCTCTATGTCAAATAAATAAATAAAATCTTTAAAGAAAAAAAAATGGAAAATTCTTACCAGCTTTTAAAATTCAAATGTAAAAGTATAGTGGTTGATGTCAAAGACATAATTCTCTTTAAACAAGAACTATATTAGTTCATATAGCTGAAAAGCCAAGGGAAAATGTGATATGTTGTATCATATAATTAAAATTCAATTGACAAGTAAAAGAATAAAATAAAAGTAGTCTTTTTCAACAAGAACTATTTTTTTCAACCACAAGGAGAAAAAAATATTAAGATTTAATTTTGTTCACTTATTCCCATAGCCAAGACAATAATCAAGTGAGAGTAAGTGAAGGTAAGAGATAAATAAAATTTAACATCCTAATAAGAAACTGGATTATTTTCTTTATATATCAATTATACCTCAGAAAATTCTTTAAAAAACTAGATTATAAGTTTCCCATTGACTTAATAAAAATACGTTTTTTATTTAAATATACATTTAGGGGAGCCTTTAGTCGGTTTAGTGTCCAACTCCTGATTTCGGCTCAGGTCATGATCTCAGGCTTGCAATTGGGCCCCACTTCGAGCCCACGCTTGACTGGATCCTGCTTAAGATTCTTTGTCTCCCTTCCCCTCTGACCCTCCCTACTCTGAAAAAAAAAAAAATTTCTTTTACTTTCAGGAAAAAGAAAAATAGCAGTGTCTAACTTAAAATATACATATGTATATATATATATATGACTTACCCCATCCAAGAGAGTATTTGATAAATGTATACGGAGATCTTTACGAAATGGAAATTCCAGATTTGAAACATGAAACACTGAATTATCTCTATCAATCATAAAAACTTCATTTGTGCCATCAATCAACATCATATACCTGTAGATTAAACATTAAAAAGATAATATTAATAGTATAATTCAAGTGAAGGATCCTAAGAAATAAATTACTTTTCCTTAGACTTACAATAACTACACAGAATAATGTTCACTGGAGTTAGTCTCCCTAACCCCAACAATTATCATTCAGATTAAAGTACCACAAATAACAAATACTTTTTTAAAAGAATTTATTTTCCTATAAAAACATACAGGGTATCGATACAGTTTTTTATGCAGACAATGTGATGTTGAAGTCCAATCTTATGACCTACCTTAGGAGAGAATAGTTCTCTAATTTTTATTAGATCTTAAACATCAATGTTTACAAAACACACATACACTTATATGGAATTACTGCATTTTATTAGCCCAACAACTTCATGAATTAGTTATTATTCTCCACTTTGCAGTAGGAAAAAAGAGAAAGTAACCAGCTGGCAAATGGCTGGACTTCAAATTATCCAATGCTCTTTCTACCACACTACAGTTAGCAAAAGAGCTAACCCCTCTCTTTGAATCAAGATTATAATATAGCCAGATAGCACCATTTCAAGTACAACTCTCATTCATTCCTATAAAGTTAAAATTTTTAAAACATATTAAACACAAAACATTTTAAACATTCCTGAGAATTTTTATCAGCCCTTATCTTCTTAGACCCCATCAATTTATGGGGAGGGTTATATACTTTAAAATGCATCATTCCCTCAAATGGTCAAGTTACTGTCACTGCTTCCCCATCAGTGGATCACCAAGAATGGAGCTGTACTTCACGGAGTACATATAAAAATAAAGTCCAAATGATTCAAGCTGAGGAAATTACAGATGAATAGGCTATGCTACCAAATGAATAATGGCAAGAATGGGGGTGAAAAGATGATACCAGGTACCAAAATTTTCAAATGAGAGAAAATTGACAGGAATGAGTAAGAAAGTTAAAAGGCGTGAGACCCAAAAGAATGGAATTTTATTTTAAGTTGTTCTTACTTGCTGATAATTGAAAGAATGGAGGAATAAAAGTCTGGATATACCACTGAAAATAGAGAAGGCTGACCAGTCTTGCCCAACCTTGGGCCCACAAGGTATTTCAGAAAAAAAGAAGTAACAACTGAAAGATGTACCTCAGACAAGTTAAGGCCAGGGGGTAGAAGAAATATTAAATGAAACATTAAATGAAGAGATGGAAGTTAACAAGCAGGGGCTAATGTAACAGAGGATAATTTATTTGGCATAAACAAGTGTTCTAAAGAGCAAATAGACATGTTTAGAACAGGAGAGGAGAAATGGGAGAGCTGATTAAGGTATAAGAAGTATGTGACAAACAGTCTGAAGAGCAGCAAAGAAGACCAAAAGAGCTTACATCTGGGGTTTAAATTGGAAGCATGCTGTTACTAGTGTTTTCAAAATAATTAGTCCCAGCAGGTACCTGGGGAGAAGGTGGAGGGCTCAGGCCCTTGCTACATATTCAAACAGTGGTAGCCTTAGTAGGTGTGGGTCCTGGAGAGTCAGGTTACACTAGGAAAAATATAATCAGCCTGTCTAGAATGACTGTGCCTCTGAGAGACTCCTCGACCTACTGCCAGGTCAGCAGGCAGGCAGACAACAGAAATACTTAGCCCCTAAAGCATTCCTGCATGTGCTTTTCAAAAGCAGCAACTCCAGATGGATAGGGAGAATCTAGATTTCTTGGAAGAAGTTAGCCTTCCCCTGGATTGTGTTTCAAAGAAAAGTTAAATCAACATAAGGAAAGGTCAAATAAAAAGCAATTGTGATATCTTCTGCAAAAATGTTACTGAAGACATAATCCATCAAGTTGTTCACAGACTTAAGCCAGCACTTTGCAAAGCTTAATATTTACTTTAAAAGCATTTAATGGCAAAATGAATTAAGGAAACTATCTTTCTCTTAGAAAGTCAAGATACATGTTAAGAATACTTAAGGTTATGAGAAAACATGTAAGAAGTTTCTTTATGACAACAAAAAGACATCCAAATTAGTAAAGAAGTAAAACGTTCATTATCTGCAGATGGCATGATACTCTGTAGAAAACCCAAGAGACTCCACCAAAAAACTACTGGAACTGGTAAGTATACTCTAAAACACTGATGAAAGAAGCAAGCTACAGATTTAATACTACACCTATAGCAAAATACCAATGTCATTTTTCACAGAACTACAACAAATAATCCTAAAACTTGTATGGGGACCCCAAATAGCCAAAACAATCTTGAAAAAGAAAAACAAACCTTGAGGTATCACAATTCCAGACCTCCAGTCATAGTACAAAGCTGTACTAATCAAAACAGTATGGTACTGGCACAAAAACAGACACATAGATCAATGGAACAGAACAGAAAACCCAGAAACAAACCCACAATTATATGGTCAATTAATTTATAACAAAAGAGACAAGAATATGCAACGAGTGATAGACAGTCTCTTCAACAAAGGTGTTGGGAAAACTGGACAGCTACATGCAAAAGAATGAAACTGGACCACTTCCTTACACCATACACAAAAATAAATTCGAAATCAATAAGAGACCTAAATGTGAGACAGGAAATCATCAAAACCTTAAAAGAGAGCATAGGCAGCAATTTCTCTGACATTGGCCATAGCAACATTTTTCTAGATAAGCCTCCTGAGGCAAAGGGAAAAAAGCAAAAATAAACTATTTGCATCAAAATAAAAAGCTTCTTCACAGTGAAGGAAACAACCAACAAAACTAAAAGACAACCTACTGAATGGGAGAAGATATTTGCAAATGACATAACTGATAAAGGGTTAATATCCAAGATATATAAAGAACTTACACAATTCAACACCCAAAAAATAAATAATCCAACTTAAAAATGGGCAGAAGACTTGAACAGACATTTCTTCAAACAAGATATACAATGGCTAATAGACATACAAAAAGGTGCTCAAGATCACTCATCATGAGGGAAATGCAAATCAAAACTACAATAAAATATCACCTCACACTTAATCAGAGTGGCTAAAACAACACAAGAAACAACATTGGTAAGGATATGGAGAAAGAAGAATCCTCTTGCACTGGTGATGGGAATGCAAACTGTGCAACTGCTCCAGAAAATAGTATGGATGTTTCACAAAAAAATTAAAAAATACTCTATAATATAAAAATAAAAATATATATAAATAAATATAAAATAAAAATAAATAATAAAAAAATAAATATAAAAATAATAAAAAATAAAAACTACTCTATAATCCAGTAATGGCACTACTGGGTATTTACCCAAAGAATACAAAACCCTAAGCCTAAAGGATGCATGCACCCCAATGTTTACTGAAGCATTACTTACAATAGCCAAATTATGGAAGCAGACCAAGAGTCCACTGAAACATGAATGGATAAAGAAGATGTGGTGTGTGTATATATATATACACACGGGAAAAATATGCAGCCATAAAAAAAGAATGAAATCTTGCCATTTGCAACATCTTGGATGGAGCAAGACAGTATATAATGCTAAGTGAAATAAGTCTGTCAGAGAAAGATATATATCATGATTTCATTCATATGTGGAATTTAAAAAGCAAAACAAAAAAAGGGGGGTGAGAGAGAGATAAATCAAAAAAACAGACTCTTGGGGCGCCTGGGTGGCTCAGAGGGTTAAGCCTCTACCTTCGGCTCAGGTCATGATCTCAGGGTCTTGGGATCAAGCCCTGCATCAGGGTCTTGGGATCAAGCCCTGCATCAGGCTCTCTGCTCAGCAGGGAGCCTGCTTCCTCCTCTCTCTCTGCCTGCCTCTCTGCCTACTTGTGATCTCTGTCTGTCAAATAAATAAATAAAATCTTTAAAAAAAAAAAAAAAAACAGACTCTTAACTATAGAGAACAAAAGGATGGTTGCCAGAGGGAAAGTGGATGAAGGGATGGGTGAAATAGGGGATGGGGATAAAAGAATACACTTGGGGCGCCTGGGTGGCTTAGTGAGTTAAAGCCTCTGCTTTCGGCTCAGGTCATGACCCCAGGGTCCTGGGGTCATGCCCTGCATCGGGCTCTCTGCTCGGCAGGGAGCCTGCTTCCCGCTGTCTGTCTGTCTGTCTCTCTCTCTCTCTCTCTCTCTCTCGCTTTCTGCCTCTCTGCCTACTTGTGATCTCTCTCTCTCTCAAATAAATAAATAAAATCTTTTTAAAAAATAAATAAAGAGTACACTTAATCATGATGAACACTGAGTAATGTATAGAATTGTTGAATCACTATACTGTACACCTGAGACTAATATAACACTGTATGTTAACTACACTGGAATTGAAATAAAAAAACTTTTAACAAAAGAAAAAAGAAAAAGAGAAGTCTGTTTATCTTATTTAGCCCATTATCTTCAAACTTAATCCTGATACCTGTTAGTATTCAGCAGAATTAGTGCTCCACATTCACAGTTTTAGGACAGCTGAATTAGGCTAATACATTTTAAAATTCAAAAAAAGAAATGCTCTTCTGCTCATATGATAACAAAAATTATATTTCCCTTTTCACTGGCTGCTCAGAAGCTCAGAATTAAATATAATGCTGAAACTGAATAAATATTCAATCCCAAGGTGTGGCATAGTTGTTTTTCCTACCATAACTGTTTATTTCATATTCATACTTTAACACATTATATATAGGACATATATCATTCATATATATATGTAAAAAGAAAGTATGTAAGTAAAAAGCAAGGTTTGATAGTATGATATATATATGTGTATATATATATATACACACACATAAATATATATACACACACACATATACACATACACATATATATACACACACACATATATATATACACACACACATATATATATCTTACTATCAAACCTTGCTTTTTACTTCAAGTAGAATATTAAAGAAAATACTATGTACACTTACTGTGAACATTTTTTTAAGGTTTTATTTATTTGAGAGACAGAGTGTGAGCACAAACAGCAGGGAGGGTAGAGGGAATGAGAGAAGCAGACCCCCACTGAGCAGGAAGCATGATATTGGGCTGGATTCTAGGACCCCGGTATCATGACCTGAGCCAAAGACAGACTCTTAACCAACTGAGCAACCCAGGTGCCCCTACTGTAAAAAGATTTTAAAAAATCAAGGGAAAAAAAGGCTTTAGAAGATAGAATTCAATATAAAAGACTGCTCGTGGGAAACACAGCTTCCATCTGCAGAGATACTAGAAAAATTATTTAGCAGTTGGTATTCAGGGGTTCTTCTGCACATTTAAATTTTCAGGTTTTGGAACAAAAGTTTGTGGGATATGATTTTTTTGGTTTCAACTCCAGTTATTCCAAATCATGTGTTCTTTTATTATATGATACTTATGAAAAATAAGGAGTTTTTTGTGTTAGGGAGAGAAGATAAGGAAGGTAAAAATATTCCACATCATTCCAAAGTCTCTGAAAGCAACAAGATGCTTTAAAAAAAAAAAAATGGTATATATCCCATATACCATTATATGCTGGCAAGACACTAAACAAGTAACCTCAAGCATAGTTGCATAGTTAAATATGGAAAAGGTGAAGGACATGACACTACAGGAGCATACAAAAGGTGGAACCTGTCAGAGTGTGGAGATCGAGAAAAGTATCCCAGAAGGATTCTCATGCAGCTGATAATAACAGCAGGTTATTATCACTTACTGAGCAATGACTATACGGAGAGCAGTGTTCAGAGTACTTTACAGTAACATATTTAAGCCTTACAGTAACCCAATCATGTAGGTAAATCATTCCCATTTTCCAGGTGAGGAAACTGAAACATGTATTAAGTAACTTGCCTAAGATCATAAAGCCAGCAAAATAACAGAGTTGATATTAAAATCTAGGCAACAGCATATCTCTACAACCTCTACAGCGTACTGCCTCCGGCCTGCCATATGTGAGAGTTAACCAACCAACTGCTATGCGGTGGGAGGGTGAAGGAAAGGTAGGTGGGGCTGCTGATAATCAGAGCGTGGTACAGTCTACCAGGTGCACTATCTTTTGAGACAAAACTGAATGTGCGTGTTCTGACAACTAAAAAAAAAATTTCAGAATACTGAAGCATAAAGAGAAAAAGAGGGAGGGTGCCTGGGTGGCTCAGTTGGTTAAGCAACGAACTCCTGATTTCAGATCAGGTTGTGGGGCTCCACGCTGGGTGTAGAGCCTGCTTAAGATTCTCTCTCTTGGGCACGTGGGTGGATCAGTTGGTTGAGCAGCTGCCTTCGGCTCAGGTCATGATCCTGGACTTCCAGGATCAAGTCCAGCATCAGGCTCCCAGTTCCTTAGGGAGTGTGCTTCTCCCTCTGACCTTCTCCTCTCTCATGCTCTCTCTCACTCATTCTCCCTCAAATAAATAAATAAAATCTTTAAAAAAAAAAAAAAAGATTCTCTCTCTTTCCTCTGCCCCTACCCACCCCTAAGAACGGGGCGGGTGGGGGGTGGCGTGGCTTGGCTTGAGACTAGAGAAGTAGTTCCAAACTTAGGAATTAATGAAAATCTTTTTTTCAACTTTATTACTAGAAAATGGAAAACCTCTTGAATGAGACAAACAGAAACCATATGGGTAATTCAAAGACTGATTTAATACAGGAACCTGGTTACACAGATACTGAAAAGCTGAAAAGGTAAAAAGGGAAGGCTAAGGGAATCAAGAGATTAATAACTGCAGGAATTACTACCACCACCAAAGGGCTGGGGGAACAAAATGGAAGAGGTGTGTTATGAGAAACTAGATGCCTGAAGGAAGGGTATTATGGGGCTATGCCTGGAAGAGAGGAGGAAGTCCATGGAGTTTGGTGTTCAAACCTCTAAGGAGTTGGAACCACATGGTTGACACCTTGGCCTCTAAGGAGAGGAGCCCTGCAACTCAAGTCTGAATCCCTATGGACGAGGCACAGGCAAGAGGGTGCTCGAACTGCTAAGCGGACACAGCCCAGTGGGGGTAGGTGAGGAAGAAATGCAGTGGCACTCCATCTACCTAGAATGCAGGGCCCAGAAACTGGTACCTGGGAGAGAAAGCAGCAAGGCTGGCGCTGGGAGTGCCAAAAGAAGCTGGAGAATGAAGCGATGGTTATCGTTGGCTGCTGGAGGTATGAAGAAACTAGAAACAGAAGTCCTTTCTCTTACCTCCCAAATGCCCCCCAAGGGTCGCAGTGGTAAAACCCAATAGGAAGCAAGCTGGCAACAGAGAAATGCAGTTTGCAGAGCCCCAGTCTGCCATCATGGTTTAAAACGGTCAACCAGAGCTGAGAAATGACAGGTAAATAAAAGGCAGACCACTGAAGCATAATCTGACCCATATTCTTTAAAGTTCACTGCCACATAATGTAGAGTCCTACAGGGCAGGAACCAATGTGTAGACCAGAGATATTATGAAGCTTCTGTCCTATACCAATGGGACTGCAAGCTGCAAAGATGACTTAGAAATAACTGGATAAACTCAAGGTATTTAAGAGGCAAGATTGACAACTCGCCAGCAGGGAAATACAAATCAAAACCACAGTGAGATACCACCTCACATCAGTCAGAATGTCTAAAATTAACAAGTCAGGAAGTGACAAGTGTGGGCGAGGATGTGGAGAAAGGGGAACCCTCTTAGATTGTTGGTGGGAATGCAAGCTGGTGCAGCCATTCTGGAAAACAGAATGGAGGTCCCTCAAAAAGTTGAAAATAAATCTACCCTGACCCAGCAACTGCACTACTAGGTATTTAACCCAAAGATACAAATGTAGTAATCCAAAGGGGCACCTGCAACCCAATGTTTATAGCAGTAATGTCCACAATAGCCAAACTATGGAAAAAACCTCCAACAGATGTCCACCAACAGATGAATGAATAAGAAGATGCAGTATCTATACACAGATGGAATACTACACAGCCATCAAAAAATGAAATCTTGCCATTTGCGGCAATGTGGATAGAACTAGAGGGTATTATGCTAAGCAAAATAAGCCAATCAGAAAAAGACAATTATCATATGGTATCTCTGATAGGAGGAATTTGAGAGGCAGGGTGGGGGGCTGGGGGGGTAAGGGAGGGGAAAAAATGAAAGATGGGACCAGGGAGGGAGATAAACCATAAAAGACTCTTAATCCCAGGAAACAAACTGAGGGTTGTTGGGGGGTACCAGAGATAGGGTGGCTGGGTTATGGACACTGGGGAGGGTATGTGCTACGGTGAGTGCTGTGAATTGTGTAAGACTGATGATTCACAGACCTGTCCCCTGAAGCAAACAATACATTCAAAAAAAATAAGTAATACAAAAAAAAAAGAGGCAGATTGAGAGAACAATATGCTATTGATTAGATATGGGGCTGAAAGACTAGAAGTCAAGGATGACTTCCCATCTGGCATAAGTAACTGGGTGTATCTTATTTACTGAGCCATGAAGTATTTAAGGAGGAAGGAGTAACGATTTGGATTGGCCAAAAAGACAGATATCATTTTAAATATGGATACGGAAATTTTTATTTCCATATTGAAAGTCAGAAGGTCTCTCCTGGAATAGCTGAAAAATTATTCAGAGCAACAGCACTGTCAGCAAGTGTCAGCAGTGGCTTCCTACTCAAAGTGTTCCTGTGCCTGGTCTTGGCTCTGGTCCTTCATACCTGGCTGCCCTGATTCCTATCCATTTTCCCAGACTGGTTCTAAGTATTCTTTTTTTTTTTTTTTTAAGATTTTATTTGTTTATTTGACAGAGAGAAAGAGATCACAAGTAGGCAGAGCAACAGGCAGGGGGCGGGGGGAGCAGGCTCCCTGCTGAGCAGAGAGCCCGATGTAGGGCTCAATCCCAGGACCCTGAGATCATGACCTGAGCCAAAGGCAGAGGCTTAACCCACTGAGCCATCCAGGCACCCCTGCTTCTAAGTATTCTTTCCTTAAATTAGCCAAAGTCCATTTCTACTGCCTAGAGTCAATGTAATGCTAATAGATATGCTGGTGCTTTTTTTTTCCTTTTTGCCCACTATATAACACATAACTTCAAGCAATTTAAACGTGTCTATGATGTAACCTCATTATTATGTTCCCCAACATACTCTTAATATCAAGGTTTACATGATACTAGCTAGCTCTTTATATAATAATTTCATGCCAAGGGATATGCTGTCTATTTCCTGTCCTTTAACAGAGATAAGTATATAACATTAAGTCCAGAGTTTACTTTCTCTTTGTATCTTTTCTCTCATAAAAACTCATGGCCAGGGCGCCTGGGTGGCTCAGTTGGTTAAGCAACTGCCTTCGGCTCAGGTCATGATCCTGGAGTCCCAGGATCGAGTCCCGCATCAGGCTCCCAGCTCCACGGGGAGTCTGCTTCTCCCTCTGACCTTCTCCTCGCTCATGCTCTCTCTCACTGTCTCTCTCTCTCTCTCTCAAATAAATAAATAAAATGTTAAAAAAAAAAATTAAAAAAAAAAAAAAAGAACTCATGGCCAAACCTCTATACCAACTATATTCCTTCTCATCTCTATTACGAAAAGATTTGCCACACAAGTACCTAAAACCTAACTCTCAAGGTTATAAAACTATACAGGAAAAATTCAGTTATACTAAAATTTCTTACATAGAAAATTCAGTGTAGAGCCACTTCCCCAGATACAATTATAAACCTGCCTGACATGACAGCCGGTGGTCAGCCTCTGCCCCCGACCAACCAACACCTGTCACACCTTATTCTAAAAACAACACAAGAACACCTGACTTGCCAAACACAAGCTTTCTTCCTTCCCTCATGGGGGCTAATGCACATTTTGCCTTTTTCGATCACTAGCTCACCACTCAGTAAATTTTATCTATGGTAATCTCTTTTGCAAAGTATATCCATGTCTCCTTTAGCCCAATTTTTTCTTTCTTTCAACTCCTAAAAAAATTATATTACATCTATTTTACAAAAAAATTTTAAAAGACATTTTCCTCTTTCTCACCTCATGTACTTATGGTTCCATTAATGAACCTAAGAAAACTCTGATCAAGGCTAGTGACACATCTGTATCAGGCAAAATTTAAAAGTTGTTAAGGTTTTAATCCACCTACACAAAATAATCAGTGTCACAGAGTCCCCTTCACAATCTCCATTATACTCTCACTGTACTCCTCATCCTGTAGAAAGCAAATCAGTTTTCCCCAACAGAACTTTTAAACTAGTCAAAATAGTGTTTTTTACAAGCTTCTTGCATTTGTTCCAATTATAGTCTGGTTAGTTACCAGTGTTGGAACAGTACCTTTTATCATTTTTCACAGCTGAAATACAGTAATGAAGGTACCTTAGGAATTAAGCAAACTTTATAGCCTTGTTTGGCAACCCAACCACCATTTAGACTAGAATTCTACAGAAACACAGCCTAAAGTCTGCCAAAGTTAGTTCAGGAATCTCAGAGAAAGACTTCTGATGAGTTTCAGAATCACTGCTTGCATCACCTTCACAAAAGGAACAATATGTGATCATAAAACAATGTAATCCTACACAGGAACTTTACATTCAAACTAATGGCTATTTACCTGTTTATGCGACAAAATAACATTTCAACCCTTGAAAAGAAAAACTATTTGAAAGACAAGTACAGCTTTCCTTTATTTCATCTTCCAGAAATTCAAAAAATTCACATTAAGATCATTCTTATTTTCACACTAACAAATTAAAGATAACACACATACATACAGTAATACCACCACCACCACCTAACTTTTTAAAATTCCTGATTACTGTTAACAGTCACTGAAATGAAGATACAGTGCTAACATATTCTCTTCATCAAAAACTATCAAAAAAATTTTTTAAGATTTTATTTGTTTATTTGATGGAGAGAGACACAGAGAGAGAGGGAACACGAACAGGGGCAGAGGGTGAGGTAGAAGCAGACTTCCTGCTGAGCAGGGAACCAATGCAATGCTCAATCCCAGGACCCCAGGATCATGACTGGAGCTGAAGAAAGATGCTAAACGACTGAGCCATCCAGGCACCCCAGAACCTATCAAAATTTTCATTTAGCATTATAAAAGATTCTAACCCAACAAGTAATTTTATTTTGATTTATTGATGTGACAAGCACAGCAGTCTTCTTTAAAAGAATTAGTTCTTTTTAAAATCCTATCACATCAATTTAAGGTCACGAAACAGATATGATTAAGGTTTTGTGGTCTTAAATTCACTTTAAGGGGCGCCTGGGTGGCTCAGTGGGTTAAGCCGCTGCCTTCGGCTCGGGTCATGATCTCAGGGTCCTGGGGGGAGCCTGCTTCCCTTCCTCTCTCTCTGCCTGCCTCTCTGCCTGCTTGTGATCTCTCTCTGTCAAATAAATAAATAAAATCTTAAAAAAAAAAAAATTCACTTTAAGTCTACAGCTTCATTCTATTAAGTGATCACTTACATACACACAACAGTAATTAAACAGACATGTATTATTTAATTTTAAATTGCAAAGCCCATTCACTTCCCCACCAATTTAATTGTCAAATTGCCTAACCAGAATTTGACCTTAGAATGTTAATTGTACATTAAATGGCAAGCCAGAAGCATGCCACTGAACATTTAGGCAACTTCCCAACATTTAAATGTCTTCTACCTAACCATAGCCATCTTTGTTTTATACGTTGCTTATACAGCAAATTTTCTACTATCTTCTTTTGTTTAAGCATGGTACTTGGTAAAACTTAGTCTATGGAAAAATCCTCAAATGACTCTAACTTTTTTTTTTAAGATTTTTTTTTTTTTATTATTAATTTGTCAGAGAGAGAGAGAGAGAGAGAGTGAGCACAGGCAGATAGAGTGGCAGGCAGAGGCAGAGGGAGAAGCAGGCTTCCCGCTGAGCAAGGAGCCCGATGCGGGACTCGATCCCAGGACTCTGGACTCTGGGATCATGACCTGAGCCGAAGGCAGCCGTCCAACCAACTGAGCCACCCAGGCGTCCCTAACTTTTTTTTAATTAAGGTAATTCATCTCAAATAAATCGTGAAGACCTGATAGTACCTACCATTAAAAAAAAAAAATCACAGATTCTCCAAAATTTCTCATTAAAATATGTGTGTTTATTTCTATTAACAGATATTAATAATTTTCAAATACAGATATTTCTGTTTCAAGACACCCCCTTCAACCAGAAAGATTCAGAGTATTATGTAAAGCTTAAAAATCAACACTATAAAAGCTGGGCAAGATCTAAGGCCCAGTGTCAGTTTCTAAATTCCTCCCTCCCATTCCACAGGATTAATGATATGTAATACAAATAACCAAGTGTATAATAAGATATAGAGCAAATTTATTGCACCCAACAATTAAAAATATAATTTAAACTGCTTACTTTGTTTAATATGTCAATGGTACAAATGCTATCATCATGGGCTTTGGGAAGCCTGTTTTACCAGACTGAACAGTGCTTTGCTATCTAGATCCCTAAAAAAAATAGAAAAACAATCTGAGGGGCAATTTTGAAGGGGCAGGGGATGGGAGGTTGGGGGAACCAGGTGGTGGGTATTAGAGAGGGCACGGATTGCATGGAGCACTGGGTGTGGTGCAAAAACAATGAATACTGTTACGCTGAAAATAAATAAAAAATTTAAAAAAAATAAAGGCGAAAAAAAAAGAAAAAAGAATAGGCAGATTAGAAACAAAAATCTCGTCAAGTAATGATTCTAACTGTCCAACTCCTAAGCATATGCTTAAACTTCAGATTTGCAACTTCTTTATCCGTTTCTGGTTTTGCCATCTTGTACTGCTCAGAAATTTGCGCATGCCTGTTTCTAAGCCTATGTATTGAACTACTACACCACCTTATCCTAAAATACATGGAAGTTTACTATGGTAGTTAAGAACATTCATCCAGGGCGCCTGGGTGGCTCAGTGGGTTAAGCTGCTGCCTTCGGCTCGGGTCATGATCTCAGGGTCCTGGGATCGAGTCCCACATCAGGCTCTCTGCTCAGCAGGGAGCCTGCTTCCCTCTCTCTCTCTGCCTGCCTCTCTGTCTACTTGTGATCTCTGTCTGTCAAATAAATAAATAAAATCTTTAAAAAAAAAAAAAAAAAAGAACATTCATCCAAGACAGACTTCTTAGCTCTGTGATTTTGCATAAATCACTTGACTGCTCTAAGACTCTCAATTTCCTCATCAAAAGTGTCTACCTCTCAGGGCACCTGGGTGGCTCAGTGGGTTAAAGCCTCTGCCTTCAGCTTAGGTCATGATCCCAGAGTCCTGGGATCAAGCCCCGCATAGGGCTCTCTGCTCCTTGGGAGCCTGCTTCCTCCTCTCTCTGCCAACCTCTCTGCCTACTTGTGATCTCTGTCAAATAAATAAATAAAAATCTTAAAAAAAAAAAAAGTGTCTACCTCTCAAGGTACTTGAAAGAATTAAATGAGGTAGTACACCTATGTTCATTTCATGGCAGGATTATTCACAAATGCTTAATTGTGTAAGCAACCCAAGTGTCCATTTACAGATGAATGGATACGAAAATGTGGTATACACTGGAATATTATTTAGCCTTTATAAAGGAAATTCTGATATATGGTACGATATAAATAAACTTCAAGGACATTATGCTAAGGATATATGTCAATCACAAAGAGACAAAATAATGCATGACTCCACTTAGAGTGGAATCCACCTAGAGGGACAAAAGTCAGAGAAACAGAAAGTAGAATGGTGGTTGCTAGGAGCTGGGGGAAGAGGGGAGTGGAAAACTATCATAGAATTTTAGTTTTGCATAATGGAAAGAGTTCTAGAGAGGAAAGGTAGTGATGTTTGCACATTATGAATGTATTTAATACCACTGATTTTGAAAATGGTTAAGATGGTAAATTTTATGTTATATATATTTTGCCACAATAAAAATCATTTTACTTTTTTTTTTTTTTTAACAGAGAGAGATCACAAGTAGGCAGAGAGGCAGGCAGAGAGAGAGAGAGGGAAGCAGGCTCCCCGCTGAGCAGAGAGCCTGATGCGGGGCTCGATCCCAGGACTCTGAGATCATGACCTGAGCCGAAGGCAGAGGCTTTAACCCACTGAGCCACCCAGGCGCCCCAATAAAAATCATTAAAAAAAAAAAAAAGAAAGAACTAGGGTGCCTGGGTGGCTTAGTTGATTAAGCATCTGCCTTTAGCTCAGGTCATGATCCCTGGGTCCTGGGACTGAGCCCCACATCAGAGTCTGCTCAACAAGGAGTCTTCTTGTCCCTCTCACTCTGCCCCTCCCCATCCCACTCATGCATACACTCTTTCTTTTTCTCTCAAATAAATAAATAAAATCCTTTAAAAAAAAAAAAAAGAAGAAGAAAGAAAGAAAGAAAGAGGAAGAGAATTAAGCAAGTTACCACATAAAGGGTTAAGAATAGTGCTTGGCACATGGTAATAAAATGTCAGCTACTGGGGCACCTAGATGACCCAGTCAGTTAAGCGTCCAACTCTTGGTTTCAGCTCAGGTCATAATTTCAGGGTTGTGAAATCAGTCCCACGTTGGGCTCTGCCCTCAGTGTGAAGTCTGCTTAAGATTCTTTCCATTTCCCTCTGTCCCTTTCCCAGCTTGCATGCTCTCTCTCTAAAATAAATAAATAAAATCTTTTTTTAAATGTCAGCTATTGTTATTACATCTAAGGAAATATAGTACCTAAAGCTGGGTATCATTATTATTAATGCTACAACTAGTATTTTATAGAATTCAAAAAAGAACTGAGGTTATTGACAAAACAAACCTTGGATAGGACAGAAAAGATTAGTTTAAAAACTTTGTAGACAGGAAGAAAGACAACCCTTCTAAGGAAAGAAGTGAGAAATGAATAAATGCACAAACTCTGAAATGTAAAATAAATAAATATAGGTTACCCACAGCCCACAAACTCAAGCTTATCAGCATATTTACAAAAGGCTGACAGCAACTACAATAGTTACTTAATTCATTTTTTCATGAATAGGTGTCACCCAGTTTTAAAAAATCAGAAGGTATACTACTTGAGTGAGCAAGAACTCAAATTAAAATCCTGAATCAGGTGGATCTCTCAATCTGTCTAGGAACTTGTTTTCAAAAACACTAGAATGATAAAAACAAACCAGAGCCTAAAATACCCCACTGTATTTTAACAGTCTCATAAGATTTACTGACAATAATGGTACATATAAATATACAATAACTCCAAAAGCTATTGTATAAAATAGAAAAATCATGTTTGATTCTATAATCTAGCTCATTAAAACAAAAGTTAGTAACAGCATAAATTAAATTATAATTAAACCTACTGAGGTTCATATGTCCCTTACCAATGCCCCTCACCAAAAAACATAATTATTATAAAATAAGAGCTGACTGACAAAGTCCCCTGCTATGTACAAGTTTACAAAATCAACTAATTAACAGAGTTTAGGTAAATCCAACAGGTAGAATATCAAAGCATAACTTTCAACTAGTGAAAAAACTATCAAATCAGGACCAGCAATATGCATCTTGCTAACTGCCACTTCAGTGGACTAAAGTATGTTCCCTCCTCCTTTCCACCAAACTATAAAGAAGTAGAAAATTATGGAATCTTAAAAGGGTGGAAGGGTTCTTACATCATCCCACTTCCCCCAAGTAGCAGGTGCACATATGATAGCACACATACACATTTACCCCACCTCCAGCCCTGCAACAATCCTTATAGCACTTAAGGCATAAGAAAAACCAGGTTGGATTCAAATGCAAGTAAATGCAAGTAAAAACAAAAAGTATTTATACAGACACATCCATCTTATCTTGTATTACCTCCTCCAGTTCATATATGTCTAAAAATAAAGTACACAATAACAGTCACTTTACATAAACAGTAACGTGATTTACACTTCTATAGCAAGAAGCTTCTACCTCAAAAACTAGATTAGAATTTAATATAGGTATTTTTAATACTTACTAAGTTCACTTAATTTTGTTTCTCAATGGTCACCTAAAGTACAAAATGTAAGCACTCCAAAACAATAAGTGGACACAAACACAGCTGAAAAAAATCAATTTCTTCAAATCCTCAAAAGCAATACAGTTAGAAGACAAAATCTTATGACACATCTTAAAGATTTAATATGAAGAAAGTTAGCTACTTATTAAAAATGAGCTGCCATTTAATTAGAAGTTTTTAAAATATTTCCTACACTAACAAATATGATTTTTTTTGTCATATTAAAAAATAAAAGCTCACCAACTGATAATTAGGTATAGGTTGTTGAACATCCTGAAAAAAAGGATTAGAGTCCTGCTACTTAACATGTCCTTAGACTAGTAGCACAGGCATTGCCTGGGAACTTCTTCGAGAGGCAGAATCTTGGGCCTCACCCCAGACTTACCTAATCAGAATTTACATTTTAACAAGATCCCCAGGTGATTCATGTGCACAATAAATGATGTAAAAAGCTGGGTTAAACAACTTCTAACCACCCTTAACACTCAAATTGCAAACAAAAATAGAAAAGCCAAACAGTGTGTCATTCAAAGCCCTTGTTTCTTTGTTGATCTTCTCCTTGGATGACCAGTTCACTGCTGTGAGTGGGGTGTTAAAGTCCCCTACTATTGTTTATTAATTGGTTTATATTATTGCCCGCTCCCACGCTGGGGACATAGATATTTACAATTGTTAGATCTTCTTGTTGGATAGACCCTTTAAGTATGATACAGTGTCCCTCTACATCTCTTACTATAGTCCTTGTTTTAAAATCTAATTTGTCTAATTATAATAATTGCTACCCTAGCTCTCTTTTGAGTTCCTTGAGTGTGGTAAATGGGTCTCCACCCCCTCACTTTCAGTGTGGAGCATATGGATGGTTCTTGCTTTTTTATCCAATCTAATACCCTGTCTTTTGGTTGGAGCATTCAGCCCAATTACATTCAGAGTAACTATTGAAAGATATGAATTTAGTGCCACTATATTGCCTGTAAAGTCCCTGCACCTCTGTAGATTGTCTCTGTTACTTTCTGGTCTATTTCGCTCTTAGGGTCTTAGGGTCTCTCTTCACTTACAGAATCCCCTTAATAGATCTTGCAGGGCTGGGTTGGCAGTCACATATTCTTTCAGTTTCTGTCTGTCCTGGAAGCTCTTTATCTCTCCTTCCATTCTGAGTGGTAGCCTTCCTGGATAAAGTATTCTTGGCTGCATGTTCTTCTCATTTAGTACCCTGAAAATGTCTTGCCAGCCCTTTTTGGCTTGCCAGGTCTCTGTGGATAGTTCTGATGTTATTCTGATGTTCCTCCCTCCATATGTAAGAAACCTCCCCTCCCTAGCCATCTTTATTGATTTGGGGAGACTTTTTGTTGATTTTTGGGATTTCTCTGCCTCCTGGACATGAATGCTTGCTTCCTTCACAAAATTAAGGAATTCTCAGCCACGATTTGCTCAAATATACCTTCTAGCCCTCTCTCTCTCCCCACCCTCTCTAGGATCCTGATAAATCTGACATTGTTCACTTCAAGGAGTAATTAAATTCTCAAAGCCTTTCTTCATGGGCTATTAGTTATCCTTCTCTCTTTTCCTCAACTTCCTTTCTTGCCATCAGCCTGTCCTCTAGATGACTTATTCTCTCTTCTACCTCACTGACCCTTGCTATTAGGGCATCCAATTTAGACTGCATCTCACTCATAGCATTTTTAAGTTTGGCCTTACTAGATCTCACTTCCCCCCTTAGAGATTCTATATTGTCATTTATGCTTTTTTCAAGTCTAGCTATTAACTTTATAATTGTTATCCTGAATTTCCATCTCTGATATCTTACTTATATCCGTATCAATTAGCTCTACAGCAGAGAACACTGTCTCTGGTTCTTTCCTTTGTTGTGAAATGGGTAGAAGACATGAACAGACACTTTTCCAAAGAAGACATACAAATGGCTAACAGACACATGTAATAATCTTCCACATCACTTGCCATCAGGGAACCTCAAATCAAAACCACAAGACTACAGTTGAGGTTCTTGAGCTGCTCATGGCACTTCCCGAGGAGCTGCTCTGCCTGCCCTGTGATGCCCCGGTTAAACACATGTCAGATATGTACAAGCACCTGACAGTCCCTCAGCCAGACCCAGCAGCCACAGAGGTCCTGGCACCCGGAGCTGAGGATGCCAGGACAAGCTCCCAGGGGCAAGAAGAGGCCAGCCAGGCCACACCATGCTCCGGAGAATGCCCATCCCAGTGAACCAAGGTCTGCTTGGCAAGCAGCTGGGGTCGGCCCCTGAACCCATTCTTAGTGCCCCTGGAATTTCTGGGCCAGAGAGCCAGCCCTGCAAGGTGAAGGCCCAGCAGATGGAGGACACACCAGACATCTGTGAGCCCCCTGGCCCTCAGTGCTGCCTGGGCTGGCCCTAGGTGGGCAGGAGGGGTGGCCTTTAAGAAAACTGACATGGCAGAGGTGTCTGAAACCGAGGCACAGTCATACAGAGGTTTGGCCACAGAACTGAGGTGGGGGAGCCAGTCCTCCCCTCCAGTTCCTGTCCCTTCCAACACCCTGTATCCTATGTCCTATAATTAAAGTTCTTGTCAATCAAAAAAAAAAACTAAACAAAACAAAACCAAAAAAACCCATAATGAGATACCACCTTACAACAGTTAGAATGGCTAAAATTAATAAGAGCGGAAACAGCAAATGTTGGCAAAGATGTGGAGAACAGGGAACCCTCTTACACTGTTGATGGGAATGCAAGCTGGTATAGACACTCTGGAAAACAGTATGGAGGTTCCTCAAGAAGTTAAAAATAGAGCTACCCAATGACCCAGCAATCGCACTATATGGATGTTTACCCCAAAGATACAGATGTAGTGAAAAGAAGGGGCACATGTACCCAATGTTCATAGCAGCAGTGTACAAAACAACCAAACTGTAGAAGGAGCCAAAATGTCCTTCAACACATGAATGAATAAAGAAGATGTGGTTCATGTATATAATGGAATATTACTCAGCCATCAGAAAGGATGAATACCTACCATTTGCATTGCCATAGATGGAACTAAAGGGTATTATGCTAAGTGAAATAAGTCAAGTAGAGAAAGACAATTATCATATGGTTTCACTCATATGTGGAATATAAGGAATAGTACAAAGGATCATAGGAACAGGGAAGGAAAACTGAATGGGAAGAAACCAGAGAGGGAGACAAACCATGAGAGACTCCAGGAAAAAAACCTGAGGATTGAGGAAAGGGAAGTGGGTCAGGGATGGGATAACTGGGTGATGGACATTAAGGCAGGCACATGATGTAATAAGCACTAACTATGAATCTAATGAATCACTGAACGTTATATCAAAAACTAACAATGTACTATATGTTGACTAACTGAATTTAAAAAAAGAGCCAAGCAGATAAAATCAAACAAAAAAATTGAAAATTTTTTAAAACATGGAAAAAAGGAACTTTCACAAAACTGCTTGTCCAAAAGTTACATTCGAGTAGATTTTTTCCTCTCTTATTAGTTATAGAAATATTCTTTTTTTTTTTTTAAAGATTTTATTTATTTGCCAGAGAGAGAGAGAGAGCGCAAGCGAGTACACACAAGCAGGCAGAGAGGCAGGCAGAGGCAGAAGCAGGTTCCCTGCAGAGCAAGGAGCCCGATTCGGAACTCGATCCCAGGACCCTGGGATCATGACCTGAGCCAAAGGCAGCGGCTTAACCCACTGAGCCACCCAGGCGTCCCAGTTATAGAAATATTCTTAATACTAACTCAAGTAAAAGGAACAAAGAGGACTATGAAAGAAAAAGAAAAAGACTATGCAAATGACAAGTTAATCCCAAACACTCTAGTTTTCTAGTTTTCACATTTTATATTATGCAACTTTTGAAACTCACTATATTATCTAGACTAACTGAATTAACGCTAATATAATCTACTTTTAGTAAAAGCTTTCACTGAGTCCCGAAAAAGGTTTACCTAATAGCCCTTGAATGATAACTAAAAATAGGAAATAAAATGTTGAGGGAATGACTGAGGAGGGGCTAATTACTATAGGGTCTTCCAGGACCCTCTGCAGGGTAACCCCTTGGGGATATCTTGGTGATGTCAGCTGTGACACCACTCATTTTCTTATACTCTTTCACTCACCAAAGTTTAGTCTGCTTCCCCTTCCACAGCAAATGTTCATTTCCCTGCCTTCTAAATCACCTTGGAAAATATTCTCTTAAAAAAAAAAAGAGAGAGAGAGAGAGGGAAAGAAAATACTCTTACCACTGTATTTCAAACACAGCTCTTTTAAGTCCCTCAAAAGCCACCGGGCTAACCAACTGACTCAGCAATTTCAAATGGCCTTAAACTTCAAGAAGACTGAGATAAAGGAGATAAAGGATCCCCTACCTTACAAATTCCTAAGAATAATTCAAGAAGTAGGAGTTGACATTAATGCAAAATTTAAATCAGAGATTCAAGGCTTAGCAAACATTAAAACTCTGACATATTTAAAAATATAAACGAAAGATTTAACCCAGGCACCACGACTAACAATTCTCTTCCTTTGGTCTAAGCACCTACCTCCCCAGTGACCAGAAGTTAAATAAATTCTGGATTTATCACCAATTATTAGTCAGCACTGACCAGCTCAGGCTGTTTCCCTTCTCTTGCCCATATTACTCAACCTTCAGTAGTCATCCTCCTTCTAAGAACCCTATGTTCCCATGCCATGCCATTTACATGCAATTGCATTTCATATTGTGCAATGTATTCCCATGTATTCCCATGTTAACAGAGCAATTAGAGTTTGACCCATTTAAGGACATGAACCAGGTTTTGGGGGGTTTTTTTTAAGATGTTATTTTTAAGTCATCTCTGCAACCAACATGAGGCTCAAACTCACAAGCCCAAGCTCAAGAGTCACAAGCTCTACTGACTGAGCCAGCCAGGCACCCCATGACCAGGTCTTAAATTTTCTTTTTTTTAAATATGTACAAACTAATTTTCCTCTCAAAACTTTGCGACTGAAAGTGGCCACACATTTAAATATTTTATTTGGTAGTTTCAAGTATATAGTCGGAACAGCTATCATTTAAAATATGTCAAAAATTAGAAATTGTCTTTAAAGCAAGCAACATCTTCTTTTTATTTTCATATTATTTCTACTAGAACAATGAATATTTGTTATTTATTTTAGCAAAACAGAAAGACCTAATCTATAATGATTTATTTTTAACACACATATTATACTTTACCATAAAGATCCTCAAGTATTAATTTTAAATTTACAAATGGGCTAACAGCACAACTAAGTATTTTTAGGAAAGACATGCACATAGAGAAAATGTAGTAAGTAAAATTATATCTAAGTGCACCAGTTCTAAATTATTTTTAATTTCTCCATTTATTAGTAAATAATGCTTAATGGATCACACTATTAGAAATTAACTGGTTTCCACTAGTCTCTGTTCATGTTCACATAAAAGTATCAGGAGATATTCTAGATGCACCAATCTGAACAGCTAAATACTAAATATAAGAAGCTAAATACTACTGAGGCAACAAAAATAAATATAATATAGACCCATAATATTAAGGCAACTACCAAGGCCAGATCACAGAGGAGATTCACTATGCAGTTGCCTGAAGTTATAATTTGAGTAGCAATTTTATTTGTTATAGTTACATACTGTATTCTGTACCTCCAGCCACAAGTTATATCATCAGGCTAATACAAGACATAAAGGGCTTAAATGCCATTCCAAATAATTCATGGAGATAAAATTTGGTTCTCTGCCCATGCAGAAGTATTTGAAAAATTAAATTTTCTAAATTCCAAAGTGTTACTGAAATAAAATTTGTCCAAGAAAGCTCACCTGCCAGCAAAAATATTAGCAATACCAATAACATTAGAGCTGGGCTAAGAGCCAGAGACGCTGTGTACTAGGATGGGTTGCCTATAAAATCTTCAAATCAGACTTCACAATTTTAAAAAGAGCTGTCAGAATTACTTACTTTCAATTTCTTTAACTAGTTCACAGATACTAATGCAAACTTTTGGAAACCAAATTACCAGAAACATGCAAAAACTGAATATAGTTCCCCAAGAAAGTAAAAATACTATATACAATTTTTAAAGGAAAAAAAAATATGATCATAGAAATTTCTTCCTAAAATATAATTAGAGCACATATGTCAAAATCACTATTCTTCACATACCACATACAAGTCAAATGACTTTTCTATCCTCGGACCATAAATTTCACCATCTAAAATAAATAAAGGAGCTATCTTCCAGCCTAAGTTTTTCTATTAGACTCCTTTGCTCCCAACACAAACAACTAAGAGCAAAAAGCCCACATGGAATAAAAGAAAATCTTCACATCACTCTGGGATTCCTAAATACAAACATTGTAGTCTTCTGAAGCAGACAAAATAGTTTCAGGGATTTTAATCTTATTTACAAAAATACTTCCAAAATGACACTCTATAGTCAACTACAAATATAATTTAGATGCAGTGCAGAAAAGAATATGTCAACATTATCGAAACTACTATGTTCTCAATATCCTTGTATACGTGAACCCCCTAATCCTTACTAAATTCTTAGTAATCCCAAACTAATATTTTAAGTTCTTCTACTGCTTTACAAAAGCAAGCTGAATTAAATGGTCCTCTGCTGCCATCTAGTGAAGTCATAAAAATACCAAAACTAAACCAAATGGGACAGGAAAAAATACTTTCAGGTATGAATCTGTTCAATAAATCATTAAAATATACTTAGCTCAGAACACAATCCTTAAAATATCTCTGCAAAAAGTGCTACAAAAACATGTAATACACTGAAAGTTTTTTACTTTAAAAAAGATTTATGTATAGTCCCATAAACATAGTCTACAGCATACAGAATATAACAATAATTATAATGAACTATCAGATGAATAATTACACATATGAAAAAGTTATCTAGAATAACACTATCACAGTACTGTTATAAAGGCAAAATTTTCAGAATAATCTAAATTTCTAACCACACAGAATTTGTCAAATAAATTATGGTACACTTATACAATGAAATATAGAGATCCAATATGAGTCCTTTTCCTCCCAAGACACTATCAAAATAACCAAAAAAAAAAAAAAAATTTTTTTTTTACATACATACATAGCCATCTGGTGATTTTAAAAATATGACAAGTCCACAAATTCTCTGACACTCTCCCCCACCCCCTTCAAGAAGTGGAACTTAGGGGCACCTGGGTGGCTCAATGGGTTAAAGCCTCTGCCTTCGGCTCAGGTCATGATCTCAGGGTCCTGGGATCAAGCCCCACATCAGGCTCTCTGCTCAACGGGGAGCCTGCTTCCCTCTCTCTCTCTGCCTGCCTCTCTGCCTACTTGTGATCTCTCTCTCTGTGTCAAATAAATAAAAAATCTTTAAAAAAAAAAAAAAAGAAGTGGAACTTAATTTCCCTCCCCCCTTCAGTGAAGGCTAGATTTGTATCTCACTTCCAACAAACAGAATATGGCAAATGTGATTGTATGTCATTTTTGAGATTAGATTATAAAAAAACTACTGCTTCCATCTTGGATATCTTGGGAGTAACTACTCTCTCTCTGATCACTTGCTCTGTGGCGAAGCTGGCTGCCATGTGGTGAAGATAGGCAGCTATAGGGACCCACTTGGAATCCCAGAGTTAGTATGATTATTTTTAAGCTGAAGACATTTGAGATTCAACAGATGCAGAATGAAGCCTCCTCTGAGCTTCCCTTATCCGACTAAAAGCAGAAACTTCTGGGAGTGAAGCTGCCATAAACTCCCTCTTCAGAGAAGCTTCATTCCCAAGGAGAATAAGTGAACCGGTCTTAAATCCTCTGGATGGGAATAGGGGGCAGATTTACAGCCATGAGGAAGACAAAAAAGACCACTCATGCCAGCATAAATAAACATTATTATAAACTTTCTTATTCCCCATTTTTCCCCTAAAAACCCATTTGCCTTTCTCAAAGAAACCCTTTTGTTCTTCCTGTAGCACTCTTTCCTTTCCCACTCCTTTCCTCTATTAAGTTAGGTATATAAACCCCCAATTTTAATCTCTTAGCAAGCTACTTCTTTCATGAACTCGCATATGCATATGAATAAATTCTGTTTTTCTTTCAGGTCTTTTGTCAGTTTAATTCACAGGCCCCCAAACAATGACTCCAGAGGATAGAAAAAAAAAGGTCCCCCCCCTCCACAGCCTATAGACAGACCCAAAGGGCAAGGAATGGAGGCTTTAGGCCAAGAGCCAGTGAAGAACTGAGACCTGCCATCAACCACAGGAGTGAGCTCAGAAGTGGAGCTTTGAGGTAACAGCAGGTTGTAAAAGTTTGAAGGCAACCTCATAAGAGCTAGAACCACCCAACTAAACTGCTTCCAAAATCTATGAGATAAAAAGTGTTTCTTGTTTTAAACTGCTAATTTTGAGAGTAACTTTGAGGTAATTTGTTAGGTAGCAATAGATAACTAATGTAACACACGACAATGAAGATAAGGGAAGAAGGGAAGAGAATCAGTAGATGAACTATTTCAATAAATTTCTGGTCAACAAGAAATAGATTGAGAGAATCACTTCTTGGCCTTTCGGCTAAGATCAAGTGAAGCAATAGACTGAGAAGTCCCAAGAACCACTGCACAGAGGTTAATCCTTCCCAATAGTCTAAATAGTTCCAGTGAAAACATTTTAAGTGTTTTCACTATTTCAATTCAACCACAGACTTAAGAAAAAAATTTTTAAAGGGACACCTGGATGGCTCAGTCAATCAAAATTAAGCGTCTAAAACAGAAAAAAAAAAAAAAAATTAAGCGTCTGTCTTCGGCTCAGGTCATGATCCCAGGGTCCTGGGATCCAGCCCCAAGTCCTGCTCCCTGCTCAGCTCAGCCTACTTCTCCCTCTCCCACTCCCCCTGCTTGTGCTCTCTCTCTCTCACACATGCACTCTGTGTCAAGTAAATAAAATCTTCCCAAAAAAATTTTTAACTATGTTTATCAAACAGCATATAAATGTAAATGAAGTTGACAATATTAAAGTTAGAGTTGACATAATAGGTAGGTGAAGACAAGGGAACTCTAAAGTCCTCACCTTACAATATGAAAAGTCAACAAACACTATACAGGGGTTATCAGAAGAGTGAAGGTAGGATTAAAAACAAAGGCTTGGGGGCGCCTGGGTGGCTCAGTGGGTTAAGCCGCTGCCTTCTGCTCGGGTCATGATCTCAGGGTCCTGGGATCGAGCCCCGCATCGGGCTCTCTGCTCAGCGTGAAGCCTGCTTCCTCCTCTCTCTCTGCCTGCCTCTCTGCCTGCTTGTCATCTCTCTCTGTCAAATAAATGAATAAAAAAATCTTAAAAAAAAAAAAAAAAAAAGGCTTGGGGCTCCTGGGTGGCTCAGTGGGTTAGAGCCTCTGCCTTCATCTCAGATCACGGTCTCAGGGTCCTGGGATAGGCCCTGCATCGGGCTCTCTGCTCAGCGGGGAGCCTGCTTCCCCTTCTCTCTCTGCCTGCCTCTCTGCCTACTTGTGATCTCTCTCTCTGTCAAAATAAATAAATAAAATCCTTTTTTTGTAAATAAATAAAAATTTTAAAAAAATAAAAACAAAGGCTTGATCACTAAAGAACTAACAAGAATAGTATAACCAGGATGAGAAACCAGAAGGAAAGGTAAGCACAAAGATTTTGGTTGAGCTACATCTTCCATGACCACTCTAAGAACTCACCTAAAGTTGATTAATAAACAGAGATATAATCATATTATTCAGAGATCTAGGGATAAGCACAGAATAAGTAAAAAATAGAAAGGGTTAAAAGTGCTTGCCTTTAGTGAGTAGGACTGACAGAGAGAAGGAAGGAATGGGGAAAGGTTCTAGTCCTCTACATTATAAGTTTTCCAGTACTATTTTTTTTAACCATGAGCAAGTATGACCTTAATAAAGAAATAGTTTCATTTTTAGTCACCTACAAGAAAAATGTTTAATGAAATGGAAAAATATTTTGGATGGATTAAGTAAAAACAGCAGATTACTAACCTATAAATCACAGATACTAAACAGTTTATGTTGAAAACATAGTTCACCTAATAAAAGCTCCATTATAGCAGGAATCACTGTAATAAATTTCCAGAACCTAGAATGGTACTTGGCACATAAACACACTGAAAAATACTGGGGAATATTTTCATTTAACTAAACAAAATAATATATGTAAGAGAGGAAGGTCTAAAAGCATACACACCAAAATCAAAGCAGCAACCATCTCTTAACTGGTGAAGATTACAGATGCTTTTCATTTTTGTCCTTTTCCTTATCTTCATTTTCTAAATTTTCTATAATTAATACAAATTACTTTTATAGTGGGGAAAAACACTTTTAAAAACCCTACTGGTGCTCGCTTCGGCAGCACATATATTAAAAACACTACTGTGTTTTCGTTATTACAAAATCAGAATCACAAGACAAAAAGATATTTTTACTGAAATATTAAGTCCAAATTAGAAAAAGTCACAACTACTAATTATGGAAAAGGTTTCGTAAGGTAGAGACATATTCATTGATCTTGACCTAATTAAGAGGATTTGAAAGCTTTCAGCATAATGGAATACTGAAAAATTGTTATTCATTGCACAAATCAGGTAATTAGTTCCAATCCTTGTAAACAAATCTCATGAATCTACCAGTTCTATAGATAAGAAGCCTCTCTTGGTTATTTTAATTAGTTACTCTCAGATTAAGTAGCTCTGTTCATAGTGAGAATATAGAATGTATCTTTACCAGACTTCAAAGCATAAAATCAAATGATATATTCATTTGCACTAATTATCATGAACGTAACAGGTTATGCTTTTTAGAACTTCATAGCCACACAAATTAAATATGTAAAATACTATATCCTTTTAAGCAGTCCTCCATCAGAGAGTAATACCACATCCACTTGCTCAGATTTGCTTTGATCTGGGATAAAATTTAAAAGCCACTTACAATGGTTTGGGCAATACCATGTATCAAAAAGACACAAACACACAAAAAGACACAAATCATTTTGATTTTTATAAAGCAATGAGTCTTCATAAAAAGAGAAGATCAAAAGACATATTCCAAAGGTTTGTTTTATTTTGCATTTATTCCTGACATGGCTGATTACTTCCAATTTTCATTTGTGTATAATGTGCATTCTTTAAAAATAGATTATAATTCCTTCAACAATTTTTCACAGCTTCACAAAGAGGAACAGATTTTTTTCCCTTTTATATCCAAGCTAGTATTTGCCATTTCTATAATCATACATAATAGACTAGAGCACTTGAGCAAATAACCAGTCCTGAAAAATATGATGGAATTGTGAAAAAACAAGTATGAAATCCATTTAACAGTTCACCTAACAGACAGCTCTAGAGCTAAAATAGGGGTAGAGGGCAAATGTTCTTCAGTCTGGTCAGTAGCACTCTTCAATACTAAATAATAAATGTGTTAGGATCTCTTGTTTAAACCACTTTCAAAATTTCAAAACCAGGTTGCCTGGGTGGCTCAGTGGGTTAAGCCTCTGCCTTCGGCTCAGGTCATGATCTCAGGGTCCTGGGATCGAGCCCCACATCAGGCTCTCTGCTCAGCAGGGAGCCTGCTTCCCTCTCTCTCTCTGCCTGCCTCTCTGCCAACTTGTGATCTCTCTCTGTCAAATGAACAAATAAAATCTTTGAAAAAAAAATTTCAAAACCATCTAGGACATTACACTCCTAAAATCACAATGAGCACTCATATTTCATATGGAATACCAAGTAATGCTCCTTAGTAGCTCTTTGGTACCTCTCTTGAATTTATTCTGTTTTGTACTGTTCACAGTTTTATGATAACTCTTGTATCTTAAAGCTGCTTCAGGGTAGGAATTCTATTTTGTTTTCCTACAGTGTATTGTATTGTCTCTAACACCTTCTAGGGCCTATACTCACTTAATAGTTACCAATAAAGCAAAAAAATATTATTTCTGCAAACATATTTATTCTCCCATTAAGTGAACGCAGCAATGCCATTCCAATTACCATCACAAAGCAATATGAGGAAAAATGATAAAGTTTTTCTATAGGTTGCTTGTAATAGAATAGTACGTATCATATCCCATTTATGAAGGATCAGGCAGAGAGGGAAGAAGGTAGCAGATAGGTAGATGAACGCAGACAATGTCCATAGGAACCAAACATCCAACTCTTAACACTAATTATCCCAAGGAGTAGGATAAAAGTTCTCATAAGAAGAACTTTTAATCTCCCTATATAATGTTTTATAAGGCAGACAACATCAGAGTAAGTATAAACTAAGGCAAAAATGCATCTATAAGAATAAAACAGTAAAAATAACCAAAGAGATATTGAAAAAAAAAGAGTAATGAAGACATCACCTGGCAATATAGAAATACAGTACAGTGGTAAATATCCTAGGTGTGCATTAAACTGCCAGTCCTGTTACTTAAATAACCTTATGGGTTTGGAGTACTTACTTACCTTCATGTGCTTCATTTTCCTAATTCATAAAACCAGGATACTAACAGTATCTACACTGCATAGAGTATGTGCATTAAATGAGATAGATACTCTATGAAAAGTGCTCAGAACAATGTCTAGTATATGTAAGTGCTCAACAAGTGTTACCTGTTAAAAAAAAACTATTGCTAAAAAAATGTTACTATAGGCCAAAATACACAATAAACTCCAGAAACCACATTAACATAAGAAAGAAAAAAAGCACTAATTAAAACAATAACAATTTGGGATGCCTGGGTGGCTCAGTTGGTTAAGCCGCTGCCTTCGGCTCAGGTCATGATCCCAGCGTCCTGGGATCAAGTCCCACATCGGGCTCCTTGTTCTATGGGGAGCCTGCTTCTCCCTCTGCCTCTGCCTGCCACTCTGTCTGCCTGTGCTCGCTCTCTCTCTCTCTCTGACAAATAAATAAATAAAATCTTTAAAAAAAAAAAAATAAAAAAAATAAAACAATAACAATTTGATTGTCAACTTGACTTTTATGAAAGTCCCCCCCCCCAAAAAAAGAAAGAAACTACCCAAAATTGCCAAGGATGCAGTGAAATGGGCTCTTTTAGGCAATGATGATATTTGGGGAGTACCACACAGCCTTTACAAAATATATCGAGGACTTCAGAAGTTTCCATACTCTTTATCTAAGTACTTTAAGTATCGAAGTACTATATTTATCATAACCGGCACAAAGATGGATATAAGAAGATCATTACAGTTGTTTCTAACACACACAAAAAAAAGGTCTAAATGTCTCAATAGAAAGCAAATAATTTTATCTTGACAGCAATTGAGCAATAATTTTAAAAGTATACTTTAAAAATGGAAAATGTTCATGTTAAGATAAAAATTATATAAAAATAATCATACAGCTTAGTTCTAATTTTGGCATATAGTAAATGTTCAACAAATACCTATTGACCATACGAATAAACTAAGAAACAAAGTCGTCTCTTTATCCTATATTATTTCCTTTCATGTATTTGGGCCCTATAGCCTAGCTCTATTTTAAAATATATATACTTAGAAATGTTAACCAAAAAAATGATTTTTTTTAATATTTCAAAGTTCCAGATGTTTGCTACCCCTAGAATATGGACAACTGCAAATTCTACCTTGGGGCTGCACCTATATTTGCAACAGGTTTTACCTGCATCTGTTAAGCTGTAAGAGTTCTCTAGCCAGATTTGGTAACAGGTATTGAATTTGCTTGATTTTTATTTTTAAGTACCACTTCAGACACAATATCTCTATTAATTAGGAATAACTCGTATATTTAGCATTTAATCAAAGAAGCTAATACTTAAAGGATTTTTTTATCCATTAGTAAATCCTAAGGATATGACTAGCTGGTATCTATTTCAAAAGTTGGGTTTTGAGATACTAGTTTTATTGACCAATACCTACTTTTCTTCTTGTACAGTAACTATACCAGACCCTAAGAGAATTGTGAATGGACTCTAGGAAACAAAATGTTGCTTCCCATGTAAAAATAGTTTTCCAAGAAGTCTTTAGCTATGACAACAATAACTAATGTCCACTGAATACCGTACTAAGCATTTTATATGTATGCCCTTTCATCAATTAATGATCAAATTATCAGCCGTATCCTCAACTCAATGGCTGGCTAAACATTACTCTGATTCAGAGCACTGATTTCTATACTGTATTCCACAGGGTACTAAGAGCAGTAGCTTCCAAACCTGGCGAGAAATCAGAACCAACTCAGATGCTTTTCAAAGCAGATTCACATTCACCAAGCCAAGCAAGGCCTACTGAATTTGTACCTCTGAATTCTTTTTAATAAAAGTAACCTATATGGTAATATAATCGTGATGGTAATGTGAACCAAACACCTAGTGGTGTTTGGGGCTTGTTGCCCTAAGAAGTCCCACCATGACATGAGAGACCACCACGTGCAACCCCACACCTCTCCAGAAATGTGCAACAACAAAAGTGGTACCACTTTGACTTATTTTATATAGTGGGGCTCCAAGAAAGAGTTGGGCTTAAAGAAGGAGTAAAATGAGCTCCACTTTCTTTTTAACCAATTTACCATCAGATATAAACTATAGCTTCAGATCATTAAACAGTGTTTCTGACTGACCTCAATCACTCTTCGTTAGTTTCCCTTCTCCATGATCAGAGAGAAACACAGGAGTCAGCATTATTGTGTCCGCTCCCCAGCACCCCCAAGCTACAAAAAAACTGGCCTGGCTTCCTCCCAGTAGGTTCCAATGAAACTACTGTAAAAAACAGGGCTGGAGTCTCTAAGTGATGTAATCTGCTGTACATCCTAAGGGTTTCTGCTTACCACCAGAAGTATGATGCTAAACATTTAGCAAGCCCCAAGATTAGTCATCTGTATAATAAGAAAAGGCAACCATAAACCAAATTTTAAAAGCCCAAATACTAGAACATAGAATAAAGAGAAAAGCTACAGAACAGAAGACCAGAGTTGTATTGCTGATTTTGCCACTATCTACTTGTACAATTGAAGCAAATACCTTATTTTTCTGGATTCTGGCCCCTTAGACACTTACATAAAACTCTAAGTTTCTCTCAAACAGTTCTAAAATTTTAAATCCTTTCCAGGTATAACTTTATATATTAGTAAGTCTCTAAATATTAAATATGATGTATGGCTACAATTAATACTTATTAGTAAATAAATGATAAATTCTTATTAATTCCAATATTCAAAGTTCTTATGCTATATAAAGAACAATTTGCTTGGCAGTCAAAAGAAAAACAGAACTAAAAAGAGAAATTTATATTTGCTCTAATCTCTTCCCTCAAGTGGAACTGAAAAACAGCTAAGTGAACAAATCCAAATTAAAGTAGTATACACATAACTTAATTGATCATAATTTGACTTACTCATTCTGTTCCTAAATAGCATAAAACGTATTTTGGTTTTGTTTGTAGTTCACTGAAAATTATTCCAGAGACATCTGAAACCTCTTTAATATTCTTCTCAGCATGTACGACTTTTCTGGTCTAGAGTCTCATTACCTTATCCTCCTGTTCCTGTCTGAACATTCAGCCCCAGTCATTAGAATAAACATCTGCTACAAACATCATTAATGAGATACATATCAAGGGATCCAAGCAAGCTACCAACTACCTGGGGTAATTACACTGTTCTGAATAAGAATCATTATAGCAGCAAATACAGAAGCTACCTGAACATATCATTATAATTAGTTTATCCATACAAAAGCCATTTCTATAAGTCACTAAGTACATTATCAGGACATATGTAGCATGACCATACATGGAGTTCTCTATTATAACAAAGGCATGGGATGTGATTTTTATGGGGGAAAAAAAGGCTTAATTTTCCTTTCAAATTTATATATTTCATTAATTACTTACATAAAACATCTTGCCAAAGTACCAGGGGCTTACCAATGACTTACTATAAACAGAAGAAAAACTTATTTCAACTCTTATAATTTACTGAAGCAAATTTTAAAACAAAAATAGTTTTATATTAAACTTGTGTTTTCCTCACCTTTATACTTTATTAAGAAGAAAGGAAGGCACACTTAAGATGTAAGATAGTCTTTTAAGGAGAATGTATTCGATCGTGGATTGTGAAACTTTGATCCAAAGGCCCACCATGGCCTGCTACCTGCTTTTGTAAATAATGTTTTATTGGAACACAGCTATATTCATTTGCTTATGTAAGAACACCAGAATATAGTGCTTTTGTGCTATAATGGCAAAGCAGAAACAGTTGAGACAGAGACAACATGGTCCACGAAACTAAAAATATTTACTATCTGGCCCTTAAAAAACATTTGCTGAACCTTGGATTAGATTAAACCTAAAGCTGGTAATTCTATCTTAAGCTCTCCTGATCCATTTGGCACTTGACAGAGCCCTGGAGGTACAAGTTTTCAGTGTAATTTCTGGATGGATGAAAAACGGGGATTCCCAGACCAGGGTTCAGAAAGAATGAATCTGTCTGCAATTTCCTCCAAGAAGCATTATGTAAATGCATCTCGCTTACTTAAATAGATGTGTTATAAAAAACTGACTATAAATTACATTTCCATAAATGCCTAAGTGGCTTTTTTTTAATTCCTGTAATAACTCCCCTTGAAATCCAAGTCCCATATTTACCTTATAAATTCAATTTTTCTTAAAGCAGGGTATGCTTGTATATTTGTATGTGTACCACATGTAAGTCAGGAGGTAAGTATACACATATATTGCTATCTTTTCTCTACCCACTGTCTATTGAATGCAAAGTGCTTTAAATCACTTCATTTAATCCTTCTATAACAACTCTATGGGGACAAATCATCCCTATATTACATAAAACCAAACAAAAGTAGTTATTTCTTTCTTAAATCTATCTAGCTTTAAATTCTGTCCTAGTGTATCATTTTCCTCGAAAAACACTTTTTTCTTTTGCTAAATGGTTTGTATTTTTGTTTGGAAATTGAATGTGACATGTAGTTGCATTTTTTAAATGTTAAAAATTTCATAACCACCGTGTCCCTGTATCTTTCATATGAAGACATCAGCAGCTTTTCATTGACCACTTCATTCAATAAATATTTACTGAGTGCCTATCACGTGCTTACACACTATTCTAGGCACTGCAGACACAATGGTTCAAAAGACAAAAATCCTGGGGCGCCTGGTTGGCTCAGTCAGTCAGGAGGGCATGTGACCTTTGATCTCAGGGTCATGAGTTCAAGTTCCACATTCGGGGAAGGGAGGAAGGGGCGGAGGAAGGAAGGAAGGAAGGAAGGAAGGAAGGAAGGAAGGAAGGAAGGAAAAGGAAAGGAATGGAATCTCTTTAAATGACAGAGAAAATAAGTCATTCGTATTTTTTTAAAAAAAGACAAAACCCCAGCCCTCATGGAGCTTGCTTTCATCATGATTATCAATTCAGAATAAGGCTTTTGCTTTTATGGGGTGAAGCTACCATCTGTGGGATTATGACTGAACATCTCTAAATCAGAATCTCACCAAGGCGGAGCTAAATGGCAGCACCTTGAAGCCGTGGTTGGCCTTGGATACCCGGTCCCCCACCGTCCCAGCCGGGGGGCCCCAAGTGTCCTGCATGGTGTGGTGTGCCCCAACATGCATACCTGGAGTTGTGTGTGGAGAGCCCCTTGTCCCAGGAAACCGGGCAAGGCCTGAAAGGGGGTGGCCCCTTCACTAGTCACACAAAGCACCTTCCTGGGGAATCTGGTGCTAAACCATTCATAAAGGACCTGCTTCTGGGTCAGGGTTTCATAGGTAGCCCCAGAGCAGCAACTTTACTGCGATCTATTGAAAGTCAGCCCTCAACACAAGGGTTTATAAAAAATAATATAAAAAATAAAGAAAAAAAATAATAATAAAGGCTTTTGCTTTTCTGTTACAAATTATTCTCATAACCTTACATTTTTCCTATTGTCAATGCAGCCTAAGTTACTATCTTTTACTTTGCTACCTTCTTGACAATAGTAGTTACAAAAGATAATTTGGTTTTACCTTGATAATGATTTAGAAACAGCTGAAATTAAATTTACACTATTTAATCTCCAGATTAAAAAGAAGGAATTAAAGTAAAATTGTGGGGGGGGGAATAAAAGACAATCTGAGATCAATTCTACAATTTTTACATAGTTCTAAATCTTCATTTTCAAATGGATGTTGGAATTAGTTTTGAATGAATGAATTTTGAAGACAGATCATTTCTTTTTACTGTGTTACAAATTCTGCTAATTAAATACATAGAGAAATTCTATTATTAAAGTTCTAATTATCTTTTCCCAGAATATTCTTCAGAATCTATGAAAAGGCAATGTTTCACAATTTCACAACAGTTCAATTCCAACTGCATCTGTAATACCCTGACAACACTTCTGCAAATAATGAATTTACACTCAACTTGCCCCTCTTCTGCAACTCTACTATAAGATTATTTTTCTAGATTCCACCTCTGGAATTCTCCCATGGGTCAAGTTCTAAATTCCCTGGATATATTACACTTTGTTTATGCTATCTCATTAAGTACTGTTTTCTTTCATCTAATCACTTATGCTAAACAGTATACTACTAATTGCTTAAAATTAATTACCTCATTTAATCCTTTTACAACTTTATAACACATTTTCCCTGATTTACATAGATTTTTAGATCTATAACAAAAAGATCTCCAATTCATCTTAAAAGATTAGTACGATCTTCCTATCAAAACCACACAGAGCAAGTCCAAAAAAATACAGACCAATCTCACAAACATATATGCAAAAAACCGTCAAATTGAATCCAATTATACTAAGTAAATTAACAGGTTAAAGGTAAAAACTCATATGACTTATCTCAATAAACCCTAAAAATGCATACAATAAAATTTGATGATAAAAATTCTTAGCAAACCAGGCCTAGTGATTTTCTTAACTAAATAAAGCTATATGGTAAAACCTACGGCAAACATCATACTTAACACTAAATCTGAGAACTGTCCCCACAGTTCATAACTTCATAGAAACATGACAAGATTTACCCAATACCATATAATTCTACACTGTCTATAAGTCTAATACCATAACACACACACACACACACACACACACGCAAAGTACTAATTATAAGACTGAATGGAAATAGAAAAATATTTTCAAATATTACTTACACAGTAAATTCAAGAAATCTATAGTCACGCTATTAGAAAATGTAGTGAGTTAGTTAACAAGAGGGTTCATCAAGATTGCTAGTACAGTATCAACATACACAAATGATTAGTGTCCTCACAACAGTGCGTGAAGCTATTTGCCAGGAGATGGTACATCTGAATTCAAAGCAAGGAACCTCCTTTTGACTTCGGTAGGTATTCGGTGTTTCCATTTTAATTTCAAAGCAACAATTTCCAAGTTTATTACATGGCCTCCTTTCAGGGCCACATGCAAATAAGCAGTTAACTACAATACCAAAACATAGGTTCTTTTTTAAAATTTTTAAAAAGACATGCCAGATCTCTACAGTGAAAACTACACAACACTGCTGAGAGAAATTAAAGAGAACTTAAATAAATGAAGGGATATACCAGATTAATGGGCTGGAATACTCAGTACTATTACATGTAGATTAGATGGGAATCAAATCAAAATGCTAGCAGACTTTTTCAGAGAAACTAAAAAGTGGATTCTCACATTTAGAGACATACAGACAATCTAGAACAGCCAAAACAACTTTAAAAAAACAACAAAGCTGGAAGGCTTATACTACCTGATTTCCAAGCTTATGTCCTAAAGAAGTCAAGACATTAATGGTAAGGATAGACACACATGTCAATAAAACAAGAAATACAACAGATATCTGGTTAATTGATTTCCAACACATGTGTCAAGACAATTAAATGGAAAAATGATAAATGATAGCCGTTTCTAATAAATGATACTGGAACAATTGATTTTCATTGGGAAAAAAATTAACATGACCCCTACCTAACACATACACAAAAATTAACTCAAAATGTATCACAACCCAATGTATAAAACTTCTAGAAAAAAAAAAAATTAAGAAAAAATCCTGCGGGGCACCTGAGTGGTTCAGTGGGTTAAAGCCTCTGCCTTTGGCTCAGGTCATGATCTCAGGGTCCGGGGATCGAGCCCCACATCGGGCTCTCTGCTCGGCAGAGAGCCTGCTTCTCCCTCTCTCTCTGCCTGTGTCTGCCTACTTGTGATCTCTCTCTCTCTGTCAAATAATTAAATAAAATCTTTAAAAAAAAAAAAACTTTCAATTTTAAATATCTAAAGTGTTTTTACAATTTAAGTATTAGTTGGACACTAATACTTAACAAGTATTAAAGTATTAAAGATCCTACATAAATTTGAAAAAAGCTAAATGTTTTAATAAGCTTTCATTTGAATGTTACATATCGAAGTTTAAAAAACAATTTGGAGGGGTGCCTGGATGGCTCAGTGGGTTAAAAAGCCTCTGCCTTCGGCTCAGGTCATGATCCCAGGGTCCTGAGATTGAGCCCCGCATCGGGCTCTCTGCTCGGCAGGGAACCTGCTTCCTCCTCTCTCTCTGCCTGCTTCTCTGCCTATTTGTGATCTCCATCTGTCAAATAAACAAAATCTTTAAAAAAAAAAAAAAAATTTAGAAGGAAGCCTGGGTGGCTCAGTGGGTTAAACATCTGCCTTTGGTTCAGGTCACAGTCTCAGGGTCCTGGAATCAAGTCTGGTATCAAGCTCCCTGCTCAGTGGGGAATCTGCTTCTCCCTCTCCCTCTGCCCACCCATACTACCTGTACTCCTATCCATGTCTCTCTCATGCGCCTGCTCTCACTCTCTCTGTATTTCTGTCTCAAATAAATAAATAAAATATTTTTTTTTTAAAGTGGAAAATAAATGAAAGAATCTCAACACAAACCTCCAAGAAAGATACGAACACCATACTAGGTTATAGACATAGCTCAGAAACATAGTAGAAAACTTCTACATATTTAAAACTTTGGGCTAAATAGCTTCCTTTCTATAAGAAAAAAAAATAATAAGAAAAAAAAAAAAAGGCAAATGCCAGGCGCAATTAGAAACTACCTTGCATAGGGGCACCTGGGTGGCTCGGTGGGTTAAGCCTCTGCCTTCGGCTCAGGTCATGATCTCTGGGTCCTGGGATTGAGCCCCGCATCGGGCTCTCTGCTCAGCGGGGAGCCTGCTTCCCCCGTCTCTCTCTGCCTGCCTCTCTGCCTACTTGTGATCTCTGTCAAATAAATAAATAAGATCTTAAAAAAAAAAAAAAAGGAACTACCTTGCATGTATTAATTAACTCAATTAATTATCACAAAGCCCAGGAAATGCTTCTAGTATTACCACCATTTTATAAATATGAAAACTGAGGTCACAAAGGTAGTAACATGATGGGCCAGAATTTGAACCTGGGCAGTGTGGCTCCACACTCTTTTATCTCAGCTACTATAGAATACGGCCTTTTACAAAGTAAAAGCTTTCTTTCCTTCCAATGTTATGATTTCTTGACAACATACATGTGCATGCACACACACACACCCCTCCCCAAAAAAGTAGGTTATGCCCAAGTATATCAAGAATTACTTGGGGAGCCTGGGTGGTGCAATGGGTTAAAGCCTCTGAGTTCGGCTCAGATCACGATCCCAGGACCCTGGGATCAAGCCCACCATTGGGCTCTCTGCTCAGAAGGGAGCTTGCTTCCCTTCCTCTCTCTGCCTACTTGTGATCTCTGTCAAATAAATAGATAAAATCTTTAAAAAAAAAAAAAAAGAATTACTTGTTAACACAGGTGTCATTAAAAAAATATATTAGCTCACATTATAGGGGTGCAGAAGTAGGAGAGAGAGAAAAAGGGGCAGAAAACTTATTTGAATAAATAATGGGTAAAAACTTCCCTAACCTGGGGAAGGAAACATGCATCTAGGTTGAGGAAGCACAAAGAGTTCCAAACAAGATGAACCCAAGGAGGTCCACATGAGGACATACAATAATTAAAATGTCAAAGGTTAAAGAAATCATTTTAAAAGCAGCAATAGGGAAGCAAAAAGTTATGTACAAGGGAAACACCATAATGCTATCAGCTGAGTTTTCAGCAGACACTTTCCAGGTCAGAACAGTGGCATGATTTAAAGACCTAAAGGAAAAAAACCTACAACCAAGAATACTCTACACAGCAAGGTTATCCTTCAGAATGGAGGAGAGAGACTTTCCCAGACAAACAAGAATTAAATCATCCACCACTAAACAGACCTTACAAGAAAAAGAAGTTCTCTTAGAATGTGTTCAAATTTAAGTGACCATGAACTTAATATGGACTGCTATATACTTAGGATGCCATATATGAATTGCACGGTAACCACAAACCCAAAACCTTTAATAGATAACAAAAAATAAAAAGATAGAAAGTCATCAATCATAAGGAGAATATGAGGGAAAAAAAGGAAAAAAGAGAACTACAAAACAACCACAAAACAATGAACAAAATGACATATTAATAATTACTTTAAAATACATATTAGCATCTACTGTACATCAGGGTTATTCTATAAGGCACTGTATATCAACATTTCACTACATACTTAAAACCACAAGAATATTATTTTCATTTAACATGAGAAAACTAAGGCTCAACATTTGCTTAATTTACGGAAGGCATGGAGTTACAAATTTTGAGGACCAAACTATAAATATCACCTGTCTTCCTCAAAAGCAATATACTCTTAACCACATGATGTTGTATCTTGTTATTTAGAGCTAAGCTCAGTTTCACCATAACTTCCAAAACTCTCATTTTGCCTCATTTTTCACCTAACTTTAAGTATTAATGTTGGTTCTAATTTCCAAATATGTCACTGAACCTCTAAGACTTAAATATTACTTTTTAGATATAGAAGACTCAGAGCTGCTATTCTGTATTATTATTTAAATTTATATAATACATTCATCAAAAAATATCAGTTATCCATAGACAAATGAATAGATAAAGAAGATGTGGCATAAATACACAATAGTATATTACTCAGACTCAAAAAATGAAATTTTACCATTTGCAATGACTTGGATGGAACTAGAGGGTATTATCCTAAGCTAAAGAAGTCAACCAGAGAAAAGACAATTATCATATGATTTCAATCATATGTGGAATTTAAGAAACAAAACAGAAGATCATAGGAGAAGGGAGGGAAAGATAAAAGAAGACAAAATCAGAGAGGGAGACAAACCACAAAAGCCTCTTAATTATAAGAAACAAACTGACAGTTGCTGGAGGAGAGATGGGTGAGGGAATGGGATAACTGGATGATGGGCATTATGGAGGGTGTGTGATATAATGAGCCCTGGGTGTTATATGCAACTGATGAATCACTGTATGTTCACTGAATGTAAATAAATAAATTTTTAAAATCAGAAGAACACACATATCATTAAACCTTAAATAGCTCCAAAATACATGTACATTCATATTTTACTAGTCATATATCTATCATATTCTATCAATTTTAATGTCATGGTTTTCTATTAATCACAAATTACTCATGTTCTTATTTCCACTAATCACATGTCCATCATGAAATTTCAGTATTTTCCTCAAAATGATTCTTAGGAAGGTCTGACAGGTGTCTAACTGCCTTTGTATTCCCACTTCTCTTAAAACTCACACAACGTGGGTGCCTGGGTTGCCTCAGTTAATTAAGTGTCTGACTTCAGCTCAGGTCATGATCTCAGGATCCTGGGACTGAGCCCAAGGATGTGCTCCCTGCTCAGCGGGGAACCTGCTTCTCCCTCTCCCTCGGCCCCTCCCCCAGACTTGTAGGTGTGCAAGTTCTCCCTCTCAAATAAATAAATAAATCTTAAAAAAAAAAAAAATCCACACAACGTATTGGAAGCATAAACTTTAAATCCTAATGCATTTAACTCATTCAATAAAAAAAGACCCTATTTGTAATTCTGACAAAACTACTAGAATAAAAGGATCAAGGTTAAAATAAGAGAAACATTTTAGAAGAGCAGAAAGGCAGTATCTCAGCAGTGTGCTCCTGGCACAGGTCTCCACTTTCTTCCAAACCACAGAGAATATATATGAAGGAGGCTGAAGGGAAGAAGGTAGCATAAGAAACTAAAGGAAGTTTAGTCATACCTCCTCAGGGAAAAATAATGCACTCCTCTCAAACAAGATGCAGCAAGAAATTATTTCCTTTATTATTTACCACAAGAAAAAGAAACAAATGGAGAAAAGGAATCTAAAAATTGAAACAGTGAAAGGCACCTGGGTGGCTGTCATTAAGCGTCCCACTCCCCCTGCTTATGTTCCCTCTCTGGCTGTCTCTCTCTCTGTGTCAAATAAATAAATAAAATCTTTTAAAAAAAATTTAAACACTGAAATATTGCTGCTGCTTTTTGCCTTGAAATTCACTATTTACTATAAACTTCAATGCATTAAGACTTAAGCACACCCGGTCGACAATATCTGGTATGTTCACCTTGAAAAAAAACAATTCAGTGTCCTTACACATCAACAACTCTACTTTTTAGAGTTTGATTTTTCTAAGTTACTAATAGGATGGCAAAGCATAGGTTTTTAAATGGTTCCCTAAATTTTAGGTCATTATTCGCATGTTACGGGTAAGGAGACCGAGGCTTAGTAATATTAAAACAAAACAAAAAAATCCTAATTCTAGAACAAGGTTACTTATTGTCATTATAACTCCTGGATTCCAACCTAACACATTCCCTCTCTCTTTCTCTTAATTATTTACACACGTACATAAGCAAGACCCTGATTTTTTTCTTGCATCAACTATAAAGCAAACACACCATGAGCAATTTTATAGCCAGTTAAACTTGCCCTGTGATTTTGCTAATGCCATATAGACCCTTTGCAAATGCACGCAGGTTTGAAAATGAGAGGTTTGTTTAGTCAACTAAAAATGAATTAACTATTACTAAACACCATATGCCAGCACCACAGTAGATACTTTACATACATTATTTCACTTAATACTCAAAATAAGCCTATGGGATAATTATTATTAATTTCATCATTTAGGTGGGGAAACAAGATTTCAAAAAGGGTTAGAAAAAAAAACAAAAATAAAAATATTTAAAAAGGTTAAGAAATTCTGTCCAACATTTCAAACCAAGGAAACGATAAGGGCAAAGTGAACACATTTTTGTGATCTTTCTGATCCCAAGCTGCCTCAAAGAAATCCCTAAATTGAACATTAAAATCACTACTTCTGTACGCCTGGGTGGCTCAGTTGGTTGAGCAACTGCCTTTGGCTCAGGTCATGATCCCGGACTTCCAGGATCGAGTCCCGCATCGGGCTCCCAATTCCTTGGGGAGTCTGCTTCTCCCTCTGACCTTCTCCTCTCTCATGCTCTCTCTCATTCATTCTCCCTCAAATAAATAAATAAAATCTTTAAAAAAAAAAAAATCACTACTTCTTTTTTTTTTTAAGATTTTATTTATTTATTTGAGAGACAGAGAGAATGACAGAAAGAGCACAAGCAGGGAAGGGGCAGAGGGAGAGGGAAAAGTAGACTCCCTGCTGAGCAGAGAGCCCAATGCGGAGCTCTGAGATCATGACCTGAGCCGAAGGCAGACATTAACCCACTGAGCCACGCAGGTACCCTACTACCTCTTTAATAATAAAAAGTACCTTTCTTTGCTCTTTCACCAAAAAAAAGTCTTTTTTTTTCTTTTCAGTTAAATCTCTTTCTTACAATTTCATTGTAATTATAAATTTTAGTTTTAAAAATAAATGTATATTTTAGACTACATGGGGCAGAGGCCTATGATTTTCAAAGCTCTTCAGAATACCATGTAGATTTGTAGCAACCCAAAGCAGCACATAAAAAACTTAAGTATGCCTTTGTCTGACTTACAAGAGGCTTGAGATGCTCCCTTCATTTACAGATTCATCAGTTAAAATTTCCTCTACTATTCTAGTGCCCATTTCCCCATCCAGAGTTGGCTTTTATATGACATGACAGATCAAGCTAGCATGCCTCTTGCCCCTCCTTGGTCTAATCTCATCTAAACTTGACAAGAAAATAATGTCCTTCTCTGGCTAGTCCACTATCCAGCAGAACAGAACCATAACATGAATCCTGTGGGTAGTTGCAAATTTTTGAGTAGCCACAGTAAAAAAGAAATAGGTAAAATTAATTTTTAAGATGTGCTATTTACTTCAAAACATTAACATGGAATCAATATTAGAAATTATTGATATATTATACATTCTACTATTTGTGAATTCTGTGAATTCTGGTATGTATTTTACACTCACAGAACATCTCCGTTCGGACGAGCCATGTCTCTGCTGCTCAGTAGCCACATGCATAATGGAAAGCAGAGGCCTAGACCAAGAGTCAGCAAACTTCTTCAGTAAAGAGCCTGATAATAAATATTTTAAGCTTTACAAACCACATACAATCTGTCATATGTTCTTTTTTAACCATTCCTTAAAAGTATAAAAACAGATTACACAGCAAAGTGATCATACTTAAATGCTACTTAACTATACATTTAAAAATGTTAAAATACTGACTTTTTAAAATATCAAATACCCTGTTATAAACCTGAAATATAATATTGTATGTCAATTATAATTTAATAAATAAATAGATAATAAAAATCCAAAGGCATTTCCACTGGAAGACAAAAAAAGAATAGGTGAATTTTACATTATATACATTAGACCACAGTAAAAAATTTTACATATATAAATGCCATTCTTAGCTCATGACTCCTACAAAAACAAGCCATGGGCCAGATCTGGACTACAAGGAGAATCCAGCCCCTGCTCTAGACAAATCTAACAGAACTACCTAACAAGAAAGAAAGTAGATAACTCGCGTGTGCTAAGGCATATATTTTTCTGCGTGCGCACACGCATATATTTCATGTGATATTATTTGTGCAAATAATCCAGAATTAAACTTAGTCTTTTTAAGGATTATAAACAAAATACAAAATACAATGAAAACAGGAAAAATACCTAATATACACTATAAATAGATTTTGAAATTAAAGAGACACACAAGCAAGTACCCCATGCTAGAAAAGACTATCATACATATTGTTTGTAAACATGAAATAAGAGGAACCCAGGCAGTCAGTTAAGCATCTGCCTTCAGCTCAGGTCATGATCCTGGACTCCTGGGAGTCCTCATCGGGCTCCTCGCTTGGCGGGGAGCCTTCTTCTCCTTCTGTCTGCCATTCCCCCTGCTTGTGCTTACTTTCTCTCTCTCTCCCTGACAAATAGATAAATAAAATCGTAAAAAAAAGAGAAAGGAAGAAAGGAAGGAAGGAAGGAAGGAAGGAAGGAAGGAAGGAAGGAAGGAAGGGGAACCCATATATTTATTTGCTCCTCTACCTACATGGGCCACTAAGATGTTCAATATTAGATAACTAACAGTACATTTCATTTAGAGTATTCCACAATTTAAAAACCATTTCTATACATATTTTCTCATTCCAGGCTTCAAATAAACCCTTTGAAGTAGAAAACATATAGAGTTACTTAATAAAAGATGGCATGGGGCACCTAGGTGGCTCAGCTAAGAATCCGACTCAGTTTTGGCTCGGGTCATGATCTCATGGTCCTGGGACTGAGCCCCACATCAGGGTCCATGATCAGCAGGGAGCATGCTTGAGATTCTCTCTTCCCCCTGCTCGCACATTGTCTCTCTCTCTCTTTCTCCCTCAGTAAGTAAAAAAAAGGGGCGCCTGAGTGGCTCAGTCGGTTAAGCCTCTACCTTCGGCTCAGGTCATGATCTCAGGGTCCTGGGACCAAGCCCGCATGGAGCTTCCTGCTCAGCGGGGAGCCTGCTTCTTCTCCCTCTCCCTCTGCCTGATGCTCTGCCTAGCTGTGCACTCTCTCTATCTCCGTCAAATGAATAAATAAATAATCTTTAAAAAAAAAAAAATCTCTTCAAAAAAAAAAGGTGGCATATATTACTACCAACTTGCACCTTATTCAAGCCAGTGAAGGATAAAACTAAGTCTTCAACGTCTATCTCTGTGCTCTTTCTACTTCTCAGTACAGTTTTTCTAATACAACTTTCTTCCCTTCTCAATCCATTCAATGAACCAAAAAATCATGAAATATTTTTAGAGAAAAAGTACAAAAAAATGAAAATTTCAATCAACCGAAGCTACAGATCTCTCAAGAGCATAAAACACTGTCAATACTATTCATTCACTCAAATCATTCAATATCTACCAGTATAAGGACTTGCTGATTACCACTGATAATAAAGGTACAAAAGACAGACTTGCTCCCTGATCTTGTGAAGCTTACAATATAGCAGGAGATACAAAAGCAAAATAATTAGAAAGGAAAAAGTTACTTCTGATAATGGAAAGTGGTATGATAGAAATAGTGTGCTGTGATAAGAGATATCTCATTTCTAAAAGCTAATTTTACTGAAATGTAAGATATACAACTATTAAATCTTCAATTAAACAAAATGATTTCACCTGTATCTGAGACTATAGTGGCTTAGTGTTTAATCAATTCACCTATATAACTAATATAAATCTCTTACTGTTTTATTTCTAAGAAACTCTGTATTTCTATCTATATAATTTGGCTTTACAACTAGGAAATAGACCCGCTTCTACAGCGTTTTAGAATCTGCAAAACTGTCACTGTTGCCCCCAGGCCTTGGCCAGGCTAATCAAAATTCCTAGGCAATATCTTTTATTGCTAACTCTATCCAGGTCTCATATTACATTCAATTTCAGAAATCCTTTTATCTAAATACTGTTCCTAAATACAGTAAATAAAGGGCCAATAAACTATGGAATAAGGATAATAAAAAGAGTCCCACATCCATCACAACATGGCTTTAAATAAGAAGTAGGGCACCTGGGGGGCTCAGTTGGTAAGCATTAGACTTTTTCTTTTTTAAGACATATTTATTAATTTCAGAGAGAGACAGAGAGCATGAGTAGGAGGAGTAAATGGAGAGAGAGAGAGAATCCCAAGCGTAGAGCCAGAAGAGGGGCTTGATCTCAGGACACTGAGATAACAACCTCAGCCAAAACCAAGAGTAGGACACAACCAACTGTACCACCTAAGCGCCCTGGGCATATGACTCTTAATCTCATGGTCCTGAGTTCAAGCCCCAAGCTGGGTGTGCAGACTACTAAAAAGATAAAAATAATAGGGGTGCCTGGGTGGCTCAGTAGGTTAAGGGTCTGCCTTCATCTCAGGTCATGATCCCAGCATCCTGGGATCAAGCCCCACCAAGGTAACGGCTCAGTAGGGAGTATGCTTCTCCCTCTGTCCCTTCTCTCCACCACTCTCATCCCCGGCACATGTTCTCACTCTAATAGATAAATATAATCTTTTAAAAATAAATTAAATAGATTAAGGAAGGCATGTGACATAATGAGCACTGGATATTATATAAGACTGATGAATCACAGACTGTACCTCTGAAACCAGTAATCCATTATATGTTAATTAAAAATAAAACAATTTTTTAAAAAATAAAACATAAATAAATCAATAAATCAATAAATTAGCATCAAGTGTTCATGGCTTTTAATCTGTTACTCTTAACTCCATGCGCTCCTAGATCATTCTACAGCTCCCTGGGGCTCTTTTCACCCTATAGATCACAGTTAGTCCCTCTCCCGTGCTATTGGCCTTCAATCCTACTGTGCAAAAGAAAGATCTGGCACTGGTCCAGAAAAATATTTCACATAAATGTTTTTCCTCACAGAATAAAGTATCCTAAGACAGAGTAGGTATCAAATAAATACTAAAAGGGTCTCCTTTTGTTTTGGTGGAGCACAGTTCCATGAGAAAAGAGGTATTTCAATTATTAGTCGAAAGATTTTAGCTCAAATCACTGTAGCTAATCATTTAGAGGTCTGAGAGTATTGAGAAGACATGGGGCAAGGGGTATACAAATGCTCAGAAAAGGGAAAATAAACAAAGATAGGATGGGGGACTACAAATGACAAATTTTATAGACTGTTATTTTGCCCAAGGTTTGCCATGATCACAGGCTGAATATCATGGAGAAAACGAGGTAGAAGTTAAAAAATATCCAGAATATGAAATTCATCAGATTAAAACTATGTCTCACTCCCAAATCCCCAGGCCATTTATAGTATCAAGTCTGGAGATGGGCATCTTTGCTCCTCACCTTTTTCACTGCTTCTCCACTCAGAGGTAGGTAATAAACCTTAGACACTGTTACAATATTAAATATCTATTAATAAACCTTAAGACATTGTTACACAGCTACTATATATCAAGGTGCCTAGGTGGCTCAGTCAGTTAAGTATTCGAATCTCAACCTCAGTTCAGGTCTTGATCTTAGGGTCATGAGTTTAAGCCCTGCACTGGACTCCACACTGGGCACGAAGCCTACTTAAAAAAAAAAAAAAAAAATACACAAACACATAAACACACACACACATCAACAACTTAACTTCTGCTAATCCTTACTACCAATTTAATAGATTATAAACTTATTCTAATCTAAAAAATTAAATATAATTTTAACATTCTGAAAATAAGCAACAAGTTAATTTTTATTTATCCTTCAAAAATATACATTCATAGGGAGGAGGGCACAGAAGGGACACATTATCCAAACTCTCTCTATCTGAATCTTTAACTGTATTCATCCTTAGAGATTCATCCTTGTATAATGAATATTCCTAGAACACACAAGGCAAACTTTATTATTTTATGTCTCTATACGGCTTAAAATTTTATCAAGTATTAATATTAATTTTTTTAGATCAGTTCATTTTTAAATTCAAAATAGTATGAAAAAATAAGCATATATAAAACATACTTATCGTTTATTTGCATTCGCTATATGAAGCATTAATATAACTGCTTTTTTATTTTATTTTTTTTTTTTTTTTTTTTATTTGACAGAGAGAGAACACAAGTAGACGGAGAGGCAGGCAGAGAGAGAGAGAGAGGGAAGCAGGCTCCCTGCTGAGCAGAGAGCCCGATGCGGGACTCGATCCCAGGACCCTGAGATCATGACCTGAGCCGAAGGCAGCGGCCTAACCCACTGAGCCACCCAGGCACCCCTGCTTTTTTTTTTTAAAGTAGGTTCCACACCTACTGTGGAACACAATGCAGGACTTGAACTCACGACCCTAAGGTCAAGACTGAGCTGAAATCAAGACTCAGATGCTCTCTACTGATTGAGCCAATATGTTGGAGCTCAGGCACCCCAATAAAACTGCTTTCTAACCAAAAGAATAAAATCAAGACCACAATGATGGTAATGGTTACTTCTAGGTGATAAAATCACTCTTTAATTTTATTTTCTTCTTTTTGTTTATGTTATTTTCTGAACTTTGTTTCACGAACCTGTGTTATCTACAAATCCCCCCCCAAAAAAGCTAGAAAATGCTGAGTTGAAAGGAAAGATGAGGGGCACCTGGGTGGCTCAGTGGGTTAGGCCGCTGCCTTTGGCTCGGGTCATGATCTCAGGGTCCTGGGATCGAGTCCCGCATCGGGCTCTCTGCTCAGCAGGAAGCCTGCTTCCCTCTCTCTCTCTCTGCCTGCTTCTCTGCCTACTTGTGATCTCTGTCTGTCAAATAAATAAATAAAATCTTAAAAAAAAAAAAAAAAAGGAAAGATGATTTCCAACAAAGACTGACAAATGAAAGAAAATATTTCGATATATTCCCTATTTTAAAAAAAATGTAACTACTAAAAAGCGTATCATGTTGAAATAGTATCATTATATTCACCTAATATTAAAATCAAGTTCTATCTGCCCCACTCCATATCTTCATATGTATCTTTTAAGGTCACCCCAAGCAAAATGCAGAAGATAACATGATATGAAAGGTGTAATTGCCATTTTGACATCAAAAACTCCTCACAAAAATTAAGTGCAACCTATATTATCTTCAAAATAACATTTAAAAACCAAATGTGAAAACTGCATCTCAAAAAATATCTGCATCCTCATTTTTATTGCAGCATTATTCATAATAGCCAAGATACAGAAACAACCTAAATGATCATCAACAGATGAAGAAAGAAGATGTACTATATAAATAAACAATGGAATCGTACTCTAGCATGAGAAAGAAGGAATTCTGCCATTTACAACACAGATGGACCTTGAGGACATTATGCTAAGAGAAATAAGTCAGTCAGAGGAAAACAAATACTATGTATCACTTACATATGGAATCTTAAAAAAATAAAAAAAACTGATAGAAACAGAGACTAGACTGATAATCACCAGGGGCGGAGAAGGTAGAAGAAATGGGGAGAAACTGGTCAAAGGATATAAACTTCCAATTACAAGACAATAAGTTCCAGGGACCTAGTGTACATCATAGTGATTATAATAAATAATACTGTACTGTATACCTGAAAGTTGCTAAGATAACATACCTTAAATATTCTCACCACAAAAAAGAAATGGTCATTATGTGAAGTGATGGTGGTGTTAGCTAACAGTAATCATCTTACAATATGTTTAAGTGTTCAAATCAACACATTATACACCTTAAACTTCCATAATGTTATAATGAAATCTCAATAAATTTATCTTCAATAAATTCTCAATAATGTTATGATGGAATCTCATAATTTTATAATTGTATCTCAATAAAGCTGGGGAAAAAGCTAACTATATAAATGCTATCTTAATTCTCTGAAACATTTTCATTATGAAAAAATTAATAGGAAAAAGCTAATATTAACATCTGTTAAAATAATTACTTCAACTATTAGAACATTTGCCAAATAAAAAAATACATATGGCAAAACTATAAAAATATGTTTACAAAAGAGAAAGAAAAGTTAAATGTTGAGGAAGCATAAAATTTATACTAATAAAATTTAAAAGTATAGGAATATGAAACCTGAAGCTAAGCTTTGTTGTAAGAATAAAACACCCTTAAGAGGTCATAAAATTACAAAAAGTATTAGCAAAGATTAAGAGAAAAACTATTTAAAGGAGCAAAATACAAAACAAAATATTCTAAGGAATAAGATATCAAGGAGACTTGGCAATTTTTAGATTATAAACTGACAACACATCTGTTAGTTTCAGAAGTGCTCAACAACCACTAAACATAAGGTGATGGGCACCAGACATACCAAAAAGCACAATATTATCAAGAGAAAACACTTTCAAACTTCAATTTGGTATAGACTAAGTCAAACTAACAGAACTCTGGTGGGCGCCCGGCTGCTCAGTGGGTGGAGCATGCAACTTTCGATCTCAGATTGTAAGCTGGAGCCCACACTGGCTGCAGAGATTATTGAAAAATAAAATCTTCTAAAAAACAAAAGAGAAAAAAAAACTCTGAAACCAGAAATTTAGCAGAATGAGAGAAACTGAATTACATAACTAAGAATACTTGTAAAATAAAAATGATGATATTTGAAACATGATTATTTTGCTGTTCAAGTCAGAAATTCACACTCCCAAGAGTACAAACCTTGTCTAACAACAAAGCGGTATTCTTCAAGCATTAGAGTTATTTGTATAACTTTATTTAGAAGTCTAACTTACCGAGTGCCATCTGCTTTCCAGCTTACTTTATATGGCTTCTGCTCCAAAAGTTTAATATTTTGCTTGTCCATGGAAACAGGCTGTGCTCCAGGGAATCCAGACCTTAAAGAAGAACATTTTATTACGATTACAGCTGGCATCCATACAAAGCAATACATCTCAAACCAATCTCACATGAGTCATACATTTATCACAACATTCTCCCTATCATGAGATTAATGTCAACTGGAACATCAACATTCCCAAGAATGCTAACAAAATATTATCTATTATCTTCTAGACATTTCAGACTCAAGTTAACAAGATTCTAATAGCCACTAAATACCATAACCAGTGGGCTTTTTAAATATTAAATTAATGATCTAATAGTAAAGTAGGTATGTTTACAAATCTTCTACTGCAAGAAGAAGTTTAAATCTTGCTTGCCTTAATTATCTTACATTATTCTAGACCCCATATTCCTCTATCATGACTCCACCAACTTGGCAAAACTCCAAAAGGTTGGCAAAATTCTGCTTAAAAGATGCCCAGAAGTGACAAAACAGGAGAAATATAGGTCAAGATTAAAGTACACTGGCAAGGGCTTAGCACAACATTAAAATCAATATTACTTCATCATCATTTTAATCTTTTAGTTAAAATTATTTCTAGCTAACTGATCTGTATATACCAGTGAAAAAGTTCTTTATATTAGGAATTTTTAAGAATTATCAATCCTGTTTTATCATGTTCTAGCTGTGCTACAATTTTCTGCCACAGATGGCTATGACCAACAGAAACGACCAAAGACCAAGACTTGAGAGCGGAGCCGTGAACTCTCCAGAATCCCCTCCCATGAAATGTCTGATAAATATTTTCAAGTCATGGTAGGGGGTAAAACATAATTAAAGCTGATTCCCCTAGGTCTCAGAAAACTGGATCACAGAAAAACTAGAAAATGAGGTACATTCAAGTCTTCAAGACTCACTTCTTCTCCCTTAGTAAAATGATATGGGCAACCCAATCATTAATCAGCAACAGAATTAAACACACAAAACAAATACTAGATAGTGACAAAAATAATTTTGTGTTCAGTTAGGAAGACATGTTTGAGTCATTTAATCTCGACTCAACTGTCTAGTTATCTAATTTTTTTTGTTTTTTGTTTTTGTTTTTTCTAGTAGTCTAATTTTAATTCAATTGTTGATCATGAGAAAAATCTGATAAACTCTTGCTTGATATCTTTTTAAGCACTCTAGGTAAATATTCAAACTTCAAAGAACAAAGAAGCTAAGTCAACATCTGCATTAATGTTAAATGTTGCACAATACAAGTTTTATTTAAAACTTGAAAATGTTTATTACCCTTCCCAGCCACAGAATTGATGACACTTCTGCTGTACCTCTCCTAACTTTGGTTGAGTTGTTACTTGAGTCACACCTTTAACAGTTACACCTTCCAGGAAAATAGCACCCTTAAGATAAAAGGAAGAGAAAAATATTCTGTTAGTGTTCAGAATCTATTCACAAAGACCAGACTGAGAAATAGATTTGCTTATTTTCACAAGTCTGCAAATATATGAAACAGAAATGGTCTGCTCCAGAAAGTTTTATAAAATCCCTCTGGGATTGACTGCACATTTGCTTTCCTTAATCCATCACAGGTTTTACAATGTACATATACAGCCTAATGTCTATATCATATTGCCAAAGCACTCCATGGTTACTACTTATTAATAACAGCAATAATAACTTACCTACCATTTACTCAGAGCTAGGCAGAGGCTCTGACATTCTACATTCTACAAACATTTTCTCAAATCCTTATAACAGCTCTGAAAAGCAGATTTTATGTATTTTACAAATAAGTAAATGAGACTATATGCAATTTATTCAGGAGGTAAAAATAGAATCTGAACCCAGGTCTACAGTATACCATTCACTAATGATTCTAACTGGGGACAGAGAGAGAAGCTGTACCACGGATGGAGTATGGATTTTAAAGGGATAAACACCCACAATACATACCTGTGTAAACTAGAATAAGAGTGTAACAGTAGACAAAATGGCTAAACTACAGTCATTGGATGTAACAAACACTATTACTCATCACTGAATTTTTAATCTAAATTTTTTAACTCAGAACTACATAAAGTGTTTTATTGTATTTCATAGCAAGCATATTTTTAAAATATCACAGAGAAGTGAAGCAGATGGAGAATTTATATATCAAATAAATACAGAACACTCCTGGAAATTTTAAAGACTAAAAATACAGTCTAGATTCATGCTACAATTACTTTCAGACCCATAAAAGGCCTGGCATCAGACTCAAAAATCCATAAAACAACTCTAGCTGTTAACGTAATTAAGGAATAAAAAATATGGTCTACAAGCTGCAATGATCAACCTTCTGGCACAGATTTGGCAACTCGAGCCACTTAGGAATGAAAAAAAAGAACATGGTATTTCGTCCACATGCATCCCTGTCACATCTAGAAGAGTCCTGAGTCAATCCACCAGACACTAGTTCTACTTTTTGCCCCTAATTCTGAATCACTTTTTATAATTATATGTCATCAACTCTCCTTAAATAAGCATACTTTAAAGACTTTATGAGCCAAAAGATTAAGGAGTACCATTTGCATTACACCATCACCTCTTTTTACCAACCACTAAAATTTCTGCTTTAGAACCATGCAACCATTAAATATAATAACTACAGAAAGAGAAAAAGAACCGGGTTCACAAAATATTTTTGTATATTTAGTACCTGAGGTACTCAGATAACGGCAATATCCTTAAAAAGTTATATCCTGTATATTCTAATTAAAAAGAAAAAGCATTCAGAGAGTTCAATTTTCAACATCTTTATTCTGAAGGTACTAATAGCATAAGATTTTTTAAGTTTTACAGGAAGAAGGTTTACTCATGAGCATGTAATTCCTGAGGGAGGTTAAGAAATCAATGATAATTTCTGAAAAGCAAGGGCAACTAGCATAAATTATTCCTAAAACATAAACACTACTTCTTTTTGTAACAAGTAATGAAAAGGACTAAAACACTGGAATATGATCAACATTCACCAAGCACTCTTCCACAGTATTACTAGAAATATTTTAATAATTCTATGCAACTGAACAAACAAATTTTTTTTAATTTAACAGAATAAATATCAGCCTAAGTACATATTTAGCTATTAAGCGTGTTCAAACCCTAATCATTTAGCAAATGCCTCTCATCCATTTATATTTCTTCTTCCTTGATCTTTCCTATAGTGCATCCATTTCTTGTTTACTTCATCTTCCCCTACTTTCTTCTGCAATAATTATTACTAAGCAAAAAACGGTAGGAATAAGTCCTTAAAAAACACTAAGAATTATGGGCGCCTGGGTGGCTCAGTGGGTTAAGCCGCTGCCTTCGGCTCAGGTCATGATCTCAGGGTCCTGGGATCGAGTCCCGCATCGGGCTCTCTGCTCGGCAGGGAGCCTGCTTCCCTCTCTCTCTCTCTGCCTGCCTCTCTGTCTACTTGTGATCTCTCTCTGTCAAATCAATAAATAAAATCTTTAAAAAAAAAAAAAAACACTAAGAATTATGCACTTTTTACACAAATACTATTTAGTAACTTTTTTTTTTTAAGATTTTATTCATCTATCTCAGAGAGAGAAAGAGCACATGCACACACAGGGGGAGCAGCAAGCAGAGGGAGAAGCAGGTTCCCCACTGAGCAGAGAGCCCGATGTGGGATTCGATTCCAGGACCCTGGGATCATGACCTGAGCCGAAGGCAGATGCTTAACCCACTGAGCCACCCAGGGATCCCATCTGCTTAGTAATTTTTCAACTTAATTTGCTGTTCACTGTCATTACAAGTTTCTTCTGACAAAAGCATTTTATATTATTCAAAATTACACAGTAATTTCTAAAAGTATCACTAAATCTAAACAGCAATGTCTTAAGTCTGGAACTATTTTCAAACGTACTATAACTGAGACTCAAAGTCTTTGACATTTACTTTCACTTTTTAACAAACTACCATTTCAGTTTGTGGGAATAAAGAAATTTCAAAAGTGAAAAGAAGATAACATATGCTTAAGATGAAACAGGTATATTTCATTAACAGAGTCTGCCAGGCTTAAAATGGAAATTCATACGGCTACCACAAAAAAGGACAAAAGGAATCAGTGATCAGTTAGAGGAAAACTGAAAAAACCATTAGAGAAGATGGGGCGGGTGTGCAAATTACACATAAAAGGTGTGTGTGGTAGAGAATGAGTAAGCAAGTATGTATGTTATGTGTAACAAGGATATTTTAGTAATGAAGAAAATGCACTAATAGGTTTTTTCCAAGACATGATCCCAGACATTGATTCAAAGGAGCAAGCAACATAACTGTTAGTCATACTCCTCCAAATCAATAATAGCATGTGCTCAAAAGATGAACAAAGGTGTCAGGAAAGTGAGGGCCAAGTACAGTGCAACTGTTAAAAACCCAAATGGAACTATCAGAATTCACTACAAGACTCCATCACTTCAAACCATAGTCAAGAAAGGGGAATGCTAACAAAAATAAAGTCTCAAGCCAAAATAAGTTCACTGCTTTGAGATGGAGCTACAAAAATTAGTCACGCTTGGACTGTCTCTATTAACTACCTTCAACTCAGATGGAAATAACAGGAAAATGAAAGTTTTCCAACCATTAATTTGCCAATTACTTTTATCTATACTTCTCATGCCTGTCAACTATACTGCTGACATCATCCAAAATCAAGTCTCCAGTCATCTTTCCTTTTTTTTTTTTTTTTGACAGATCACAAGTAGGCAGAGAGGCAGGTAGAGAGAGAGGGAGGGGGAAGCAGGCTCCCTGCTGAGCAGAGAGCCCGATGTGGGGCTCGATACCAGGACCCTGGGATCATGACCTGAGCTGAAGGCAGAGGCTTTAACCCACTGAGCCATCCAGGTGCCCCTCATCTTTCCTCTTTGATGGTCCTATCCTCACTGCTGTGGAGCCCTCTCTCTCTGGTTCATCTTATCACCAATCACCTTCCCAAACAGTTTCAATATAAACCCTGGGATCTCTTTTTCATAAATAACCTACCCTATTACCTCAACCTTTTTCATGAATACCTATCCCCTTATGTCTTAACTAAGAACTAACTCTTCACCAAGGAGACCACTTCTCTCATAAGGAAAAGCTACTCATTGGCCCACTGCCCAAGTCCCATGGGGGGGCAGTATAAACCATTCTCCTGTATCTTCACTTGCTCTCCTGGACTCTCAAAAGTTCTTCTTTCATTTCCATTTACACTAACTCCATTCAGCTATACCACTCGACTGTGGTACAGGAGACATCCACTGCGGCTGGTGGCACAACAGCTCTCTTGAAGAGCTATGAAAACAGGACCCTAACAGCGATGTTATAAAACATTACAAGATAGCATCCCACTCCAGCCAAAGTTGATGGGAGCATAAGCAAACCACTAACTCAATCTGAACCAACCGGATTCTCTCTTCTGGTAACCTGGAATTAGGATTCAGAGAGTCTCTGCATGTGGCTAAAATTACAACATGTAAGTTCAAAAGATATAGGATAATTATAAGCTCCCAGATAAACAAGGAATAACAAAGAGCCATTCTTAAAAGACAAAGCCAGTGAGATAAATGACACAGAAATAGGAGAGTAAAGCAAAGATGAAAAAATAAGAACAAAGAGCAGAAACTAGGTTCTAAATAGTTTTCCAGGTCCAGGCTCCAGTCCCTTCCTGATAGCTGGCTATATTACTGGGTTTGAGTCCTACTCATATGCTCACAACAATTTCCTCTTATTAGTTAAGCTGGTTTGAGCTAATTTCTGTTACTTGCAAGTAGAGAATCTAAAGTAGTAAAACACTATTCTTTATGTACTCACCTCCGCTCATTTCCCCACGTTGATTAAAAATATTATTTCTCACTGTGCTAACTTCTATTGTTACACTGGTAACATCAACATCCAAGAGGTAATTGGACACATCAAACAATTTAGGCTTCATAGTTCAGTAATTTTATTTTCAATGACCATCACCTTTGCTTAACTTCAACAACCTGCTCCATGGCTGTCATCATTATTCCATGCTGCTCCACCTTTTGATTCATCAATTCAACTCACACTGACTGAGTACACTCTAACTCCCAACACATCACTCTCTGACTTCTTTCATTAAACAGCTTAACTTTTACCCTAACTATGCTCACTTATCAATTTTACCAAGACTAACAATCCTATCACTTCTCTCTTTTCACAGGCTAACAGCCCCCATCCTGACCTTACTTCCTATTCAAAGACTCTACAGCTGATTACTTCAATTATTTTTGCCTAATATCCCCAGTACTCCTCAATCGTTCATCCTTCCATCAGACCCACACCAAGTATACCCAACCTTATATCAACCTACCATTAGTCTTCTGTACTCCCACACATAGCAGCTGAAATTCACTGAGGAAAAAACCTCAATCTCAGTGCTATGGATGAGATTTTCCCTCCACTTATTGAAGACACACTTCTCCATCTGCTTTTGAACTCCATTCCCTTTCACTTCCTCAGACGTCACTCTATCATTTATTCCCCAACCTTTATTTTCAAGATCACTGATTCTACCAGCCACTTATCCACAAGTAATAAATATTTTAGAGTTCATTCCATACTAAAAAGCCTTTTCTGACTATAGCTGCATCAAGCAATCACCCTTACTCTCCCTTTTTGATCATAACTAAACTACTTGAATGACTAGTCAGTACAAGCATGCAGAAAAAAGTTAACACAGCAGGAATACTTACAAGCTTGGCCCCTGACTGGCATCTGGGAACAAGATTCTGAGTGCCCTTAGTCAACTGATAAAGGTGATTCACCATGCCTAGACTATTCGTACAAACAATACCACTTACACTGAACAAATGCATTCCTTCTGGGATTCTGGAAATTTCAGTACACACTATGCAGAGGCTGCCTATGTGACCAGGCTTCAGTAAAACCTTGGCCACTAAGACTCAAATGAGCTTTCCTAGGCAGTAACATCACACGTGTTGCTACATCTTCATCGCTGCTCAGACAGTGAGCTCTACACAACCCCTCATGGGAAGAAGAGAGCACAAGAAAGCCTGCATACAGAATCCACCAGACTGTACTTATCTTCTTCCCTTATCACCCAACTGTATATCTTTAGTACATTGCTGTAATAAACTTGGCTGTGAGTACAACCATATGCTGAGTCCTAGTGAGGACCCCCAATTCTGTCCCCATCTTCTCACCTCCCATTAGCTTCTTAAAAATCACTAATCTGACCTGGCCCTACTGCATTACAGAAAATAATCCTCAGATGTGTCCCCTCTGTGACATTTCATAGTGTTAAGTCATTCATATAAATCACTAACGAACTCTAAACTTTTTCACATTTCTTTGTCTTTTTATGCTGCATCCAGGAAGAATTTCCTGGCTAAATCCTCCAGCTTGGTAATTTCCTCTACAGCTACCTTCAACCTGTTATCCAACCCATCTAACTGAGTTGTTGGATTTTTTAATTATAATTTCCAAGATCTCTAATTGGTTCTTTTTCATAATATAGTCTGTAATTATTGTATGGACTGATATCTTCTCTCATCTTGTAAAGAAATACTGTTTGCTTTATATAAACTGTTTCCTCTGGTATTACCTAAAAAGAATGAAGTAGTTAAAAATGTACTAAAAGAAGATACCCAAGTTAGAAAAAAAAAAAGTTGCAGAAAAATACATTTACATTAAGAATGAATGGAGAAGGTAAGGTCAAAACTGAACATATGTATGTAAATGCATAGACAAGTAAATATCTAGAAAAATTACCAAAAAGAAGAGAGCAGTTGGGGAGGGAACAAAAAGACCTTCACTTTTTACTCTATATACTTCTAGATGTTTGTACTTTTATAAAGAAACCTGATCTTTATGTCATTTATGTACACTCTTAAATTAGATAAGTAAATGGGAAGAAATTCTTCTAAGATGACAAAATGCCAGTAGTAAGACAAAAGTAAAAGAATTGTAAGTTGTTTCTTTTGTTTTCAAATTTTCTTTAATGTAAGTATACCACTTTTATAAGTAAAAAATATATTTAGTAATTTTATAATTTATCAGTTATGACTTGAAAAGAGGGAAAAACTACTTAACCACTTTGAAATCAAACCTACCTGCTTTCTCCAAAACAGGAGAAAGAAGGATTTCTGCTTTTGGCAATGGCGCCTAGTTACTGAAATCAATTCTGCAGCCACGAGAAAAAGCTAGACAAAATGTTAAAAGCGCTTGTTTGAAGACACTGGAGAAGTAGAAAGGCAGTAAAGGCTTGAAAAGCCAAGAACTCAGAAGGAAAGGAATCCAGAGAGGGGAGCTACACATCTGGTACTGGTCTTCCTCTATGGGCAATGTTTCCAAAATGGTAGGTAAGAGGCTAAAAGGCTGAACATGCTTTCAGCAATATCACAGGAACAGGGAAACAAAAACTGGAGTTTCAGGCCACTAAGGAGGAAGCATCCTATTTAGGCTTTCGGTTAGGATCCCCAAATGGCTACACTCTGGGAATTAAGCTGAACCAAAAAGAGACCAGTTCCCCAAAATTGAAGACTAGTTTCTGAAAATTCCATCCTTGACTGAGTTAAGATGTCCTACTCTTAACCCTGTGTAGAAACAAAAGTAAATGTTCTCTGAAGGAAGAAAACATGATGCAAAAGTCTCAAATTTTTCCCACAATTTTTCATACATAATGACTAAGAAGCAGAAATATACAGGCATGACAAAAAATAAACAATCGACTAGAAATCAAAAGAAGAAAAACTAAAGATCCAGAAGAGATCCACATCAATTAGGTATCTGACACAGGCTTTAAAATGACTGGGATTAATAAATTCAAAAACCTAAATGACAAGATGAAGAATTCCAGCAAAGAACTAAAACTATTTTAAAACTCAAATGAAAATTCCAAAAGTGAAATAACTGAAATTACGTACTTAATGGATAAATTGAACATCAACTCAGACAAAGCTAAACTGGGATTAGTAAACTGGAAGAAAGAGGTCAGAAGAAAATATCCAAATTGAAAAATGGGGGGAAAAAATGAATAGAAAATATAGAAAGAACATAAGAGACATTCGGGGAGGGGGGGCGGGAAACACATCTTCTGGGTGAGTCCCAGAAGAGAAAAAGAATGGATGTGAACCAATATTCGAAGAGATAATGGCTGAGAATTGTCTAAAACAACAAATCCAACCATAGATTCAAGAATCACTATAAATAGAAAGCAGAATAAACACAAAAAAACTCTGGGTAGACATATAATAGTAAAATTGTTGAGAACCAAAAACAAAAATTAGCTTCAGAGAAGCAACTTCTTAATAGAAATGGATTATAGAATGATATCTTCAAAGTGCCAAGCCAAAATTCTATGCCCAAAACAAACATTCTTCAAATGATGTCAAGAAATAGACATTTTTACACAGATACTGAGAGAATGTGTTGCAGCAGACTCACAAGAAAGAAAATACTAAAGGGAACTCTTCGTTTAGAAGAAAAACTATCCCATTGGAACCACAAAAATAGATGAAAGACGAGCACCAGAAAGGATAAGTTTGTGGGTTTATCTAATGAATATTTGCTGTATAAATGATGATGATAATGATGATGATGTCACCTTATGAGGTTTAAAACACTTGTAGAATTAAGATACACAATAATAAAAAGGCAGGAAGAGGTAAATGCAACCAAAGGTTCTAGGATTCTTGCATTTTTTAAAAAGTGGCAAAAGTACTAAAATATACCAGACTTTAACAAGTCAAAGATACATACTGAAATCTTGACTAACCAGTAAAAGAACAGTAAAAGAATGTATAACTAACAAGCAATGGCTTGGGGTGATATAAAAACAATTAAGCATAAAGAAGGTAAGAAAGAAGATAAAAAGGAGCATACCATGGTGGGGGAGTTAAAACTGTAAGTTTTAAATCTAACTATATCAGTTAAAATAAATGCGCATGGACCAAATACTCCAATAAAGCAAAAACTATTCACTGGATAAACAAAACCCAACAATGTAATGCAGACATACCTTAAATAAAAGATAAAGTCTGAAAGCAAAAGAATAGAAAAAAGATAATACATATTAACATTATCCAAAAGGATGCTTGGGCAGTCAATCATACTAACATTAGATATTTTTAATGCTAAAAGTGAAGACACAGTTAAGAGTTAATAATCCTTTACACACATTTGTATAAACTAAATAATATCACCTCAAAATAATAAAGCAAAACTTGACAGAACTAGGAGAAAGAGATAAATCCACAATCATAGTGGGGTGTTTGCGGGGGAAGAGGGCAGGAGGAGCAGGAAAGAAAGAATTCCAAGTAGGCCCCATGCCCAGCATGGAGCCCAACAAGGGGCTCTATCTCATAACCTGGAAATCATGACCTGAGCCAAAATCAAGAGATGAACATTTAACCAACTGTGTCTCCCAGGCTTCCCCGTAGTGGGAAATTTTTAAACACTGCTCTTAGTAACTGACAAAACAAAACAGGAAAAACTAGAATGGGGATATTTTTTTTTAAGATTTTATTTATTTATTTGACAGAGAGACACAGCGAGAGAGGGAACACAAGCAGGGGGAGTGGGAGAGGGAGAAATGGGCTTCCCGCCGAGCAGGGAGCCCAATGCAGGGCTCGATCCCAGGACTCTGGGATCATGAGTCCTGGGATCATGACTTGAGCAGAAGGCAGACACTTAACGACTGAGCCACCCAGGCACCCAGGGATTTTATTTTAAATATCCTTTATATTCCCTAAAGAAACATGCCCATCTTGGCTATGTTTCTCTTAATGCTGCTGAAGCTCTTCTGCCACTACAGAGATTTAATGGTACTTGATATTATAAAATAAATGTCATTTTTAAGACCCCTTCTGCTGGGGGGGGAAAAACCCTGCAAACTTTAGTACATTCTGTGAAACAGTAACTCTTTGCTTTAAGCTCTTTCACACATTCAAATATTATATTGTAATGCAAAAACACAGTAGCATATGCTCATGGTTAACACTATTTTTAAAAAATAAAGATGAATTTCCTTACAAAAATGATACTATAAGAAGGTAATCATCTATGCTATGTTATGTTATGCTATTAGCGTTTCCTTAGAATGTGATTCTTATTTTTCTAGATATGTGATTCAATAATCAATGAGTTAGACTAAGAAAATACATTACTTTTTAAATTATTTCTATGTTTCAAAGCAATTAACACTTTTCAGTGGCCTCAAAGTCTTGAAGTTTAAAATGTGTAAATATATATTAAAATAATGTTTTTCAAGCGAGGAACTTTTTTTAAAAAGCCCAAATAGGGGCGCCTGGGTGGCTTAGTGGATTAAGCCTCTGCCTTCGGCTCAGGTCATGATCTCAGGGTCCTGGGATAGAGCCCCACATCGGGCTCTCTGCTCAGTGGTGCTCTCTCTCTCTCTCTCTGTCAAATAAATAAATAAAATCTTAAAAAAAAAAAAAGCCCAAATAACTACATCATTCGATTTACATAAAAATAAGGCATTTTCTTCCTTGCCTGTGAATCACTGCCTACTAATAAATGAGTTGTATAGTCTTTACTGCTCAACTATAATATCCCACACTCCTAATTTATTACTTCATTAACATTTACTTATCTCCACACTTTCCCTAACTTTTCCCTTCAGCCTGTACCATATACTTGTGTGTGTACAAGTACAATCAGTACTTTTCTTCTCAGTATCTCTCCTATCCTCCCAAGAAAACAATTCCTAATGGTTTTTGTTAGCCCTTTTAATGGGAGTTGTCCATAGAAGAGTCTTCTCAGTTCAATGTTAGAGAAAATATGAAAATACCAACCATGGGAAGAACAGAATTTATATGGAAAGTTATTTTAACTATGTGACAATTTTGTAAAGCATCAGTAAAAAAAATTTCACTATGTAGCTGGAATCTTCCAATACTTTGCAAAAAATAGTAAGTTCTCAATCTAATATGTAAGAGTTCTTTGGTTTACCTAAGAATCAAAAACTAAGTGAACTTCTTAACAAGCTTTTCCCATAGAAAAGGCAGACTCATGGCTATCAAGAATCTTTAGAAACAGCCAGAATGAAATAACTTTAAAATCTAGCTAAACAAATACATAAATCTCAATAAGCTTTCAGAAGAAATAAAGACTATAATATTTTTAAACATTACCAGTTTTAACCGCTCTTTTCTCCTTTTGCCGAAGGAGGCACTTGACCCAGGTTCTGATTCCTTTTTTCCATCCTCATCCTCATCTTCATCTTCATCATCCTCAAAACACCAATCTGGCAATAGAGGTGGGGGTGGTGCTTCCTCTATATCACCATAGCGACGAAAAAGTTCTTTCAAATAATCACCTTTATAAATTCCTGGTGGTCTGGCTTGAGCAAAAGTAGCAACTGCTGCTTCAATACTATGGAAAATAAACACCATGGAATTTCCTCACTTTTCTTCATTTATGCAGATTTATCAAAACTCATTCTATTTCAGTCACCAAAGGAAGTACGGTACAGGTTTACAAAATGGACAAATCATATTCCCCAGGCCCAAGGCATTCAATCTACTAAAGGACAAATCTGAAACAGCTTTAATACAAGGTACATGGATAATCCCTAAACCTTGGAGAGGTAAGCTACAATGACTGTACGGAAGAGAGCTTGGTAAAGTCTGTGAAAAATGTATATAAAGGCTTGAAGGTTGAGATCGAACTCTAAGGGAAATCAAAGAAATGTGAACGCCAATATGAATAAAGTAAAAGCATGCTAGCTTTTAAGAACTTTCAACAGACCTGATAAAAGAACAAAGGTCATCAGAGAGAGGCTAAAGCACACACTGACAAGGAGTCTGGGGTTATTGTCAAAAGCACCTCAAAGGCCAGAAAGGCAGAGCTAGAAGAGCACGCAGTAGAGAACCAGAGGATGTGTGAACAGGGAAATATACAATATGTGTACTTCAACTGATTACATTCAGAGAAGGACCTACTGTGTTGAGGCTTTATAAACAAAAATAATGACCCTCAATCAGTAAACAAGAAAATTCAGGTAGTAATATCCCATTTGCCCAAGGAATTTGAGGTAACAAAGGTTCTAATCTCTCAGGATCTAAAAAGGTACTTCAATAAAGCCATGTTTACTTGATTGGTTCATACAGAGTAACTGTCCCCAAAACACCTTCTCCATATAACATTACAGGTTTTTCCTAATATTCAGCAGCTATAAAAAATAAAAGTATTATTAAAAATGAAAAGAACAAGGGGCATCTGGCCGATTTAGTAATTAGAGCATGCAACTTGACCTCAGGGTCGTAAATTTAAGCCCCACGTTGGGCATGAGCTAGGTTCTTTAAAAAAGAAAAGAAAAAAGAATAATAATAACAATAGTAACTTCCAAAGGTGAATATAAAAAAAAAAGATTTTGAGTAAACTTGTTTCTGATAATTCTGGAAGATGTGGAAAAAATCTGGAAAAGAAAATATATAGTATATAAATATCCACAAACATTCAACTAAAATGCTACTTAGGACAAAATACCAGGTAATAAATGATATTCTAAGACTAATCAAGTCTAAAATGAAAACCACTTTAAATATTATTAATCAGGACTTCACCAAAAATTTGACAATATAAAATGCTAAAACTAAAAAAAAAATCGGTAAAATTCTTTATCAATTACTAATCTTCCATTATAACAAGAAACAATACCTCCAATCCATTTTCTCCACCAAAAAGGCACATATGAGGAAACCAGTGCGATTGAAACCATGGGTACAATGAACACCTAGAAAATAAAGTAGCTTTGGTTTAAAACTAAAATATCACTTCAAAAGCCACATTTGACTTTAAAATTCCAACCTGTAAGCAAAACATTTTAATGACTTTATAAAATAACTACATTTTTAAAAACTTGGCCCTCTCTTACAGCTTAGTAACTCATCAGTTCAAGTTCTTAGAATCTAATTTATCTCATTAGCAAGAAGTTTAGTATATACTGGTTACAAATCACCTCTAAAGTCTAAAGATTTCTTTTAAAAACTAAAGGATTCCAAGCACTTTAAGGACGCCTGGATGGCTGAGTCAGTTAAGCGTTTGCCCTCAGCTCAGGCTATGATCCCAAGGTCCTGGGATAGAGCCCCATATCGGGCTCCCTGCTTGCGGGGAATCTGCTTCTCCCTCTCCCTTTGTGCCCACTCTCTCGCTCTCTCTCTCTCAAATGAAAAATAAATCTTCAAAGAAAAAAAAAAAGAATCCAAGCACTTTAAATAAGAAAGTGTTTTGGGGCGCCTGGGTGGCTCAGTGGGTTAAAGCCTCTGCCTTCGGCTCAGGTTGTGATCCCGGGGTCCTGGGATCGAGCCCCGCATCGGGCTCTCTGCTCACCAGGGAGCCTGCTTCCCTTCTTCTCTCTCTGCCTGCCTCTCTGCCTATTTGTGATATCTGTCTGTCAAATAAATAAATAAAATATTTTTTTAAAAAAGTGTTTTTATCAAACACACATACACACAACACTTGACTGGGTCTAAAATAATTGATGGATATATAGCACCATAAAAATAAAACTACTTTGACGTTCTCTTAGAAACGGACAATGTCTTTACGTTATTTTATAATATTTAAAACAAACCTTCAGGGAGCAGCTGGATGGCTCAGTCAGTTGGACTGTTGGTTTCGGCTCAGGTCATGATCTCATGGTCCTGAGATCAAGCTCCACATCCAGCCTTGTGCTATGTGTGGAGGTTGCCTAAGACTTTCTTTCCCTCTCCCTCAGCCCCTCCTTGCCACTCTCTCTCCCTTAAATAACTCTTTAAAAAGGTAAAATAAACTTGCAGAAGAAAAACCTGAGAAAAATAATTTTTTCTTAAACCTTTTTTCAGTACATATTCAAATGCTGTCCTACCTCTATATTCTGAAAAGCTGCAAATGAGCTTCATAAATTCCAAAAATGACTGCATTTTTAAATCATTTTAACTACTTTGAAGAAGTAATTAAAATAGTTTGGTTGACATTATTAACATGACATTACTTAAGTCACTCTCCTACAAACATCGAAAATGAAGCTTTTCCTATTATCTCTGTTTAATGAAAAGATATCTCGACATTTAAGACCATATCTTAACAAACTACTCTACTCTTTGTATATAAAGCATCCTAATAAAGGGCAACCAAAAATCAAATATATAAATAAACTAAAAGAATTACAAAACTTCTAGAAGACAATATGGAAGAAAATCTTTGCAACTTTAGTGTAGGAAAAGACTTCTCAGATAAAACATGAAATAAAAGGAAATATTGATAAATAATGCTACTTCAAATAGGTAAATGTCTACTCTTTGAAAGATGTCATTGAGAAAATAAAAACACCAGGGGACACCTGGGTGGCTCAGTCGCTAAGTGTCCTGACTCTTAATTTTGGCTCAGAGCATGATCTCAGGGTCCTGAAATCGAGCCCCACATCGGATTGCATGCTAGGTGTGGAGCCTGGTTAAGAGTCTCTCTCTCCCTCTTCTCCTCCCCTAGCTCTCTCTTCCTCTAAAAAGAAAAAAAAAAGGAAGAAAAAAAATTGCCACAAAATATATTTTCATTACATATATCTAATACAGAACTTCTATCCAGAATATATAAGTAAATCTTACAACTCAGTAATAAAACAAACACCTAATATTTTTTTAAAACTGGGCAAAAGATTTCAAGACACTTTACAAAAGAATGTGTGTTGGGGCGCCTGGGTGGCTCAGTGGGTTAAGCCTCTGCCTTCGGCTCAGGTCATGATCCCAGTGTCCTGGGATCGAGCCCCGCATCGGGCTCTCTGCTCCACAGGGAGCCTGCCTCCACCTCTCTCTCTCTGCCTGCCTCTCTGCCTACTTGTGATCTCTGTCTGTCAAATAAATAAATAAAATCTTTAAAAAAAAAAAAAAAGAATGTGTGTAAATGATCAAGAAGTACATGAAAAGACAGTCAATATCATTATCATTAAGATGAAAATGAAAATCACAATGCAATCCCCTACACACCAATTAAAATAGATAAAATCAAAAAGACTAACAATGTCATATGTAAGTGAGGATATAGAGGAATTGAAACCCTCATGCACTGCTGATAGAAATATAAAAAATACAATCACTTTAGAAAACACTTTGGCAATTTCTTAAAAAGTTAAACATACATCTACATCAAATGACCCAGACATTCTAATCCTAGTTATTTACTGAAGAAAAATAAAAATATATGTGCAAAGACATACATAAAGATTAATGTCCACAGCAACTTTATTTATAATGGCCAAAAAGTGCAGATACCCCAAATGTCAACCATCAGGTGAAGAGATAAATATGTAGTATATCCATTCCATAACTACTATTCAGCCATTAAAAATGAATGAATTACTAATAAATACAATGAGGATGATTTCAAAACCTGTGTGAAAGCAGAAAACAAAAAAACAGAAAGTCCATATATACAAATTTCTTTTACATAATGTCTATAATACGCAAAAATGTGTATGGAAACATGAAAGACCCTGAATAGCCAAAGCAGTCTTAGGAAAAATAACAGAACTGGAGGCATCATTCTTCCTGACTTCAAATTATACCACAAAACTGTAGTGATTAAAAACAGTATGGTACTGGTATAAAGACTGATGGAATAGAACAAGTAACCTAGAATTAAACTCCTGCATATACAGTCAACTAATATTCAATAAGGGAACCCAGAACACTGAATGGGGAAGGTCAGTCTCTTCAACAAATGATGTTCATGCAGAACAATAAACCTGGACCCCATCTTACACTATTCACAAAAATTAACTCAAAACAAATCAAAGACTTAAACATAAGACCCAATGCCATAAAACTCCAGAAAAAAATATAGGGGAAAAACTACTCAACACTGATCTTGCCAATGATTTTTTGGATATGACACCAAAAGAACAAACAACCAAAGCAAACATCAACAAATGAAACTACATCAAACTTAAAAGCTTCTGCCCAGGGCGCCTGGGTGGCTCAGTGGGTTAAGCCACTGCCTTCGGCTCAGGTCATGATCTCAGGGTCCTGGGATCGAGTCCCGCATCGGGCTCTCTGCTCAGCAGGGAGCCTGCTTCCCTCTCTCTCTCTGCCTGCCTCTCCGTCTACTTGTGATCTCTCTCTGTCAAATAAATAAATAAAATCTTTAAAAAAAAAAAAAAAAAGCTTCTGCCCAAATAAATAAATAAATAAAATGAAATGAAATGGCAATCTACAGAATGGGAAAGAAATTGTGCAAACCGTACATTATATCAGAGACTAATATCCAAAGTATATAAGGAACTCATACAACTCAATGTTAACAAAAAAAAAAAGCCAATTTAAAAATGGCCATAGGATCTCAAAAGACATTTTTCTAAAGACATCAAAATGGCCAATGGGTATATTAAAAGATACTTAACATCACTAATCATCAGGGAAATATAAATCCAAACCACAATGAGATATCACATCACACCTGTTAAAATGGTTATCACCAAGGCAACAAGAGGTAAGTACTGGCATGGATGTGATGAAAGGGGAACTCTCCTACACTGCTGGTGGGAATGTAAATTGGTTCAACCACTATGGAAAACAAAAAATTCCTCAAAAAATTAAAAATACATCTACCATATGATCTAGAAATTCCACTATATGCACCCAAAGGAAATGAAAATAGAATATTGAGATATATGCATTTCCATGTTTATTGCAGCATTGCTGACAATAGCCAAGATATGGAAACAACCTAAGCACCCATCAATGGATGAAGGAATATGTAAGGGGGGGGGGTGCATGTAATAGAACGTTAGTCAGGAGAAAGAACATTCTGCCATTTACAACAACACAGATGAACCTTGACATATTATGCTAAATAAGGGAGATAAGTCAGACAGCGAAAGACAAGTACAGTATGATATTACTTATATGTGAAAATAAAAAAAGCCAGACTCATAAAGTCAGAAGAGTAAAACAGCAGTTACCAGGAAATGGGGGCGGGAAGGAGGTATAGGACAGAGTTATTTAAATGTAAACAAATTTAAATTAATTAACTAAAACAAATTTGCAATGAGTAGTAAGAGCTAGAGATTTAATGCACAGCATAGTGAATATAAACAACAATATTGAATTATGCTCATCAAACCTGAGAAGAAACATCTTAATTATTCCCACCACTAAAAAAAAAATTATGTAACATGATAGAGGTGCTAATTATTGCTACAATGGCAACCGTATTACAATGTATAAATATATCAAATTAACATGTTGTATACCTTAAATTTCCACAATGTCATATGTCAAATATATTTCAATTAAAACAATTTCTAAAAAATCCAAATTAATCTATAGTGACAGAAGGTAGGAAGTGATTGCCTAATCTGTAACTAAGGGTTGAAGAGAGGCTGAACACAAAGGGGCATAAGATGCAAATGCTCTGAACCTTGGTTGTAGTTTCATGGGTATCTACATCATTAAATTGTACATTATAAATGAATGCAGCTCAATAATGATGACTGTTTTTAAATCCAGTTAATAAAGTGAGGGGCACCTGGGTGGTTCAGTCAGTTAAGCATCTGCCTTCGGCTCAGGTCATAAACTTGGGGTCCTGGGATGGAGCCCCATGTCAGGCTCTCTGCTCAGTGGGAAGTCTGCTTCTACCTCTCCCTTTGCCTCTCTCCCTGCTCATGCTCTCTCTCATATAAATAAATAAAATAAATTCTTAAAAAAAAAAAAAAAACCTAGAAGTTAAAGTGAGATGCTGATGTAAGTCTGCAATAGGCATTAAAAACATATTCCAAAACACTTGTTTTTAACAACTGACTTTATCAAAGATGTAACTTTGATACATTTTTATTTTTTGATACATTTTTAAAGGTATACAAATAAAAGTATCATTTTCATGTCATTTCTGTAACACGGTAAGATTTCTTTCCAAAAAAGGTTTTTGCTACTTAAAAAAAAAAATTTGAAAACCAGTATCATAGAGTTATCATCAACTACACCAAATCACCTATTTTCTACATTCATACTAAATAATCATTAATATTTAGAATAAAAACCTTAGTCAATGAACAACACCCAATTAACAAGGACATAAAGGAACTACAGACAGGAGCAATCTGTGCAAACAAAAATATGCATGAATCAAAACACCACATATGGCAAAACTATAAATGAATCAGAATGGCTATAACATGGAGTATAATAAAAAAGTAATACCAAATGCAGTTGGGAGGCAGTGAGAAGGACAATATCCTGAAGAAAACTGTGTACCATACTAAAGACAGTATACGGGCAATGGAGAGATATTAAAATTTTTTAAGCATGGCAATAAAATTATGTTTTTTTAAAAAACATTCCAGGGGCACGTGGCTGGCTCAGTCAAAAGAGCATGCAACTCTTGATCTCAAGGTTGTGGGTTCGAGCCCCACGCTGGGTGTAGAGATTACTTACATACATACATACATACTAAACAAATGTTTAAAGAATAAATAAATAAATAACCCACTCCAATGGCTGTTCAACTGAAGACAGAGAAGAAGCAACAACGAAGGCAAGAAAAACAGTAAGGAAGCCATTCCAGTAATTTAGATGTGAGATAAGGGTCTGAGTGTCAAGGGTCATAATGTTAGCGATAATGAGGGGAGGCAGACTAAAGAGACATTTAAGGCAGAATCTCCAAAATGAGGGGTGAATGACCAGCAACATAGAGAGAAAAGACGTACAAGAAGTCTCTGGTTTCTGATGTGGTTAAGTGGGCAGTGGCAACATTTACTAGCTCAGGAAGTACAGGAGTTACATCAGTCTTATAGGCGTGGTAATGAGTACAGTTGGTGATGATGAGTTTAAGGTTCTTCTGGGACTTCAAAGTATTTGGGGGAAAAATAGCAAAGAGCTTCACAGAGAGGTGGAGAGCTGGCTAGAGCTGCAAATTAAAGAATAATCAACATATACTGAACTAGGAAAGAGGGCTGTGGTACAGATAAGATCACTAAGAATGGGTATGTGAAAATTAATAATGAAATCTGAAGAAAACCAACCTTTCAAGAGTAAGTAAGGGAGAAAAACTTATTTATAAAAAAGACTAAGAATAAAAGCCATGGGGTCAAGAAAACAAAGAGAACATGGAGTCACATACAACAACAACAAAAAAAAAGTTTCAAGACATGACTGTTCAACTGTTTAAATGTCACAATTGAAGTGAAAGTCACTATTTGTATAAGAGTGCACAGGGAGGACGCCAGATTGCAATGTAGTGAATGGGAATAAGTGAATTCAAGTATCCATCTTTCAAAAAATCAGCTGGGAAGCGGAAGGGGAAATATAAAACAAGAAGAAAGGTGTGGGATTTGGGGGGGGTTATCATTTAATATAAGAGGCTTAGATATGTTTCCTATGTTTACAGTCTGAGAAGAAGCTGGTTAAGTCACAGAGGTTGACAATAATTGATAACAAGGATACAACTGAAATAAGTTTCTAAAGAGATAAAAACAGCTCAACCTTGAACAGGAAAAATACCCCTTAGAAATAAACGACTGTCATCATGAAACTATAAATTCCATTATCCCCATTGCTTCTTAAGGAAAGGGGCCTCAAAAATTACAAAGTTACCTACAAACAGGCATTTTTTCACAACATGAATCTAAACCAAACATGTAAATTTTCCTTCTGCTTTATATTTCAGACCAATTTAAGCAACAAATATTCTAAGGTAAAAATGTTTCTCACCTAAACCACTACTGTTTTTCATTCTAACTTTTACTCTAGCAAGATATTTTTATGAATAGAAAAATGTAAGAATAATTGCTAATTAAGTGATGAAGTCATGTGATGAAATATAAATTAAGAAAGTACCACAGCTCTTTTAATATTCCTTGTTATACAAATACATAAAGTTTTAGTCTTATTATACTTTAAACCACTAATAGATGACTAGAGTTTTAAAGTAAGATATAGCAAATCTCTGCAGAAAAATTTGGAAGATCATGTATTTGTTGTTAAAAAAAAAATCCATGAACTACAAGTTTAGTATAACAGGTCTTCAATATTTTAAAAAAAAAAAAAAAAGAACATTTTTCAGTTTTCCTCAGTTCATTATGAGAATGGGTCCACCTAGTGGCAAGTAAAGCAGAGTTTATATCTAAAGATTAGCTCACTATTAACTATTTTTTTTCTCACTATTAACTATTTTAAGTCAACTTCTTATTCAAATTTGAAAATTTATCTAGAAAAATTCATTTTCTAGGTAAGCTAATACAATAAATTTATATAGCATGTCAAAAAATATTTTTTAAAGATTTTATTTATTTATTTGAGAGAGAGAGAGAGAGAGAGAGACAGCGAGAGAGGGAACACAAGAAATGGGGGTGAGAGAGGGAAAAGCCAGCTCCCCACTAAGCAGGGAGGCCCATGCGGGGCTCAATCCCAGGACCCTGAGATCATGACCTGAGCCAAAGGCAGACACTCAACAACTAAGCCACTCAGCTGCCCTCAACATGTCAAAAAGTATTAACACTAATATACATATTAACACCAATATATATATATATATTAAAGGAAAACCACAGTTCTTTAAAAATCAAATCAAATGAAGCAACAGGGGTGGGCACCTGGTTGGCTTAGTATGTAGGGCAGGCAACTCTTGATCTTGGGGTTGTAAGTTCAAGCCCCATATTGGCTGTAGAGACTACTTAAAAATAAAATCTTTCCAAAAAAAAAAAAAGAGAAAGAGAAGAAACAATCTCCCAGCAAAGGAGAGAAAGATGAGCTATAACAATAGAAACATACATCCTGGATATATAAATAGAAACTAGGAAGAGGTGATTTATAAAAGCTTAGTTGAAGCAAGTCAATAGTACTGAGGTTGAAACACCCTGGACTAAAGGAACAAAAATAAGAACAGAAAAAGGAAACTAACTATTATTAAGAACTTATTATATGCCAAGTTATCTTAAATATTTTTATTAAACCAAAAAAAATTTTACCAAAATAACATATGCTACTCATGAAAATACATAGTCACAAATCAGTTACAATATTTATAATTGGAAACACACAAATTAACTAGAGGCATCAGTTATATATCTATTATATAGTCTATCATTTACCAAGAAATCAGCTGTTTCTCTTTTAACATAGATTTTTTTTTAACTTCTCCAGTCCAGAAAATTCTGTTTTTAAAGATTTTATTTATTTATTTTTATTATTTTTACATTTATTTATATTTATATTTATTATTTTATATTTATTTATTTATTATTATTATGTTTATTTGTTTATTTATTTACTTTTATTTTATTTATTTATTTGACAGAAATCACAAGTAGGCAGAGAGAGAGGGGGAAGCAGGCTCCCCGCTGAGCAGAGAGCCCAATGCGGGGCTTGATCCCAGGACCCTGAGACCATGACCTGAGCCGAAGGCAGAGTGTTAACCCACTCAGCCACCCAGCCGCCCCCACAAAATACTTATTCTCAAGACAGTTACTTTGGCACATGAAAACAAATGCACGATAGTTCCATAATCTCTTACTTGTAATTATAATTTTTTAATGCTCTAAAAAGATTAAGGTTCTTGGTAAATAATTTGAGGACAAAACCTGACCTGAACTAATGTGGCATTTATTTATAGTCTATTTTTCCCACTTAGTATAAATGAATATTCATATTTTTAACTGCAGAAATGCTAATGTGTTTAATTATGGAATGGTCTCTAACACCTAGGTTATCTCTAAATATTATTTTCTAAATAGAAACCACTAAAAGGAACCAATGTCCTTAGAGAAATAACTGATTCCCAGGTCTGGAAAACATCATCTGCCAGAAAACAAGGAAACCATCAAAGACTAATGGGAGATATCAAACCAACTTGAAGGGACTCCCATTGCTCCCACTGCTCCAAATTGGAGCAATTTGGATATTAAGAATAAATGTTGACTGCAACTGACTTAAATACATCAACTATATAAAAATAACTCCAACAATACAACTGGACAATTTATAACAAGGGTCAACTTCTTTTCCTAAACCTGGGAATGTTAATCTTTCTAGTATATGTGCTGCCGAAGCGAGCACAATGTTAATCTTTCTAAAATCATGACATCTGTTCCTGAATGTTAAGACTTATTGCCCTCCTCTGAATTCTTCAAATACATTTAGCATCTACCCCTACAATGATTTCTCTCAAATGAGAAAACAGCTGTCACTCAAATAAAGGCCACAATGCTAGTTTAGGCTGCATATATTTTGGCTGCACACCTAAATATATGCATATATGCGTGTACTTGTTACATATATTGTTACATATATTGTTGTGAATGTATAAATACATACACACAGACACATCACAATACTGTATGGCATATATTCCTTTGTTATTGTTCTTCTGTTAAATATAGTTGCATACTCTATAAATGACCTGCTTTATCAGATATGTAAACTGTTCCCGGTTTTTATTACAAGTGAAGCTGTGCTGAAATTCCTTCCACATAAATCTTTATGTCCATCTCTACTTCCTTAAAATGAATTCTTAGATGTAGTCTTCATAAGTCAAAGTATATAAACACTTATGAAGACCTTGAAAAATATCACCATATTGTCCCTCCAGAGAAGTAGTACCAATTAACACTCTAATTAACAATGTATGAGTGCACCCAATGTATCCAATCCTTGAAATTATAATTCTTTAAATCTTTCCAATTTGAAGGGGGAAATAACAACTATATTTTAACTGCATCTCTAATTAACAAATGAAAAATTGTTTTCACGTTTCTTGGTTATTTATATTTTACTTTTTATACATTTCTTATATATTTTTTAAAAGTCGCATTTTCATTGTATTTCATATTTTGCCAGTTGGATTATAAAATCTCTTTGTACATATATTTTTTATGATTTTATTTATTGATAGATTTAAGAGAGAGAAAAAGGGAGCAAGCAGGGGGAGGGAGAGAGACAAGTAGACTCCTTGCTGAGTGCTGAACCAGACGCAGGGCTCGATCTCACAGCCCCAAGATTATGACCTGAGCCGAAATTAAGAGACGCTAACCAACTGAGCCACCCAGGTGCCCCTCTTTGTATATATATTTAATCTGTCATATGCTTCAAATATTTGTCCAAATATCAAATAATCCTTTTGCTCTGTTTGTTATGTTTTATAGTACAGAAATTCTTTTACATTTTCATGAGTTAATCTAGACACCAAGGAAGCAACAACTTAGAGATCTGAACTTTGAAGTCAGAAACTGGATTGAAAACCTAGCTTAAATAGTTATTAGATGTGTGACCATGGGCAAACTAATTTCTCTGAGACTTAGTTTTCTTATCTGTAGAAGGGGGATAACACCCCATACTATACAGTTGTTATGAGGATTATATTCATTCATTTCTTCATTCATCGTTTCCCATCATGTCTCCCAGGCAAAGAAAAAGCACTCATTAATAGCAGCAGGAACAATTATCACTGATAGAGAACACATTTTAATTTTTGATAGCAGCTCTCAAATTTAAGTGTGCGTAAAAAGTCAACTAAGATCCTTGTTTAAAAAAGAAAAAAAAAATACTGGATTTCTAGGCTTCAACCCCAGAGTTTTTGATTATATAGGTCCAGGATGAGGCCCTAAAACAAACATTTCTAATAAGCATCCTCAGGTCATTCTGATGCAAGCAGTCCAGGATACTCTTAAAGAAATATTTATGGATTCCGCCTTTGGTAATGTAACTGAAATATCCTAGCTCACTCCAGAATTAAATAAATACTGAATAAATAAATAAATACAGAATTAAATAAATACCTATATTTTCTCCTATATGCTTATGGGTCCTTTTAAAAATATTTAATCCATCTAAAATACATGTTATTAAAGAGGGGGCTAATGTTTATTAAATAATCAGACCTTTCTGCTATGATTTGGAAAAAATCTCCTCTATCACCAGAAAACTACTGTTGTTTCCATTACTATACTCTATGCTTTAATAACTGGTAAGGACAATCCCCTCATTATTTCTGGTTTTCAAAACTTTCTTACTGATAATATCACCTGTTTCATTTGCCAATTTTTTTCTGTGTTCAATATATGTTGAAGTATGTGGAGGCAGTAAATTTTACAAATAAAATAAATTAACTTCATAATAACTCTTCCAAAGTCTCACTGGGATTTTGCTTAGAATTACACTAAAAATTGAAATTAATTTGGGAATAAATATCTCCCCTTTCTTCAAATCTTTCAATATCCAAATACATTTTCTTCAAAAAGACCTCCTATACTTCTTAATAAACTTTATTCCTTGGTATCTTGTACTTCTGTTACAGAAAAGAAAAGTGGCTTAGAGTGTGAACTTACAAATAAGATTGCTTAGGATAGGATCTAAACTCTAACCATTACAAGCTGTGTGAATGACGTTGAGCAAGTCACTTAATCTTTCCAAGCTTCAGTTTCTCATCATAAAACGGGGGCAGCAATAAAGTCTACGTAAGAGGATTGTTTTAAGAATGAAATGAGATAAAAAAATTTTTAAAAAAAAGAAAGAAATGAGATAATGAATGTAAAATGGTTTACAGAGTGACTAGTACAGAGGAAATGCTCCATAAATGTTAACCAGTATCATCATTAAGATTAATAAGACCAGGGCGCCTGGGTGGCTCAGTGGGTTAAGCCCCTGCCTTCGGCTCAGGTCATGATCTCGGGGTCCTGGGATCGAGCCCCACGTTGGGCTCTCTCCTCAGCAGGGAGCCTGCTTCCCCTCCTCTCTCTCTGCCTGCCTTTCTGCCTACTTGTGATCTCTGTCTGTCAAATAAATAAATAAAAAATCTTTAAAAAAATAGATTAATAAGACCATCCTCTTACTTCCTATTTACTGTTTATTTACAAGAAAGGTGCTGATGTTTTCTTTTTTATCTTTGTTCAAATATATCCCCTGAATTTTCTTACTATACCTTATAGTTTTCCAGTTAATTCTCTGAATATGGAAAATATTAACTGATTAAAACTTAAAGAAGAAATCACAAAAGAAAAAACTATTCAATAAGCTATGCTAAAACAAATGGTTGGTTATACAGAAAACATTTGAATTAGGTCCTCAATTCAAACCATATGGCAATATAAATATCAGAAAGAACAAAGAATCAAAGCTAAAATTCAAACCTTAAAAATTCTAGACCAGTCCTAGTAGCACTGTTTATAATAGAAAAAACAAATGGAAAACAAGCGAAATGTCATCTTAAGTAACTGTCAGGTTTTTTTATTTTACCTATTTAGTATAATTTATTGTTTATTGCCTGCCTTCCTCCCACATCCCCTTCCCCCTACTTCTAGTCCACACTAAAATATAAGCTCCAGGAGAGTAGAGATTTTTTTTCTGTTTTCTCCACGATGTGTTCCAAGAGCCTGCACCTTGCAAGGAGTAGCAATTAATAAATATCTCCTGAAACAGTTGTCCATCAACAGGAGAATGGATAAACTAGAGGGTATTCGTGATGGAATAGCAAAAATATATATATATTTATATATAGCAAAAAATGAACCACAGTTACATACATCATCATGGGTCACTCTCAGAAATATAATACTGAGTGAAAATAGTTTTACAATACGTATGATATAAAATGCAAAATTATAAAAAAATATATATATATGAAGTGTTTAAGATAAAGCTTCCCAGTGGTATACGTGAAGAGGGGCAATTAGGGCTTTATCTTGAAAAATATAAAAATTACAAAAATACATTTCATTGTTCACAAAAGTTATGTCTATTACTCTAATTACTTTAATCACTTTTCTTAGTGATTACTTTAAAAAGGAAAAAAAAAAAAACAAACTTCGTATCACCTCACTTGCTAAAAAGAAAATGGAAACCCAAACACAAAATGAAATATTTAAACAGTGGTAAAGTAAAGCCAGACATACCTATAAGTTCAGGTGGGTTTCTTTCATTAAACCGCTCACAGAGACGAATGAATGTCTCAGTATTCTCAGTTGTAGGGCACTCGCCGTGTCTAGTAATATGGAAACATTTTTTTTTTTTTAAGAAGAAATTGCAAATTTCAGCAAAAGGTTTCAATATTAAAGAATCTTAATACATGACTTACCCTTTACATTGAAGTTTTATATATTTGATTCCTTCTTTTTCTATGTCATTTCTGTCATAGAACCTCGAAGTATTTGTCAAATCCACTAACAAGCCCATTTTAACCTTAAAAAAAAAGAGAGAGAAGAAAAAGAGAAAAAAGCAGATTTACTAGTAACTGAATTTGTTCCAAAACAAACTGATTAAATGGCAATACTCCAGTTCATCCATCTACATTGAGGGAGATTTTATGTTCACTCTACTAATGAACTACTGATAACAAAATCATCACTTACTCAAGTCTTATTCAAGGTACTAGAACTTAGAAGGCACTAAATGCAATAAATTAAACCTCAAACCGGTTAGAGAACTAGAACATAAGCAAAATGCAGTCCACTTCAACATCACAGAAGTCTACTTAAAAATGCAGACATGGATGCAGTTTTCTAAGTCTTCCCCCCCAACCTATAATTCATTAGACAAGAGGATACAGCAAGGATAGCATGTATGTGAAATACACCCCAACCCCCAAGCACACATCAACCCAGCATTCCAAGCAACTATCACTATACCACATGCTAGGCAGTAAAATTCTAACGTGTATTATATAAGGCAAAAAGTATGTACAGTCAAATTTTCTTATAAATCCCTTAAATCATCAGTAAAAAACAGTACACAAGGCCATAACTGTGCATCTCATTGAAGATTTAATCCCATCTGCCAGCCAGTTTTTCTTCCTGCATTGGAACAAAAATCATTATTTCTTCTGTTGAGCATTAACTAATGTAGTTGGCTTGTGATCAGGGACTGAGTGGCTTAAAAAATCCTTAACAACTAGAATCACATTCAGACTAATAAGAGAGTCTCACTAAGATACGCACACTGGAACTGAGCCACGTAAAAGAACAGTTAACTCACACATCCTCTGCCCCAGTCTGAAGCACATATTCTCTGGGAAGAATGACAAGGGAAACAATCAGCACTTTTAAAATTGTTATTTGTCTCTCTTTTATTATCACTTTTACTGAGTACCTAGTGTTGGATGTAACTGAAGGAGACTGGGTTATATAATGATTTGACTCCACTGTTGGTGGGGGGGAAATGGCAAAGATATTTATATTTCACGCACAACAAAACTGACAAAACTAACAAAATTGTTTGCTTCCAAAATATTAACTAGCTACCACATGTGTTCCACTAATTTCTCCAGATTCCTTAGTTTAAGTGCGGATGAGAGCTAGGTCTACGCATCACGTGAGCTCTTACAGGAAATGTATTTCTTAATGCATTTTCTACAATCTGCCACCCCTGGGCCTACTTCTCTTCCCACACAGCTTCTGCAGTGATCTTAATTCCTTCAGAGGACATGTATTGTCAAACACAGAGTTAGATCTCATTAATACAGCTTCTCAGAGAGTTAGAATTAGAACCCATGTTGTTTGTTTTATCTGGATCCAAAATAAGATATGGATCAAAAGTGGAGATGGACAAGAAAATACGAGTTTTCTAAATACATAGAAACACTTTAGCCAAGGAAATGGAGAAACTGTACTGTATGACTTAACTGCCTGGAGCCCTATATATAAGTATGTATGTATGTGCTTGTGTGTTGTGTGCCTGTATGGATAATGTGTTTGTGTGTGTATGTATCTGCATACACATATACACATACATATACTACATATACATATTTATTTTTCATAATAGTCCAACCCATGAAGTAAGGATAATAAGAGTATCTACTTCATGGAGTTATTGTGCGATTCAATAAAGGCACTGCTCTGTGCCAAGCACTATACTATAAGCTTTATATGCACTAATTTTATTTACAGATGAGGAAACTGAATCAGGAAGAGATTATGTAACTTGCCCACAGAGCTGTAAGTGGCAAACGAAATCAAAACCAGGATGTGGCTTCTAAGCCCAAACTCTTACCATACCAACCAGGAAATATTTAATGCTCTATAAATGTTAACTAAGACTTTCAAAGTCATTATTGATAATGAAAATAAAAGTTAAAAGTTTACAAAAAATATAAACAAAGACTCAAAAAACTATACCAAGAAAAGGGATGAGTAAATCTCAAATATCTCATATTTCAAATCTCATATATCAAAATATGGTTTTCAAGGTAAAGTAAATCTCAAATATCAAAATATGGTTTTCAAAATCTAAGTGACAATTTTTCTATCCCACAATAGAAACCCTTGCACGTAATGAGTAGCAATATTGGATGAATGTACTAAAACAGAAGAGTACAAACAGTAACAAGTTGAATTATGTCCCCTAAAAAAATATGTTCTAGTCCTAACTCCTAGTACCTGTGAAAGTGATATTATTGGGAAATAGGGCTATAGGGTCTTTATAAATATAATCAAGTTAAGATGAGATCACACTGGATTAGGGAGCCCTTAAAAAACAGAAATTTGGACAGACACACACAGGGAGATGTCAACAAGAGCGATGACCCACAGAGCTACAAGCCAAGGAATGCCAAGGATCACTGGCATTAACCAGAAGCTAGCAGAAAAGAGTAAATGGAAAAGATTCTCCCTCCAAGCCTCCAAAAGGAATCAAACTTTCCTGCACCTTGATTTAGAACTTCCAGTGTCCAGAACTGTGAGAGAATAAATGTCTGTTTTAAGTCACCCAGTTTGTGGTAATTTGTTACAAGAGCCCTAGGAAGCTAATTTAATCAGTATTATGTCAGAATAATATAAAAAATAATGAAGTTTCATTTAGGAAAATAGTTTGGCCCTTTCTTGTAAAATTAGGTATGCACACAGCCATCATACTCTAAATATTTATCCCAGAAACTGGAAACTATACATGAAATGTTCACATAACTATGTGCGCAATACCCCACAACTGCAAATAACTCAAACTGGTTAAAATGGTTATTTAAGCATTCAGTGGGAGAAGAGTTTAATAAACTCTGATACATCTAAACAAGTGAATAATATTCGACAAATAAAAAGAACAAACTTTTTGTTGAAACATACAACTTGGATGGACCTCAAGGGCATTATGCTTAGTGAAAAAAGCCAATCCCAAAAGGCCACATACTGTTTTAATCCATTTATATAACATTCTCAAAATGACAAAGCTACAGAGATGGAAAAGAGATTAGTAGGTGCCAGTGTACAGGAATGGGGGGTGGGTAGAATCTGACTATAAGGGGGTAGCATGAGAGAGAGTTCCTTTGTGGAGATGAAAAAGTTCTGTAACTAATACCACAAATCTATACATTGGATCAAACTGCAGAGAACTATACACACATACACACAAATGAATATAAAAACTGGTAAAAACTAAACAAGGTCTGTAATCAATTCAAAAGTACTGTACAAATGTCAATTTCCTGCTTTGATATTGTACTACAATTATATATGATGTCACCATTGGGAACACCATTAGGAAAAGCTGGGAGGCAGGTTCACAGAATTCTATGCAAAATTTCTGCAACTTCCTTTTGGTCAATAAATTATTTCAAAATAAGAAGTTTTTTTTAAAGCCACCTGAAGAACAAGAGAGGGATAAAACATACTAAAACAATATAAAAAATGTTTTGTTTCTTACCTTCAGACTCTTTAGATAATTTGAGAGCATACTGGGATGGAACCGATTTTCTTCAGCAACTTGACTATCATATCTTGGTCCTAACATTGTCTTCAGAGGTAAGAATCTTCCTAAACAACATTAAGATGGGTAACAATTTTCATTAAAGAAAATGTTCCATGTTGAAACTATAACTAGCTATTCTCAAAATCACTTTCTTAAAACATTTTAAATGGAACTGTTCATGAAGTATTCTTAATCTAAACTACACTTTTCAAAGGTACCACCTTAGAATTTTTTAAGGACAACATAAATTCCAGAAATTGACAATCAAATAGAATAGCAAAAGAAAGGAGCTCCTGGGTGGCTCAGTCAGGTGAGCATCCAACTCTTGGTTTCAGCTCAGGAGTCAAAGAATCGAAACCCACATGGGGCTCCAAGCTCAGCAGGGAGTCTGCTTGAGATTCTTTCCCCCTCCTTCTCTCTCCCCTTCTGCTCCTCCCCAGAGCACGCGTGCACTCTCTCTCCCTCTCTCTAAAATAGAAAAATAAGTATTAAAGAAAAAAAAAAGAATAGCAAAAGAAAAACTACCAGTGAATGGAACTTCCAAAAAAACCTCCTTAAGTTGGGGAGCAGGTATGAACAAAATAGGTAAAGTGGATTAAGAGGTACAAACTTCCAGTTACGAAATAAGTATGTCACAGAGATGAAAAGTACAGCATAGGATAGAGTCAATAATATTGTAATAACATTGTATGGTGACAGATGGTAACTACATTTACTCTAGTGAGCACTAATTTACAAAACAGTCAAATCACTACACTGTATACCTGAAACTACGAAAACATTGTATATCAACTATACTTCCTTAATAAAAAATTTTAGGGGCGCCTGGGTGGCTCAGTGGGTTGGGCCTCTGCCTTCGGCTCAGGTCATGATCCCAGAGTCTTGGGATGGAGCCCCACATCGGGCTCTCTGCTTGGCAGGGAGCCTGCTTCCCCCGCCCTCTCTCTGCCTGCCTCTCTGCCTGCTTGTGATCTCTCTCTCTCTCTCTGTCAAATAAATAAATTAAATCTTTAAAAAAAAAAATTTTAAGTAAAAGTAATTTTAAAATTTTTAAAAATTTGCTGTTTAAAAAAGGACTAAGGTTTTAAACTACTACTTTAAAAAGTTATTGCCTTAAAGCTTTTAAAGATATAATACTAGAAAACTGATAATGGAGTGCATTAAATCAGTCCTTAAAATTCCTAATTATACTACCCTACTATGAGGTTGGAACCTTCTCCAACTTATGCACTTTATCCTGCACTCCAGGATAGGGACAATGCTGAGAAGCATGCTAATCAAAATCACTCTTAAAACCACTACCGGTGATCATAATTTCAACAAGACTAACTGACCCTTTTGACCCTTTTTTTTCCTGAATCATATCTAAGGAGGAGTTACCTTACATAATCAATTTTAAAATCAACTATTTTAACTGACTTATATCTTAAAACACAATAATTATCAGTAGGAATAAATAGTTACCTAAAACAACATGAGTGAAACCTTAACATCTGTCCAGAGACTTTAACCTAAATTTCATAAAAAATAATTTTTTTAAGTTTTATGTTTTGGCTCAGTCGGTTAAGCATCTCCCTTCAGCTCAGGTCATGATCCCAGGGACTTGGGATCGAGTCCCACATTGGGCTCCCTACTCAGCAGGGAGTCTGCTTCTCCCTCTATTGCTCCCCCTGCTCATGATCTTTCTCTCTCTCCCCCTCTCCCTCTCCATCCCTCTCTCTCTCTCAGATAAATAAAATCATTTAAAAAATAAAGTTTTACATTTTATGTACCAAACCACCCAAGATCACCAATAACCCCCACATTGCTAAATCTGATAGACAATCTCAGTTCTCAAAGAACTGCCCACTTTTTAGTTCAAGTTTACTTTTTAATTCAATTTAATTTTTAATTCTTAAATCACTTTTTTACTTGGCTTTTTGGCTACTACAACCCCTTGGTTTTCACCCCATTTCTCTGACCTCTACCTCTCAACCTCCTTTATGGGCTCCTCCTTACCTCCCTGACCCTTCAATGTTTTGTCCCAGGGCTCTGTCCTTGGACCTCCTATCAACATTCACTCACTCGCCTGGTGTCTCATCTCATCACAGAGCTTTAAAAGCCATGAATGTGCTGCTGACTCATAATGTGCATTTCCAGTCCAAACCTCTCCCTGAACTCTAAGCTCAGATATCAAGCTGCCTACATGACTTAGTCTGTAGTTGATGTCTAACCGATGTCTCAGACCTGATCTCCGAACCTGAACTCTCAACATTCAAGCACTTAAAAGGTGCTCCTCTCATGGTCTTCCTCATCTCAGCAAATTATAACACTATTTTTTCAGGAGCTCAGGCCAAGCCCTTTGGCATTATCCTTGACCCCTGTCTTTTTCTCATACCCCATTTTCTTTTTTTTTTTTACTTCTGAAATTCTTTTTTTTATTACTTTTATTAAATATAATGTATTATTTGCCCCAGGGGTACAGGTCTGTGAATCATCAGGCTTACACATTTCACAGCACTCACCATAGCACATACCCTCCCCAATGTCCACATCCCAACCACCCTCTCCACACCTCCCCTCCCCCCAGCAACCCTCTGTTTTGTGAGATTAAGAGTCTCTTATGGTTTGTCTCCCTCCCAATTCCATCTGGTTTCATTTTTTCCTTCCCCACCCCCCAAACCCTCCACTCTGCCTCTCAAATTCCTCATATTAGGGAGATCATATGATAACTGTCTTTCTCTGATTGACTTATTTCGCTCAGCATAATACCCTCTAGTTCCATCCACATCATTGCAAATGGCAAGATTTCATTTCTTTTGATGGCTGCATAGTATTCCATTGTATATTTATACCACTTCTTCTTTATCCATTCATTTGTTGATGGACATCTAGGTTCTTTCCATAGTTTGGCTATTGTGGACATTGCTGCTATAAACATTTGGGTGTGTGTTTCCCTTTGGATCACTACATTTGTATCTTTAGGGTAAATACCCAGTAGTGCGATTGCTGGGTCTTAAGATAGCTCTATTTTCAGCTTTTTGAGGAAGCTCCATGCTGTTTTTCAGAGTGGCTGCACCAGCTTGCATTCCCACCAACAGTGTAGGAGGGTTCCCCTTTCTCTGCATCCTCTCCAACATCTGTCTTTTCCTGACTTGTTAATTTTAGCCACTCTGACTGGTGTGAGGCAGTATTTCATTGTGGTTTTGATTCATATTTCCCTGATGCTAAGTGATGTTGAGCATTTTTTCATGTGTCTGCTGGCCATCAGAAATGTCTATTCACATTCTCTGCCCATTTCTTGATTGGATTATTCTTTGCCTGTTGAGTTTGATAAGTTCTTTATATATTTTGGATACTAGCCCTTTAACTGATATGTCATTTGCGAATATCTTCTCCCATTCTGTCAGTTGTCTTTTGGTTTTGTTGACTGTTTCCTTTGCTGTGCAAAAGCTTTTGATCTTGATGAAGTCCCAATAGTCCATTTTTCCCCCTGCTTCCCTTGCCTTTGGCGATGTTTCTAGGAAGAAGTTGCTTCGGCTGAGGTCGAAGAGGTTGCTGCCTGTGTTCTCCTCAAGGATTTTGATGGATTCCTATCTCACATGAAGGTCTTTCATCCATTTTGAGTCTATTTTTGTGTGTGGTGTAAGGAAATGGTTCAGTTTCATTCTTCTGCATCTCACACCCCATTTTCAATCAGCAAATCCTCTCAGATCTATCTTCAAAACATATCTAGAATCTAACCACTTCTCACCACCTCTACCATCAACTCACATTAATTATTATACTAGATTTGGCTTATTTAATAAATATTTAAAGAGTACTTATTATGTACTAAGCACTGTTCTAGGTACATGGAATGCATTAGTGAAAAGGAAAAAAAAAAAAAAAAACAGATAAAAATCCCTGCCCTCAGGGGCACCTGGATGGCTCAGTCAGTTAAGGGCCTGCCTTCGGCTCTGGTCATGATCCCAGGATCCTGGGATTGAGCCCTGCATCAGGCTCTCTGCTTAGCAGGGAGCCTGCTTCTCCCTCTCCCTCTCTGCTTATGTGCTATCTCTCGCTCTCTCTCTCTCAAATAAAAATAAATAAAATCTTTTTAAAAAATCCCTGCCCTCAAAGAGCTTACACTCTATTGGGGAAAGATAAACCATAAACAAGAAACATAATAATTAAGTAAGTAATACATGTTAGAAGATTCTCCCACTAGACCCTCTCTCCTTCTCACTGTTGTCTCAGAGGCCCAATCCTGTTTCCATCAGCTCCTCCAGGCTTCACTTTCCTTATCCAATGTTAGAGTCCACAGCTGATCACCACGGTCAGTCCCACTAAATACCCTTAACCTCCCTGATCCTCCATATCACTCAGCCACACTTAACCTAGAAAAAACCAGACCTCAATAAACTCAACCACCTGACTTCTTTGGGCCTAAACCTATACAGCTCAGAGCTCCCAAAGAAAATTTTCACCACATAGCAGATGGCTGACACCATAAACTATGTCTAAATCATCTCCCTAACCCTAAGGACTAACACAAAGTAGACTCTCAAGTATTTGCTAGGTAAATGACTCCAAAGTCACTATCCCTTTCACAATAGTATTTCATATTACATTCCTACCGTTAGTTTCAAGTAAGTTCTTCACACATAGTAAGCACAAGATAATTTTATGTTGAATAATCTCCCTTTAAGGAATGAGAATTTTGGTTTTTTCAAAGTGTTCCCCTAAAATCTATCACTCATAAGGTGAAAAAATTTTTTTCAAAAATAAAGCTTGGCCCTATCTCCAAGAGCTCTCCCTCATTGGAAGTCTGATTTAATCAGAGGAAGTAACTTCATAGTGCAACAGATTATATATCTCATTAGTACCATCTTCTTTCTGATTCAAGAAAATTATGAACATCTAATACTACTGAGATGTATCCTAAGGTTCACATTGAGAAAATGTAAACAGCCATAACACATTTTCCTAAATATGCCAAATACTAAGGAAATTATACAATAAGCATGGATTACTTTAGTGAGTTTAAGCCTCTGCCTTCAGCTCAGGTCATGATCTCAGGGTCCTGGGATTGATCCCCACATCGGGTTCTCTGCCCAGCAGGGAGCCTGCTTCCCCCTCTCTCTCTGCCTGCCTCTCTGCCTACTTGTGATCTCTCTCTGTCAAATAAATTTCAAAAATCTTAAAAAAAAAAAAAAGAAAGAAAATAAGAGGTAGAAAGTGGAATGTGAATTATTCCTTATTTTTCACTAAAGCTTGCAAGAATATAACCAGTATTTTTTGCTCCACCTACTGTAAAACATTGCTAACATGCATTTCCAAAATACACAATGTGGCATGAACACTCCTAGGAGAGGCAGAGACAGAACTTTAAGGGAAATTTACAGAAACATATCAAGAGTCATACATTGTGGGGCGCCTGGGTGGCTCAGTGGGTTTTAAAGCCTCTGCCTTCAGCTCAGGTCGTGATAGCAAGGTCCTGGGATTGAGCCCCACATCGGCGTCTCTACTCAGTAGGGAGCCTGCTTCCTCCTCTCTTACTCTGCCCGCCTCTCCGCCTACTTGTAATCTCTGTCTGTCAAATAAATAAAATCTTTAAAAAAAAAAAAGGAATCATACATTGTGTTCACTATACTTTCTAATAAGCATCACAACGAAAGCAATATTGATTACTAGTAAAAATCCAGCTCAACTGTCAGGAGGCCTAGGGTTCTGTCCAGGGATCACAGTTAATCTGACAGATGAGCTTAGTATCTCACTGAACCACAATAATTAAAGAGTCTAATTTGGGGGGGGGCGCCTGGGTGGCTCAGTGGGTTAAGCCTCTGCCTTCAACTCGGGTCATGATCTCAGGGTCCTGGGATCGAGCCCCACATGGGGCTTTCTGCTCAGCGGGGAGCCTGCTTCCCCCTCTCTCTCTGCCTGTCTCTCTGCCTACTTGTGATTTCTCTCTCTGTGTCAAATAAATAAAAATTAAAATTAAAAAAAAATAAAAAGAGGGACGCCTGGGTGGCTCAGTTGGTTGGACGACTGCCTTCGGCTCAGGTGATGATCCTGGAGTCCCGGGATCGAGTTCCACATCGGGCTCCCAGCTCCACGGGGAGTCTGCTTCTCTCTCTGACCTTCTCCTAGCTCATGCTCTCTCTCACTGTCTCTCTCTCAAATAAATAAATAAAATATTTAAAAATAAAAAAATAAAAAAAGAAAAAGAAAAAGAAAAGAGTCTAATTTTGGGAAGCCAAAATATTCCAATACAATAATAAGGAAAAGCTTAATTCCTGGCCCTTAATTCCCAGCAGAGGGAGAAAAAATGGCACACAACTCTATTTCTGAGAGAGGCATAAAGCTGCCTGGAAGTCAGCACCTTACCTGCTGCTATCTACCCCAAGTCAGCGCCACACTTGTTCTATTTAACAGTAAGTCACTGTTCTGATCTTTGTCACTGCCAGCCTGCACATTACATGAGAACTCTGATATTTAAACAATTTTTCTAACTCCAAATAAAAAAATAATCACTTTGGCAAGAACTTTATGATCTTGTTTTTCTCACAAATCAGCATAGCAGATAATTCTAATGAAGGAATCCAGGAAACATGCTCCAAGCTAGAAAAGAAACCATATATCTGGGATGCCTGAGTAGCTCAGTTGGGTTTAGCGTCTGCCTTCAGCTCAGGTCATCATCCCAGTGTCCTGGGACTGAGTCCCACATCGGACTTCTTGTCCAGCCGGAAGCCTGCTGCTCTCCCTGCTTGTGAGCCGGCACGCTCGCTCTCGCTCACTCGCTCTCTCTGACAAATAAATAATAAATACAATCTTTAAAAAAAAAAGAAGAAGCCACTGATCTAAATCTAGAGGCTTTTCCATAACTCCATAGAAAAAAACCACATGTATAAAAAATAAAATTAAAAAAAAAAAAAAAAAGAGAGAGCTAGATTTCTCAGATTGCTTTATAGCCAGGATTGGACATGTATTGTTTTGGCCAAACTGATGTACATGAAAGTAATTGGGTAGAAAAATATATTAAAAGGAAAAGATAGCTAGTAAAAAAAAAAAAAAAAACCCACATGTAATAAAGGATTCACTACAAAGTTAGAGATGGTAAGGGGGAAAGTCAAAACGGCCTACAAAGAAAAATGTAAAGAACTGTCTGTGATCAATTAATTTGAATAAGTACAATGATTACCAAGAAAAACTGCTTTTATTACAAGTGAAAATGCATATAAAAACGGTCAGAGCTGGGGCACCTGGGTGGCTCTTAGGGTTAAGCCTCTGCCTTTGGCTCAGGTCATGATCTCAGGGTCCTGGGATCCAGTGCCGCATCAGGCTCCCTGCTCAGCAGAGAGCCTGTTTCCCCCTCTCTCTGCCTGCCTCTCTGCCTAGTTGTGATTTCTCTCTCTCTGTCAAATAAATAAACTCTTTAAAAAAAAAAAAAAAAAAGGGAGTGTCTAGATGGCAGAGTCACTTAAGCAACCACCTCTTGATTTCAGCTCAGGTCATGACCTCAGGATGGTGAGATTGAATCCTGCACCAAGCTCTGCATTCAGGAGGGAGTCAGAGGCTGCTTGAGATTCTCTGCCCCTCCCCTTGCTTGTATGCTCTCTCTCTCTCTCTAATAAATCTTTTTTAAAAAATGGTTAGAGCGTGAAGAAATTTTTTTCATTTTTCATTAAAGACATTTCCTCACCCTAAGACTTGCTTAGGTTATCTTTCAGTATTATTTTTAGCCATCATTGATACGGCTCTACTTACTAAGGATTTTATTCAAAATGTGGAAAAAAAAAAAAACCTGACAAAGTAGGAGAATCAGGAAACCTGAATTTATTTTTTTTTAAGATTTTATTTATTTATTTGAGAGAGAGAGAGAATGAGAGAGAGAGCATGAGAGGAGAGAGGTTAGTGGGAGAAGCAGACTCCCTGCTGAGCAGGGAGCCTGATGTGGGAACTCGATCCTGGGACTCCAGGATCATGACCTGAGCCGAAGGCAGTTGCTTAACCAACTGAGCCACCCGGGCACCCCAGGAAACCTGAATTTAAAAAGGGCTCCTGGGGCACCTGGGTGGCTCAGTTAAGCGTCTGCCTTCAACTCAGGTCATGATCTCCAGGTTCTGGGATCAAGTCCCACATCCGGCTCCCAGCTCATCAGGGAGTCTGCTTCTGCCTCTCCCCCTGCTTGTGCTCTGTCTCTGTCTCTCCCTCTCTCTTAAATGAATAAAAAAAAAAAAAAAATCTTGGGGCACCTGGGTGGCTCAGTGGGTTAAGCCGCTGCCTTCAGCTCAGGTCATGATCCCAGATCCTGGGTTCGAGCCCCACATCGGGCTTTCTGCTCAGCGGGGAGCCTGCTTCCTCCTCTCTCTCTGCCTGCCTCTCTGCTTACTTGTGATTTCTCTCTGTCAAATAAATAAATAAAATCTTTAAAAAAAAAAAAAAATCTTGACAAACCATAAGAGACTCTTAATGTCACAAAACAAACTGAGGGTGGCCGGGGGGAGGGGAGTAAGGAGAGAGTGGTGGGGTTATGGACATTCAGGACAGTATGTGCTATGGTGAGTGCTGTGAAGTGTGTAAACCTGGCAATTCACAGACCTGTACCCCTGGGGCTAATAATACATTATATGTTTATAAAAAATTTTAAAAATAAAATTTTTTTAAAAATTAAAAAAAAAATCTTTAAAAAAAATTAAAAAGCACTCTTTCAACAATTTCAAATAACTAGTAAGACATACTATAGATATATACATAACATGTAATCACAGTTCACTACAAAATCCTTTAATTTTTGTTGCAAAATACCTTCTAGAATAAGCAGCAAGTCATAGTTCAAATTTAAATCATTCACTCCTCAAAAACACAGTGTTAAGAAAATGAAAAAGCAAACCACAGATGGGAGGAAAAAAAAAATTTAAGCATATATCCAACATAGGATTTGTATTTACAATATATAAAGAAGTCTAACAATTCAACAATAAGATAAAAACCCAATTAAAAAATCAGTACAAGATCTGGACATCTCACAGAAGATATGTGAATTGCCCAAGAAGCTCACATACACCACAAACCACAATATGACTAAATACCTATTATGGTGGGTAAAATTAAAAAGACTGACCATACCAAGCCTTGGAGAGGATATGAACTAAACAGAACTCTCAGACATTAATGGTGGGAATGTAAAATGCTATGGCTTTTTAAAAGAGTGGCATTTTTTTTTAAAGGCTAAACATACACCTACCATATGATCCTTTCCTCTCCTAGAAACTGACACAAGAGAAATGAAAGCATATGTCCATACAAATTACTGTACGGGAATGTTCATAGCAGGTGTAATTTGTAATAGCCAAAAACTTCAAACAACCCAAATGACTATCAACGAGTGTATGGATAAACAAATGTGCTGCATCCATTAACAATGGACTACTATTCGGCAATAAAAAGGGATGCACATACAAACATACAAGAACTTGGATAAATCTCAAAATAACAATGCTGAGCAAAAGAATACAGAGACCTCCCCCCCCCAAACAAGTGTATGCACTATATGATTCCATTTATTTTTTTTAAAGTATAGAAAATGTAAACTAATCTATGACAGAAAGCATGTAAGAGATTGCCTGAGAAGGAAGGGATTACAAGGGGCAGTCGAAACTTTGAGAGGTGATGGTTATGTTCACTGTTTTGATTGTAGTGATGGTTTCATGGGTGTTTCACTGGAAGTGTGTCTGTGTATGCGGTATTTATCAAACAGCACTTTAAAGTTTGTTGTGTGTCAAACTCAATGACGCAAAAATTCACAACAAAATCGTTTTTAAAAACCAAACTCCAGTTAGCGTCGATCCATTTCAGCACTGGGAAACTTCCCTCTCCTCTTGAACACTCCATGGGAAACTTCCCTCTCCTCTTGAACCCTCCATCTCAAGACTGACACTTGTCCCTTCCCCATCCGAGAACCATGGAAGGTTCATAAACTTCTAAGCTTCAAAGTAATGCCCGCTGTGTTCTTGGGTCCCCAGCTCCTGTCACCTAAACCTCCTGTCTACTTTCGCGTTCGCAATACTTAGTCGTCCTGGAGAGTGACACGTGCCCCCACCCACCGGCCCATCCCCTCCAATCACTTTCCCAAACACTCAACCACGAAGCTTCGTCCGACCGAGCACATCTCGGTCCTGACATACCACTAACAAGCACGGAACCCCCGAAAGCTACGCCCCTCACACGGCCCACCCACGGGCCCGCGGATATGCAGGGACTCGAACACCACCCCCGTCCGGGTTACCTGCCACCGGCTGGCCGCGCCGCGGACAGTTCAGCCACCGTGGTGGGATCTTGTTATGAGCCATGTCTCGGGGCCGCGCAGAGGCGCCCCCTCCACCAACGCTCGCCGCGCCAACGCCGCCGCCTCCTCGCGGTCGGCTCGGTATTGAGGGTCCGAGGCACCCGAATCCCGGCAGGGGTCGGAATCCCAGCAGCTCCTACCCGGGAAACGTCAGAGGCGGCGCGCCACTTTCATTCAGGATCAACTCCACCACTCTAAGAGAGCCCACAATGCACCGCTACTTCCGCCCCTAAGGGCCCCGCCCCCTTCTTTCCGAGGTCAAAGGGAAAGACGGAGAAGCTCGTTAAGAGGGATGGGAAGGAGTTAAAGCCACGGCGAACCGGAGGGGCGCGTCTTCCATTGCCCCGCCCCACCGAGAACTCCCGCTCGGCCTTAGGACTGCTTCGCGCATGCGCGGGTGGCCTCGTACGGGTTCCCGCAAATGACAGGTATTTTGTATTCTTACCTAGTCAGCAGATAGACACCCCTGAAAATGTAGAGAATCCAGCCCTCTTTCCAGGAGTAGACTGATCCGCAGCTTCCACAAAAGCATCTGTTTTACTGATGAAAGTGTCCTTTCCACCACTGTTAAAGGTCAGGATCCTGATCGCCCTTTTTTCTGCCCAGCTTGGCGTCCCGGCAGGATCTGAGTTTGATCTGAAATTTGGGAAGTTCTCCCTGACATGGATCAGGGAAACAAGCTTTAGAGATATTCTAAGGGCGAGAGGTTGGAATGCCAGAAATGACTTTCTCTTTGGGGGCGGGGGGATACTTGTAAGGATCCATGAAGTATCTGAAATTAATCCCAAAACGGTTTTCAAGAGTTTTGTTTGTACATTTCTGGAGCAAAGTTTCCGAGTACTGGGAAGTATCAGGGGCTCCATGTCTCAAAGTTACTAACGTGTATAATTGGCAAAGGCGGGAATTGCCTCTGGAGTACCACTACCTGACGGTGTTCTTTGCCTTACCAAACAAATGGTCTTACCCTTCGAGTTAAACAGGAGTGATTGGAGCATTTTATAAACTCCGTCCTGTAATAAGACTTTCTGTAATTACCAGACTAAAGTTTTAAACATAAAACTGGAAAATGGAAAAATGTAATTGTAATGTAACAATTTGGTTTTAAAGACCAATACTATATTTGAATTGTACGATTGTGAGTTTAGTGGGTGGGTGGCGTATAATTTAAAGTGGGTAGGTGGGAAACTTAAGGAACAGCTCAGCCCCTGAATGCCTGGACCCTCTCAGTAAGACTCAGAATTCTCCCATAAACAGAGAGGTCCTGAGTTAGGTCTCACTCCTGGTCTGCCCTGCTGTTAAAACCACTGAGACCTTTTTGTAAATGTGTCACACCTCTCCTGAAAGAACAAGATAAGATTTTCCTTAGTGACCCACAGTATATCTAAGTAATTCTCTTCCCTGCTGACAAAGTAAAATGCATACCATGCCCAGAGGGGTGAAGTGTTCGATCCCCCAAATCTCTAGGGATGGAAAAGGTGAGCCTAATCCTGTGATAATATCTCATTTTCCCTTTCTGGGGATGACTCCCCTTGGAAAGTGTCCTCCTCACACACACTGTGTCTACCCAGGGAGCTCAGTCCTAGGCACAGGGAGAGCTTCCCAGAGGCTTCATGCCACCCATGAGCAGCTGTAATTGGTTGTAAGCCATCAGTGTGTGCTTAAGTTTTACGTCATTATCGTTTATGCCCTCTCGATCCTTAGTGCCCATAGAGCAAAAGGACCTCATGGCTCCCTTCTGCCCACAAAAGACAGTAGAGTAGGAAAGTGGCATCCAAGTGACTGGGCAGTTTCTCACTAACAGGAATCTTTCTCTTGATGTTTTTCTCTTGTATTTCTGTCTATATCACTCCTAATTCCACATCTCTGCTTTTCCACAAGAGGAAAAATAGATGCCCACAGAAGGACCAACATGACACCTCCCTGGTTTTCTAGAACTCCCAACCTACCCTCATGAATAGGTCTTGGCCTCCTCTTTACCGCTTCTTCATGGGTGAATTCTTCCCTCAAACATCCATTTTCCCCATAAGGAAATGTGTAACAGTAACTAAAAATAAGATTGAATTTTCCCTGTTGACAAAAAGCAGAGAACTTTTCCCCCTTGCCTTTTCCTAGAGCATTCTCTTGGGAAAGCTTCCATTTGTAAATTCTCCCTCATCACTTTGATGGGTGTATAAATCTTTTTAACAGCTAAATGGGCCTCTTGACTGTCTAACCAAGCAGGAATGTTTTTCTTAGGGCCTAGGAGCCATCTCAGTAAGCAAAAAGGAAGATAGCACTCTTATCTTCCTGTCACCAGGGGAATTTAGCCTAAGGTGATCTGTTCTAAGCTGTAACTACCTGCAAGTCAAAGAGTTAAAGAAAGGTTTGTTTAGGGGATGCCTAGGTGGCTCAGTCATCCCAGGTGGTTCAATTGGTTAAGCATCTGCCTTCTGCTCTGGTCATGATCCCAGGGTCCATCGTGATCATGATCTCCAGGTCCCTGGGATTGAGCACCTTCCCTGGGGCTCCCTACTCAGCGGGGAGCCTGCTTCTCCCTCTCCTTTTGCTTCCGGCTCCCCCTGCTTGTGCGTGCACATGCTCTGTCTCTCTCTCTAACGAATACATTAAATCTTTTTTTAAAAAGTTTGTTTTTCTTTCAAACAATGGCAAATAACTGACACAAGTTGGCCATACCCATTACCAAATGAATTTAGAAAGAACTAAGAAAGAATGTATAACAAATGGTACTGCCAAGTCCTCCTTACATAACCACTGGTTACCATTTATCTTGGGAATATGTAATCTACGTAGTATATGTGTTTGTCTATAGAAAAGAGTGAGATTTTTTTCTCTTTTTGCAGTCTCATTAAAGGAATGCCTGTGTCCTAATTGCAGTCTGGTTTAATGTGTATCCAATGATAAAACTGTGTTCTGTCTTTTCTACACTTGCAGAGAGGATTTTCTGGGTTGGCAGATTTTATTCCTCATTTTTTCCCCAACAAGTGTATATGCCTCACTGGACTATTAAAGACTATTACAGAAACACTCCTCTGAGTCAGAGCAGTGCCCCCTCAAGCCTTGCATCAGAGTCCAGTCTCCTGCTGCACCCATCTCTATCAATGGCTGATAAAGGGCCAGTTCCGTTCATTCCGACAGCCGGCACATCAGGATGCTCCTATCCAGAAGCTAGCAAAATGTCAGTGAGCAATACTCCCTTTTTTGATCAATTCCCATCTTCTCTAGCTGGAAGGGACTAAGTTGATGCCCTGGGCCTGGCTCCCTTTTTCATTCTGGTGACCCACCGCCTCCACCTCCTGCTTGTACTTTACCAGCTATAGTACATAGGAGAAATTCAGAAAGAGACCATGTTGAGTTAAGCTTGAGCCAAAGAGGAACATGGGCCACATCTCAAATAGAGGTTTGGGTTCTAAAATCAGTATATGAGGCAAAAGAAGCCAAACTCCGGACTATCCTCCACTGCTCTTTCTTCATTTGAGCACCAAATGAAGTCACTGACTGGCGTTCAGGGTCCTGTACACGACAGCAATCTTCGAACAATAGACTTACACTTTTCACAGCCAGAGCCTCCTCTCTGAGCTTCACATCTTCCTCCAGGGCATAGGTTCAGGAAGAAGAACAATGAGTAGCCTCTCCCTCTCTTTCCTGTGGGCCTACACAGGTACAGGTAAGTTCCTATGAGTTAAATGTGGGTACAATGTAACTTGTTTGCAGTCAAATTCATACCCACCAACAGCTACTCTAATGTTGTAAACCGGAAGAGGTTGTACCGTGAAACTTCTTATTCATACAAGCTCCTTCCAAGGCCTAATTAGGTATTTGTCGTTCTGTATTTTTAATCTTTTTTTTTTAAAGACTTTTATTTTTAAGTAATCTCCACACCTAACGTGGGCTTGAACTCACAACCCCAAGATCAAGAGTTGTCTGCTCTTCCAACTGAGCCAGGCAGGTGCCCCTATATTTTTAATAGTTAAGAGGACCATTTAAGTTGTATAAATTCAGGCTTGTTATTAGTTTAATTGTGGGCAAACAAAGAGAAATGTTGAAGTCCAAACACTTAGTACTTCAGAATTCGACCTTAATTGGAAATAGGATCTTTATAAAGGTAATCAAGTTAAAATTCGGTCATTAGGGTGGGCCCTAATTCAGTAGGACTGGTGTCTTGTGATAAGGGGAAATTTGGACATAGAGACAGGTTTACACAGAAGGAAGTGGATGTGGAGACACAGGGTGAAGACAGGCACGTGACTAGAGGGACGTGTCTATAAGCAAAGGAATACCAAGGATTGCCAGCAGATACCAGAAGCTAGAAGAAGCAAGGAAAATTCTCCTCTGGGGCTGTCAGAGAGGGCATGACCCTGCCTACAACTTGATTTTGGACTTCTAGCCTCCAATTGTAAGACAGTACATTTGTTGTTTTAAGCCACTCGGTTTGAGATACTTTTTTATAACAGCCCTAGGAAACTAACATAAAGACCCCCCAAAACCTGGATCTCCCCTTGTTCCAACCCATACTTTCTGGATCTAAAGCTCTTGGAGCCAGTGTCCTCTGAACCAAAGTCCCTCACCTTAGTAAAAATGCAGACAACTTTTCCCAAGCCCTTCTGTTTTTTTTTTTCAAATTTTTATTCAAATTATAGTTAGTTAACGTACAGTATAATACTGGTTTCAGGAGTAGAATTCAGTGTTTCATCACTCACTTACTCAGTGCTCATCATAACAAGTGCCCTCCTTAATACCCGTCACTCATCTAGTCCATCCCCCACCCACCTCTCTCTCAACCCTCAGTTCATTCTCTATGGTTAAGATTCTCTTATGGTTTTTTTCCTTCTCCCCGCCCCTTTCCCATGTGTTCATCTGTTTGTTTCTTATATTCCACTTATGAGTGAGATGATATGGGACTTGTCTTTCTCTGACTGACTTATTTTGCTTAGCGCAATACAGTTCCCAAAGCCCTTTAAAGGGAAATTTACCTGGTACACTCTTCAGGCTTTAGTGCCTAAAAGTCTGTTCTTTTTTTTTTTTTTTTAAAGATTTTATTTATTTATTTGACAGAGATCACAAGTAGGCAGAGAGGCAGGCAGAGGGAGAGAGAGGAAGGGAAGCAGGCTCCCTGCTCAGCAGGGAGCCTGATGCGGCCCGATCCCAGGACCCTGAGATCACGACCTGAGCCAAAGGCAGAGGCTTAACCCACTGAGCCACCCAGGCACCCCCTAAAAGTCTGTTCTAAAGAACTCAGACATGCAGTCATTGGTACGAAATCACTGTTTAAGAGCACTGAGATCTTCAAAGGCAGCTTTAGGTATTTCTTCAGGGGGCAAGGATTAATTAATTCCAAAATTAACAATTTTAGAGTGTCAGAAACTGAGACAAAGTATATGCCAGCATCTCTGTAGTCCTCACTCTAGGGATTTACTGTTCCTTGACACGGCTCCTTCAGCTCTCTACTGATCATTGGTCGCACTGTGGGAGAAGACATCCCTTTTGTGAGGATGGAAACCCTATTGCTCAGGCCTCTTCTCTCTGGGGGCACCTCTAGCCAATCCTCTCCCAGGCACAACAAGGGAGCAGGGCCCCGGTACCCAAAATCTAGAGTCTGGAGGAATGTCCAGTACCGTCCTCCACTAAAGCAAACTGTCCCACAGAGAAGGTTTTAAAAAGTACGTGTTGCTGAATTATGTTGGAAGGAATTAAATAAATCTTTTTTTTTAAATATTTTATTTATTTATTTGACAGACAGAGATCACAAGTAGGCAGAGAGGCAGGCAGAGAGAGAGAGAGAGGAGGAAGCAGGCTCCCCGCCGAGCAGAGAGCCCGATGTGGGGCTCGATCCCAGGACCCTGGAATCATGACCTGAGCCGAAGGCAGAGGCCTTAACCCACTGAGCCACCCAGGTGCCCCAGGAATTAAATAAATCTTTAGGGTTTGATGACAGAATGGATGTATCTCATGAGGGAAGCATCAAAGATGACTCTAATCTTCCTGTTCTGATTAGGAAGGTCTCCAACTTTCTGACCAGGTCCAAGACTCCTGAGCCTATTGTTTCAAATATAACAAAGAGCATGAAAAATGTGTGCATTGGATCATCTCTTTTGATTGATGAGAAGTTGAATGTATTTGAGTTAAAATATGGAACTAGAATTCCCAATATTTTCTCTGCAACCCAAAATTGAACCGTGTATGGCCACTAGATGGAGCAAAAAACTAAGTAATCGGGTATTCTACTGTTTTGTTGATGGAGAAAGTAGGTCAGTGAGTCAGGTTCTTGAGTTACATATTTGTGTGCCTGTTCCAAAGGTTGAAGTTGGCCCTGGTTCACCAAATTCATAATAACAGGTCAGTCTAACCTACAAGATGATTAAATAGCAGTGACTAGAGGAGTGCCTCTGCTGTGCAATTTATATAATTTCTTTCAGTGGAAAATATGAAAGATTAGAAGGAAAAATAAGAAATTGCTTTCTAAACATTACTGTCAAGTCTTGATGGTTTTCAGAGATACAAATAGCAATCTGCTTCTTTGTGCCATAAAAAACTTACTGCTACTTTAAATTATGCAGAACCCTGCCTGCCTTCCAACTTACGAATAATAAAATTTTACCTGTGAATTGTGCTTTACCTTGCACGGAGCGCTCAGAGATTTTCCGATTTGAATTAATCCTCACGGTTCGAGGTAGACATTGCTATCATCTCCATTTTACAGATAAGGGAACAGACTCAGAGAAGTTCAGTAACTTGCCCAAAGCCTCACAGCCAAAAAGCCCAAGAAATCAGGCTGTGAGGTGGAGAGTGATACGGGAACCTGCCAGCTGTCCAGAAGCCTTTGTTTCTCATCTGAGCACTGCCTCCAGGAGAGGGAATCACCCTTAAAGAACAGATTGTTGTTGTTGTTTTTTTTTCCATTTGAAAAATGATTAAGTGGCCCTTAAAGCGGGGTGCTTTAAACTTAAATGCACTCAATCCCGGGGATCTTGTTAAAATGCAGACTCTGGTTCAATAGGTCTGGGGTGGGGCTGAGAGTCTGCATTTCTACCATTCCCCTTGCTCCCCGTGATGCTCAAGCTGCCAATTGGAGGATGACACTGTAGAGCCTTTCTATTGTGGAAAGCAAATAACTAACATCTGCAAGGGAAAATACATCCCCAAACTAAGAAGTGGGCAAACCATAGATCTGCCACGGTGCCTGCAGTTTGAGGCATTCACTGGTAGCTGTCTATTTGAAAGGAACTCAGTTGCTTGGTATTCATCTATATCTTATGCTTCTAGATTAATTGGAGCCAATCAGATTTCATGGAGGAATAAAACTTTGTTATTTCCAGTTATCAGACACTAATATATCGTGTCATTTCCTTCTTAGATCAATTGTTTTTTTATTCTTTTTTTTTTAAGATTTTATTTATTTATTTGACAGAGATCACAAGTAGTCAGAAAGGCAGGCGGTGGGGGGATGGGGGCAAGCAGGCTCCCTGCTGAGCAGAGAGCCTGATTTGGGGCTCTATCCCAGGACCCTGATATCATGACCTGAGCCGAAGGCAGAGGCTTAACCCACTGAGCCACCCAGGCGCTCCTCGTTTTTTTATTCTTGATTGATAGCACACCGGGCTTTTAGAATGGAATCACCCCAGACTTTCAGCATAACAAGTCTGATGTGAAGCTGATGCAATGTAAAACCAAAACCTTTATCTAATTCCATGCTGGGAAACAGGTCCAGCATCCCATTTCCCAAATAAATAACCCTTAGATTTCTGTACTTCTCTATACTGGAGCACTCTCTTATCTCTTCGCAGATTCCACTTGCTAGGGAGCTATCAAACTATTGCATGTATTTAAGATCCATTGAGAGATTTTACTTTTACTCTGTGCAGTGCATACAAGTCACAAAAGCCTTTTCACCTATGTTTACTCATTTGATCCTACAAAAACTTGGTGAATTAGCGGGGCGCCTGGGTGGCTCAGTGGGTTAAGCCGCTGCCTTCGGCTCAGGTCATGATCTCAAGGTCCTGGGATCCAGCCCCGCATCGGGCTCTCTGCTCGGCAGGGAGCCTGCTTCCTCCTCTCTCTCTGCATGCCTCTCTGCCTGCTTGTGATCTCTCTCTGTCAAATAAATAAATAAAAAATAAAAATTAAAAAAAAAAAAACCTTGGTGAATTAGATAGGGAAGTTTTTTCCCCATCACAGCTAAAGAGACAAAGTCTCCAGTAAGGTTATAACGGACAGGAACACAGCCAGTGTCTCCTAACTCTAACTGGCAAGCACTTTTCACAACATCACACTGCTTGCTTTTTTACCCTACCTCGTGGTTTAACGTGCTTATGGATCTGTAAGCAAAAAGCACATCTATGCTAAAGATAAAGGAAGAGGAGGGGCGCCTGGGTGGCTCAGTGGGTTAAGCCTCTGCCTTCGGCTCAGGTCATGATCTCAGGGTCCTGGGATCGAGCCCCGCATCGGGCTCTCTGCTCAGCAGGGAGCCTTCCCCCCCCCCCTCTGCCTACTTGTGATTTCTCTCTCTCTCTCTCTCTGTCAAATAAATAAATAAATAATCTAAAAAATTAAAAAAAAAAAAGATAAAGGAAGAGGAAAGAAGGTGGTGGGATAAGCTTGGGATAATAAGCTTTATTAGGAGAGATGAGCAGAAGAGTAGTACATTGAGTCAGGTTGATGGCTAGGAAACATCTGAAGTTCTCGGTGACATATTTTAAAATTCCAGGTTTGGATTCTAGAGAATGTTAACTTCAAAGGTCATTGACTCACTTCTAGAATTCTTATCTTAAATTGGGCCCTAGTTTTACATTCAGAAAAAGTATACTTTGAGTCTACTCCATTCTATTCAAATTTCTACTAAATGCTGACTATGTGAGGAAATGCCAATTATAAAGATGAAGACACATTGTTGAACCCTAAAAAGGTTATTATTTAATAGGGATATTATTATAATATTTAGTATTATTTCAATTACTCATGTATTGATTCTTTTTTTTTTAAGTAGGCCCCACACCAACCATGGAGCCCAGTGCAAGGCTTGAACTTAAAACCCTGAGATAAGACCTGAGCTGAGATCAAGAGTTGGATACTTAACTAACTCCGCCACCCAGGCCCCCCCCCCATTCATTTAAAAATATGATTTAGCACCTTGCTATGTATCAAATACCATCCAAGGAGGAGAACGGTGGCAATGAATGTGACAAGGTCCTGACCTCAATGACTTTACTTGCCCAGTATAGGATTCAGAAAAAATCAGTGTAAGCACCACATTGCGGGGGAGGCGGATGCCCACCCTTCTACAGAATCACAGAGAAGGGTATCTATCCCAGTCTTGAAAAGTCAGGGGGAAAGCTTCCAAGAAGAAGGCACATTTAAGCTGAGCCAAATTGGGGGCAATGGTGGGGAAGTGCAGACCATATGTGCAAAGGCCTAAATGCAACAGTGTAACTTTAATGGAGACAGAAGCCCAATGTGCAGTAGGAATTAGAAGGGATCAAGTGGACAGAGTGGAGACAGTGAGGGCCAGAAATACCTGTACTTGCTTGTAAAGCAAAAGGAGCATGGTGCTAAGGCAGTAATAATTGGATAACTTGAAGCCAAAGGGTTTGATTCAAGGATTTTTTTTTAATATGAAAAAGAAAATGATCACGTTCCCATGAATATGACAAAGAGCCTGTGGAGAGGACAACCAATGGAGTGTGACCTCTGAGGACAGGGAAGGATGGCATCCCAAGTTCAGATGACCTATTATAAGGTAGAATAGAAGTACCATGAGATTGAACACATTTTTTTCATGCTAAAATAAAAGATCCAAATAGCGCTTTGAGGGCAAGACCCTTATCAGTTCTACTCAATGCTGTATCCTCAGCATCTAGAATAATGCCTAGAACACGGTACTTGCTCACCAAGTATTTGCTGAGTGAATTAATTCATGAATGGATAAAAGTAACCACTAGGGGTGCCTGGGCGGCTCAGTCCGTTAAGCATCTGCCCTTGGCTCAGGTCATGATCCCAGGGTCCTGGAATTGAGCCCCACATCAGGATCCCTATTCTCCTCGCTCGTACTCTCTCTAGCTATCTCTGTCGCTATCTCTGTCACTCCTTCTCAAATAAATTAATAATATCTTAAAGAAAAAAAAGTAACCATTAATTAGGCACACTTGATGCCAGGACTGTGAAAATTATTTTCACGCATATTCTCTTCAATTCTTACAAAAACAATTCTAAGAGGTAAATAATTATTTCCATTTTACGGATGAGAAAAGAGAAGCTCAGATTTAGAAATGAAGGCGTTCAGGACATACCATCCAAATTATGCTGCTTGGGGCTATTGATTATTTTGAGCTGAAAGCATTTGAGAAACAGCAGATACAGGAAGGACTTTCTGATCTACCCTATTCTACCTAAAAACAAAACCACAAAATTTCCCATGAGAAAAGTACCCTCCCTGTACCAGGAAGAGAAGAACATCCTTATCACCAGAAGACTGGGAGTCAGCACAGAAACAGGTCTGTACAAACAAACTTACTAAATACCCTTATATTCCCCTGGTTTCCTTGCTCTTATCTCCTAACCACTTCCCCACAACTTCCTGCCCCTCACCAAACCCCCTTGTCAAGTTATTTTTCATAAATTTATGGTATCTTTGTCCAAGAAGTCTAAAAGCTTCCTGTTCTGGTCACATCTTACATCTGCGTTTTTCTGTGAAGGCTCTCATGCACTTGCAAAAATTTAATAAAATCTGTCTGCTCTTCTCCTGTGAGCCAGTCCCATGTCAGTTTAGTTGTCAGACGCAACTGCAGATCCTAAGAGACCAAAGGAGAATTTTTCCTCCCACACATAAACTTAAACCATAACCCTTAACCAGATAGCTAGAGAGTGGCAGGCATGGGATTTAATCCAGGTCGATCTGATTCAAACTATGCTTTTAACAATGACTATGATTTAAAGTGTCTGGATTTTAAATATTCTATAACTTTGCCAGATGATCATACTAGCTAAATACTTATACCTTGACCCACTCCAGACCAACTGAGTCAGAATCCTTGGAAGAGGGAGCCAGGTGTCATATCTTAAAACCCCTCTAGGTGATTCTAAAGTGCAAAGGGGATTGGGAACTACTTCACTGTATCCCTTTCTAATTTGAAGTTATAAATATTATCTAATTGCCCTTTTATTCTGAAGCAAAATCTTTGCAAGTACACCAAACCAAAGATTCCATCTTATTTTCCTCAGCTAACTGAAGTACCGGGCACACAGTGAGCATTTTGTAATTGGAAAGCATTGGCAACAATACTTATCCAATACCTTGTAGAGAAATATTAAATATTTGAGGTAAAAAATTTTAAATATTTGAGAAAAGAAAGGCTTTTGACGGGGGGCCTGGGTGGCTCAGTTAGTTAAGCCTCTGCCTTCGACTCAGGTCACGATCTCAGGGTCCTGGGATCGAGCCCTGCATCGGGCTCTCTGCTCAGCGGGGAGCTTATCTGCTTATCTCTTTCCCTCTCTTTCTCTCAAATGAAAAAGTAAAATCTTAAAAAAAAAAAGAAAGAAAGAAAGAAAGAGAGACTTTTGATTACTTGCATCAGCAGAATAAGTAGAAATGAGCTAATTATGGAGCTGAGGCAGAATAGCATCACCGTGAAGCATGCAGCCCACGGAGTCACAAATCCTGGCCCTAAGGTCACCAAGTGATGACCTTCAGCAAGTCATTGAGCCTCTTGGTTCACTGCTCTCCTCTCCTAGGAAACAGAGATGACGACGGTATCTGCTTCACAGGATTGTTAAGAGAGTGAACCGAGTTAATACGCATGAAACACATAGAGCCCAGAAGCATTCTGTGTCATCCAGCCTTGTTATCACATATCTTTGCCTACGAGAAAAAGAGGATGTTTTCTGTTTTCTTCCCAAACATATCTCAAGTCCTAGAACAGAGCTCACCACAACGTGGCCTCTCCGTAAGTGCTGATTATTGTTGTTATTTTTGAAGTGAGTTAAGTATATGAAACGAATATAGTGTGTGTGTGCCACTTAAAATTATTCTTGAGGGCACCTGGGTGGCTCAGTGGATTAAGCCGCTGCCTCCGGCTCAGGTCATGATCTCCGGGTCTGGGATCAAGCCCCGCATCGGGCTCTCTGCTCAGCAGGGAGCCTGCTTCTCCCCCCACTCTCTGCCTGACTCTCTGCCTACTTATGATCTCTCTCTCTGTCAAATAAATAAATAAAATCTATTAAAAAAATATTCATTGATTCTGAAGCTAAAAATGTAACACTTGCTCATAAATCATGTTACGTCATCATACTTTCAAAGGAACATAGTAAACCAGTATAAAATAAGGAACTGAGAGCACTGTATTAAAATATGGTGAGACATAACTGTAGAGAACAAACTGATGGTGACCAGAGGGGAGGTGGGCAGAGGAATGGGTTAAATAGGTGATGGGGGGGTGGGCACCTGGGTGGCTCAGTCAGGTAAGCGGCTGCCTTAGGCTCAGATCATGATCTCAGGGTCCTGGGATCCTGCCATGCATCGGGCTCCCTGCTTGGCAGGAGGCCTGCTTCTCCCTCTCCCCTTACTTGTGTTCCCTCTCTTGCTGTGTCTCTCTCTATCAAATAAATATAATCTTTTTTTAAAAAAAAGGAGTGCACTGTTGCGATGAGCATCGTGTTTGTGCAGAAGTGTTGAATCACTATATTGTACACCTGAAACTAATATTAGGTAACACTGTATGTTACTTAACTGGAATTTAAATAAAAACTTACAAAATATATGGTTAGACAATTAAACCTTAAGTTTTATATATATATATATATATATGTATATTTACATATATATATATATATCACTATCAGCCAAATAATATTGACTTCAGGTTAGAATTAAAATATACAAAAATGAAAATAGTTAACTATTAGGATTGTGGCATTATAGTGATTTTACCCCTTTCTTCAGATTTCTCTCACTTTTATGGCTCCACCATTTCTTACCCTCTGTTTTTCCTACTGATTGTAAACTGAGAACAGCTTCATCTGCTCTTGAGAAAGACAAAGAAAAGACAGGAAATAGTCCAACAGTTGAACTGCACTGAGTAGTTTAATGCTGTCCTTTTAACAGCTGGAAATTTCTCATGGAATGGCTCCAGCAACTCCTCAACTTGCAAAAAAGAAATCCTTCAAGGAAGCTTCTGCCTTATGAGCAATTCATAACCCTTAGCAAAGTTGGATCAAAAAAAATGTACTACATGCCTATGAGTCATCCTTAAAATACTGGTATTTTCTTCAATAAGCTTCCGTAATGAGGAAAAAAATTATCATTCCACACAAGCTTCTGAGACCTGTTATCACTTTGCAGATTGAATAACCCTTGAAGACAAGGCAATCTACTGGCTAGACAGCCTGGAAACAGCTTCCAGACCAATAGGCTGCCTGGAAACAGTCTTTGGCCCAATCACCCACCTAGAAACAGTACCTGCACCAATCGCTGTCTTCTAAGAACTGTTTCTCCTAAAATCTGCCACTGCCGCCTTACAAACCAAAACCAGAGAAAGAAAACATACCTGAATTATTTCTACACTGACCTCATATGTCCCAGCCCATCGGTGGCCTGTCTGACAAGTGCTCGGAGCTCCATGCCCCTCAGTGGAATTCATTCTGTATCGAATAATTTTTTAGCCATGTCACATCCTTTGTGGAAAGAGGTAAGGAATAAATACATTTCAGAATATATCATTTTGTACATTGTAGTGGCTTTGATGTCATATATATATATATATCCCCCCCCATTCAAACTAGGAGGTTTTCAACCTTGGCTGCACATTCAAATGCCCTGAGGAGTTTGAAAAAAACATCCTGATGCCCAGGCCTCAGCCTGGACCGATTAAATCACAATTTCTATCATCAGTGTTTATTATAGTTCCACAGATTATTCTAGTGCGTGTCAGGGAGCAAGAACATCCTGTCCCCTTCAAGGTCTTTCTAGCTGGACTAAGAACCAAATTGACATGAGACAGACTAACCGGAGAAAATCGAATTTAGTAGCATCCATAGGGGGAAATCCACTCAGACATGGAAATTCCAAAGACAGGCAAAAATGAGGTTATGTACGTCATTCTGAATTAAGGAGAAGGGAGTAGAGGTCTAGGACTTCAAAAGGAAAAAAATGCCATTCACAGGAAAATGAAAAGGAGTAAATGTTCGGTAAACAAATATTTGCTGGGCCCCTCAAAGACAATGGGAGGCAGAGGACTTGGTTCCTCCTGCCCACCACACCTAGTTCAGTGACAGCTTGCTTCTTGGAGCAGTTCCTCTATCTAAATGCTTTTTAGGTAGTTAAGGGGGGAGGTAAAGAGCTTTTCCCAACTCTGTTGGATTTTTATTGCTTTTTATCTCAAAATTAATCTTCACACCATAACAGCCCATCTTGGGGCAGCCTGCCCTTGGCCCCACCTGTACATCTTAAGCTGACGACAGCTGCCTAACTATATCTTAGGAATTGGCAGAGGCACGGCAACTTCTTTCATTTTGCATGATCTCTTCCTGTCCTGCCTAGACAGTTTTTCTGCCTAGACCAGGCAATCCGTTGATAGTAAACACACGGGGAGTTTCAGCAAGGTGCCTAGAATCTGGAGTGAGATCAGGAGTATGTCATCCTCTGAGGTCAGTAAGGCAATGTGGAGTTGCTGTAAGAGGTTGCTACTGTGGGCTCAGGTCTCTGAGGTCCGTCTCTATCACTGTCTAACTCTCTGTCCTAAAGTCAGTTAATTGTAAAAATGGGGTAATAGAGGGCTCTGTTTGAGAGGATGTCATGAAGATCACATTAGATAGTATAAGTAACGCACTGAGCCGGGCCCTCACTATGAGCTCCCTAAAAAGCCAACTAAGAATAAACACAAAATGACTGAGATGACCCACTTGCAAAAGGAATCCTTCCTAAGAGATGATTTGTAACATTAGCAGGGGCTTAGAAAGTGACCTGCAGTGACAGTGTTCAAAAGTGTATCCCCAGGCCTGTTATTTAACTCAATAGGAATGTAATCTAATCAACCCTCCTATAACTTGAACATTTCAAGTAACATTATAGTAATGGAAGTGTCATCACCTGCACAGTCAGTTAAAAAAAAAGAAAACACTATGGAGATAGACAGAAAAATAAATTAAATTTAATAAAAAAAGAAGTAGAGAGAGTTAAGGGTGTGTCTCCAGCCCTGTATGGAAGAGAGAAGCTCTCTTCTGTAGCGGGAGCATTTTTGCTCCAGATTTTGGGAGACTTTCCTGGATTATTGATTATATGGTAAGAAAGAAACTGTACTACTACTCCAGCTGCAGCTTGACCTTCTAGAATCAATAGGCCTTTTGGATATAGGAACTCCTTGGAGAGTATCAAGCCTTACCCAATTACAAAGCCTCTTGGATCTGGGAGTTAGAATTACACAGAAAGTAGCAGCCTGATCTTTAGTCCAAGAGAAACCCCTCTCAAAACCCAGCATGTAGTAGGAAAAATTTTTCAAAATCTAATTACATTTACATTTTAGTTTGTCAGGGCAGGAACTTCTCTTTTTGATTAACCTCTGCTAGTCTCCATCTGCAGGAAGGACACACAGTGAACTTGATTCTTCCAGTATCTTAAAGATGCCTTAGAGGGGTGCCTAGGTGGTTCAGTCGATTAAGCAGTGAAGCGTCCCACTCTTGAGCTCTGCTTGGGTCATGATCTCTGGGTCATGAGATCGAGGCTGTGTCCTGCTTGGCGCTGGGCATGGAGGCTAATGTTTAAGATTCTCTCTGTTTAAGATTATCTCTCTCCTGCTCCCTCTTCCCCTCCTCTCTCTAAAAAAATAAGTAAGTAAAAATGAAAGAAGCCTTAGAAACAAATCAATAATAGATCTATCAACTCTTTCAAGCTGTATAGATTTCTGGTCACAGGATTTCACTTTTGCAAGGTTGTAGCACCTGCCCCTCCATCACCAGCTGGGAGTCTCACCAATACATTCTCACGGGTCGTAAATGAAAATAGAGGGCGCCTGGGTGGCTCAGTCAGCTAAGCCTCCACCTTCTGCTCAGGTCCTGATCACAGGATCCAGGGATTGAGCCCCACATGGAGCTCCCTGCTCAGTGGGGAGTCTGCTTCTCCTTCTCCCTTTCCCCCTGCTTGTGCTCTCTCTCTCTCTCAGTCAAATAAATAAATAAAATCTTTAAAAATTTTTTGTAAATAAAAGTAAAATATAAATAAATAAAATTAGAAATTTCTCCTGCTATGGACGTAGAAGGAGGGTGTAAAGCCACTCTAAAAATAGAAGGTCATTCTTATATCCTCCAGAAAATAAAGTATTATTTAATGATTCAAACTATTTTCTAAATGATGCCCTCATGTCCTCAAAGCAATTGCAGCCCTTTAATAAGCTTTACTTAATAAATATGACTCCTGAGGTTTGAGAGTGCTCATAGAGCAGTTGCATGCATAATTTATTTCCCAGGACATGGATAACATAAACTCGAAATTGTAATTTGTCATGAATATATACTGCAAATATAACATACAGTGACAATTTTTTCATATAGACACCTCGTCGTTCAAGTCACATTTGTTGACATGAATGTCATTTTCCCTGTTGAATTTCCCTGGCACCTTCGTTGAAAATCAACTAATTGTATATGTGTGAGTCTATTTCTGGATTCTATTGTGTTCCCTTGATCTATTTACACCAATATTACACTGTCTTGATGACTGTGGAGCTTCTTAGTAATTCTTGAAATCAAGCACTGAAGTCCTCCAACATTGTCCTTTTTCAAGATCATTTTGGCTATTCTACGTCCTTTGCAATTTCACATAAAGTTTACAACCAGCTTATAAATTCTATTAAGATAATCCTCCTAGAATTTTGACCGGATGACTGTAACTCTAGAGATCAATTTCTAGAGGGTAGACATAAAAATAATATGGAGGTTTCCCAACCACGATCAATTTACCACTCCATTTATTTATTTAATTTCTTCCATAATATTTTGTAGTTTTTCATTGTACAGGTGTTGCACATTTTTTGTTAGATTTATTTGTTCCTTAGTATTTTACATTTTTATTTTCCTGTAAATGGCATTATTTCTTAGTTTTATGTATGGCCCAGTAACATAAGACGTATCTTGGTGAATGTTCAATGTGCACTAATAAAGAATGCATACTCCACAGTTATTGGATCATCTAAATATGTCAGGTCAAGTTAGTGAGAAGGTCACTTAAATCTTCTATATCCTTATTGATATTTTGTCATTTATTTTATCACATAGTGATAAAGGAGTACTAAAATCTCCAAATATGGTTGTTGACCTATTTCTTTCTTGCCAACTTTAGTTTTTATGTACTTTAAAGTTCTGTTACTAGGTATACCCACACTTAGGAATTTTGTATCTTCTTGATCAATTGCCCTTTTTTTAATCATCACAATATCATTCTTTATCCCTGGAAACACTCTTTTTCCTCAAATCTGCTTTCTCTGATATGTGGAAATACTAGCTTTCTGATCCTTAAGTTTGGTATAGATTTTTTACTCTTTAATTTTCAAACTGTGTTTTTATATTTAAATGCATCTCTTGTTACAGTATAGAGTTGGGTCTTGCTTCTTATCCATCCTGGCAACTGTTGTCTTTTAATTGGACTGTTCATTCTGCTTGTATTTGGTATAATTGTGTGATAGGTGGGTTTAAGTCTACCCCCTGCTATTTGTTTTTTATTTGTCCCCTCTCTTCTTTGTTCCTCCTTTTTGGTCTTCTTTTGGATAGAATAATTTTTGTATTCCAGCCTATCTCCTCTACTGGCTTTTTTCTAATATTTTTAAGGGCTTGCTAAAGATTACAAAATGTATCCTTAATTCATCACAGTCTACCTTGAGTTGATACTATACCATTTCATGTATAATGTAAGAGCCTTACAAAGTGCATGATGGTAATTTTTAATAAAAGTTACATCTTTTTTGAAACTTCAAATTTATATATATAAATTAATAAATCAATTTTTATATAATAAATCAAATTTATATATATAAGAAGATAAACCAAATTTTATACATATATATATATATATATAAAACATCAGTTAGAATACTTAGGATGTTTGCATTTCACTGTATGTGACTTTTACTACCCACGCAAAAAAGAAAACTTAAACCTTAAGCTCCTGTTAATGATATGCATAATGATGTCTTCAGGGATAAAGTTTACTGATATTCGCAACTTACTATGATACAAATCAAAAGATAAGATGAATTGACAAGGGCACCTGGGTGGCTCAGTCGGTTAAGCATCTGCCTTCAGCTCAGGTCATGATCCTGGGGTCCTGGCACTGAGTCCCACATCGGGCTCTTTGCTCGGTGTAGAGCCTGCTTCTCCATCTGCCCCTCCCTCTCCTTATGCTCTCTCTCTTTCTCTCTCTGACAAATAAATAAATGAAATCTTTAAAAAAAATGAGTTGATGAATGCCAAGAAGAATGGCCAGATGAATAAATATGTGACAAAGCAAATGTAATAAAACATTAACTGTAGAATATAGGTGATTCTTTCAATTTTTCTCTTTCTTTGAAAACGTTCCTAATAAAATGTTGGGTAAGAAAACCACTCTTCTAATTTGACATGAAAATTAAAATTTAATTTATTCTGTAGTGTCAATTAATTGTATAATGAAACCCTAAGGACAGAAAAAAAATTATGCACATAAATTTTGCCATGGTGATTGACCTTAAAGCTTGAACTCAGTAACTCCTTGACGTTCTGAACTCCAGAACTGGCCTGAATCCTAAATTCACAACACCATCTGCAAGGCTGCCTAAGATCTCACGCTTGAACGCATTTCTAGTCTCAGGGAGCAGCCTTCTTACCCTTGCTCTCTGCACACCAAACATATGAGACTTTCAGTTCCCTTAATGCCCTGGGCTTGTTGTGCTTGTGTAAGACCTCCAAGGCCTCCCCAGGAAGTGTTTCCTTGCCTGGCATACTGCCTTCTGACACTCTCTCCTTTTTTTTTTTCCCCCTCAAAAGTCATACTCATCATTTAGGTTTCAACAGAAATAACATTTCCTCAGTGAAACAGTCCCTCATCTCCCAAAGTAGGTCAGGTTCCTATGCTGGAGGAACCATGGAAAGCACCTCACAGGGCCTGAACTGCTCAGAACCCAGCACTGGACCGTGGAATTTCCTTCTCAAAGAAAGCAGATGTCATTAACAGCCAGTGAGGGGCATTTGTAAATTGTCCCTAAGTAAGGCACTCCCCTTCTCAGAAAGAAGGAGGAGTATGCGTTTAGTTTAACATGTAAAACTCCCTGACTAAAAACCTGTTTGGGTTTAGAAATAACGCTGGCTTGCTTTTTTGTGTCACATAATAGGAGCAGTGCGCCCCCCTCAGTGCCCTAAATGAGGTAAGAGAGCTGTGATTGGGTATTAGCCATGAACCCACAGCTTCTGCCCTAAGGAAGCAGGCAACAGCGTCAGAGCAAGGTGGGGTCAAACTGAAGCTTCACAGGAAAACCTCTTAGGAGTTCGCTGCCAAAGTCCAAAGGCCTGAATTAGAGCAATGAAAAATGGAAAAAGGGAGAAGGTGAAGGGTTGGAGAGGAAGAATTCTGGTCTTGCCACGAGATACGTGGAGGGTGTATGAGGAGCTCTTAAGAGAGAGGATGGATTTGGGGACTCCTCATTTGTCCTCAGTCACCACAGCTTTGGGATGTCAGTAAAAGTCCTGAGCTACGTAACATTTAGGTCTCCACATGCCCTCTCCCCAAAGCTCCCCAACCAGAAATTCCGAACCTGGCAAAGTTTGTGTTCTATAATATTAAGCAATGAAAATAACATAGAATACATTTATTAAAAGTTCTGGTTTTCTGGACATACCCTCTGCAATAAATCTCCTATGTCAATTTTTTTTTTTTAATAAGACTGGGAACAATTTCTCAGAAAGCATCATTTTATATTACAACAGAAATCTATTCTTTTGATAATGTTAGTTGAAGCAGCCACCAAGAAACAATCAATTTTGAAAAGAACATAGAGTACTTCTACAAAGATTTATTACTGATATGGATTTCTTTTTTTAACTTAATGACTCACCAGCAAAATCCTTTAGAATTGGAAGGCTCTGTACTTTGCAAGATTGCCAAATTGTCACTGATTTATTCCCCTAAGTGTAATTTGAAAGAACCTGCTGTGTAAATCTGAACACTGGAAACCTGTAAACCATGAATCTTTTCAAATCTGCTTTTCCTATTAATGATGCCTAATGCCTGAGAACACAATCATAAATTGGGAAGAATGTGAGGCTTTCCTGTGCTAAACTTCTGTGCAAAAACGAAGGAACAAAAAAAGAAAGGGAAAGAGAATGTATTAGTTCACGATCCTGAAAAGGCCAGGGCACAGTTGACTTTAAATATGGCCGTACCCAGAGCTTCAAATGATACCACCAGGAATTCATCCACCTCCATGTCTTTTTTTTTTTTTTTTAAGTTTTTTTTTTTAATATTTTATTTATTTATTTGAGAGAGAGACAGTGAGAGAGAGTATGAGCAAGGAGAAGGTCAGAGAGAGAAGCAGACTCCCCATGGAGCTGGGAGCCCGATGCGGGACTCGATCCCGGGACTCCAGGATCATGACCTGAGCCGAAAGCAGTCGCCCAACCAACTGAGCCACCCAGGCGCCCCCACCTCCATGTCTTAACTCTGCCTTCCTCTTGCTTGGCTTTGCTTTCAGACAGCTTCTGGAGCTCTAGGCTTACATCTTCCCAGATTCAAGTCTTAGAGAAAAGAGAAAAGAGAGTTCCTTTCTCTCTCTGAGTGAAGAGACAGCCAGTGTTCCAGGAAGGTGTCAGCATCAGTCTGGGGCCTAGTAGGAATCAAATTAGGATAATTCAAAAAATAACTTATTGGGGTGCCTGGGTGGCTCAGTCAGTTAAGCGTCTACCTTCTGCTCAGGTCATGATCCCAGGGTCCTAGGGTCCTAGAATCCTGGGATTGAGCCCCACATGGGGCTCCCTGCTCAGCAGGGAGTCTGCTTCTCCCCCTCTCCCTCACCCCACCCCTGCTTATGCTCGTACTCTTTCTCTCAAAATAAATAAATACGATATTTTTTAAATAATAATAATAATTATTATTTATTTACATGTTTTATTTGCAAAAGGTGATTCTTAGCATCGTCCCAACTCCGTGTTCATATCAATAGCTTAAAATGGGCCAAGACTCAGGTCATGATCTCAGGGTCATGAGATCGAGCCCTGCCTGGAGCTCTGGGCCGAGCATAGAGTCCACTTGAGATCTCTCTCCCTCCCCTCTGTCTCTCCCACTTGTGTACTCTGGCTCTCTCACTTGCTCTCAAACAAATAACTAAATCTTTAAAAATTTAAAAAAAAAATAAAATTGGCCATGATGGGACTATTTACATTAAGCAATTGGCAAAGCTACAAATTAAGGCTCTTTCCCTCGTCCCCCAGCCATTTGCCAGCACACCACTGAACTATTTACAAAGGTGTAGGAGATGTATAAAGACCCTGCAAGGACCCGGGGCTAATAGCAGCAGAGGTCCAAAGGACAAGTGGAAAGAGATTACCAGAATCCAGAAGGAGAGAGGAGCAGTAACCTTTCGTGAAGGAACATAAACAGTCTGAAGGATATTATAGGGAAGGAGCTGGAAGTTAAACATCCCAACCACTTTCTGCACAAAAGTGGTTGACATGGTTTTATAGATTCTGGAAAGAAAGAGCCAAAATGACGTAATCAATTGTTAATTAATATTATTAGAATGTAGAGTATTCAGCTTCCAATTTATTTGCCCAATGCTAAAAAAGTCCAGAGCTAGCTTTGGAAAGTCCCCATGCCTTCCTTGCTGGAAACTCCCACTGCCAGACAGTTCTGAAAGCCGGTCTCGTTCTCCTCATATGGACTTCCACGGTCCACTGGTTTCAGATTCACTTCTACATACAAGCATAAGAACTGCTATTGAAATGGGAATTTCATGTATGAAAAAAGTGGTGTTTCAAAACAAGAAAAGATAGAGTGTGCAATAAATAGCATCGGAACAATTGTCTAGTCATTTGGAAAATAGAATAAAATTAGTTCCTTATCTCATACCAAGGCCATGTAGTTACCATCTTGGCAGGATAGAAAGCCTTCAAGTAAAATATAAAAAGCAAAAACCATGAAGTAATGACTAGGTAGGAAATACTTGCATATATAGATAGATATGTATATAGATACTTATACAGGCATTTATCATACAGATATGTTAAATACCTACATATAAAGAACTGCTAAAGATCAAAAATTGAAAAGCTAGGGAGCCTGATTGGCTCAGTCGGTCAGGACCATGAGTTCAAGCCCCGCACTGGATATGGAACCTACTGAAATGAAAATTAAACAAATAAATAAAAAGGCAAACAGTCCAATAGAAAAAAAGCAGGGAAGAATATGAAAAGGCAATCCTAAGACAAGATGTTCAGTTTCATTAATAATTATGGAAATAAGAATCCACTTTACACGATTCACTTGGCAAACTTAAATATTTGTTTTATCAAGTGTCCTATCAAATATACACACACATATATATGTCATGGCATAGGAAAATGGATAGTCTCATTCACTGTCAGACGGAGTAAAAACTGTTATGGCCATCTCAGCAACAATTTGACAGTACTTTTAAAATTAAAATGTGTATATCTTGGGGTGCCTGACTAGCTCAGTTGGTAGAGCATGGGACACTTGATTTCAGGGTCATGAGTTCAAGCTCCATGTTGGGCATTGAGCTTACTTAAAAGAATAATAAAAATAAATAAATAAACTGTGCAATTCAGTTTTTTAAATATATTCATGGAAGTGTGCAACCATGTGCAACCATCACCACTAGGTAATTTTAGAACATTTTCATCACCCCAAAAGAAATATGTATCACCCCAACACTAAGCAATCACATGTCTGCTTTCTATCTCTATAGATTTCCTTTTCCTGGATATTTCCTACAAGTAGTGCCAAACAATTTATTTTTTAGTGTGTGTGACTGGCTTCATTCACTTAGCAGAATGTTTTTAAGGTTCATGTATGTTATCACATATATAGAACATACATGTACATTATCACATATATAGAACATACATATATATGGTAACGTTCCTTTTTATATAATGTTTTATCATACGGATATACCACATTTTTTTATTCATTCATCAGTTAATAGACCTTTAGATTATTTCTACCTTTTGGCTGCTGTGAGCATTTGTGTACAAGTCTTTAGGTGAGTATATGTTTTTGTTTCCCTTGGGTATATACCTAGGAATGAAATTGCTGGGTATATGATAACCCTGTGTTTAACATTGTGAGAAACCGACATACTGTTTTTCAAAACAACTACATCATTTTACATTTCTACCACGTGATTCGTCTTTTGAAAATTGTACTGTAGGGTAAGTTATGAGAGGCAATGGTTGTTTCCCTTTATTTAAACTACCTCAACAAAAGTGTGTGTGTGTGTGTGTGTGCGCGCGCGCAAAGAGCAAAAATGAATGAATGAGTGAATGAATGAATGAATGAATGAATAGCAAAATCTCAGTTGAGTATCAGGCTGGGAAGCTCCCTGGGCTAAGGGTGGGAAGAGAGAGTAACAGCTAGAACCTCGCAGAGTCATTGGCTAGAACAGTCTGAAAGGGCCAGGGGGTAACTCCAGATAATGAAACCTAACACAAGTCTGCAAGGCTCTCTGCCTGCAGAAGGGAGGAGAAGAGTTGGAGCCAAGAATCCTGTTTCTCTGATTTGTTTGGCACTCTACAGGGTATTAAATCAAGAGAGCCTGAAGTATAAGGAAGATTATTACCAGTTGGCTCCATTTTCAGGGGAAAGGGCCTGCTGAGGATTCGAACCAGGTGCAAGCGTTGGTGGAGCAGTTTTGACAGGCTCTCAGCCCGGGGTCAAGGGTAGGCTGTAAACCCTGCATTCTGAGATACAAGTACTGGGCATAGGAGATGTGTCCTTATGGCGAGTCAGGCATGATGGGAGCTGGGTGGCTCTCAGATACCAGGCATGCTAGCACTAGAAACCACTTCCTGACTCCCTGGTGGGGAGGGCGACTTTAACAGACCAGGCCACAGTTTTCCTGGGACCTGGACAATATGGCGATATCATAATTAGCCCACCGGGGGTAGGAGGGCTGCAGCAGGCGGAGGCTGATAGTACAGAGCACAGCAGTGACAAGTTCCAAAGAACTTCCACACACTCTAGCTCATGTGTTCCCAACCTCGTGGGCTGGCTTGCCCAAGGACTGTAATTATCCCAAAATATCTCGACACATTTCTAAATTGCCATTTATAACTTAGAAGTTTTTACAACTCTTTCCCGAACCTACAGTTAAGATGTAACTGAGAAAGTCAGCTCCCCAGAATGGGGGCCCCTCACAATAATATTCCTTAAATAATTGTTGGAAATTTCCAAGTGTAAAATGTCTTGAACTATATTTTATCAATAAAAACTATTTACTGAAGACTAATCTGCTCTTATAGTTCCACTGGCCAAGGTAAACTTAAATGTCCTGGAAAAATATATCTGCACAGTAATTTCTACTCTTCTTTGTTTCTTATTTCCTCTGTAGTTTCTTTTTGTGATTTTTCTTTTAGAACCAGTAACTCTACTAAGATATATTAAAGAGATTAAAATGCAGATAAGAAAATAAATCACTTGCTTCCAGTAAGCAGCACTGAGGCCATCCACCTCTCCCAGTCCAGGAGTTTGGTTGATAAGGCCGCTTGTAAGTACAATTCATAAGCGTTCCAAAGGAGGTTAGTTAATCTGAATCGTAAGGAGGTTTTTGGTTTTCTTCTCTTTAAATTCCACTCAAGGGCACTGTGTGTTTTAATAAGGCCAGGAACATTTTGCAAATGTAAAATTGTAAGGAGCTTTATGTAGAAAACCTGAGTTAACAGACACCACGTTTTAAAGTAGTCAGCAATAATTTGTGCCTCTTCGAGGCCCCTCCGGCAGCTGCCTGGCGGGCTTGACCCCTAATCCGGCTCTGGCGGCAGGATTTACATTCTCGGTTGGCACAGCCTCTTGAAGTAATGTATTCTGTATCTTAATGCGTGCTATATAAAGAGCTATTTTCTTTTATTTTTGTTTGGAAGACTGGTAGGCTTCAGGAATGTTACCTAGTTCTATTTTTTTCAGGATTTGAGAAAATAATCCATGATCATTCCTCGTGAGTTTCAGACTTTCACTTTTTTTTTTTTTTTAAGAAAATGGGATCTTTTTTCCTTTTTAGCGCCATACATAATTCTCTCTGCCCTTGATCATTTTTAATGTCCTCTGCTGGATCTTTTCTAGCGCTATTATATTTTTGAAAAGCAGAGACCAGAACCCCATGAAATATTCATCATATAAAGTCTTCCAGGGCCCGGCGCACCTTCAATTACAGTCACCTCTCTTCTCTGCAACAATCCCCAGACCTATTTTCAATCATTTCCCCTGACACATCTCCCAGACCTGTGCTTGCCAGAGACTGAACCTTCCTCGAGAATCCATGCCTGGTCCCTCCATTGCGACATGAACTAAATGCAACCAAAACAAAAACCACCCTTGAGACCATAAACTTTCCTTCATCAAATATTTATTGGAGATCGAGAATGTGCCAGGTATTGTGCTAAGTATGTAGAAATGTGATAGGAGGTGGTTTCAAATACTAGTAAGAAGCAGCAGCCCTTAAGAAACATGCAGTCTACTAGAGGAGGCATCTGAATTAAAAATTATATATTTCAGGAGGCCTGGGTGACACAGTCAACAAGCCTCTGCCTTTGGCTCAGGTCATGATCCCAGAGTCCTGGGATTGAGCACCTCATGGGGCTCCCTGCTCAGGGGGAGGCCTGCTTCTTCCTTTCCCACTCACTATGCTTGTGTTCCTTCTCTCTCTGTGTCTCTCTCTGTCAAATAAATAAATAAAATGTTTTTTAAAAAATTATATATCTAGGAGCACCTGGCTGGCTCAGTTGGTAGACCATGTGACTCCTGATCTCGGGGTCACCCAGCTCAGGCCCTACGTTGGACCTAGAGGTTTGTTTTTTTTTTTTTAATTACATGTCTATATGTAAATGATATGGGGTTCAAGCCACCTCTAGGAAGTTGTGGTCCTTTCCTATTATTGCTGAAACAAATTACCACACATTTAGTGGCTTAATTCAACACGAATGTATTCTCTTACATTTCTCAAGGTCAGAAGTTAGAAATGAGTCCTTAGAGTAAAAATCAAGGTGTTATTTAAGAAACAAAACAGAGGAACATATGGGAAGAAGGGAGAGGAAAAAAAAGAGAGAGAGAGAGAAACAAACCATAAAAGACTCTTAAGGATAGAGAACAGACTGAGGGTTGATCGATAGATGAAGGTGGGTGGGGGATGGGCTAGATGGGTGATGGGTATCAAGGAGGGCACTTGGTGTGATGATCACTGGGTATTGTATGTGAGTGATGAATCACTAAATTCTAGTCCTGAAATCAATATTACACTCTATGTTAACTAACTAGAATTTAAATAAAAAACTGAAAAATAATAAAACCAAGGAGTCAACAGGCTGGTTCTTCCAGGAGACTCTGGAGGTAAATTCCTTAATTCTTCTAGCTTTTAGAGGCTGCCAGCATTCTTTGGCTCATGGCTGCATTGCCCCAATTTCTGCTTCCATTACCACATTACCCGTTCTTCCTTTCTCTGACTGCCCTACCTTCCCTGTATAAGGAATCTTGTGATTGCCCTGGACTCACCTGGCTAATCCAGGATACTCTCCCATCTCATGTCATGTCATCACATCTGAGAAGTCCTTTACCATGTGAAATCACATACTCACAGGTTCCAGAGATTGGGATGCGGACATCTTTGGGGACCCACTGTTCAACCGACCGCTTAAGGCAAGAGAGCAATGACCTACAATGACACAATATTGAGTGGTAGTAATAGCTCACTTTTATTTGGCCTTTGCTCTGTGCCAGAACTTTCCTAAGAACTATACATGTACTTTCTCTTCAGTCCTCACACCAGCCCTTGGAGGCAGTGCCTGTTTTTTTCCCCCATTTTACAGATAGGGAAGTGAAGCTTGAGAGATTAAGTAACTTGCCCAGCATCCCCACTAGCAAGCAGAGCAGTCAGCACTCAAGTGTAGGGGTCTGACCTACAACCTTGCTCCAAAGCACTGATAAAAAGAGAAATGAAGGAGAAGGGCATTCCAGGACAAGAAAACAGTATATTAAAAGGTTCAGAAGCTTGGGAGAGCCCAGAACCTCCACATTATAATGGGAATGAGGACATAAAGGGGGGAATGTTGGAAGAAAGATGGAAAGGGAACAGGGGTTTGAGGATTACGGACTCCATCGTGGGGAGCAGGGCCCTGTCACTGTCAACCATTGAAGGATTTTTTTTCCCCCAAACCCCTCTAGGGGATTTTTGAAAGGAGAATACCCTGATCAGATGGTTGATAGAGAAAGGGAACTGTGGCCACATTTTGGTTGTTTTTTTTTTTTTTTAAGATTTTATTTATTTATTTGACAGACAGAGATCACAAGTAGGCAGAGAGGCAGGCAGAGAGAGAGAGGGAAGCAGGCTCCCCGCCAAGCAGAGATCCCGATGCGGGGCTCGATTCCAAGACCCCGGGATCATGACCCGAGCTGAAGTCAGAGGCCTTAACCCACTGAGCCACCCAGGCGCCCCATGGCCACATTTTGGAAGTAAATTATGGAGGTGTGGATCTTGCAACAAGGACACCTGCTGTAAGGTTTTTATAAAGATCCAGAGAAGAGATGGTGGAAGCCAGAGCTAGAGCCTGGGGAGTGGGATTGGAAAGCAGGGCCAGCCTGAAGAGTCACAGAAGCAGCAGAATCTGCTGGGTCTTGCTGACTGGATCAGTATGATTGTGAGGGAGGTAAAGAGGGCAGAGGTAAGGATGTCTCATTTCTGTCATGAGAAACTGGGTGTCAATAATTGGGGTGAGTAATAGAACTTGCACATATTAAGACTGAAGAGAAAACCCTCTGCTTAGATGAATGAAATAATTGAGGGCTTTCCACTGTCTGAGAAACTGAACATTAACGATGGAAGGTACTCGGGTCCGATAGCCCAATCACAGTATCCCTACATCCTAGCCACCTGGTCTGATCCTAATGGAACCGAAAATGGTGGTGTCAACAAACCAAACAGCCCGCCAACCACAACGTATTTAAAACCTGCATAATCTCACTCGTCCCTGAGCACACATTCTAAGAGGACTTCAGAAAAAAATAAACCTTTTATTCTCTCTCCCCAGGGTAGATTTGGGCTAACTGAAGATAGAAGACAAACACTACATGAAATCATGAACAGAAGTACAAGAGAGTTTATAATTAAGTGCCAAATTATGAAGTACATTCTATTCAGAGGAGAGTGATGTGATTTTTACTCTCCTAGAATAGCTGGGAAAGATATTAATTTTTTATTGAGCATCTACTGCCAAACCACCACCCTAAGAAGTATTGTCCCATTTTCCAGAGAAGGTAAAGGAAGCTCCTCAGTTGCTGATGGAGCAGAGCCAGGGCGTGAACTCAAGAGAGACTATCTCAGAGCAGGCATTCCCACAAGGCACTGCAGAAGCTAAGGCTGTCAGGCCCATGGGGTCTGGTTTGGACAGGCCCATGGGTGAGGCAGAGACCAGGGAGAGTCACGTGAGGAAAAGCAGGCGGGCAGGACTTGGCACAGGTTGTTCATTATTTCACAGAGGAGACATTCTGATTGGAGACTTTCAGTTCGCCCACAACTGCTGCATGTTTTAAGCATTTCAGTTTGGCAGTAAACATGAAAAGTTTAGTTACAGAGGCGTAATCCTGGAATACTCAGTGACTGCTCACTGCCTTGGATGATTGTGACAAAACAACAGCTGATCTGATACTGAGGCAGCCGGCCCCACCTCAGAACACTTGGGTCCCACCTGAGGGCTTTCCAGAGTTCTTGGAAACCAGGCCAGCTAAGTGTTCAGGTCGCCACTCCCATCACACTCCAGGTATGTGTTTTATTGATGAGAATGATGACTGACTAGGAGGCTGATTTATTTTTTTTTTAAAGATTTTATTTATTTATTTGACAGACAGAGATCACAAGTACACAGAGAGGCAGGCAGAGAGAGAGAGGGAAGCAGGCTCCCTGCTGAGCAGAGAGCCCGACGCGGGACTCGATCCCAGCACCCAGAGATCATGACCCGAGCCGAAGGCAGCGGCCCAACCCACTGAGCCACCCAGGAGCCCAGGAGGCTGATTTATATGCCAGTTCCTACTTCGCCTTTTTCCTGTCAGCAAAATTTACTACTATCTTCTCTCTTCTTACTTGAGTATTAACAATTGTTACACTCCCAGCAATAAAGTACATCCAGCCAAGTGACAAGCAAAGAACTGTTAAGGAGAAGTATACAGACAGTATGGGCTGGACTTGGACAGGAAGAAGAAGAGCACATACCGGCCAAGAAGTGTTGCAAGGAAGGAATTTTCTAGAGCCTGATGCAAACCCCAGTTATTATCCTGGGCAATGTTGCAATTTCACTTCTGGTTTATATTAACTAGTACTAGAAACATATAAGGAATGACCTAATTCTTTTCCTGTGGGTTTTCCTTTTATCAGAGCTGTACCCTGGCAGGCTACTTAACTTACTAATTTTAAAAAATCAACATTGAGGGGCGCCTGGGTGGCTCAGTGGGTTAAGCCGCTGCCTTCGGCTCAGGTCATGATCCCAGGTCCTGGGTTCAAGCCCCACATCGGGCTTTCTGCTCAGCAGGGAGCCTGCTTCCTCCTCTCTCTCTGCCTGCCTCTCTGCCTACTTGTGATTTCTCTCTGTCAAATAAATAAAATCTTTAAAAAAAAAAATCAACATTGATTACTCTTCTGAGCTCAACCCTGACTTGAATCTTCAAGTGTGTCATTACAATATTTAATAAATATGAATTCCTTTTTAAATTTGAGGTGTAATCTTATAGTCTATGAAATTCACCCATTTTAAGTGTATGATTTAATAACTTTTAGTATATTGACAGAGTTGTGCAAACATCACCACAGTAAGAATTCATTTTTGAGCTTTTTTTTTTTTTTTTTTTTTTTTACCAAACTTTTCAATAGATAATTTTCAAGAGTGTGTAATAGGGGCAACTAGGTGGCTCAGTAGATAAAGTGTGCAGTTTGATCTCAGGGTTGTGAGTTCAATCCCTATGCTGAGTGTACAGATAACTTTAAAAAAAAAGATAATTTTTACGAGTAAATGATATGTCACAAAAAAGTCTGTATTCTAAGTTATTAACTAAACTTTTATCCAGTTTTACTTGAATGGCCAGAGATCTCCCACACTGCTCTTTCAGAAACCTGTTTGGAGGCGCCTGGGTGGCTGAGTGGGTTAAAGCCTCTGCCTTCGGCTCAGGTGATGATCCCAGGTTGCTGGGATCGAGTCCCGCTTCGGGCTCTCTGCTCTGCGGGGAGCCTGCTTCCCCCTCTCTCTCTGCCTGCCTCTCTGCCTACTTGTGATCTCTCTCTCTCTGTCAAATAAATAAATAAAATCTTTAAAAAAAGAAAGAAAGAAACCTGTTTGAAGAAACAGTATATCCAGATAATGTGTTTTATTGTTCTGGCTTATCCTTTAGGGTTTTGTTGTTGTTGTTGTTGTTGTTGTTGTTGTTGTTGTTGTTTTTAAAGATCTTATTTATTTATTTCTCAGAAAGAGCACAAGCAGGGGGAGCGGCAGGGAGAGGGAGAAGCAGGCTCCCTGCTGAGCAGGGAGCCCAATGTGGGACTCAATCCCAGGACCCTGGGATCATGATCTGAGCCTAAGGCAGAGACTTAACTGACTGAGCCACCCAGGCATCCCTCATCCTATGGTCTGACTACGACCTGATGTCCCTGAAAGGGGACTATGCCCTCTCCTTACACTGGACACCATCACATTGGTAGCCAGTGACCAAGGGACTCCCAAAGTTACTAATTAGTACTTGGGGACCCAGAAAATCAGCTACTTTTAATGATTCTTCATAGTACTCATGGGAAGTCCCTTCGTGGGTCAATAATGTCAGGTATTTCTATTTTGTTTTCAACCCTGATTCTAATTCCCCTCACTCCCCCCACCTGTTACTGTGACCTTGAGGTGGAGAACAAATCTCTTTCCGGTTTTTCCCTTTTCCACATGGATCTCTATGACCTTGATTTTGGCTGTATTTGGTTTGCTTTCCCTTCATGCTTGAAATGATCATTTACCCACTTTCTCTGTCAAAAGTCATCTTCGTTGCTGCCTCTTCCCCTTTCTTCACAATCTATTCTGACAGCATATACCAAAACTTTTGCTCATATTCAGAAATTTAAAACTTGGTGTGAGGAGTTTCTGAACTCTGTGGTTCTGTAATTAGTGAGCTCTTTCAGGAGCTGCATTCAAAATCTCCATCTTAAGCTTTCTACTCCAACCATCACCTCCTGCCTTCTGAGCTCTGACTTCAATAATTCTCCCTCTACAATCCATTGACCCTAGAACCATTTCACTGTCCAGAACATCCTCATGTCTGTCCTCAACCAGCTTCTATCCATAATTCATTACTACCTACACCTGGCCCTTCGTCACACTTGTCTGGTAAAACCTAAACCCATGGCAAAAATAATTGTCCACCATTGCACCAAAAAGAACCCGCACTGTCAAGACCTTGATTTTAGCCCTTGCAACTCATGTGTGTGCTTGAACATGGATAAAGGAAAACAACCTCCCATGTGGAGTGGCTCGCATCCAGTTATGACTGCTAGCCTGGAGGGTGACTTTAGTGTTGCCTAACAATCCTATCACATTTCCCTAAATAGTTTACTTTTCCACTCACCAAGACATCTGTTTCACACCTTCCCTTCTCTGCTCAAACCTCACACAGCTGATTACCTTATCTCCCATTCTCCCAAGGGAAGCAACCAGAAAGAAAGTCTTCCATATGCTCTGATCACCAACCATATCTACCGTATCCTCTGCCTTCCCATGTGTTGTAAGATAAGCTGTCCAAGCCCCTGTCCAAGGTCATCATCTTCTTAGATACTAGATCCAGTATGCTCTCATCCAATCCAAGACGTTGCTGCAGAAATCATCCCTCTCTCCTGAATAGTCAAATTTTCCTCTCAACTAGATCGTTCCCATAAGCCCATCAATATATTCTAAGAGATCCTCATCTTTTTTTTTTTAAAGATTCTATTTCTTTATTTGACAGAGATCACAAGTAGGCAGAGAGGCAGGCAGAGAGAGAGGAGGAAGCAGGTCCCCCACAGAACAGAGAGCCTGATGCGGGACTCCATCCCAGCACCCTGGGATCATGACCTGAGCCGAAGGCAGCGGCTTAACCCACTGAGCCACCCTGGTGCCCCTAAAAGATCCTCATCTTAACACATGACAGCAGTTACCTCTCAACTCCACATCTCCCTCCTGGCTGCTCCCCTATCTCTCTGCTTCCCTTTAAATAAAACTCAGGGGGTGCCTGGGTGGCTCAGTGGGTTAAGCATCTGCCTTCAGCTCAGGTCATGATCCCAGAGTCCGGGGATGGAGCCCCCCATCAGGCTCCTTGCTCAGCAGGGATCTTGCCTCTCCCTCTGCCTGCCACGCCCCCTGCTTGTGCTCTCACACTCTCTCTCTCTCTCTGACAATTAAATAAAATCTTAAAAAGAAAACAAAACTTAAAAACGTCTATGTATACTGTCTTCAATACCTCTCTCCCTTTCTCTTTTGAATCTATTCCAATCATGTTTTCACCGCTACCACTACTTTTGTCAAGGTCACCTGCAAGGTCGATGTTGTTAAATCCAATGGTCATTCTGAGTCCTCATTTTACCTGACCCCTGAGCAGCATTTGCACAGCTGATTTTTCCCTCCTCCTTGGAACCCTTTCTTCCCTTGGCTTCCAAGAGAGTACTCTCTGACTTCTGTCTCACTGGCTCTGCTCCTTCTCTGTCCCCTTGGCTAGTTCCTCCTTATCTGCTTGACCTCCATGGAGGAGAGTGCCTCAAGGCCTAGTTCTTAGCATATTTTCTCTTCTGTATGTTCCCCCGACCCTGACGATCTTAGGCAGCCTGTGCCTTTAAATACTATCACTAAGCCAATGATTCCTAAACGTACATCTCTGTAAGATCCCTCCCTTGAATGCCAGATTTATATACTCAATTGCCTGTTTGAATCTCCAATGTATATTCTTAAGCATATTAAGTGTGTATGCACAAAAGAGAATTCATGTACCTAATTCTCCATCCCCTTAAGCTATGCCTCCTACAGTCTTCACCATCTCAGCAAATGGTTTATCAGCTGCTCAGCCAAAGCCTTTGGTCTCACCTTGATTCTCCTCTATCGCTCAGCTTCTATATTTAAGTTATTGACATTCTGCTATTTTTTTTTTTTTTTAGAGAGAGAGAGAAGGAGAGAGAAAGGAGGGAGCAGGGGAAGGGACAGAGAGGGAGGGAGAGAATCTTAAGGAGGTTTCATGCCTAGTGCAGAGCCCAACGTGGGGCTTGATCTCACAACCCTGAGATCACGACCTGAGCCAAAAATCAAGAGTCCGACACTCAACTGACTGGGCCACCCAGGTGCCCCCAATTCTGCTAGCTTTGCCCTCAAAATACACCAGAGGTCCACCACTTCTCACCACCATTATCATTATCACCGTAAGACAGAATCCCATCACCTCTTGTTAGCACTCCAGCCACCGGCCACCGCCTCCGAACTGATCTGGCTAGCACCCAAGCCTCTCTATAGTCTTGTCTTAACAGAGCGGCTGAGAGATTCTTTTTAAATGTAAGTCGTCTTTAAATGTAAGTCGTATAATATCCCTCTTCAGCTTAAAACATTCCAACCCTGCACTGGTTTCCTATCTCAAAGTCTTGACACGAACTTCAAGACTGTACAATCTCATCCCCCTTATCTCTCTGACCTTATCTTCTACTGCTCTCCTCCTTACACTTTATTCAAGCTGCTCGGGCTTCCTTGCTGTTTTTCAAAGAAACTGTAGTCACCACTGTTTCAAGGCCTTTGCATTTTCTGTTTCTTTCATTTGGACCTTTCTTCTCCCAGATATCCAAATGAGTTGCTCCCTTGCTTCCTTGAGTTCTCAACTCAAATGTTGCCTTTCAGTAAGGCTTTTTTTTTGACCACCCTATTCAAAGGAGCAAAAGCCAAACCCCAAAACTCTGCCCCTTTGTACTTTCTACTCCTCATCTCCATGGATCTCCATCTGGCACACTTATTTATTTGCTTATTTTTCATGGTACCTCTTTCTTCACTGAAACATAAGTCCCATCAGAGCAATATTTATTGAATGAATTATTGAACTGAGTAAGTATTTATTGAACAGCTACTCTGTTCCTATTTTAGACACTGATGACCTAACAGTGAACAAAAAAATGACATATTCCCTGCCCTCATGCAGCGGGCATTTTAGTGTCCGAGAAAAACAACATACAAATGAATATAATATATAATGGTCAGTAGTGATAAGGGTGGGGAAGAAAATACATCACTTAGGGTGCCTGGGTGGCTCAGACGGTTAAGCTGCTGCCTTCAGCTCAGGTCATGATCCCAGGGTCCTGGGATCGAGTCCCACATGGGGCTTCCCCTCTGCCTGCAGCTTCCCTGCTTGTACTCTTGTTCTCACTCTCTTTCTGTCAAATAAATAAATAAAATTTCTTTTAAAAAAAGAAAAATAAAAAAATAAAAAGGAAATACATCAGTTAAAGGAATACAGAGTAGTGAGAGTGATGAGGGAACAGAAGGCTGGCTGAGGACAAAAGCTGACCCCCTGCAACCTTCCCCCACCCCCACTCCTGGGTGGGACATATGTGACATTCTTTAGGAATCTTCCACCTATCTTAATGTTAATATCTTGCTAGAGGGAAAAATGACCCTGACAATGGCAGGGCCTCAAGGCATCCAGTTTCTTGTAGGTCCTCCTTAGCCTATGAAAGTTCTAGTGAAACCTCCCTTTTCCTAACCTCACCAACCCCGTGGTACATAACCTGCCACTCCTCACAATCTCCAGGGCAGCAGCTCTTTCTGCCCACGGGTCGTGTCCCGGTGCTTTAAGAAACCACCATTGCGCACCCAAAGATGTCTCAAGAATTCTTTCTTGGTCGTGGGCGCCTGACTCCACCCGACCAAATCTCACCTATGTTCTAGAACTTCATCAAGAGTGTCAGTTTAGATGCCACGTGAGGAAAATTATTACTGAGCAGCACTTGACAAAAGCCTTGAATAACGTCAAGAGAAAGGCCTGCAGAGGTCTGCGGGAAAGAATTTCAGGCAGAGAATCCAGCAAGTACAGAGCTCCTGAGGCCAGGCCAGCTTGGCATGACCAAGGAAAAGCAGAGCCCATGTGCGGGGAGAGAACAGAAGACGGTACAAGTGGTGAGACAGGCAGCCAGAGGCCACAGTAACGACTCTGGATGTTTCTGTGACATAATGGGAAGCCATTGGAGGGCAGTAACAGGATCAGATTCACATTTTTTTTTAAAGATTTTATTTTTAGATCATCTCTACAGCCGACGTGGGGCTCAAATTCACAACCCTGAGATAAAGAGTCACAGGCTATACGGACTGAGCCAGCCAAGGTCCTCTGATTCACATTGTGAAGGACCACTTCAGTGCTGTGTGGAGAATGGACTGAGGAAGGGTGAGACCCCGGCAAAAGGAGACCACTTGGGAGGCTAGCAATGAAGGTGGAAAAAACAATTAGATTTGAATATATATGTAACATAGATCGGAGTTGCTGATGAAATAGATGCAAAATAAGAGGGGAAAAGATCAAATGATTATCCAAGGTTTGGCCCTGAGGTCCTGGACCATGTCATTGACCAAGATGGGGGACATTTGGAGGAACAGTTTTGGGGAAGATGGTGTTTAAATCAAGACCAGCCAGGGAATGGGATATAGACAGAGAAACCCAATGACTGGACCCTGACATGCTAAGGAAAATGAGGAGAGTTAGACAAAAGAGACAGAGAGGGATGCAAGAGCAGTAGGACAGAGTGGGGTGCTCGAACCAAATGAGGGAGGGAAGGAGTGTTTCTAGTGAGAGGAAGTGAAGGGAACCTGGCAGACTCAGTCCATAGAGCATGTGGCTCTTGATCTTGGGCTTGTGAGTTTGAGCCCCACATTAGGTGTAGAAATTACTTAAAAATAAAACATTTAAAAAAAATTTTTTTAACATTTTTTTTAAAGATTTTTATTTACTTGAGAGAGAGAGAGAAAAAAAAAAGAGCATGGGTGGGAGGAAAGACTGAGGGAGAGGGAGAAGCAGGCCAGCTGAGCAGGGAGCCCAACATGGGGCTCTATCCCAGGATCCTGGGATCGTGACCTGAGCCAAAGGCAGTTGCTTAACTGACTGAACTACTCAGGTGTCCCCAAAATAAAATCTTTAAAGAAAAAAAAAAGTAAGAGGAACTGACCAATCGTGTCAAATGTGGCTGAGGACTGAAAGCTGATCATTGGTCTTGGCAATGGGGAGGTCATTAAAGAAGTAGTGGTGGGTGGGCAGAAAGCCTGATGATGGTGGGTCAAAATGGATCTGACAGACTCAGAATCCACTAATGAGAGGCCTTGGGCAAACAGTTAGCCTCTCTTGCCTGTCAGCTTTCTCATCTGCCTAAAGAGAATCATTAACTCCTTCCTCATAAAATGTGGTATAGATTAATAATTCAGAACTACATACAAAATCAACTTAAATGTTTTAATATGTTATCATGTTTAATGATACATGTTTTTTAAAGTGGGAAAGAAACAAATATGTATTAAAGCCCTACTATAAGACAAGCACTTTGCAGGGTTATTGTTTTGTTTTGGTTTTTAATTTATTTATTTATTTTTTTTAAGATTTTATTTATTTATTTGTTAGAGAGAGAGAGAGAGAGCATGAGCACAGGCAGACAGAGTGGCAGGCAGAGGCAGAGGGAGAAGCAGGCTCCCCGCCGAGCAAGGAGCCCGATGTGGGACTCGATCCCAGGACGCTGGGATCATGACCTGAGCTGAAGGCAGCCGCTCAACCAACTGAGCCACCCAGGCGTCCCTATTTTTTTTTTTTTTAAGTAAGCTCCGGGCCCAAGGTAGGGCTTGAACTCATGACCCCAAAACCAAGATCCACAGGTAGCCAGGCACCCTGAACTCTGCATGTTCGACCTGAGCTGAAGACAGATGCTTAACTGACTGAACCACCCAGGTACCCCGACATTTACTTGATTTTGATTAACCCAAATACAAGCATGCTAAAGTATTGTCACCTTTTCTTTAGAAAGATAGGCTTCAGGGCGCCTGGGTGGCTCAGTGGGTTGGGGCCTCTGCCTTCGGCTCAGGTCATGATCCCAGGGTCCTGGGATCAAGTCCGGGTCCTGAGATCAAGCCCTGCATCAGGCTCTCTGCTTAGTGAGGAGCCTGCTTCCTCCTCTCCCTCTCTGCCTGCCTCTCTGCCTATTTGTGATCTCTGTCTGTCAAATAAATAAATAAAATATTTTTTTTGAAAAGGTAAAATAAAATAAAAAAATAAAAAGATAGGCCTCGGGCACCAGGTGGCTCAGCTGGTTAAGCGGCTACCTTCAGCTCAGGTCATGATCCTGGAGTGGCAGGATGGGTTCCATGTTGGACTCCCTGCTCAGTGGTATTCTGCTTCTCCCTCTGACCCTCCCCCTTCTCATTCTCACTCTCTCAAATAAATAAATAAAACCTTAAAAAAAAAATAGGCCTCAATATAAAAAGACCAAATAGTGCAGATATTCCTACCCATGGGTCCCATCCTGTCCCCAGGCTTTAATAAAAACAGCTTTTTGCCCCAGAAATAATGATAATAAATAAATAATAAACCAAATAGAAGTAACAAAGTAAATGTCTCATTTAATTTTCTTTTTTTTTTTCCCTTAAGATTTTATTTATTCATTTGAGAGAGAAAGAGAAAGCACAAGCAGGGGAAGAGGGAGAAGCAGACACCACCAGCCCCTCCTCCACCCCACCGAACTGGGAATCCAACACTGGGCTGGATCCCAGGACCCGGAGACCACTACCCCAGCGGAAAGCAATGCTCACCCATCTGAGCCAACCAGGCACCCCTCATTTTTCTTTATGTGATCCAGAACATTTCACTTTTATCATTATTATTATTGAAATGCCTAAAACCTTTCTAAAATGGCATACGTCTGCAATCTAGGTTTTTGATATTCATTTTAGAGAAACTAAACACACATTTCGTAACATTTTCCGATAAGATGACCTTGTAGAAGTTTTTCCCTCAAAACAAAACCAAACAAGGTAGGGCTTCTTTTAAGACATCTAAAAGAAGCCAGCTAAGTACACACACCACCCTGGTATTAAATCTGGACAACTTGTATACCCGTTTCTGTGGTTCTCTCGCATTTTGCCCTGTTACTTTGTAACCATGTGTTTTCTAGTAAAAGTCCTTGAGTGTTGGCTCCTTCCTCAGCTTCTGGGCTCTTTCCCCTGCCTTTTCTGAGAAGGAGTAGCCCATCAGCCCCAACCTCTACCTTCTAAAATCACCCCTTTCCTTTCTCAGGGTTTAGAAACTATGCTTTATTTTTAAAGACCAGCCACGTACTAGGTGGCTCAGTCAGTGAAGCTTCTGCCTTCAGCCCAGGTCATGATCCGGGGTCTTGGGATCCAGCCCCGCTTTGGGCTTCTGGGGAGGCTGCTTCTCCGTCTCCCTCTGCCACTCCCCTGCTTGTTCGTTCTCTCTCTCTCTCTCAAATAAATAAATAAAATCTTAAAAAAAAAAAAAAAAAAAGGCTTTTCCTACACAGAGCCAGGAGGGAAACTGTTCCAAATTGGGAAGAGGGTTTTCATCAAAAAGAGAGAGCGAAACAGCACTGCTTAAAGATTTTATTTTTAAGGTTTTTAGGTAAGCTCTATACCCAACGTGGCCCTTGAATTTACAACCCAGAGATCAAGAGTCGCAGGCTCTGCAGACTGAGCCAGCCAGGCACCCCTAAAAAACATTGTTTTAATTCTGCGTACTTTTGAGTACAAGTGCATACTTTTGTTCCAGAATGTATACTTATGAGCAAAAATACTAAACCTCTTCCTCCTGCTGCTTCAGAACCTCTGTCTTCCTTGTCCAAAATCCTTTCACCACGTGTCCTGGCCCTCCTTGGAGCCACCTTCCCAGATAGGGCGGATTTAGTGATGGGGAATCAGCAAGCTGAGGGCAGACGGAGAACAGCCTTGCACGGCAGTGCCAAGTGCAGGGAAGTGCACTGGCCTGGACACCAAGTGATCCAGGTTCTTGTTCCAGCCCCACTGGGGGACCTGCAGCAAGTCACATGTTTGTCCGGGCTTTCGCGGCCCCGTCTGTGGAGAACATGGACCAGGACTGTGTCAGGTTCTGGCTACCCCTGCTCCCCAAATGAGGACACTAAGGCATGGAGATGGGGAGAGTATCGTGATAGATTCTTCTGAGGTTTCAGGAGAAAAGAGTGAACACTGAGGATTAATTCATTGTTTGATTTCTCTTGGCAAAGAAAGTAACACATGGTGACTAAAAATGTGTCTCCTCATGTTCAAATTCATACGGAAGCAGCATAGGGTAGACAAACAGCACCTTGGTACAAATGAAGTTTTTCTTCTCATAACACTGAATACTTATGATTCCAGATTTGTGATAGTTCGACTTAAATTTTTGAACTTCACGATGGTACAAAAGTGATACATATTTAGTAGAAACTGTATTTTGAATTTTGAATTTGGATCTTCTCCCGGACCAGCGATGTGAATGTAGTACAAGCCTCTGTTGAGATGGTGAACAGGGGCAACTACAGCTCCCAACCAGCCACGGGATCACAGAGTGAACAACCCACATGCTTAAACCCTTCTGTATCCATCCAACCATTCCAGGGTTTTGTTTTTTGGTTTTTGTATTTGTTTTTGTTTTTTAAGATTTCATTTATTTATTTGTCAGAGAGAGAGAGAGACAGAGAAAGCAACAAGCAGAGGGAGGGGCAGAGGGAGAAGCAGGCTCCCCGCTGAGCAAGGAGCTGGATGTGGGACTCGATCCCAGGACCCTGAAATCATGAACTGAGCTGAAGGCAGACGCTTAAATGACTGAGTCACTCAGCCATCCCACAACCATTCCACTATACATTCATACAGGATTCAATGAATTACACAGGTCTTCAACATTTTTGATAAAACACGCTTTGTGTTAGATGATTTTGCCCAATTGTAGGCTAGTGAGTGTTCTGGGCAAATTTAAGGAAGGCTGGATGAAGCTATGATGTTCCGTAGGTTAGGTGTATTCAGTGCTTTTCCCACTTATGATATTGCCAATTTTTGAGGGGTTTATTGGGACACAAACCATTGTAAGTTGAGGAAGATCTGTAATGGGAATTTCAGACACTTCTTAGAAATGCTAGTAAATAGATTTCTTGAGAGTCATTTTCAAAGTTATTACATCTCTTGGGCCTGGGATTAATGGGTAATTTCTATTTTCTTTTTATCTTTTTATGTGTTCTCTGAATCTTTTACTAATACATATTAGTTCTGTAATCAGAAGGGGTACCTTTTTTTTTTTTAAGATTTTATTTATTTATTTAACAGAGAGATCACAAGTAGGCAGAGAGGTAGGCGGGGGGGGGGGGGGGGGGGGGGGGGGGGGGGGGGGAAGCAGGCTCCCCGCTGAGCAGGGAGCCTGATGCGGGGCTCGATCCCAGGATCCTGGGATCATGACCTGAGCTGAAGGCAGAGACTTAACCCACTGAGCCACCCAGGTGCCCCAGAAGGGGTGCCTTTTAAAAAGAAAAAAAGAAGAAGAAGAAGAAGAAAATGGCCTTAACTATACAAATGGAAGAGAACAGGAAAGAAACTTTAAAACTAATAATGATGAAACTGATATTTATTGCACATCATTTATCATCTACTGGACAGTAACTGGCTCATTTACTCTCTCAAACTCTGGATAAGAAGCTATTTATTATAACTTCCATTTTACATATAAGAAAAATGAAGCAGACAGGCATCAAATAACCCTTTTAAAGTCACAGAGCTAGTAAATTCAGTTGCTGGGACTTCACCTAGATGGTCTAATATCAGGGCCTTTACCATTTATCACCTGTCTCGTAAATGATCTAAAAATTAGGCATAACCTGGTATGTTTTCAGAGAACAGGTTTTTCATACTAATTACATTTCATTTAGGTTAATATTCCCCGAAAACACATTAACAAAACGCTGGAGGAAAGTGCATTGAATCTATGGTAGATCTGTGATTTAAATTTTGCCATGGATAAGCTAACTCTGTGCTAGAGTCAACTGAACAGCCAGCCATTGTTCTGTGCTGTGTTAAGTTAAACAAGGAGGCCTGTAGACCTGGGTGGTTCTGATGTCTTAGAGCTCAAGCAAACCAAACGCTGTGAATTCCTGAATGCTGAGAAATCAGGCCTGAGGACAGCCAATCACAAACAGCCAATAAGATTTTTCTGAATGAGGCAAAGGCTTAAGCTACAGCCAATCTCATCATTTCTTTGCTTTGTGTCTGCCTTTTCTTTTCTCTCTCTCTCTCTCTCTCTCTCTCTTTATTTTATTTTTTTTTTTTTTAGTCTTTCCCCTAGCTTCTGCTGGCCAAGCGGTTAGGATAAACACTTCTGCTTTGGCACTGCCTGATTCCCACTGATTTTTGCTCGAATAAACTCTTAAAATTTTTTCATATGCCTCAGTTTGTCTTTTAACAGCCCTGACATTTGGGTCATTTTGTGTAGGCACCTCAAAGTAAGTTGAAGGAAGGTGATTCAAATTGCTAGAAAGAGTATGGGAACATTGGAACTGTCAATCAATTTTTTTAGAATACATTTTTTAAAAAGGCATAAACTACCCGTGGAACAAGATTGCATCAGCACCGCAAAGTCAAGGAGAAATCACATCCAGAGAAGGAAATGGTCAACACTAAACCTATTTTGTGTGCACAAGACGGTCCCTTTCTGTCAACCAGGAACTTTAGCTTATTTAGGACTTTGGAACGTTGGTCTTATTTCTCCTGTTCATCATCTACCTCCTGACTTTTCAATCAGCCCTCCTCCTTAGCTGGATCCATTTCATTGCATATCACATCTCAGGAGACTGGATCACAGAAGCGATTTCAGGACTCATAACTGAGCAAAACCCTTAAGCTCAATAAATATTAGCTGGATGAATGAATCATTTCTATATGCATAATCCTTCGGGACAAGTAATTTCACGTAAAATCTCCGGGCAGGAAAGGACACAGAACTGCAGGATGTAAGAACGATTACCTACGTTAACCAAATCCGACTAGGAAAGGTAGGGGAGTTTAGCAGAGTGAAAAAGGACTTCAACTATGCCTCCATTTTGACCTCTGTACTTTCTAAGAGATTAAGTTCTTTCCAGCTCCTCTCTTAACTCAGGTGAAAGACCTCGGGGGCAAAGCAGGCTCTGATGGGAACTGAAACTATCCCCTCAAGCAATAAGAACTGCCCTGAGGCCGCAAGATCGTGCCCTTGGCAATGGTTGCACTCACCTTCCCAGCTTCCCCTCGTGCACCCACCCACCTTTGTCCCCATTTTCCTCATGTAAACCTGGAAGTGTTTTCAGCACTTCGGAGATGGTCTCAGACACCACGTGGCTCTCTTTCCACTGTCAGCCTCGCTGAAATTAATTCCTTTTTTGTTTCATTACCACTCATTTCTCTGTCTTTGGATTTTGTCAGCAACAAGTGGCAGAACCTGGTCTGTGCGGAACCCCCAGAACCAGGTGATCCTGCACGCCTGTGTTCTGGCTACAAGAGGAACAACATGGTTCATTAGAAACTGGTTTGCAATATACTGATGGGTCATTTCCGGACTGGCATTGGGCCACATGAGATTGGGGCTCTTTTTCTTCCTTATCTTGTCAGAATGCTGGAACTTTTCCAGGATGGAAGAAACTGCCCCTGCTCCCCTCACCATTGTTTTCCTCTCTAGATCTCTCTCTCTCTCTCTCTGTCTCTTTTTTCTAAGACCTTATTTATTTGAGAGAAATAGCACGAGTGAGGTGGAGAGGCAGGGGAGAGAAAGAAGCAGATTCCCCACTGAGCAGGGAGCCCAACACACTGGGCTCCATCCCGGGCCCTGAGATCATGACCTGAGTTGAAGGCACAATGACTAAGCCACCCAGGCACCCCTCTCTTTTCTCTTTTAAAAGATTTTTTAATTTTAAGTAATCTGTTCACCCAATGCGGGGTCTGAACTCCCAACCCAAAATCAAGATGCCCAAGCTCCACTGACTGAGCCTGCCAGGCACCTCAGCCCTCCCTTTCTTGTATTAATGTCGTAAGTGTGTAAGAAGAGATCTCTGTGCTTTTCCCTTCTGGATGACCTATGTGGCAAAGAAGGTGGGAACCAATTCGTTCTGGAGAAGAGACCTGTCTATCCTGTTCTCTTTTCCCCCTGGTATCTCTTCTCTTCAACTTACTGTCTTCCATGTGACCAATTTGTAGTAATACCTGGTTTAGGGTTAAGGAGAAGGAAGGGTCTGAATGAGTCGTTCTTATCAGAGTTCCCTGCCTCAGGGTTTCATACTCAATAAATAAAACAAAGTCTTTCATTCTTCTAACTTAACATGGTCCCATCCCAGGTAATGGGATCCCTATTAGAGCTGTTTCTCTCCTTTTTCTTTTCTTCCTCCAGAAGGTGTGTGGAAGGCGGTACTTAGATGACCTCATGATTTCTCAGAGCCCATGTTCTTCTCTGGATTATCACCAGCTTGTACTGCAAGGTTGCTAGTTTTGTCTTGTATCTGAGCTGCCAATCATAAGGTCTGCTTTCCCGGTTCTTCTCCTTCCCCAACTCCCACAGTGGGCACGAACTTTTCTTGCATCATATCTACCTTCTTACCAAGATGGAATGTGTCAACACCTACTTCCCAGAGGCCTATTGGCAGAATGGCTACTTGGAAACATAATTTACAGGATAGAGGAAAACACACACATACACCCACACTCACACCCTTTATCACATTATTTCCCTTTATCATGGTCTGTTGTCTGAATATCGCCTTTGGTAACCCTGTGGGAAAAGAACCTGAAATTTGGGATTACCCCAAATACTTTATAAAGTCAAGCTCTTACAGGTAATTTCTAGTGTTACTTCTACATACGGTTTTCTTTCTCATTATACTCTTTTACACTCTCCTTATATAACCCAGTAAAATGTTCGGGAATTTTCTGCTTTGCTTACTGTTGTAACCCCATCGTCTAAATACTATGTGGCACATGCCATATATATATATAATATATATATATATTATATATATATATATATAATATATATTTGATAAATATTTATCGAAATACTTCAATAAGTATTTGTGGAATGAGTAAAGGATTGATCACATCTGTTGTGTCAGCTGTCGAAGGCGACCTTGCTTCCCTGGCACCCTTGCCCATAGGAGCTCACATGGTGCCCAGAACACGTATCAGCTCAGAGGTGGTAGATGAAGCAGTGGGGCTGGGGGAGGTCTCTCAGGAAGAACAAGACTGAGAAGAAATGGGGGCCAAGAGTAGCCCTAAAGAAGCAGTTCTCAAACTTTTAAATCTCAACCCCTTTACAATTTAAAAAATTGTTAAGGTCTCCCAGAAGCTCTCTTTACGTGGGTTTTATCAATATTCATTATATGAAAATTGAAATAAAACTTTTAAAATATTAATTTGTTTAACATAAACCACAAAGGGGCGCCTGGGTGGCTCAGTTGGCTAAGCGACTGCCTTCAGCTTGGGTTATGATCCCAGGGTCCTGGGATGGAGCCCCGCATCAGGCTCCCTGCTCAGGGGGGAGTCTGCTTCTTCCTCTCCCTCTGCTGCTCTGCCTGCTTCTGTCTCTTGCTCTCTCTATCGAATAAATAAATAAAATCTTAAAAAAAAAAAAAACCATTAACCACAAAAATACATTACATGTTAGCATAAATAGCATTTTCATTTAAAACATAGCTATCAGGGCACCTGGGTGTCTCAATCGGTTGAGCATCTGTCTTTGGCTCAGGTCATGATCTCAAGGTCCTGGGATCAAGCCCCACATCAGGCTCTCGGCTCAATGGAGAACCTACTTCTCCCTCTCCCTCTGCCTGCCACTCTGACTACTTGTGCTCTCTCTCTCGCTCTCTCTGTCAAGTAAATAATAAAAAAATAAAAATAAAAATAAAACATAGCTATCGGGGCACCCAGATGGCTCAGTCAGTTAGGCATCTACCTTTGGCTCTGGTCATGATCTCCGGGTCCTTGGATGGAGCCCCATGTGGGGCCTCTTGTTCAGGGTAAAGATGCCTCTCCCTCTCCCTCTGCCTGACACTCCCCTGCTTATGCATGTGCTCCCCCTCTCCCTCTCTGCGTCAAATTTTAATTAATTAAATATTTTAAAAAAAAAAAAAAACATAGCTATCTTTGGGGCCTCTGGCTGGCCCAGTCAGTGGGGCATGCAACTCTTGATCTCCAGGTTGTAAGTTCAAGCCCGATCTTGGATGTAGAGATTACTTAAAAATGAAAAGAAAGGGCGGGGTGGGGGGCACCTCAGTGGCTCAGTTGAGCCACTGACTCTTGATTTCAGCTCAAGTCAGGATTTCAGGGATACAGGACTAAGCTCTGTGTTGGGCTCTGTGCTAAGCAGGGAGTCTGCTTGAGAGTCTCTCTCTCCTCCCCCGTCAGCCCCCCCCACATGCTCTCTCTCAAATAAAATAAATAAAATCTTTTAAAATAAATAATAAAAAATTTTTAAAAATTAAAATAGAGGCACCTGGGTGGCTCAATGGGTTAAGCCTCTGCCTTCGGCTCAGTCCCCACGTCGGGCTCTCTGCTCAGTAGGGAGCCTGCTTCCCCCTCTCTCTGTGCCTGCCTACTTGTGATCTCTCTCTTTCAAATAAATAAATAAAATCTTTAAAAAAATTTTTTTAAATTAAAAAAACAGCTATCTTTACCAAAACAAAAATCACTGAGAGGAAGGGCATCTACTTTTTTGGCAAATTGCCTGTCTGGCTTAATAGGAGGCAGCTGGATTCTCCTGTCTCTGCATTCAATCTGTCGTGATATGTTTTAGTTGAAATTCGGTCTCATACAGACATATAGTGGGGAAAAGGGAAGATCTTGGGGCCCCCAGGGGGTTCTCTGACCACATTCTGGAAACTGTTGTCCTAAAGTGAAAGTTGCTGCAGCAATACTGATGATCTGCTCTGTTACAGAGCCCCCAGCCCTCCAGGGAGGCCAGACCCTGAGAAGAGAACAGAATCCCTGTTTCTCACCCTCCCTGCCTCCCACCTCTTTGCTTAGGATTGCACAATTCTTTAACAACGTATAAAACAGCTCACAGCCTGGAGCAGGAAAGTTAGGTAAGATGTAAATTCTTCGGGGAGTATGCTGGTCTTGGGTAGAAGGGAGTGTAATAGGCACCTCAGGAAGGGGATGAAGGAAAGAACTCATGCCTTTTTCAGTCAGGAGAGAAAAGAGGTTATAAAGTTCAGGCGCATTTGTGAGCAGCGCCTGGGCTGAAGAAAGGAAACAATGAAGTTCAGCCTGCTGGGCTTGTGTGGAAAGAGCTGGTGTACGTAATTACATTCCACCTCTGTATCTTCTGGGGCCTTGCTGGAGGCCCGGCTTTGTCTGTCTCAGCTGAGCATCTGAGGGAAAGATCGCAGACTACCACGTGCAGCACTAAAAGACCTCAACCCTGTAGTGTGGCCTTGCTCCCATGGTGGGAAGGCTTCAGTTCACACGTTCTGTTTCTAAACCCTTCCTCATCGGCTAATACCACTGCGACCTTCCCTGTGTATCTGGCTTATCTGCTTTACAGAAGAAATGTATAAGCTCTTCCCAAGAAGGTATAAGCTCTTCCCAAGAAGGTATAAGCTCTTTGAAAACAGGAAATGTATATTTGAGTTTTTTAGACGTTCTCCACAGCAACCTATATCTACCTATCTTACGGGAGTGCTCCCCAGATCATTCTAAAAAAATGTTTTCTTTAGGGACTACTGGGTAGCTCAGTCGTTAAGCAGCTGCCTTCAGCTCAGGTCATGATCCCAAGGTCCTGGGATCAAGCCCCTTATTGGGCTCCCTGCTCAGCGGGAAGCTCCCTTCCTCCTACTCCTACCTGTGTTCTCTATCTCACTGTGTCTCTCTCTGTCAAATAAATAAAAATCTTTTTTAAAAAGATGTTTTCTTTATTTATATTTATTTATATTATATTTATATTTATTTATCATTTTGCTACAGAGCAGGACCTGCTTATTTATTTTCTTTTAAGTCCACTAATGGTTTTAGATAGAGAAAGTTACTAGTTTATGGTCTAATAAGATTTCTCCTTATTTAGGAAAAAGTCCCAGCTAAAGGGCTTGCTTTACTACCCATTGTGTAACAGAAATCAGACTATACGTAAAAGTGTATGTTTAACATACCAGGTCTCCCACATTTCCAACCAAAGCAGCTTTGCTTTTATCTGTTTAAAGTGGAAAAGCTTCCACAGATTTTTTTTTTTTTTAACCTATATCAGGACGGCAATGCCTGAGAAGGAATATACAGCATTTCAGTGGAAAACTTGACAGACATCAGAATAACAGGACGAGTAAATTAATAGAGCCAGACAAGAGAATTTTCCCAAACAGAAAGGGAAGATTTCTATGTCTCTCTAGAAATTCACTTTACCTGTTAGCTCAGTGAATAAGTATAAACAAAGATTGGGGGTTTTGTTCTTGTGTTGTTTTTTAATGTAACAGTTTTGTTAAGAAAAATTCCTATACCATAAAATTCACATTTTCAAAGTTTACAATTCAGTGGATTTTAGCATATTTATAAAATTGTGCAACCATCACCACTATCTAATTTTATAAAACATTTTTTTAAAGATTTATGTATTCACTTTAGAAAGAGAGAGAGCATGAGCAGGAGGAGGGACAGATGGAGAGGAAGAGAGAGAACCTCAAGCAGGTTCCTTGCTGAGTGCAGAGCCCAACATAGGTCTCCATCCCAGGACTCTAAGATCATGACCTAGGCCTAAACCAAGAGGTGGCCACTTAACCAACTGAGCCACCCAGACACTCTAATTTCAAATCTTTATTTTATTTTATTTTATTTTAAGATTTTATTTATTTATTATTTGACAGAGAGAGATCACAAGTAGACAGAGAGGCAGGCAGAGAGAGAGAGGGAAACAGGCTCCCTGCTGAGCAGAGAGCCCGATACAGGACTCGATCCCAGGACCCTGAGATCATGACCTGAGCAGAAGGCAGTGGCTTAACCCACTGAGCAACCCAGGCACCCCAGACACCCTAATTTCAAACTAATATTTTTAGGGCACCTGTGTGGCGCAGTTGGTTTGTTATGGAACCTGGACTGGATCCTAGCTAAAGAACCAAGTGGCACTCGGAGACGTTGGAAGATTGGAGGTTTATTTACTGACTGCAGGCTCAGAGGAATCTCCGAAAGTCTGAGCCCTGAGCACAAACAAAGAGGATAGTTTATACTCTTTTACTTCCCTATTTGTGCCAAGCTTGCGGCCTCTGGGGGCGGGGCAGGAGGGGAAAACCAAAATGGCCCTGGGGCGGGGACTGGGATTTCCCAGCTGGATTGGTCAACTGCCTTAGAACACAGACTTCCCTTCTCAGGTTAAGTGGCTGCCTTCAGTTTGAGTCATGATCCCAGGGTCCTGGAATGGAGTCCCACCTCGAGCTCCCTGCTCAGTGGGGAGCCTGCTTCTCCCTCTGCCCCTCACCCCACTCATGCTTGCGCTCACTCATGTGCTCTCTCTGAAATAAATAAAATCTTTTTTAAAAAATAAATAAAATAAAATAATATTTAATTAAAAGAAGCATTTTGTTTTGTTTCCAAAAGAACCCCCCTAGCCATTAGCAGTCCCTCCCTGTTCCTTCTTCCTCAGCCCTGAGCCGCTACTAATCTACTGTCTCTGGATTTGCCGTTTCTGGACATTTCATATAAAAGGAATATTATACTATGTGGTCTTTTGTGGCTGGCTTCTTTCACTGAGCATGTTTTCAAAGTCTGTCCATGTTGTAGTATGTATCAGTGCTTCATTCTTTTTTTTTCTTTAAGATTTTATTTATCTATTTGGCAGAGAGAGCGAGAGAGTGAGAGAGCACCAACAGGGAGAGCAGTAGAAGCAAAGGGGACTCACCACCAAGCAGGGAGCCTGATGCAGGGCTCCATCCCAGGACCCTGGGATCATGACCGGAGCCAAAGACAGATGCTACAATCTGAGCTCCCCAGGCGCCACAGTACTTCATTCCTTTTTATGGCTGAATACTATTCCATTGTATGGATATATCACTACTTGGTAGTCCATTCTTTTTTTTTTTTTTAAAGATTTTATTTATTTATTTGTCAGAGAGAGAGAGGGAGAGAGAGCGAGCACAGGCAGACAGAATGGCAGGCAGAGGCAGAGGGAGAAGCAGGTTCCCTGATGAGCAAGGAGCCTGAGGTGGGACTCGATCCCAGGACGCTGGGATCATGACCTGAGCCGAAGGCAGCTGCTTAACCAACTGAGCCACCCAGGCGACCCTGGTAGTCCATTCTTAATTTACAGACATTTGGATTGTTTTCACTTTGGGGCTATTATAAATAATGCTGCTATTTGAGGTACAAGTTTGTGGTGTGTGTGTGTGTGTGTGTGTGCAAATAATATTTTGTTTCAATTCTCTTGGCTATATACTTAAGAGTGAAATTGCTGGTTTATAAATAACCATGTTAACATTTTGAGGAATTGACAAGCTTGTTTTCCAAAGCGGCTGCACCATTTGACATTCCTACCAACAATATATGAGAACTCTAATTTCTCCATATCCACACCAACATCTGTCATTTTTTTTTTTTTATTGTAGCAAGCCTAGTGGATGTAAAGTGGTTCTCATTGCGGTTTTTTATTTGCATTTTACTAATAATTAATGATGTGGAGCATCTTTTCATGAACACGTGGCCAGTTATATATCTTCTTTGGAGAAATGTCCATTAGGATAATTTGCCCATTTTTAAGTTGGGTTATTTGTTATTTATTATTGAGTTGTAATAGTTCTTCATATATTCTGGATACAAGTATCTTATCAGGTATATGATTAGCAAATAATTTCTCCCATTCTGTGCATTAGGTTTCATCCTTAACTCTAAACTTTGAGCAAATTACTTCACTTTCCTCGTTTGGAAAGTAAGTGGATTCAAAAGACTCACTTTTTTTTTTAATTTCTAAAATTTTTATTTATTCATTTGATAGAGAAAGAAAGCACAAGTAGGCAGAGTGGCAGGCAGAGGGAGAGGGAGAAGCAGGCTCCCCGCTGAGCAGAGAGCCAGATATGGGGCTCAATCCCAGGACACTGGGATCATGACCTGAGCACAAAGCAGAAGCCCAACTGACTGAGCCACTCAGGTGCTCCAAAAGATTCACTTTTTTTTTTTTTTTAAGATTTTATTTATTTATTTGACAGAGAGAGACACATCACCAGTAGGCAGAGGCAGGCAGAGAGTGGGTGGGAAGCAGTCTCCCTGCTGAGCAGATAGAGCGGGGCTCTATCACAGGACCCTGAGATCATGACCTGAGCTGAAGGCAGAGGCTTAACCCACTGAGCCATCCAGGCATCCCAGGATTCACTTTTGAATTAAGATGCATTTCACTGGGAGCAGGAGCTGGTGCCCCAGAAGTATAAGACACCAAGGGATTCTTCTGAAATGCCAGCATTATTCAAAACTTTGGGGCAAGCAGAATCTTAAAAGTCCGGAAGAAAGAAAAAACCGTATTCCTGAGTAAATGGAAATTTTGACACTTTTGGGAACCTGGTGGCAACAGTATTACAGTTGTGTCAAAGTAATCAGGGTGAGTGGACTTTAGATAAATTATGCCTGACCATTGCAAGCAATGAGCAGAGCATGTGACTTCACAGCATGCTTTCAGAGCTATCTTTTTGGAAAAACAAGCTTATTTTTTGGCTTTTAACTTTTGATCACTTAAAGATCATTAACTCACACAAATCAGCTCATTTTCCTGCTGCCATTATTTTATTTTCTTTACTTTTATTTATATTTCATTTACTAGGTTGTTTTTATTTATTTACTTGTCAGAGAGAGAGAGAGAGAGAGAGAACAAGCAGGGGGAGCAGCAGGCAGAGGGAGAAGTAGGTTCCCCACTGAGCAAGGAGCCCAATATAGGACTCTACCCAGGGACCCGGGGATCATGACTTGAGCCAAAGGCAGACTGAGCCACCCAGGCATCCCTACTAGGCTATGTTTAGTGCTACTTCCCACCATAGTCAGTTTCCTAAAAATATAAAATATCAAAGATTCTTTATTTTCTTGGTTAGTCATTTTTTTATTTACCTGTTTAGAGTGTAATAATTCTGAAAAACTACACTTCCCACACCAAACATGGATAGGTGTCCAAAAACAGGTACTTTAAAATATAATCTCAAGGGCGCCTGGGTGGCTCAGTGGGTTAAGCCGCTGCCTTCGGCTCAGGTCATGATCTCAGGGTCCTGGGATCGAGTCCCACATCGGGCTCTTTGCTCAGCAGGGAGCCTGCTTCCCTCTCTCTCTCTCTCTCTCTGCCTGCCTCTCCATCTACTTGTGATCTCTCTCTGTCAAATAAATAAATAAAAAATCTTTAAAAATATATATATAATCTCAAAACACTTTAAAAAAAAAAGCAAAATAATAAGGGAAAAAGAGAATAACCTGAAATCACGGAAAGTTGAAACAGACATGTCATTGATTGTCTCTGGGGCACCCCAAGATGAATTTGAGAGGACAGAAGATAGCAAATAGCACTCTACAGCTATAACCACTAAACCATTGGGAAGGAGCACAGGATAGTCTTAGCTGCTTATTTAAAATATGGGCTCTAGGGACGCCTTAGTGGCTCAGTCGATTAAGCGGCTGCCTTTAGCTCAGGTCATGATCCCAGGTTCCTGGGATCGAGTCCTGGTCTAGCTCCCTGCTCGTGGGGATCCTGCTTCTCCCTCTCCCTCTGCCTGCTGCTCCCTCAGCTTGTGCTCTGTCTCTCTCTGTCAAATAAGTAAATAAAAATCTTTAAAAAAAAAAGGATCTTTTAAAAAATAAAATAAAATATGAGTTCTAGTCTGTAGTGAATGTGCACAAACTATAACCTTGTGTTTTTCTGTTTGAGAATACCTCGACCAAAAAATGGGAGGAGATTTAGCTTCTGTAGCCATATTTAAAAACCACTGGGGGGAGGGGGTTGGGAGAGGGGAGTGGGGTTATGGATATTGGGGAGGGTATGTGCTGTGGTGAGTGCTGTGAAGTGTGTAAACCTGGCGATTCGCAGACCTGTATCCCTGGTGATAAAAATATATGTTTATAAAGCTGTAAAAAAAAAAGAAAAGAAAAAAAAAAAAAAAAGAAAGGGATAGATGAGGGACTGAGGATACCTAGGTATATCTTTTTGGATTCTTTTGAAAGGATGTTATTGTTCCATATATTCAAAAAATAAAATTAAATCAACAAATATGAGGAAAACTATAAAATTAATACAGAAATAGGTGATCCAAACTGTATTTTAAATAAATAATATAAGCATGCCATGTGAGAAATAGAGAACTAACCAAAATTACTTTTGAACAGTGGCTAGAGAATAAAAGATTTGCAAAAAAAAAAAAAAAAAAACCACTAATGATAGGGTGTCTGACTGGCTCGGTGGGTAGAGCACACAACTATTGATCTTTGGGTTGTGAACTCGAGCCCCACACTGGCATAGAGCTCACTAAACAAAACAAAACAAAAACGCCAAAAAATAATAACATATGTCTAATATGGTCCTAGCATATATATAAATATATAAAGAACACTTACAACTCAACAACAAAGATAAACAGCCTAACCAAAAACTGGACAAAGGCCTTAAACAGACATTTATCCAAAGAAGATATACATGTGACTAGTAAGCATATGTAAAGACACTCAACATTGACAGTCATTGGGGAAATGTAAATCAAAACCATGAGATATTGGGGTGCCTGGCTGGCTCAGTCCGTAGAACATGTGACTCTTGATCTCAGGGTCATGCGTTTGCCCCCACGTTGGGTGCAGAGATTACTAAAAATAAGTAAATAATCCTAAAAACAAACCATGAGATACCACTTCATACCCACTAGGATGGCTATAATCACAAAAACAAACAAACAAAAAACAACCAGAAAGCAAGTGTTGGTGAGGATGATGTGTTGTTGAGGTTGAAGAGAAATTGGAAGACTCACCATTACTGGTGGGAATGTAGAATAATGCACTCACTCTGAAAAAGTTTGGTGGTTTTCCAGCAAACGTCTGATCACCCTATGACTCAGCAATCCCACTCCAAGGTATATACCCAGAAGAACAGAAACTTGTGCACAAATGTCCATAGCAGCACAATTCACAATAACCAAAAGGTGGAAATGATCCAAATGCCCACTGATTAATGGATGGACCAACAAGAGTGGTATATCCATACAATGGAATAGTATTTGTCCATAAAAAGGAATGAAGTACTGATACACACTATGACATGATTGAACTTTAAAAACATGCTCAGTAAAAGAAACCAGCCACTAAACGCCACATATCATACACTTACCTTTAAATACAATGTCCGGAAAAGGAGAGTTCATAGAGACAGAAAGCAGTTCAGTGGTTACCAGGAGTTATGGAAGGGGGAGATGGAGAGCAACTACTTAATGGATAAGGGGCTTTTCTTTCAGAATAATAAAAATGTTCTGGAACTAGGTAATGATAATGGTTGCACAAGATTGTGAAATTACTGTTACCGAATTGTGTGCTTCAACTTGGTTAACATGGCCAGTTTTATGTTGTGTATATTTTACCACACTTTGAAAATATAATTTAGGGGCAAGTAAGGGAATACATAAATAAAAATAATAAATAGTACAAACTTCCAATGCAAACTTTTTCAATGCAAACTAATTTCTTGAAACTTAACAGAAAATCCATAGCAGAGAGCTATTTAATCGAAAGCACAAACAAGCAAGTTACAAATTGCTTGAAGCTCCCCTCACAACTGACTGGGGCAAGAGTGGATACCAAATACAAGCCGGGTCACTCAGAGCCTTTTCTTGGGAATTTAGAAGAGAGACTCCCATAGTTGACTTGGTCATGGGACAGGAGAGAAGCTGCACCTTAAGTGTTCCTAGTTTGTGTTGGTGTCCCACAGCTCATGTCTCCACTCATGCTTGGTTAGTTTCCCATGGATTCCTTGAGCTCGGCATTCTTACAATAAGTCCCTTTTTAAAAAATAAATAAATAGATGGATGGATAGGTAGATAGATAAATCCATTTTGCTTGAGTTACTTTGTATGGTTTCTATTCTTTGAAACCAAACACCTAATCCCCATACATAAAATATTTAGGTTTTTAGGTGTTTTAGGACATTTAGGCAATGTAATATTACCAATGGTATTAGGGTCCTATTGCTGCTATAACAAATTACCATGAATTTAGTGGCTTACTACAACAAAAATTTATTTTCTCACAGTTCTGGGGGGCCAGAAGTTCAAACAGCAGGGTCATGACTCCCTTGGAAAGCTCTCAGAATATCAGTTTCTGTCTCTTCCAACTTCTGGTGTTTCCAGGTCTTCCTTGTCTTGTGGCTGGCTCATAATCTCTGCCTCTGTGGTCATATTGCTGCCTCCTCTTCTGCGTGTGTCTCATACTGGATGTGGGGCTCAATCCCAGGACCCTGAAAACATGACCTGAGCTGAAGGCAGAGGCTTAACCAACTGAGCCACTCAGGCGTCCCAGCCTTTCAGCTTTCAGTGTCTCGCCCCTCTGTTTCTATCTACTCCAAAGTACTCCAAAGTACACTCACCTATAGGTGCTGTCCCTACTCACTGAGCATCTGGGGTTCCCACAGTACAGATTGGGAATTCTAAGTTGTTCAGCAGGGTCCTAGTGCCCCTCTTAGTATGACCTCAGTCTAATTTTATTACTTCTCTGGATTATTTTCTGTTTCCTACCCACGCCTTCCTTGCACACACATGCCTTTATGCCTTCGCTTTAACTTTAAAATCTTACCAGTTCCCTCTGTCCCCAGGAAACCTCTTTCAACCCTCTTACCTGGTATTTAGTATTAACCTTCATATAAAATAAAATGCTAATAGTGTTATATTTAGTTTTTGGCTTAAGATATAAACCGATGGGGCTGCCTGGGTGGCTCAGTGGGTTAAAGCCTCTGCCTTTGGCTCAGGTCATGATCTCAGGGTCCTGGGATCAAGTCCCGCATCGGGCTCTCTGCTAGGCTTCCTCTCTCTCTCTCTACTTGTGATCTCTCTCTCTCTGTCGAATAAATAAAATCTCTAAAAAAAAAAAAAAAGAAAAGAAAGATATAAACCGATGACTTTCTACTATGAAGATGAGATTTCAGCTGTTTATTACCCAGATCCCACCTATATATACACATACATATATTATATTATATTATATATTATATACATATACTCTCCTTCCCCATCCTCCTAAATTAGTTATAAGTTTAGATTCTGTTGATATTTGGTGGTTTGCATGTGAGCAGTTGTTACTATGAATATATTCTTTCTTGTACTTTTGTTCTTCATTGGCATTAATAATTGCCTTGCTCTTTCCTTGACTTCATTTTCTTTGCTTCATTTTCCATTTACCCAGCATTTATTCATCCCCGAGCTCTCTGCCAGAAGCACCTCTCGTCTCAATTCTTTCAAACATATTGATGATTCTAGATTTTTGTTTTCTTTTTTTTTTAAGATTTTATTTATTTATTTGACAGACAGAGATCACAAGTAGGCAGAGGCAAGCAGAGAGAGAGGAGGAAGCAGGCTCCCTGCGGAGCAGAGAGTCCGATGCAGGGCTCGATCCCAGGACCCTGAGATCATGACCTGAGCCGAAGGCAGAGGCTTTAACCCACTGAGCCACCCAGGAGCCCCTAGATTTTTGTTTTCTTTCTTGAAAATCCTCCCCTCCTCCCCAGAGTCCTCTGTCCTACAGCAGTCTGGGCTGCCTTCTCCTTAGGCTACCTGTGCAGTTGCCACCCTGAGCTCACTTCTCGCCCTAATCCTGGAAATTCCCTTAGCTCCTCTCTTGCGCAGGAGTTTCCTGGATCCCATGTCTTATCCTTTCTTGATTTACTCTCTTTAATGAAATGACTCTTCTAGTAGCTTCCTGGGAAAACTGCGCATGCAGTAAATTTCTTGACCCATTACCATATTTGAAAGATATTTATTCTACCCTTATATTTGATTGATAGTTCAGGCTGCTAGAACGAAGCACCACAGACTGGATGGCTTATTAACAACAGAAATCTATTTCTAACAGTTATTTGTTACTATTTATTTCTTCCTGGAGGGTGAACTCCAACACCAGGGTGCCAGCCTGCTTGGGTTCTGACGAGAACTCTCTTCGGAGCTGCAGATTTCAGACTTCTCATTGTATCTTCACATGGCAAAGAGCGGAGAGAGGATGCAAACTCTCTCATTAACTATTCAAAGGGCACTTATCCCATTTATGAGGGCTCTATTCTCATGGCCTAACTGCCTCCCAAAGCCCCCATCTCCTGATACTGTCTCCTTAGGAGGCTGGGGTTCAACACATGCATTTTGGAGGGACATACACATTCCGTGCGTAACAGGAGAAGGCAGATTCTAAGTTGGCATTCATTTATCCTTGATTTTGAAAGTTATTGTTCTATTCTCTTCTAACTTCAGGCTGGTATTTCAGATACTATTCCAATTCTGATGCTTTGTATATGACCTATTTCTCCCATAAAAAGATTTTAATAATCAAGCCTTTAAAAAAATTATTATTATTACCTTATTACCTTTCTTGGCGTAGGCCAATTTGCATCCATTCTGTTGAGCGCTCAGTGGGCCGTTTCAATCTGCAGACTCCTGTTCTTCAGTTCTAGGAAACTTGTATGGTTTCTTTCTTTTTAAACTTCCTCCCCTCCACACTCTGTTTTCCTTTCTCAAATTCTTGAGAATGTGCATCTCCTGGACAGATCCTCTAATTCTCTTTTCTTTCCTATTTTTCAAACTCTTCATCTTTAAATTTTACTTTTTGAGAGATTGACTTAAAGTTTCCTTTTATTTTTTTCAACTGGAATTTGTATTTCTGCCATGATATTTTTCATTTTCAAGAGCTCTTTTGGGGCGCCTGGGTGGCTCAGTGGGTTGGGCCGCTGCCTTCGGCTCGGGTCATGATCTCAGAGTCCTGGGATCGAGCCCCGCATCGGGCTTTCTGCTCAGCAGGGAGCCTGCTTCCTCCTCTCTCTCTGCCTGCCTCTCTGCCTGCTTGTGATCTCTCTCTGTCAAATAAGTAAATAAAAAATCTTTAAAAAAAAAAAAAGAGCTCTTTTTCTTCAACTGTCTCCTTTTTATACTATCTTGTTTGTGTTTCGTAGATGTACTATACTCCTAACACTCTGGTGCTACTAGTTAGGGGAGCTTTTTAGTCCTGTTTGTTTTCCTTTTATTCCTATTTGTTTGTTTTCTTTGGGTCCTTAAAAATCTGGTGATCCTTGCCTGACTGCTTACATTTTAGGGTATTGTGATAAGAGGTTGATTGTAAGCTCTGTGTTTATGGCATACATTATTGGCAATTGGCCATCCCTATGGCATGATCTGGCTGGGCTAGATCTTAAAGATCCTCTGATGGGGCGCCTGGGTAGGTCAGTTGGTTTTAAGCGTCTGCCTTTGGCTCAGAGGTCATGATCCTGGGCTCCCTGCTCAGCCGGGAGCCTGCTTCCCCCTCTCTCTCTCTGCCTGCCTCTCTGCCTATTTGTAATCTCTGTCTGTCAAATAAATAAATAAAATCTTAAAAAAAAAAGAAAAGAAAAGATCCTCTGATGTTAGCATTTAACCTAATCACATGTATACACATTTGTTACACATAGGCAGAATAACTCAAATTTGCTAACTTACTAATTAGGTCACAAAATGACCCTCTACTCTGAAACTCAAAAAGCTGGTGACATCATTTTAGATATAGCATTGATAGGAATGAGTCATTTTCTGGCTGTAAGTCATAATATCTCGGAGAAAACTTGGCAAAATATCAGTATCACAGCCTCATTCTGAGCAGCTCGGTGAAGTTGGTTGTACTTGGTCTTCAGCTCTGCAATCCAAACATTGTTTTGGTCTCTCTCTGTACATCCAGGAATTTCAAAAAATGCTATGACTCAAGGAATGTTAGTTTTATCTTAGTGTACAAATTTTAAATTTTCAAGGATAAAATAAAGACACGGTTAAGATAATTTAGGCAATGTTGATTGTATTGTTTTGTACAAATCTTTTTTTTTTTATATTTTATTTGTTTATTTGACAGAGAGCTTGAGAGAGAGCACAAGTAAGCAGAGCGGCAGGGAGAGGGGGAAAGAGAGAAGCAGGCTGTCTGCTGAGCAGGGAGCCCAATGCGGGGCTCGATCCCAGGACCCAGGAATCATGACCCGAGCCAAAGGCAGCCGCTTAACCAACTGAGCCACCCGGGTGCCCCTGTTTTGTACAAATCTTAAATCCTTCTGGATGTTATAAGGATATGGAAATGTTCTTTCTCAGGAAGAATTAACAGGACATCATTGGCCAAAGCTCATTTTTCTTTTTATGTTCAGAGGTTACAAACTACAGAAAGAAAAAAAACAAAACAAAACAAAACCCTTTATAGTCTCCCTTAGGCTTGAAAATCACAAACATTTCTCTAAAACAAATACTCATTTTGTAACCTTTAACATCACATAGTTGAAAGAGCCCTAGCGTCTGAAATTCTACTCTATCACATCACCCTAAGTTCAAGTATTATAAAAATTGAGGCACTGGAGCATTTTGTAAAAATGAAATATGCTATTTTCCTCATGGACTTTTAGCTGCTTAGAAGGACTAGATTGAATGGATCACTCTGGGACCTGAAAAAATAAAGATTTAATAGAATATGATTTAATTCATTCTCTTCTATTTATCTTAAATTTCTTGGAAGTAGTTTTCCTATCTTCTGGAAATATCAAATGAAATAGTCAAAGATAACCACACTGATTAAACAAATGGATTTTCATGTTTTTGCACAGAACCAGAGTAAGAACACTTTTCCTATCAGGGCTTCATAGGCAAATAAAAAACAACTTAATTACTTTGGGGTTCTTTTGTTTTTGAGAGACAAAACAAAATTTTAATTCCCTTGGCTTTAAAGTGAAGAACATAAAAAATAAAACCTTACTAAAAAAAAAAAAAAAAAAAAAAGGAAAGAAAAGAAAAAAGAACACCTTATTAAGTCACAGCAATTGTAATTTCTCCCGAAATTGCTCCCTCCGGATTTTCATGTTCCTGTCAAGGTTATGATTTCTCTTCAAATCAGTCAGGTTTGAAGTTGGAAGCAGCCCACACACAGCCTGGTCTCTCTGCTGGACCCAAATTGTCAGTTACCAAGTCTCAGGCCTTTCTCTCCATGTCCACCTTTCCATTTCCTCAGACTATGTTAGCCAGAGGCCTCAGGTGCCTCACAGCTGTCATTGCCATTTGTCTCACTGCCTCCCATCTATTTTTAGAGGAGTTTTCAGCGTATTTGCCTAAAGAGTCAGAGAAGTAAAGGAGTGAAATGAGCTGACTGAGCACAGGCCTTATTTGAAAGGACAGCTTTCATTCAGCTCCAGTTAATTGTTGCTTCCCTGGGGATGATGGGACAGTATTCCTAGAAATCCAGTTTTCTAAGAACAGTCAGAGATCCCCAGAGTTTCCATAGGTTCTCTCACTTCTCTTGGATTCCTGGGAATTGGAGGTCCAAGAAGAGAGGTATTTTGGACCTGGAAGGTAGATTATGAAATGTACTGGGCTGGCTAAACTACTCAATGCCTGTCATGTCAACAGTCCCTCACGTGGCCCTAAGTGGTTCCTTATTCATAGATGCCTCATCATCCTGCTTCATCATCCTAGCCAACAGCCACCAAGAGAAGGTCTAGTAAGAGAGTTAAGAAAGTTCTGTTGAACCCAGATGATGGTAATGAATCATCCAAACTGGACCAATCGGTTTCTCTCTCTTTGGAATTTGAACTCTAGATGAAAAGTCAGTTAATTGGTAGTGATAGTGGAAGTGGAAATACACAAAAAGCGCAAACAGAAAGACTAGTTGAGTCATGGGAATGCCAGAACATTTAGAATAAGGATTGACATCTGCTAAGGACTGACAAAATAACCTAGTAACTAAGGTTGCAAAGGATCCTGAATAAATTTTGAGTTTCCAGACTTTATTCCAAGTCAGTTAGGCACTATACTGTTATTTCTCTGTCTCCCATGAGTTCTGGGTATGAAGGTTTCCACTGGATCCTATGAGGCCTGGTATGTGTCTTGATTTCCTTATGTCTGTCTATGTGTGCACACCCTTAAAACAAATACGCCATTACTTTAGGAATCTGAGTGAATTCTTGTAATGAAAAAAACCTAACAATGTATATAACGCTTTCTTTAAGGGGGGGGGTTACTTTACTCAAACCTTGGTAAATTATAAAATGCTTGTCCTAATTGTTTCTTTTCTGTGGTCCTCTGCCCTTCTCCAATTTTTGTGATGTAGAAATCATTCTGGAATACTTATAAGAACACTACTTAACTAAAAATACATCAATAAGTCAATAAAAATGTGCCAATACTCCACAGAATGCATTCTGTCACACACACAAAACTGGCATTAAGTTTTTGATGACTTGATCAAGAGTAGTTGCAAGTAGGGATGAGTCTGGATGGCCCAAGTTTTGCAAGGAGCTTAAATGGTGAGAAAGACAATAACTCTCCAGAGTTACAAAACACTCTGGAGCAGGAATTATGCTTCAGTTCCATTCTTTGAATATTTAAGGCAGGGGAGATAAAATCAGAGTGATAATGAGAACAGTAGGAAAAAAATTAAAAGATAAAAAGGGAAGAAAGACATAAGAGACAAAGTAGTAGGATGTAAGATATCAAGGTTAATGAAGTGATTATACAATTGATACCTGAGAACACATAAGGATTATACACAAGGGCACAACTGCAGTTTGGCTGAGGGGTTAAAATTTTAAGATTATGTTGGGGAAAAAACTATATATATATATATATATATATATATATTTTACAATGGAATAGATGTTTTCAGTGATTTCATAGTGTTAGAATTAGAGTTTTAAAAAAAATCAGTGTAGACTCATGACTTTGAAATGTCTTCCAATTTTGTCCATAAAATGGCCTAGGAAGCATATTATTCTAATCCCAATCTATACTCACACAAAAACAATCTCATATTCATCCCAGATGCCCAGAATTTTCCACTAATATTTTTCTTCACTGAAAGGAATTTCAAGTTTTTGGGGTTTTTTGTATGTTTTTAGTTTTTTTTTTAATTGTGTGATGTTAGTCACCATACAATACATCACTAATTTTTGATGTAGTGTTCCAAGGGAACTAGGGTTCTTTATAAAAGGGTTAGAGAAAGAGGAAGATAATCTGAACATTTTGTGTATATAAAGCAAGGATGTTTTTAAAAATGTTTTGGAGAAGTCCTGAAGAGACAATAGAACCATCTTTAAAGAACTTTTACTGACCAAGATTTAAAGATTTAATTTAAAAAGGAAAATGATTATAGATGATTGAGACTGTGTTAATCTGTGGAAGTCCATAATGCTTCTCCAAAGGAAACAGTTTTAAAATTTAGTCATAGGTAGTTTGGCTATAAAAGATAGTGTAATCTGACTGGCTCAGTTGGTGGAGGGTGTGAGTCTTGATCTCAAGGTTGTGAGTTTGAGCCCCAGACTGGATGCAGAGATTTCTAAAAAAAAAAAAAAAACAAAAAAAACAAAAAAAAAAACCTTAAAAAAATAGATAGTACCTGTGATAATATAGATATGTTATTTTTTTAGAAGTTGAATAAATACAGAGTTATATATAAAGATTTCTTCCAGGTACAGCCTAGAAAGGTTTTTTTTTTTAAGATTTTATTTATTTATTTGACAGACAGAGATCACAAGTAGGCAGAGAGGCAGGCAGACAGAGAGGAAGGGAAGCAGGCTCCCTGCCAAGCAGAGAGCCTGATGTGATGCGGGGCTCTATCCCAGGACCCTGGGATCATGACCTGAGCCGAAGGCAGAGGCTCCAACCCACTGAGCCATCCAGGCACCCCTGTATGGGTTTTTTAAAAAATCTAAAGCATATATTAGTTTATAAAGCATAGGCATACCTTCTTTCTAATTGCAACAATAGGGAAGAATGAATAGAAGAAACTGGAGATCAGCCAAGCAGTCCTGGAAAAAAAATATAAACTATATCAAGAACAGAAAGAACTGCTCCACATCATTTGTCACTTGTAACAACTAGGTAGAAAGGCGACCCAACATTTAATCAGAACTGGGTAGCAAAATGACCAAGTAAAAGGTGAATTCCATAGTGGTTTTCACGATGATAATTTGCCAAATTCCTGAAGATAGCTAATTGCGTAGGCTCCCTCCCTGACTCATGAAAGGTGAAAACTTTCAATGATCCTATTAATTTTAAGGAATTAATGAGACAGAATCAGTTTGCAAAAAATGAACAATCTAGCTCATTATGTAATGATAAGAACCTGGATTCTGGGGCACCTGGGTGGCTCAGTCGTTGAAGCCTCTGTCTTCAGCTCAGGTCATGATCCCAGGGTCCTGGGATCAAGCCCCACATTGAATACCTGCTCAGGGGAGAGCCTGCTTCTCCCTCTCCCTCTGCCTGCTGCTCTGCCTACCTGTGCTATCTCTTTCAAATAAATAAATAAAATCTTAAAAAAAAAAAAAGAACTTGGATTCTGTAAAATGGCCAAATGAAACTTAAAAAATACATCATTTCAAGGGAAGCACTGCATCCTATGAATGGCAAGGATTTAAAAAGTTTTATCAGGGTGGGGGACAGGTTAGCCCAGCGATAGATATTAAGGAGGGCATGTACTGCATGGAGCACTGGGTGTTACATGCAAACGATCAATCATGGAACAGTAAAGCAAAAACTAATGATGTACTGTATGGTGACTAACATAAAAAAATAAAAAAATTAAAAATAAAAAGTTTTTATCAATGTATGAAAGTAGACACAACCAAGCCTATGACCCAACTAAGATTAAATTGGTTGAAACCCCATCTGGTCAAAATAACATGCTCTTTCTTTTGGTTTTATTTCTAGGATGAAGGAGAATCAAATCTCTATAGTATTACTGTACCCCAGGGCTGCCACTGGTCCTTTGACACCTTCGTACCAATAAGAAAAAGATTTCTTCCAGGTACAGCCTAGAAAGATGGCAGAGAGAGCTGTATTTCAGGCCTCCCTTCCACCTTTGGCCAGGCACCCTTGTGCAAAGTACAACCTGCACAGGTCCACTTGCCCCTCTTAGGAAAGTTTAAGAAATAAATGTGATGAAATTACTGCCACTCCAGAAAGGTATAAGTATAGGGACAACAAAGACATTAATTTCAACCTGCGAGTGATACTTTAGTAGCAATTTAAGTACCAATTTTGTCATTATTGTGAAATTTTGTGCATATTGTTTGCTTCTAAATATAAACCTAATAATTTCAATTAAATTTTTCAGACTATGCTGATAAAATAAGGCTTGTGGTCAATGCTTAAACGTCAGGGAAATTTTCGGTTGTTAAGTTTAAACATTTTGATTTCCTGGTTGTGTTCAGTGTTTAGAGGAATTTTATTTAATAGATATGAAAGATGAATAATTTGAGCAGTAAGGAAAGTGTAAACTAGGAGTGTTCCTCTTTTCACACGTCCCTTAGAGCTTAGACATTTACGATTTAAGCAGTAATAGGTAGAGGAAATAGAATTAAAGCCACAATGAGGGGAAAAGAAAAATATTAAGAGAAGGAGAACAAAAAAAAAAAAGGAGAACAGAAAGATGGTATTCAAGGCAGAGAAAGCGAGAGAAGGACAGAAGTAAAATAAGAGACAAAGGTCAGCTGGAGAGAGAGCAGAGGAATTCAGAAGGCTCTGAAATGTTAAGGCTCATAAGCTGCTTATTTCATACGTGGTTTTGTACCTCTTTTACCTGCTCTTTACTACCTGGTTTACTTTTCAATTGTTTATTTAAAAAAAAAAAACCACCTTCTCTAAAGAAACTGCTGCCTTCAAAATAAAACCAAGACATGCACTGGAACAAAAGTCTTCAAGACCCCTGAGAGTCCTCCCAAAACTTATTTTACCCTTGGAATGTCTTGGTACATCCACGATTCACAGTTTGGGCCCAGAAAGAGCATCTGACCTCTTCCTTTATATCATCTAGCACAGATGAAACCAGGTTTGAGTATTAAAATTAGGCTTTCCTAAAGCTAAAGGATCTGTACAAACTATATATATAAAGAATAACATGAAATCCACTAATGTGGTTTTTAAAAACCTGGATTATTCTCTTCTGTCACCAGCTCCCTCTTTGTGGGAGGCGCCAGCTTAGCACTCATTGTCCAGCCACAGCTGCAAGGCTACCTTCCTTAATGCACAGAATCCAGAGTCTTACATGAGGCCTATCCTTTTGGCCTCAAAAATATAAACTACATACCACGTAATAACTCTAAGGTTCACCCAAGAGATACACACAGACAATAATAAGTGTCTTCCATCAAGGGCCCCTTGGAACTACCAGTGAGCAGCTCCCTGGAGGGTAAATTATTCTCCAGGACAGTGCGATATCGCCCCAGATAAAAACCAAACTTTAAGCCTTGCGGCAAATTGAAAAGAGGACTAGGCATTAGGAGTTCAAGGGATTTAGTCCTTGACTCATTCTGTGACTCTTTGGTATGTTATTTATCTTTAGAGGCTTTATTTACATTAAAGGTAAAATAGAATTTATCTCTATCTACTTTAAAGGATTAGGGTACGAATAAAATGAGTTAGATAAAAAAGTGCCTTGAGAAAGTATAAACTCTTACTAAAACAATTTTTTAAATATTTTTATTTATTTTTAAAAATTCTTACAAAAAAAAAGAAAGAACCACATCATTCCAGAGTCTCCATAATCTTTGCCTGTTCTTCTCCACCAACTCTTGCCAGGCCATTCTTGAACCCAACTTCAATCTGCAGACCAGAGGATCTGAATTAAAGGCCCTCTAAGATCTGTCACAGCTCTGGAAGTATAGGATTCCCATTCATCCAGTGAATAGGAGCGCTTACTATGTAACCTGTTGGAAACCCAAGAATGAGTAAAATCTAGCAAAAATGATAAAACCCAGCAACCATTAATGATGGACTATCATTTGAAAAGTTTATACAGATCTTCCTCAATTTACAAGGGGTTTATACCATTTGCATAAAGTTTTGGAAGCATTAATCTAGATATTCCCTCTGTCCAACTTTGTTACCAATCATAAAACATTTATCAAGCACCACAAAGCTGAAAAATATTCGCTAGAAGCTCCAAGGATATAGAGAAGTGTAAGATTATTATGGTGGTCTAAAGACCTATCGCACTTTGATCTTGCAATTCCTAGACCGGAGTCCAAATCCTATTAATTTACCGCACGATGTTTGACAAAGATTTTTTGCCTTTCTAAAGCTGTCCTCCCCCGCCCCCCCCCCCCCCAATGAAATAGGGCTAAAATATAGTACCAGTTTCTTAGGGATGTTGTGAGGTTCAAATGACAGTTTATGTAAAGAACAGTTTCTACCACAAAAGTACTTGATAAAATAGCCACGATATTTTGTGTGTGTGAGCGCAGTGCGGAGGGATGATGCGCGTGAGATTTCCATAACACACAGCTAGCAAAACAAGACTGTATGTTGCAGAGCCGTTTCACTTTCTCCCTGAGACGCAAGCCTCTTCCTTTGCTTTCTCCTCTATCAGGCACCGTTTCGTGATCTCAAAGTCTCACAGTTCTTCAAGTATAAGGACAATAACATTTCCACTGCTCAGTTACGGATTTATGGGGAACTCTTTATATACTAAGGGGCCAATTTCAAGTTACTCCCTTCTCACTCTTTACCGTGGCTAACGAACAGCGTTGGTGACCCGAGTAAATGAAAACAAAAAACAAAAACGTAAGTCGCACTTCGCCAAATATAATTTAAATGTGGACTAATTTCCTTACAATTGCTAAGAATGAAACCCCTATAACGTACTTTGAAATCTTAAAAAAATAATTAATACTGTTACATTAGGCTTGAAATAAAACAGATACATCCCCAAGGTCAGTAGCTGAGGAAGCATCACGGGCCTTGATGTTTCTTTCTCCCGCCCCCATCCCCTTTTCCAAATTCAGCCTAGATACCGCACTTCCACCACTGCCTTCGGGGCAAGGTGCGGGGGCGAGTAAGGAGAAGGGTGGGGGAGGTGGGGCTGAAACGGAACTTCATTGTTCGCGGGACCGGCTCTTCCCGAAAGAGCCCGTTGGCAGCGCCTGCGCAGTGCGCGCTCTTTGTGCGGGGCTGCAGCAAGCTGGTTGTTTGTGTGCGTCTCTCGGAGGCGGTGGAGGGAGAGCAGAAGGGGCGTGGCCAGTTCTGTCGCATTCTGATTGGGCTCCTGGAGGGAGGTGGGCGGGCACAGGGCGGAGCTTCTGATAACAACACTCCGCGCTGAGGCTGAAGCTGTTTGTTGCTGCGCCGCCACCGCCCGAACCATGGTCCGAGCTCCACTCGGGCTCTCTTAGCAGCAGCAGCCGCCGCCGCCGCCCTGTGATCGCTGGCTTCACTTCCTCCTTTTCTTCTTGCTGAGCCACTTTCCTCCTAGAGCTATGACCGTCGTCTCCGTCCCCCAGCGGGAGCCACTTGTCCTGGGCGGCCGCTTTGCGTCTCTGGGCTTTTCCACCCGTGGTTACTTCGGGGCCCTCCCGATGGTGACCACGGCCCCGCCGCCTTTACCCCGGATCCCGGACCCCCGGGCACTGCCCCCCACCCTTTTTCTCCCTCACTTCCTCGGGGGAGACGGTCCCTGTCTGACCCCACAGCCTCGCGCCCCTGCACCTCTGTCCAACTGTAGTCTAGCTACGGCGGGAGGCACCCCTCGGGCAGCGCCAAAGAAGCGGCGAAAGAAGAGGGTGCGGGCCAGCCCGGCGGGGCAGCTGCCCAGCCGCTTCCATCAGTACCAGCAGCACCGGCCGAGCCTCGAGGGCGGGCGGAGCCCCGCGACGGGCCCGAGCGGGGCGCAGGAAGTCCCGGACCAGGCGGCCAGTTTGGCCCCAGGTTCTGCGGCCGCAACCCAAACTGAGGAAGCGAGCCCTTTCCCCGGCCAGCTGCCGCCCGCGGCGCCCGGCCAGCCCTTGTTCAGAAGAGAGGTAAGGACCGCGAGGGGGACATGGAGGCTGTTGAGTTCTGGCCCTTAGACGGGCACGGCCGGCCCTGGAATTTGGGGCCCTGCTCTGAGGGGTCGGGAAGGGGGGGCCGGGGTGAGGGGCGGCTGTTTACTCGGGAGGGAAGTTTCCGTGACGCCCGCTCCGTTCTAGCTGGGGAAAGAAGGGGGAGGGGGAGGCATGCGCTGGCGCTGCTGATTGGCTCCCGGGAGCCAGCCAATGAGAGGAGCGGCTGCGCCCCAGCAACAGCCCCAATTTAGAAGGCTGGCGCCGTTCCAGGGGGTTTCGGTGTTCGGGCGCGCGGTGGGGTGGGGGATGGAAGGGGCCCGCGGGAGGCTGACGTCAGCGCGCGCTACGTGCGCAGCGCTCCGGCGCTCATGAAGGTTAGGCCGTGTGGCCGTGGTAGGGGAAGGGGTGGGCGACCGTCGTCAGCTACCTGACCGTTGGTAGCTGCAAGACTAGTCGGCGGCGCGCGTGCACTTTTCTCACCGCCCTGTTGTGGGATTTGGAGTATGCTAGGAGCGGCTCCATTCCCTTTGGCTTTTTGCTGAGATGAGAGGTGCTGCGTGTGCGGCGCTGGCCCGATTGGGGCTCTGCCCCTCGCCGGCCAGCCTGCTTAGCTCTACTTCTAACTTGAGAAGTTGGCAGGAGCGGCGGCAGTTCTTGCCTCTTTGAAACGATGTTTTGCGTGTTAGTCTATAGATGAATGGGATGGTTTATTTACAGTCCGTGCTGTAGTAGGCCTTATTAGTGGAAGGTGGTTTTATTGTGTCCAGAACGAGTGAACTTTTTAGAAAAGTTGAGTTGACGTTAAGCCACCCAATTGCCATGCTGTTGGGTTAGGATAAAATGAAAACTCAAACGAGATTAAATCGCTAAAATGATTTGAAATTGATCTCTATAGCAAAATAAAATTTTCCGGTTTCAAAGACTTACACTGTCCTAACAAGAAATGAAAATAAGTTGGGACGCTTTGGTGGCCAGTGGTTTCAGCGTCTGCCTCCGGCTCAAGTTATAATCCTGGAGTCCTGGGATCGAGTCCCTGCGTATGGCTCGCGGCTCAGCGGGGAGTCCGCTGCTCCCCCTGCTTGTGCTCCTTCTGTGTCTGACAAAATCTTGGAAAAGAAAAGCGCGCGCCTGGGTGGCTCAAGTTGGTTGAGTGTAGGCCCTCGGTTTGTCATGATCCCGGAATCCTGGGGTCCAGTCCCCGCATCGGGCTCCCTGCTCCTAGAGGAGTCTGCTTCTCCCTCTGCTAACCCCCCACCCCCCGCCTTGTTTGCTTGCTCACTCTCAGAAAAGTAAATAAATAAAATGTAAAAAATTAAATAAAACATTAGATATTTTTAAAATGAAAATAAGTTACAACCATTTCTTGCTGGAAGAATATTGGAGAGATTTGCAGGTTCTCTCTCGCTGTGCCCTTGGGGGAGGGGGAAGGAGATTTGACCTCCGTGATTACTTATATTAGATTCAAATTTTAAAATTCCACGGCTCTGTGATATAAGTTAATAGTCTACTTTCGTACTACTTGTTTCCTAGTTAACAAGTAATTATTATTGTCTAGAACAGTTCAAACAGGGAACTCTGGCAGTTACATGGAATGTTACCTTGTGCCCCAGCGTTTGTCTTTTGGGTCCCGCTTCCCTACCATACTACCAAGTATTGGAAGGGCAATGATCTAATTAAGTACTGTATACTTTCCCATCCGGTCGTGGCTTCCTATAAAGATCACTTTGAGTTAGGAAAAGTGATTAGAATTGGTGTAGCAAAGTTTTTGAAGCAGTTGTTAAACCAGGAAGTAGGGGCAGGTGGAAACAATTTTCTGGTCATGTATTTGCTGTAAGTAGCTATAATAGGGAAAGACATAAAGTGATTAGTATTTAAATTTTTAATATTTGAATTTCTGAAATTTTGTTTTCAGAAACTGGGAGATAATTTTTCTGTGTAGTTAGTAACCATTACCAAACACTTGGTCACTTAAAATCTAGTTCCTGCTAATTAAGTTTTTATCTGGAATAATATTAAAAAGTTTTGACTAAAAGACAAATAGTAATCTATGAACATAGATTTTATTTTTAACCAGATTCAGCCAATCAATGAAAACGTGCAAAAATTTCTCTTAGACACATCCTAGTGTAAAACCCCTGACACATTTATTAGCTTGTGTATTTTTGGAAGGTTGCTCATTACTCTTCCTTACAGTTGATACAGAATGATGAACTTGGGTTACTTTGGGATTTTCCCTTTGACACTTGGTAATAGTAATGATTTTTAGTAGTAAACTTGGAGTTTGCTTATTTGATAAGTGCAGCGAGCACATACATGTTTAATCAAGACCATAACTAAAGTCCAGGAGAAGAAAACATTAAATACATGGTGTGAGGTTTGTGACTAATGTCTGTCATGAGACTGTATTCACTTTTATGTTCCTTGTCTTTGTAGGTTTTAAAATCAAAGATGGGAAAATCGGAGAAAATTGCCATTCCCCACGGCCAGCTTGTTCATGGTATACACTTGTGTGAACAACCAAAGATAAACAGACAGAAAAGCAAATATAACTTACCACTAACCAAGATCACCTCTGCAAAAAGAAATGAAAATAACTTTTGGCAGGATTCTGTTTCATCTGATTTACTCCAGAAGCAAGGAAAAAAGCCTTTTAAAAATACTGAGAACATTAAAAATATGCATTTGAAGAAATCAGCATTTCTAACTGAAGTGAACCAAAAGGAAAATTATGCTGGGGCAAAGTTTAGTGATCCACCTTCTCCTAGTGTTCTTCCAAAGCCTCCTAGTCACTGGATGGGAAGCACTATTGCAAATTCCAACCAAAATAGGGAGTTGATGGCAGTACACTTAAAAACGCTCCTAAAAGTTCAAACTTAGATCTCAGATTGCAGTATGTCTGTAAAACAGTTTTTTCAAAATCCCTGGACTCTTGAAAAGAAAATTGGTACAGAAATGGAAATTTGCCTTGTAACATACAAGTGCAAAAGATGAGTTTAAAAAATTACAAACAACTTGTATTATATTTTATATTTTGTAAATACTGTATACCATGTATTATGTGTATATTGTTCATACTTGAGAGGTACATTATAGTTTTGTTATGAAAGTATGTATTTTGCCCTACCAGTTGGTAGGTGTTTTGTATATATACAATGGAGAAATTTTAAGTGTGCTAAGGCACATGGAAGACCGAGTTATTTGCACAAGGTAATGAGATTTTTTTTTAAAGAAACAGCTATCTAATCTCAAGGTGAAGATCTAAATGTGAACAGTTTACTAATGCACTACTGAAGTTTAAATCCGTGGAACAATCATTGTAAACATGGGGTTTGTCTGTGTTTCTCTAAATTGATTTCTGCCTTCTAATCTGTAATTAACTGGAAAACTCCTGTTCCCATTTTTACCAAACTTAATTTCTGGTTTTTGGTTTATCCACTCAAATTGAAAATACCTCTAATTTTAATGCCAACAAAATTGGTTATGATCAAATTTTTAAATATAATAATAATTTGGCCCCCCCTTTTACACTAGTCTTGACTCTTTGTGTGTGACTTTCATGTTTGAGCGTGTGACTAGGAGATGGGTTTTAACTTTCCGATTTTACTAATTGTCTTAGTATTGCACTAATTGTCCTTCCTCCCTCTGAAATTTAGAGTCCAATAATTTAATGCTACTACCTCCCAGGGGAGGAATTCCCCATTTTGTAGTTGGAATGGTTGTGGTAATAAGTACAACTGATTCGTTTATAATTTACAATATATTTTTATATATGAACTGTTCATAAGCACTGTTTAACTTCCCCTATAATATCAGTGAAAGAAAATGACACTTGGTTCACTAAATTTACGATGATTCTGAATGGTGGTTCTTGAACCAAAGCAAGCATAATTTATGTTAAAGTAGAGGTGGCAATTTTGAACCTCTTGATGTTTGCTAAAAGATAAGTATGGTAGATTATGTATTTTTACTTTAAAATTCAAATTTTGTTCTGAAGCACTAGTTTTCCCTGTATGTTTTTTAGTTCTACAAAGCTAAGGTTTTATCTTTTTTTTTTTAAGATTTTATTTATTTATTTGACAGAGATCACAAGTAGAGAGGCAGCCAGAGAGAGAGAGAGGGAAGCAGGCTCCCTGCTGAGCAGAGAGCCCAATGGGGGACTCGATCCCAGGACCCTGAGATCATGACCTCTGAACCAAAGGCAGAAGATTAACCCACTGAGCCACCCAGGCGCCCAGCTAAGGTTTATCTTGAAACAAAAGGAAAGTTTTTTTGAGTAGTCAGGCAATACTTAACATATGAAAAGGGTATTAAGAGGTTATATATGATTCTCAGACATACAAAAAGGGTAATAAAAGGGTACATATAATTCTCTTAAGGTGGAATAGTTGAGAAAGGTATTACCATCCTTCCAAAAAAAGATAAACGGAATAGTCTTAAGGTCCTAGACTCAAATACTCATTCGATTCATACAGTAGGAGAGACTTCCTGGATGTGCAAAGGTAGGTGGTGTGGGCACAACCTTAGAATTGGTATTGATGAGCTAGCTGTGCCGGGAAGGTATGAAAACAATATAGCCACCGCAAAATCTAAACTCGTCAATGTAAGTGCCTGCAGTCTTGTTTACATGGCACATACCAGCCAACCATTCTTTGGCTCTGGCTAGAAAATGCTTAATTCTTCTATGTATATAGAGAAAGCTATAATTTTTTTTTTTTTTTTTTAAGATTTTACTTATTTATTTGACCAGACACATCACAGGCAGAGAGGCAGGCACAGAGGACGGAAGCAGCCTCCCTGCTGAGCAGAGCACCTGATGTGGGGCTTGATCCTAGGATCCTGGGATCATGACCTTGAGCTGAAGGCAGAGGCTTTAACCTACTGAGCCACCCAGACGCCCCGAGAAAGCTGTGCTTATGACAAAAGTTACATACGGCTGGCTTTTAAAAAATGCATTTAGAGAAACTTTAACGAAATACAGGAAGCTTTTGGCCTTGCAAAATTTTGTAAGATTTTCTAAGTAAAGGAAATAGATGATAAAATAATTTTATGGTTTGAAGAGTAAACAAAATTGGCTGAATTACACTATGGATGATACAGTGAAAGGTATTAGCAAACTCAGAAGTTGAATACTTTTCAGTATTCTAGTAAGATACTAGTCTGCTAGTGGTCCTAGTCCCTTGAGACTGCTGTAACCGTACCAAAGACTGGGTAGCTTAAAATTTCTCACTGTCTTGTTGCCCAGGAAGTCCAAGATCATGATAACCACCAGATCTGGTGTCTGAGAATCCAGTTCATGGTTCATAGATAGGAAGTTTCCATTAAGTCACATGGCAGGAAGGTTGAGAAAGCTTTCTTGGGCCCTTTTTGTAAGGCTATTAATCCATTCTGGAGGGTTCTACCCTTCTAACCTACTCCCTTCCCAAGGTCTTCACTTTGTAATACCATTAATTGTGGGTTAGGTTTCCTAATTCACACTGAAGTGCAGGCCAATCTATTTAACCACCTCTGCTGTTCTACTGAAGTCTTAAAACATTTTTCCTCTAGTGTTCCTATAACTGGTTTTATGGGATTATAAAGGAAACACTTTGCATTCACCAACTTCAGGTATAAATTTTAACTAGTAGTCTAGTAACTAAAGAGGACTTAAAATTGTAAGGGGGTGAAAGATTTATATGTGGAAATTTGTTCCATAGCGAAGTGCCATTGCATATATCCGTATGTAGAGTATTTATACTGCAGTTGCTTTTAGACAAGTGTATAGTCTGATACCTCAACTAACACTGGTAAAGTGACACTGCTGATACGGTAACACCGTAGAGCTTTTATTTGCATTAATCTTAGTGCTAAGTATTTTAGTGTCCTTGTGGGCAGATAAAGGAAAAAAGGCAATAAAACATCAAATTGCACTATTAAAAGATTGACAGGAACAATTCTTTCCAGACTTAAAGGGGGTTTGCAAGTTAAAATATAAATTTTAAGGTGGTTTATGTGGTTTATAAATTAACACTAGAAAGTCTTAAGCAAATAGTATACATTTTATCAGGACCAGCATTCAGGTTTTAGGGTACTTTTTTTGTTTGCTTTTTTAAAGATTTTATTGGAGAGAACACAAGCAGGGGGAGTGGCAGAGGGAAAGGGAGAAGCTGGCTTCCGTCTGAACAAAGAGTTGATCCCAGACGGTGGGATCATGACCTAAGCTGAAGGCAGGCAGTTAACCAACTGAGCCACCTGGTGCCTTGGCATTCAGGTTGTTAGGCATATAGTTGACCTTTGAATAACATGGGTTCAAACTTGTTGGTCCACTTAGACATGGATTTTTATATAGACAGCACAATACTGTAAATACCATGATTTTTTTTTTTTCTCTAGCTCACTTCATTGTAAGAATACAGGATATGATAGAAAATACGGCAACTTACCAGGCTTCTGGTCAACAGACTATTAATAGTTAAGATTTGGGGGAATCAAAAGTTACATGGGGATTTTTTGAATGCACAGGAGTTGGTACCCCTAAGCCCCCCTGTTACTTGAGGGTCAACTGGACTATAATCACCCCTTAACTTTCACAATATTTAGTATAAAGCTAGTGCTATACAACCATGGGATCCAGTCGTGCTACACTCGGGGAAAACCATTTGTATTTCTCTTACATATGATTCCAGACTGTGTAAAAAAACCCCACATTACTTACTTTGTCTTTACCTGCCCTCGTTAAAAGCCCTAACTCAACTTCGGTTTTGAGAAGGAACAAAACCTAGACTTTATCCCAGTGCTTCTGCCTCTCAGCATCAGGTCCCAGAATGGACCCGGGACAGCTGGCAACCCACCCAAAACGGTGAAATTAAGATTGTGAGGAGCTGTGGCTGTGGTAGGCTAGACTCTGGATGCCCTGTCCCTTAACCCCCTGCATGTTACCAAAAGCATTTAGATGTCTGGGGGAGGGTTTGGGTTGTCCTCACTCAAAGCTACCTTCTTCTGCCTTATTACTGGTTCTTCCAGAAATGTTGGAGGGAAAAAAGATACTAAGTGGCTTGAGGTTACAAAAAAGGGGGACTGCTTTTGAAATTTGAGGGCTTCAAGAGGTTGTATAAAGGCAAGTTTTTTGAGTGGGGACATCAGTTCTAGAAAAGAAGGGAAAAGGTTTAGAGATGCAAAGGAACTTCTATTTGATGTTCACATTCTGTATGTGGCTCCATTCCTGCTCACATACATGCAAATACCTTCTTCAAAAATAATTAGGAAAACTCATTTTAGAAGTTCAGACCATAGTTTGAAAATTCCCTCAATACTGGTCACCAATTTTAATTTTTTCTAGTAATGTGTAAATATTAAAACTAATGGGTTGCTTTAGATCTGACCTCTCTCCCAGTCTGATTCCAGAAAATGGTTCATTCTTGCACAGGTTTGATAACAAATTTCTTTTTTCTTTTTTTTTTTTTAAAGATTTTATTTATTTATTTGACAGAGAGAGATCACAAGTAGAGAGGCAGGCAGAGAAGAGAGAGAGAGAGGGAAGCAGGCTCCCTGCTGAGCAGAGAACCCGACGCAGGGGTCGATCCCAGGACCCTGAGATCATGACCTGAGCCGAAGGCAGCGGCTTAACCCACTGAGCCACCCAGGTGCCCCTTGATAACAAATTTCTTTATAAGATTATAAAAATTCCTAACAAACTAATACAGAGTCCCTGTCTTATGGAAAATAAAATTGTCTCAGCCACCCCTCCCCACCCTTGTTTGACATTTCCCAGCTCCTTTGTGACATTTCTGAGCAGCATGCCTACAGTTTAATGTGGGGGGGGGGCCTAACATGTGAGGTATGTTCAGGAAAAACAAGGATAAATGGCAGCGCTGAAAGTGTATGGGTGGCTGGGGAAGAAATGACAACTAACCAAAACCCAGACCGCATTCCCCTTCCCTGCAACAACAAATGCCTGAAGAGGTGAAAACAAAAGTGAAGTCATTGTTTTCTTCCAGAAGGTAGTGAGGAGTTCTGGTGAGTAGGGATTGTCTAGTTGGGAATCTGACGCCTCAGAAGTAGCATTGAGTTGGGCCTTAAGATATTTGATATAGTATCTGACGTGTAAAGAAAAGGAAACTAATGGTCAGAGGTAAAAGTCTGTATAGACAGTGGTGTAAAATTGACGGGGAGTATCCAGTAGCTCAAGACAAGCGCAAAGAAAGGTGTACTGTGGTAACAACCTGAGGGTCGTGAATGTAGTAAGAGATGCAACTTTATTCTGCAAGAATGGCAGAGCTGTCAAAGGTTTATGAGCAAGGGAAAGAGATTCCTGCTTCAAAAAGAAAACTGGTGAAAATACAGAGAACAGTTTGGGAAGGGAAAGCTTGAGGAAAAAGGATTTGGTGGTAGTTTAAAATTAGAGAAATGAGCCTAAGGACATTATTGGAGGGAACACCCAGGCGTGGACTTACTTGGGAGATGTTTTGAAGGTAGAATTAAGCATTGAGCAATTGCATGGAGGGTAAGAAAAGAGTTTTTAAATTGGGCAATTAGGAAGATAAAACTGGCAATTAGGGAACTCTGGAGGGGGATCCAAATTATAGAGGAAGGCACTTTTGATTTGCATGTTGAACGTTGAGGGGTGTGTGAGCTATCCACATGGAAATACACAGCAAGTAGAAGACAGGTCAGACCTAGAAGTACGGTTTTAGTAATAGTGCACAGAAGCAGTAATTACAGCATGAAAATGGAACCAAAGTAGTTTGTCTTTAGGTAGCCTCTCTTCTCTCAAAAGGCTTAATTAAAACCTTTACCAGTACTCTTGACCTCATCCCTTCTGCTTCCTGTGGACTCTGAATTTCACCTATGACAGTAAATTAGTTGTTGAGTTCAAAAGTATTTCCTCTGGAGGCTCCTGGGTGGCAGAGTCAGTTAAGCGTTGACTCTTGGTTTCGGCTTAGGTCGTGGTCTCAGGGTCGTTAAGATCTCGCTCCACCTCCAGCCCACGTCTGGGCTCAGTGCTCAGTTTGGAGCCGGCTTGAGATTCTCTCCCTCTCCCTCTGCCCCTTCCTTCCTCTCGTGCATGCTCTCTCAAATAAATAAATAAATCTTAAAAAAAAAATGTATTTCCTCTGAAACTGGTAAACGGTACTTGGTTCTCTACCTACCTATAAAAGCCTATGTTAGGAGAGAGTTTCAATTCAAGTTCTGAATTCTGATAGCAGGGGGGCCCATGTGGTGAAGGAAGTAATAAAGCTTATTTACTCTTTGTTAGTCCAAGATTTCAGACTAGGTAAAACTGACCTTTTATAACTTTTTTTTAAAAGTAATCTCCACACACATTGTGGGACTCAAACTCATGACCTCAAGATCAGGATTTGCATGCTGCACTACTGACCGAGCCAGGTAGGTGCCCCCAACCATTTATACTTCTGTTTTAGTGCATCTCCCATCTCCTAATGACCCTCCATTATGTTGCTGAATACACATTATCCTTTATTTAGAGGTTGGAAGTCTCCCCAGTTCCCATGCCCTTTATGCAACTGATACCCGCTTCAGGTATCAAAGGGAATCAAACATATTTACTTACACTTGTGTGTGGAAAGGCTAATGGTCTCATCCTCCTCCCATATATTTTAAGTTTTTGAAAGACATTGCTGAACTAAATGCATTTTAAAATCACAGGCCTGGGGCACCTGGGTGGCTCAGTGGGTTAAGCCTCTGCCTTCAGCTTAGGTCCTGATCCCAGGGTCCTGGGATCGAGTCCTGCATCAGGGTCTCTGCTCAGCAGGGAGTCTGCTTCCCACCCCCACCCCCACCTCTGTCTCTCTGCCTACTCATGATTTCTGTCAAATAAGTAAATAAAATCTTTAAAAAAAAAAAAAAATAAAATCACAGGCCTGCCTTGCTGAGCATCTGATCTCTGAGTTAACTCCTCAAAGTTGTTTTTTTGTACTTCCTTTTCTCTAGATCCATAAATTTTTCAAAAACCCAAAATATAACAGTTTTCAAGTGAAAAGAGGACGTCTCTGTTGTGAGATGAGATGGCAGAAGTGTATAAACACAAGTCATGTGTAATTCAGAAACTACTTGTTTTTAAATTAGAAAGGAAATTTGAGAGTACATTTTATAGAATGCTATTTATCAACACATAAAAATTTAACCTTTGAAAGAAACTTTCTTGAAAGTTTTATTTATTTTTTTTAAAGATTTTATTTATTTGACAGAGAGAGATCACAAGTAGATGGAGAGGCAGGCAGAGAGAGAGAGAGGGAAGCAGGATCTCCGCTGAGCAGAGAACCCGATGTGGGACTCGATCCCAGGACCCTGAGATCATGACCTGAGCCGAAGGCAGCGGCTTAACCCACTGAGCCACCCAGGCGCCCTCTTGAAAGTTTTAGATAGGATTCTCTGAAGGTACGGGGTAGATAGAGGTTTTTGGTTTTTTGTTTTTTTTTTTAGGGTTAGAGATCATCTATTTTGTGCTTCAACTAAACCCCTTTTTAAATTTCTTGGATTAGATTGTCTTGAATTAATCTCTGAAGTTTTCAGATTAAAATCTGAAGTTTTCAGATTAAGTTACTTTTCATTTCCTTTGCAATTATCTTGGAATTCTAAATTAAATATGCTGAAACATATAAGTAATGTTCCTAACACCCAGGAATTGTATTTGTCAAACTTAAACTTGTGTTATAACCCCAAACAGAATTACAATTTAAGATTTATAGGGCGCCTGGGTGGCTCAGTGGGTTAAGCCGCTGCCTTCGGCTCAGGTCATGATCTCAGGGTCCTGGGATCGAGTCCCACATCGGGCTCTCTGCTCAGCAAGAAGCCTGCTTCCCTCTCTCTCTCTCTCTGCCTGCCTCTCCGTCTGCTTGTGATCTCTCTCTGTCAAATAAAAAAAAAAAAAAAAAATCTTTAAGAAAAACACAAAATCCTAATTGAGGTATGCTAAGAGAAAGGTAGTTTAAAAAAAAAAAGATTTATAAAAGGTGCTGCATTTATGAGGCTCATTGTTGAAATCTTAGAATTCATTTTCTAAAGCAGAGTTTATAGTAATGTTCCCTTAGTGTAGAATTGGTGACACAAATTAAAGTTCTTTGTTAGAGTAGTTTATCATAGATTATATGGCATTAATTACAGTCTGTGAATTAAGTAATGGTAGAAAGAAAAAATGGGAGAACTGGCAGAAGTAACCTACATAGAAAAGCATGTGCATATTTGTCAAAGAAGACTACGTGTTCTACTTAAGCTCCATTTAATTAGATCATGTGTTGTGAACATGTAATAGCTTAAAAGATACTGATAAATAATAATGATGAAAATACTTCATTTCTCTAGTAATTCACATAGTTAAAACTTTTGTGTATAAGAAAGGATTCAGGGAAGTAATTTTTCCTAACCTAATACATAAAGTGGCAGAAAATTTGTGGTATTTTGTATCTGGTTGTAAAGATAATAGATACTTATCAAATTCCTCCAAAGCTGGTCATATATACATAGCTATTCCTAAATTACTACAGATAATTCCTTTTTTTCTAAAATTAGAGAGTAACCTTATTAGTTGTCAAAATCAAATTACAAATGTGTTCCTGGCAGTCTAGAATTTTGAGGAGGGGATGGCAGGTAGAAGGCAGTTTGACGACTTTTGATTATTTCCAACATGCCAGTGTTTGATTTAAATTGAACTCAAAATTGCCTTTTAACAGGAAGAACTTTAAATAGAAAGATTATTATTGTACTGTACTTAGCAACATCGTATCATAGAGAGCTTTGGTTCTTCCTCTCAAAACCTTCGAGGGATGCCTCGAACTGGGTGTCTCAGTTAAGTGTCTGCCTTCAACTCAAGTCATGGAATTGAGTCCCCAGTCAGGCTCCTTGCTCAGCAAGGTGCCTGCTTCTCACTCTGCCTGCCCCTCCCCCTGCTTGTGCTCGCGCGCTCTCTTTTCTCTCTGACAAATAAAGTCTTAAAAAAGAAAAAAAAAAAAAAGAAAAAAAAAAACAAACCCTTGGAGATCTACAATTTTGGGGATCATCCTGCTGTGAAATAAAGGCTGTCGATGGTTAAAATTACCCTTACTCTTTAAGTGATCAGGCATTTATTGTTCTCAAATTTTAGAATGAAAGTGTTGATGTCAAAGATGAGATTGCCCTTCTCCATTAGCTTTTCCAATGGTCCTACTCACTGTATACTCCTTAACCATCTGTGTCTGTTAAATTCCTTTAATCTGATGCTTGAGACCAGAACCTAAATTTCAAAAGAAAAAATTAGTTTCATGAGAGTTATTCAACTAAGGTTTTCTGGATCACTCTTTAGCTAATTGGAATGCCCTACTTATGAGCACTCCAGTTTTCAGAATTTTACTATTAAATTTAAAATAATTGGAAAATACAGGGATATATACGTGAAAAAGCAGGTATAATTTACTGTTAATTGTAGAATTTAGGTAGTGGGTATATGGGAGTTCACTGTAAAATTATTTTTTACTTGGGACGCCTGGGTGGCTCAGTTGGTTAAGCAGCTGCCTTCGGCTCAGGTCATGATCCCAGCGTCCTGGGATCGAGTCCCACATCGGGCTCCTTGCTCATCAGGGAGCCTGCTTCTCCCTCTGCCTCTGCCTGCCATTCTGTCTGCCTGTGCTCGCTCTCTCTCCCTCTCTCTCTCTGACAAATAAATAAATAAAATCTTTAAAAAAAATTATTTTTTACTAGAGTTTTGTAACAAAATGTTAATAGAATTTGGGAAGATTAAAGATGCTTTACTAGTTCACTCCAACATTACATGTCAGTTGAGACCATGCCAATAATTCTAAAAGCTTACATGTAGCATACAACACAAATTATCTTCTGAGGTTGTAAACTGTAAATCTCCTGAATGTTTTCCTTTGCATTTTCAGGTAGTCTGGTTAGTTGGTAATCACATTTCTAATAGAACAACTCTAATTAATGACTGAAAAACCAAAGCCACTGTAAATAAGAACTGAAAGAGGAAAATGTATTTGATGTATTTAAGCATTGGCTTATTTGGGAAATGTGACAGTCAACATTTAATGTTAATGTTGACAAAATGTTAACGCTTGAAGATGCTTTAATTAGGGAGGATAAAGAGGTGGATGGAAACATATTCTGAAAGTGATTTATAATAACTGCCCATGGTTTGAGAGAAAAGTTAAAGAAATTGTCTAAAGTGGAACAACTTGAACTTCAAGCAGTGAAAAGAAATGTGTATGTAAGAGAAGAAAGGGGATGGCTGAAGGGGTGGTTAGCATTGAAGTGCTTAGGGAGTAGGCGGGCACAAAGGTGTAAAACTCTTTTAACTCTTGGTTGTTTCCTATACTTTAAAGCCTTTAATGCTGAATTAATACCAGTGGTGCTAGTGGAGAGCTAAAAGTGTTTAAAATTACTCCTTAAAAGATGTAGTTCCACTTTCTGTGATGGAAAATATTCATATAAAAGCCATAACCTTTTAGTCAAAATAGAGGGTGGAAAAAGTATGGTTGACAAAACCTCTTAATGAGTTATATTTGACTACTAACAGGCAGGTCAGACGTTTGTATAAAGTGCTTTTATATGAGATATTTTAGAATAAAAATTTTCATCCATCATGTTTTTAAGTGGTATTAAAAAAAAAACCCTCATTTAGTCGATTATATGGTAAGAGAAGGGAATTACAATACCAAAAATGGTTCGACTTTAGATATCCATTAAAAATTTTAAGGAATATCTTAACAAAACTAGAACATTGGTATTTTTAATTCAGCTACATGTAATATTTTAAGGCCAAAATTTGAAGGTTTACTGACAATGCTGAATATCAACGTTTTTCTGTAAGGTTCTTATGAAATCGTATAAGTATTTCGCAATGTGTTAAACTTAAATAATATGTCTTCTCATTTTTAAAATAGAAGATCTCTCAGGAGAGTCTGACCAGTTGCATAGCTTATGTCAATTTTGAAAACGTCTTCAACAGAATACTTTTCTCAAGTTGTGAAATACTATTTTCACAAAGTAGATAGTGCCTCACCAATGTAACAGGAATGACTCTAATCCTGCTCCCAAAAAGCTATTACAATTTATTTACTTAATCCACTATTAAAAGAAATAGGCTATCACTTGGTTCTTGGAAGACTACTTTTTTTAAAGAATTGATTGATTGATTAATTGAGGGAGAGCCCATGTGAGCCCCCACCAGGATCGGGGGTGGGTGGAGACGCAGGCAGAGGGAGAGAGGCAGGCCAAGCCAGGCTTGACCCAGGCCCCTGATATATCATGACCTGAACTGAAATCAAGATTTGGACACTTAACCAACTGAGCCACCCAGGCGCCCTTGGAAGACTGTTTTATACTGAGATTTTTCTTGAAACTAGAGTCAACTTAACAGCCTTTTAAGTCTGTATCATCAGCATAAGCTAAGAAAACTAGAATGTAGTTGTTTCTTTAGAAAACAGGTGGTCTTAGCAGAGAATTCCCGGTTTTCCTCAATCTACCTTTATGAAGCCCTTTAGTTCATACAATTACAAACTAGAATAGTTATTTTGCTCCGTGTTTCAATTACACTTTTTCTGAGAAACTACTCATTGTACACATAAGATCAAACAGTAATGAACATGCAATCAACCTTGACCCTTTAAGTTTTTGGCCAGTGTTCTGAAAGAACCTGAAACCTGACAATATAGTAAGATATTCTTGATTTTAATTTGTAATCTTTTTACTATAAACGTGGAAGTTGAATATGGTTTTTGAATTTATGAACCATATACTTAAAATCACCTTAAAAAAATTGATTTTGTTTGAGATAAAGAGCATGGCAGGGGAGTAGTAGGGGCCAGGGGCAAGGGAGAAGTAGGCTCTCCACTGAGGAGGGATCCTCAGATGAACTGGGGCTCCATCCCAGGATCCTGGGATTATCACCTGAGCCAAAGGCAGATGCTTAACTCACTGAGCCACCCAGGTACCCCCAAGTCACCAAAATCACCTTTATTTTTAAGATTTTGTCAGAGAAGGAGAGGGCATGCACAAGCAGGGGTGCAGCAGGCAGAGGGAGAAGCAGGCTCCCCACTGATCAAGGATCCTTATGCAGGACTCCATCCCAGGATGCTGGGATCATGACCTGAGCCAAAGGCATACATTTAACTGACTGAGCCACCCAGGCATCCCATAATCACTTACTTTTAAAAGACCGTAACCGTCCATCTACTTTGCACCCACCTACCTCCACAGGTTGATACTATTTATTTCCAGAGGTTCAGAGTTGCAGTATATTCCTAGAATATAAGATTCATATAGCCATTTCCCCCAAACAGAATAAAAACATTACAGTTTGGGGGAGAAAATACTAATGATGGATTATAATAGTTTATATATTTTTTAAATATTTTATTTATTTATTTGACAGAGACCGAGAGAAGGAACACAAGCAGGGGGAGGAGGAGAAGCAGGCTTCCCACTGAGCAGGGAGCCCCATGTGGGCCTTGATCCCAGGACCCCGGGATCGCGACCTGAGCCAAAGACAGACACTTAACGACTGAGCCACCCAGGCGCCCTAATAGTCTGTATTTTTTATTTCAATTTTTCACGATTTAAGTAAAAAAATGGTATGTCATTATATTGAGAGAAGTTGAATCAACCTGTTATGTCTGACTCTATCAGAGAGTGTATTTCCAAAAAAGTTTCTTGACTGAATTATCTTCATATTTAATTTCTTAATTTTATAAACATCTTTTTGAACGTATACAAATTTTCCAGAAGGCCTAAATTGACCTTATAAACCAATGCCAGAGTTCATGATATGATCCTAAATGTCCTATTCATCAAGGGAGGGATTTAGATGCTAAGGTGCATAATCATCATTTAATCCTTGAAAATGTTTTCTAGCCACATATAGGTTCAGTTCTGACTCCAAAAGCCAGGTCTCACTAAACCACTGGTCCTTAAACTATTGCAAGTCATGGACTTGTCTGAAAATCTACAGGCCCTAGACCTCAAGTTTTGGTTCCATGATGCCAAATTAACATCTCTGCACCACACCATACTAAATATCGTGTGTGTGCGCGCGCGCGCATTTTTTTTCTTTTCCCTAAGTAAACTGTGTCCTCTACCCTTTGTGTGGGACTCAAACTCACCACACCAAGATCAAGAGTCATCCTCTACCAACTGAGCTAGTCAAGTGCTCCTAAGTAGCATATATTTATCTACATACAAATACTCCAAATACTCTACCACCTGTATGGAAAACAAATATTAATATTTAATTCTAAGAAATTAAAATTTTAATAGAGTTTAGAGGAAGTGTAGAAATATTTCTAAATACTTCAGATTTTTACTAATTTTGCCTCTTGCAATGGGATGAGAATAAAGGCAGACATTCTTATGTGTAATACAACAGTTGCATTTCAAGTAAACACTACAAATAATATATAAAGTCCCGAAACTAGTTTTAAGATTTACTTGAGACCAAGAGAGAGAAAACTCACAAGCACAAGTGGGGAGGAGGATTAGTGGGAGAGGGAGAAACAGACTCCCTACTGAGCAGGAAGCCCAAACTGGGGCTCGGTCCCAGGACCCTGAGATCAGGACCTCAGCTGAAGTCAGATGTTTAACTGACTGAGCCACCCAGGTGTCCCGAAATTAGTTCTGTTCATTTAAAAATAAGTTAGCCCAGCGCAAGATGAAATCCTAGGCTTCAAATAAAAAAATTGGTGTATTCCACTGTTTGCAGCTCCAAGTATCAGCTGTTATATGGAAATTATTTTAAAGATTATATTTATTTGAGAATATATTTATTTGAGAAAGAATGAACAAGAGAGAACACAAGCAGGGGGGTGGGTGGGTAGAGTGAGAGGGAGAAGCAGATTCCTCACTGAGGAGGGATCCTGACATGGGGTACAATCCCAAGACTCCTGGATCATGACCTGAGCTGAAGGCAGACACTTAACTGACTAAGCCACCCAGGTGCCCCCAGAAATTATTTGTGTATTATTTATGGGGAGAAGAAGAAACAAACAGTTGTAGTGGCCATTTTAATTTTTTTTTTATATTAACTTATCCTCTGACCCTGAACAAATGTAGACAGCTAGTTCTCCTATACTAAACTTGGGAAGTACCTGAGTAATATATTATCTTTAAAGGAAATGATCACAGATGTGTGAAACATTTGCTTTATTTATTAACAGTCTTATCCTAAGTATCCTCTCCTAAATGGTCCAAGAAACAATTCTATAACAAAGTGAATCCTAGAAGAGATATACCAGAAGACAGTTTCTCAAGGAACCAGCACAACTGTCAATTTCCACTTAGTCACAGAACCCATTTACACTGAAAGCTTATAATCATTTTTCTAATTCTATTCTCTCCTTTCCCTCTAAACATTATCTCAGTTTAGCATATATCTGTCAAAGCATCACAGTCAGGGAGGGGCAAGTCGGGAGCCCAGCCACTGCCCACTCCCAAGTCTAATAGTATGTGGTATGTGACCTAGTGGGTATCACTGAGCCTCTCTGCATCCCCTTTCCTTATCTGCAGTGGTATTTATCTCATACAGCTGTTGTGATGATGAGTAAATAATGTAAAACTTACAGAGCAGTGCCAAGTAAATGTTCAAAAGAGTCTCAACTATTATTCCAGTTTTTCCATCAAATCAAATAGTATCCTCCTAAGCAGCCTGAAGATTACAATGGAAAACCAAATCAGAGGTAAATTAAAGGGTAAGAATCTTCAGAAATACTGCTGTATTAAATTTTTACTAAGATATAATCAAATGCAAAGTATAGACACTATAATCAATTCCTACTTAGTATTTCAAAGAACAGTATTTCAGGTAACTGTGTGGATAAACCCAAACATTTATTTAGAAAATATAAAACATTACTATTTGTCTGTTCTTTCTTTGGACTATCCTTTAGATTTTCAACAGTGCCACATAATTTTATGACTAAATTTTATTACAGCTGAACACTTCAAGAGTTGTAGTTTTGAAGTTAATTCTATTAATGATTAAAGAAAGTGTATTCAGAAGGTACTGTACAGTTACATGAATTTATGGTACTTGTCCAAATATTACCAGCATATAAATTATTTTGTAAAGTTGTTCTTACATAGGGTCTAAAATGCAATGAAAAGTGGAATTAGTATTAAAAAAAAAAAAATAGAAGCAACACTGGCTCCTATATGCCAAAAATATAAGACAGATTTTTTTTTCTTAAGCACTCTAGTCACAAATATTAACTATATGGGCTGAGACCTTTTAATTTTCAATATACTTCAACAAAGTACACAAGTAGAACTCTATAAATATATCCCCTATAGTAATCATATGCAAAACCATTTTACCACAAATACTACCAAAACCCTTTGAAAAACGTAAACTACAACACATTTTTAAAGAAATTCTCAGTTTTAACAACTACAAAAGCAATATCAATAAAGTTATTTGGTTTATAAAAATGAAGAGCATGTAAAGTAAATCTGAATACCACAAAGCTTATTGAGGATGCAGTCTTGAATTCTTTAATACAAGATACTAAACACTTGCAAAAATAACAGGACTTATTCTATGCAATTTAAAGTCTTGAGCTGGAACTCCAAAAAGAAAAAATTAAATAGTGGATGAAAAGTAGATATGTAGAAATAATGTTAAAAAAACTATTTTTATACAAAATGTACCACTCTTCAAATGTATAAGGCTTAATATGAGTATTTTTGGATAATGAGTCCTGCACAGAATTTTTAGAGAAGTAGTCTCCAACCATTCAAAACTCAGTATTTTTTAAAACATTTTCCTATTTCTGAAAGTGAATGAACACGGTACAGGATGCAACTTAATGTCAATTTATCTATACTGTTCCACACAGTAAAAATAAAAGCTTTTTTAAGCTCAGGAGAGAATGTATTTTTTGAACACTTGATCTCTAGATAAATTCTACTTTTAGGAATGTCAGAATTTTGTAATATGAACTAATATCCACTAGGAACTGGCCCAAGTTTAAACAGAAGATACAAGAGAGTCATCAAGGTATCAAGTAGTTTAAGTCTGCCCTATGTAATTATACAGTTATAATTACTTTTTACATGAAAGTAAAAGTGCTTTAAAGGAAAAAATATTTTTGTAAATGGTATCATTAATATTACTAATACTTCATATCCAAGTAGGATTTTCCACATTAGTTCCATTTTACCCATTTCCCTTGAAAAGTATCCTTCTGCCACAATGTAAACAAAAAAAGGGTCCATAAAATGGTGACATATCAGACACATCATAATTTGTGGTATGGGCCCTTTCAATTGAGACCAAGTCTTTATTACCCCAAAACTAGAGATTTTATTTGTTGCACATGCCCAAAGTAACTCACATTTTCTATAAGCCTTGAAGAATTTTTATTTAACATAATGAGAGGTTTGATAACACATTCAAGACTATGTAGCGCTCTTCTGCGGCTGTTCACCAGCTGTTTTTATGACGATAACTCCGAGATCTGGAATGTGATCGAAAATGAGAGTGTTTTGCTGTTTGTGCTTTAACTTCAGAATTGGTATACCCCTTGGGAGATTTACAAGGGGATCTTGCTATGGAGTCAGAATGTCTTCCATGTGATCTTGATTTTGTTCCTGAGCTAGTCTGCTTTTGAGGTGAACTTGATTGTGATTTTCCAATTGACTTGGACCTTTTTGGTAAGGACTTGGACCGTGACCGTCCTCTAGAACCAGAATTCCTTCTTGGAGTTCTTGACTGCCTTGCTGAGGTAGACCGCCTTGGTAGTGATTTGGAGCGAGATTTAGATTGGCTATAAGAAAATCGCCTGTGTCGAGACCTGCAAACATTATGAATGTTAAGAGTATATATTTCACACAAAAACATTTAATGAAAAGTTAGGAAACAGCAATTTCAGGAATTTATACACTTTACATAATGTTAGTTATGTTTTTCCTGGATAAACTAAAAGAAACAATTCTAATTTTATTTTGCATGCTTTTAGTTCAAACATAAGTAACAAGTTTGTAATATCTGTTATACTAGAATCTGTGACCAAATCTGCCTTGCTAGATTTATCTTATGATATGGGTCAGTTCTGAAAAATGCCCTGCATGTTTAATCTGGGTTCTACAACTCCCAAGAGGTATGAAAATCTGAAGGAAAGAAAAAAAGAGAAAGTAATTAAAGTTTGTCAAATAATGCTTATAAAGACAAACACAAAATCTAGATGCAGGACTTCTGAATCCTGCCATGATAGAACAATGCGTATGAGTCTAAACTTTCCGTGGAAAACAACTATATAAAGAAGCTAAATAACATTATATTTAAAGGCACTGGAGAATAACCAACCCTAGGAGAACCTTAGGGGTTACAAGCCATGGCTCTTTTATCTAAGACCATTTTCCAAGTGCTGATGGGGAAACTGAACCCAACCAGAAAATGGCTATCTGACTAAGCTGGAGAGACAAGTTAGGATTCAGATTTACCAAAATGGTTGGGACTAAAGAGGCAAAATCTCAAGGAGGGAACGGCAGACAGAAAAACCTCCTAAAATTTTCCTATAAATTCTCTTCAAGTCATTGGCCATCTTTTAAGCTGTGCAAGTACAGGATCAGACTCCAAGAAGTCAGCAAAAATAGCAGTTGGAAGATTCAGGAATTAAGCTGAAATTCTATCAGACACACAGTGCTGGGGGGAGAGACTGGAGTTTAAGCCACCAAAGGTCAAGGAACTGAGAGTAACAATTCAGGCTTTCAGTTAAGAACCCATGAGGACCATATCCTACAGGTAATGACCACACCCTGAGAGTAAGTATAAAGCTAAAATAAATCAGCCTTAACAATGCCTCAAACCAAGCCTCGAGAGGATCAAGGTGATCTGCCAATACTCCACCTGCTAGAAGAAAACAACTTTCTTTGGAGGGTATCACCCAAAGTGTTTTAAGTTTTCATCAACAATGTCCAACATTCAATAAAGACATTATGAGGTATGTGAAAAATAGATAAAAATTACTAAAAGCTAAGGAAATGAAAGACCAAAATAAAACCCAAAACCCAGATGCAAAGTAATATAGATACTGGCATTATTCAGACAGGAATTTAAAAAAATTACTATGACTAGATACTCAAGGAAGTAAGAAGAAAAGACAGGCAAACAGATTTAAAAAGAGAGAATACTGGAATCTATAGAAAGAAACAAATGGACATTTTAGAACTGAAAATATATTTCTGAAATTTAAGTCATTAGATCAATATAACAGCAATCTAGATACAGCAGAAGAAAAAATGAACTGAACTGTAAAACAACATAAATACTGAAACACAAGAAAAGGAATTTTAAGAAATCCATAACAGAGTGTAAGAGAGAATACAGAACATAGTCACACAGTCAAAAAGAAAAACTGAATGAGGCAGAAGCAATATTTAAAGAGATAATGACCTAGAATTTTCCCAAATTAGTGAAAGGTATCAACTCACAATTTCAAGATGCTCAGTAAACCCTGGAGAATAAGACACATTACCTTTATTTAATTAACTATTTACTTTTTTATAGTCCTGTTAAAACAAGGCCTCGAAAAAGTGGTTTAAGAGCCAGTTTTCCTCTCCATGGAAATTTTTTAGCAAAAGGTGAAAGATTTATATGATTTGAAGAGAAACCAGAATTTAAGACACAATACCTTCAAAGGAGCAACATTAAGACTGACAGCTGACTATAAATATCAAGAAACAATAGAATAATATTTTTAAAAGCAGGGGAAAGGGGTGCCTGCTTTGCTCAGTTAGTAGAGCATGCGACTCTTGATCTCAGTATCCTGAGTTCAGGCCCCATACTGGGTGTAGAGATTATTTACATACATACATAGAAAGTCCCTGCCAACTCAGAATTCTATCTCCAGCAAAAAAAATCCTTCAAAAGTGAATATAAAGTGAAGATTTTTCAGATAAACAAAAGCTGAAAGAATTCACTGCCAGCAGACTTATACTGTAAGAAATACTAAAACTTCTTTAGGATGAAAGAAAATAATCTCAGATAGAAGCATGGAATTATATGAAGGAATAAAGAGCACCGGACAGTATAAATATACTGATCGAGAATATACTCTGGAATAAAAGCAGAAGCTTTTAGAAATTATTAAATTTCGGGGCAACTGGGTGGATCAGTCGTTTAAGCATCTGACTCTTGATTTCAGCTCAGATCATGATCTCAGGGTGGTAAGATCAAGCCCCATGTCAGGCACCACAATGAGTGTGGTGCCTGTTTAAGGTTCTGTCTCTCCCTTTGCTTCTCCCCAACCTTTTCTCTCCCTCTCTTAATGAAAAAAAGAAAGAAATTATTAAATTTCATTCCTGTCATAGAAAGCCAAATGGGAAAATTGTCTTTCAGAAAAAAATCCAACATAGGGGGAAAAAAAAGGGGGATGTTACTAAAGAAGGCTGAGGGGTAATTTTTCAGGAATATATATATATGCACTGAAGTATGAATTCAACAAAATGTATGGAATGGCTAACATGAGCGAGGGACTACTGCTAAGTGCTGAGGATATAAGCATGAATAAAACAAAACTCCTTGCCCTCAAAGAGTTCATCATAATCCAGTGGACAGCAACAAACTAGTTTGTTTTTTTTTTTTTAAAGATTTTATTTGACAGACAGAGATCACAAGTAGGCAGAGAGGCAGGCAGAGAGAGAGGAGGAAGCAGGCTCCCCGCCAAGCAGAGAGCCCGATGCGGGGCTCGATCCCAGGTCCCTGGGATCATGACCTGAGCCGAAGGCAGAGGCTTTAACCCACTGAGCCACCCAGGCGCCCTAGTTTGTTTTTTTAATCCATATCCACTAAAAACAAAATAAGAGGCCTCTTTTTAGTCTAAGATAATACCACATATACTGTATTTGCTTATCATTTTGTTAGGCTTATACGAATTCTGCTTCATTTACATATACACACACACACACACATGCAGACACAAAATCTGATCCTTACGAATATAAGGAGAGCCAGGTAAGATCTGCATTCTTTTTTTTTTTTTTTTTTTTTTAAAGATTTTATTTATTTATTTGACAGAGAGATCACAAGCAGGAGAGAGGCAGGCAGAGAGAAAGGAGGAAGCAGGCTCCCCGCTGAGCAGAGAGCCCGATGCGGGGCTCGATCCCAGGACTCCGAGACCACGACCTGAGCCGAAGGCAGCGGCCCAACCCACTGAACCACCCAGGCGCCCCAAGATCTGCATTCTTTATGATACAATTTTAAAAATGAAAAAACAGGTCAGGGAGGTTAAGCAATGATGTTATAATGAGTCTAAAGCAAAAGAGTATTGTCTTACAAGATGGGGTTTCATTCTATTCCTGATGTTCCATGAAGACTTGGGACAATAGACATTTTTTCTTTTTCCCCAGGTAAGCATACTACTCACAGAAAGAGAATATTAGTGTAAATGCTGATCATTCTTTTTTTTTTTTTTTTTTTTTTTTTTTTTAAAGTAAACTCTACATCTGACATGGGGCTAGAACTCATGACCCCAAGATCAAGAATGGCAGGTTCCACCAACTGAGCCAGCCAGGAACCCCAGTGCTAACCTTTAGGAATAGAATTTACTTTTTTTTTTTTTAAGATATTATTTATTGGGGCGCCTGGGTGGCTCAGCAGGTTAAGCCTCTGCCTTCGGGTCAGGTCATGATCTCAGTGTCCTGGGATCGAGTCCCGCATCGGGCTTTCTGCTCAGCAGGGAGCCTACTTTCCTCTCTCTCTCTCTCTGCCTGCCTCTCTGCCTATTTGTGATCTCTGTCAAATAAAATCTAAAAAAAAAAAAAGATTTTATTTATTTATTAGAGAGAGAGTAAGAGAGAGCACAAGGAGGAGGAGGAAAGAAGCAGACTCCCCACTGAGCAGGGAGCCCGATGCAGGGCTCAATCCCAGGACCCTGGTATCATGACCTGAGCTGAAGGCAGACACTTAACCAACTGAGCCACCCAGGTGCCACAAGGACAGAATTTACCTTAAAATTCTACATTAAAACTCCAGATAAATACTAACTTATTTAAGGCTTTAGGCATGCTAATACAATTTCAGTTATTTAAATAGCTTTACCAAATTAATTTCCATTGTGATTTACTATTATTCTAACAGAAACAAACTCTTGGCTAACAAAATAGACAACATGCAAATATCTTTTTCAAAAAACCTATTATTTTCATGTCTTCTTATAATAATACCATATTTTGAATTTATTTTTGAAAATAACTTATCTCTTACAAGTATATTGATTTACATTAATTTTAGTTTCAACCTTTCACAAGTGATTCGTTCTATTTCTTATGAGTTTTTATTCACCAGAACTTAAGATTTTTAATTACTGAGTTCAGTTAGGAAAATTTTATTTATTTAAAATTCCTTGGGGCACCTGGGTGGCTCAGTCCATTAAACATATGCCTTCAGCTCAGTTATTATTTAAACAATAACTGAAATTGATCATAGGGTCCTGGGATCAAGACCTGAGTGGGACTCCTTGCTCAGGAGGGAGCCTGCTTCTCCCTCTCCTTTGGTCTGCTGCTCCCCCCGCTTGTGCCCTCTCTCTCACTATCTGTGTCAAATAAATAAATAAAATCTTTCAAATTAAAATAAAATTCCTCATTTTATTTGTCAAGTACACATTTTAAGATTTGGTTTTCTTCTTCAGTACATATTATTTTTCTATTAAAAAGGTCTAAGTTAAATATTCCATGAAATAAAAACACTGGAAGTTATCCAATAAACCCAAGTTAAGTAACAATACATTCTAAATAGAGAATAGCACATCTTTTTTTTTTTTCCTAAAGAGAGAGAGAGAGAGAGAGAGAGAGGGAGGGAGGACGGGGCAGGAAGAGGGAGAGAGAGAATCTTGAGCTCCACACTAAGCATGGAGCTGGATGCATGGAGCTGGATGCAGGGCTCGATCTCACAACCCTGAGATCATGACCTGAGCCAAAATCAAAAGACAGACACTTAACCAAGTCACCCGAGGCACCCTAAGAGCATATTTTTCTAAAAAAAGTTGATTTTTATGTATATTAAATAAAATTATTCTTGTGGCCTGTTTCTGAAAACTCTTTAAAATGTTTTCTAAGGGGGCGCCTGGGTAGCTCAGTGGATTAAGCCGCTGCCTTCAGCTCAGGTCATGATCTCAGGGTCCTGGGATCGAGTCCCGCATCGGGCTCTCTGCTCAGCAGGGTGCCTGCTTCCCTCTCTCTCTCTCTCTGCCTGCCTCTCCATCTACTTGTGATCTCTCTCTGTCAAATAAATAAATAAAATCTTTAAAAAAAAAATGTTTTCCAGGGAAAGTAGAAAATTAAGTTTTTCAATCCTCTTATATTTGTACTTACTCTTTAAGGCTATCAGACCGTCTCCTATTTCTTCCCCATGAAGAACTTCTACTTCGAGTTCTCCTTTGGCTGGGGCTTCTTGATCTCCTATGATCACTTGGAGAACAAGGGTGACGTTCTTTTGATTTCATCTGGCCTGGTGCTAGAATATGAAATAATTTATTACCTGAAAACCTCAGTAACAGCTACTTTAACAGTATTATTTTCCGAAAGAATTTGAAATAGGAAAAATCTGTCATAACTAAAACTCATTCTGCTGAATAAATAAGATCTAATGTTTAGTTGAACTTACTTTTTCGATCACCTTGTGCAAACTGTATTTCAATTTGACGGCCACATACCCATTTTCTATTGAGGTTATAAAGAGCATCTTCAGCATCGCGAACATCTTCAAATATGACTAGCTGTTAAGGATACTTTGAACATCAGATATCAAGTAAAAAATGTTATTTTTAAAGAATAATTTACATGTGACATGAAATTAATAGGAAAAACAACTCCAAGTTATTAAACTTACATCTCCAATATATATATGTATATATATGTGTATGTATATATATATATATGTATATATATATATATATATAGGCAGAAAGAATTTCACCTTTATTATGAAAACAAATGCCCCCTTATGATTTAGAAGAACCTATCTAAAAGTAAGAACAGAAACAAACACTTAACTATACTTTTAATGTACACTTTATAATGTAGTATGCGTGTATAATGTCAAACAGGTTATAAAAAAAAGTAAGTCCAACCCTGGCTAGTATTAAAAAATAAACTGTATAGGACTCACTCCCTTCTTTCAGGTTTTTCACTGAAAAAGTCAGCACACAAAAGCCTTTATCCTGAAATTACAATTACTTTTTCACTAAAAGGTATTTTAATTATGATGCTTAGGAGAAATTACTTATTACAAACAAAACTACACAAACACATGTACCCTAAAACATTATACCTTTAAAAATGATATTTACTTTTGAACCTACTACTTTAAAATACTTTTATGTTCTTATTACTTGGGATATAATTATAAAAGAAACACAAAAGCAATCTGTGAACATCCGGAATTACATATACTGGTTTGTAATATCCCACTAAACTTCCTTATCTACATAAATTATATATTAAACCTAACTAAAATGGAAATAAACTGTATAAAATGACTAAATAGCTGTCTTTCAGGAGGTTGTTCACTGTTTTTTTTTTTTAAATAGAAAACAGAAAAAGCTCAAGAAATGCAATACAAAATGAGACTTTGGCAATTACCTCAATGTCACTTGATCTTGAACCTTGACCTTTACTCTTTAAGGCTTGCAAGATGGACTTTTTAAGAGACGAAGAACCAACAAAATCAGACTTGGCTTTGACTCTGGAACTCTGAATAAATGTAGGAAAGCCGAAGTCTCAACCTGGTGTTGGCTTTGTCTTTTGCTTGATAAAGACTTCCCCTCTTCCAGGTCTTTATATCTGTGTCCACCCTCCCTCTTTACTCCTTGATGCTTGGACTTTAGGTGCCTTTTTTCTCGCCTGCTCGGTTTATGCTTGGATTCTAGCTAACAGGTTGGTTCAAACTGGGGGGCGCTTGCCAGCTACTGTGGACTGCTTTAGATTTTCTGAGATAAAGAAATAAACACATTTAATTAGGCAATATTAATCTCATACAACATATGCTCCTGAATACACATGCGCATCTGCACATGTATACAGTATATTCACATGCATACAGTAAAACAAAGGATATTGAACATAAGCAAATCCTCTTGGGCGGCGGGTGTAGAAGTCAAGTGGAATGTAAACGTCTACTATAGGGCCATATCGACCAAACTCACGGCGCAAGTCCTCAGGCCTGAAGTGTTTTAGAAATAAGGCAAAGAAATATGAATATCTGGATTAAAATATTGTGCCTATGGAAATCCAGTTGAAACCTTCAAAAGTATATTATCTAAACTAGTATTTTTTAAAATTGTCATAGGAATCACCCAGGGTTAGAAAGGAAGAAAAAAGAAAATAAATCCTCAGGCCTCATTTTTGGAGGTTCTGATTTAAAAGATCTAGGTTAGGGGCTGGAAATCTGTATTTTTATAAGCACTCCAGGTGGCTGTTATGTTTAATCAGATTGGGGAAACAATGACCCAGGAAAGTTATTATCCATCTTTGAAAATTACTTCTATTATAACATACTTCAATTGTCAATACAAAGAGGTCTATTGACCCTATTTCATTAAGGACACATTCATTTACCTCACTATAATTCTATGTTTATGTTAATTTTGTTTTCAGATCACAAGAATTAGATTCTAAAGAAGTTCTAAAATTATTTTTCAGGCTTTAAAGAAAAATGGATGTTTTACTTTTAAACATAAAGCAAAATAACTACGATATTCTTAAATTTTTTTTTTTTAATTTTGTTTATTTGACAGACAGAGATCACAAGTAGGCAGAGAGGCAGGCAGAGAGAGAGAGGAGGAAGCAGGCTCCCCGCTGAGCAGAGAGCCCGATGCGGGGCTCGATCCCAGGACCCTGGGATCACGACCCGAGCTGAAGGCAGAAGCTTTAACCCACTGAGCCACCCAGGTGCCCCAGTATTCTTAAATTTGACAAATGTTTTTAAACCTGCTATATATCATAGGTAGTAAAGAGGGGACACCAAAGGATTATTTAGCATATTTGTCTTCATGGAGCAACAATCTAACTCAAGAGACAAAATACTTAGCTACTATAGCTGAGAATGGTAGTGCATTTATAATGGAGCCACTGTTCACCTCAAGACTTGTTAATTTTTACAACCACCCTATGGTTGTTTACAGATGAGGGCACAGACAGATGAATTCACCTCAGGTTACCAAGCCAGCAAATGACAGAACTAGAATCAAACTTCCACAACCTGACACTAGTCTGTGTTAACCACTACCTACTGCCTCATGAAGATCTTAGAGGTTCAACACCAAGTTATGAGCACAAAACATGGCTTAGAAAAGTAAGAGTACTTCAAAACATATTGTACAGAAAGAAGACTCAAAGATGACTGCAAAACTGCTAACCTGGACAAATGGAAGAAAGATGGTGTCAGTGACAAAAATTAGACAACTGGTAAAGAGAGTTGAAGAGGGAGGAGGGAGGCAAAAGAACTGCTGGATTTGAGGTGATGGTAGAACATTCATAACAGTTCTATAGACGGGGCACCTGGCTGGCTTGGCAGGCAGAGCATGTGACTCCATCTTTGGGTTCAAAGTTCAAACCCTATGTTGGGTATAGAGATTACTTAAATAATAAAATAAAATAAAATCTTAAAAAAAAAAAGTGTCCTGGAAACAACCAAAAATTATGATTATACAAATTAATTTTATTTTCTTCTCCAGACTAGAAGTCAGTGATTAAAGCTAGAGATGTGAGAGAGATGCCTGGATGGCTCAATCGGTTAAGCATTTGCCTTCAGCTCAGGTCATGATCACAGGGTCCTGGGATCAAGTCCCACATCAGGCTTCTTGCTCGGCAGGGAGCCTTTTTCCTCATCTGCCTGCTGCCCCCCTGCTTGTATACTCTCTGACAAATAATCTTTTAAAAAAATAAAGCTAGAGATGTGAATTCAACTATGATTAAATGTCCACTATATACCGGCAGTGCAATTGACAAAACATACTTTATTTTTATTATTTAGTATTTTTATTCATTTAATACTTACTATAAAACATTTAATTGTCTGCATTCTCTGAAACTATTGTCTTTCAAGGGTAGTGACAATGTCTTTTTCTTTCATTTAATCATCCAACAAGTACTTTTTGAGCACCTACAATGGGCAAACTCTAGGGATGTGATGGAAAACAAGGAAAACGATTCCTGCTACCCGTGAACATGGACTAGAGAGTAATGATTCTCAACCATTCCTGAATATTGGAATCATCTGTAAAGGAAATGTTACAGAAACAGGTATTCCAGCCTGATGCATTAACAACCCCGGACCCAATCAGTGCTTTCCAAAGTGGGCCCCGGTTAGGTTTAATTTTTTTAAGGGTTTCATAGGCAATTCTGAGAATCGGTGTTTAGGATCACTTTTAAAATGGGTGTCTTCGAGGCACCTGGGTGACTCAGTGGGTTAAGCCTCTGCCTTCAGCTCGGGTCATGGTCTCAGGGTCCTGGGATCGAGCCCCGCATCGGGCTCTCTGCTTGGCGGGGAGCCTGCTTCCCCCTTCCCCTCTGCCTACTTGTGATCTCTTCCTCTCTCTGTCAAATAAATAAATAAAATCTTTAAAAAAGAAAAAAAAAATGGGTGTCTTCACCAGCGTACTAGTTGTTTGGCACAAAGTAGGCACTCAAAATACTGAGTCACCATTTGATATTACTGCTACCTATTTAGTAGTCAAGGAGACTGAGAATGAAAGAAATTACTTTGCACATTGATACACAGAGCCAACAGCAAAGCTAGAATACAAATGAGTATTTTCTGAGACAATCAATCCCATCAACCAAATGTGAGTGGCTGATAGGAAAAGGATCCTAGATAGTATAAAAGGAGATTGGAGTAATGTGTGTCGTGGAGGCTTGGAATCCCAGAAGCCAAGGGTGATAGGAGTCTGAAGAAGTCAAACTTCTCAGAAGAGCTAGCTCCCATTCACTGTCCCCACTTCTACACCTGTTAGCTATTGTTTTGTTCTAATTTTTATATTTTCGGTGTCATCAATTTTGACATTCAGAAAATAGAGCATAAAACAAACACCTATGTATCCACCAACAGCATTTACTATATCTCAACACTTGTCATCATTTTCAGGAATTGTTTTTTTGGAAATGAGATGTTTACATTACATTCTTCTACCTGAGAAACAATCATCAGTATTCATCATTCCTCTGCATAACTTTGTATTTTTTTTAAGATTTTACTTTTTAAGTAATGTCTATACACAACATGGAGCTTGAACTCACAACGCTAAGATCAAGAGTCACAGGCTCTACTGACTGAACAAGCCAGGCACCCCTCCGTAACTGTTATTACTGCAAATGAATATATGCATAATTAAGTGTTCTTATATATATCAAATTTTATATAAATAGTACCAGACAATTTGAATAATTTTGCTCCTTACCTTCTCCTCCCTTGAGATTTCTCTATGTAGTTCTGCTTCACTTAACTTTGTATTGGTATTATCAATAAATCACAATTTACTAATCTGTCTTTCTGTGGATAAACATTGAAGATGCTGCCTTTTTTAAAAATTGCAAACTGTGTTGCAGCATACATTATCATACATGAGTTCCGGGGAGCTCTATGAGATCCCTGGGATGTATCACTCTGCGGTTGGTGAGTTGGAGAATACGCTATCTTCAGCTTCACTACACATTCTCCAAAGTGACCAGATCAATTTATACTCAACACTTGCCTAAGAATTTCTACTGCTCCACTTCATTAACATTTTAAATTCTTGTCATCCTAATGGACTGTTGATGTTTTAATTTTAATTTACCTAACAACCAGTTAGATATAACATCTTTTCATGCGTATGGAACAATAATTTCCTGTTAATACCTACCAGCAGAATTTCTGGGTTAAAGTGTATATATGTAATTTTTTGAAACTGCCAAACAGTTCTGCAAAGTGGTTGTACCACTTTATACTCCCACCAACAATATATGGGTTTCAGTTGTACCAATCTTTGTAAGCACTTGGTTTGTCAGGTTTGTTTTTTGTTTTTTGTTTTTTTTTTTAATTTTAGCCATTCAGGTGGGTATTAAGTGGAATCTCACTGTGGTTTTAATTTGCACTTCCCAAAGTACAAATGATGTTGAGCACTTTTTCATGTGCTACTTTTCCTTGTGAAGTGTCTGTTGGGAGTTTTTTGCCCATTTTTTTTTTTAAAGATTTTATTTATTTATTTCATGGGGCAGGGAGCATAAGAAAGGGGAGCAGCAGAGAGAAAGAGAGAAGTGATCTTTTTCTAGATTCCTCTGTATATTAATATATTTTAGAATTAACTTGTCAATTTCTATTTTTTTATTTGTTTTGTTCTTTCAAAGTTTATTTTTTTTTATAGTAATCTATATACCCAATGTGTGACTCGAACTTGGGGCCCCAAGATCAAGAGTTGCACACTCTTCTGAGCCAGCCAGGCAACCCCAGTTTCTATTTCTTAAACAGCCTTTAATCAGGAATGCCTTGAATCTACAATATAATCAATTTGGGAGGAAACTGGTAACTTACTATTTTGTCTTCCATTCTACAAACATGGTATATCTATCAATTTATATTTTCTTTAATTTCTCTTGGCACTGCATTGTGTTTTTGTTTTTGTTTTTTTAAGATTTTATTTATTTAGGGGGCACCAGGGTGGCTCAGTGGGTTAAGCCTCTGCCTTCAGCTCAGGTCATGATCTCAGGGTCCTGGGATCGAGTTCCACATCGGGCTCTCTGCTCAGCGGGTAGCCTGCTCCCCCCCCCCCCCCCGCCCCCGCCTGCCTCTCTGCCTACTTGTGATCTCTTTCTGTCAAATAAATGAAATCTTAAAAAAAAAAAAAAAGATTTTATCTATGTATTTGACAGAGAGAGAGATCACAAGTAGGCAGAGAGTTAGGCAGAGAGAGAGAGGGAAGCAGGCTCTCTGCTCAGCAGGGATGCTGAGGCAGATGCGGAGCTCGATCCCAGGACCCTGAGATCATGACCTGAGCCGAAGGCAGCGGCTTAATCCACTAAGCCACCCAGGCGCCCCTGTATTGTGGTTTTTAACGCAAAGGTTTTTATTATGTATTTTTTGTTGTTGTTCTTAAACTCAGTCCCAAGTCTGTTTTTTTTGATACTAAGGCAAATTAAACTGTTTTAAAATTTTTATTTTCAATTGTTTGCTGCTAATATATAGAATAGATTTTTCGTAAGTTCATCTTGTATCTTAAACTTACTAAAACTCATTATTTACTATAGTTTTATGAAAACACGTTGCCTAAGGATAGGGCAAATTTTGTTTCTAGCTTTATAACTTTTATGTCTTTTATTTGTTTTTCTTGCCTTGTTACACTGGTTAGGACCTGCAACAAAATGATGAATTGAGGTTGTATGAGTGGGCGTCATTGGCTTATTACTATTTTTTTAAATTTATTTGCTTGACAGAGAGAGAGATCACAAACAGGCAGAGAGGCAGGCAGAGAAAGTGGGGGAAGCAGGCTCCCCGCCGAGCAGAGAGCCCAATGTGGGGCTCGATCCCAGGACCCTGAGATCATGACCTGAGCTGAAGGCAGAGGCTTAACCCACTGAGCCACCCAGGCACCCTGGCTCATTTTAAGATTTATTTTAGAGAGAAAAAGAGAGTGAATGGGGGTGGCGGCAGAGGGAGAGAATCTCAATCAACTCCACATGGAGCTCAGAGCCCAACCTGGGGCTCAATCTCATGATTGAGCTGATATCAAGAGTTGGATGTTAAGAGTTGGACGCTTAACCGACTAAGCCACCTAGGCACCCCTGTCTTGTTCTGATCTTAGGGAGAAAGCATTCCGTTCATACCATTAAGTATCTTGTTAACTACAGGCTTTTCATACATGTCATTTATTGGGCAGGGGAAGTTCCCTTCTATTTGTAATTTGCTAACACTTCTTCTCATGAATCTTGCTGAATTCTGTTTAAAGCTTTTTCTATACCACCATCAAAATCAATATAGCCTTATATACACTGTAAGCAAAAAATGCTACTATGTCCAAAAGAGGATACCTGATAGTGGCTCCCCAACCTGACATGATATTATGCATCAAAATGGGAATGTTTTATTTGGGATTTGGACATTACTTTGTTCCATTCGAAAACTATATCCAAAAATTTTTAAGAATTGCTCTTCTACATGGTAAAAGAACAAAGATATTAAGTTTTCTTCCTGATCCAGATCTTGCTTCACCAGTGAGAAGAAAAATAATACAAATTATAACATCATAAAAATACATTTTTTTAAAGATTGTATTTATTTTTTAACGTAATCTCTACAACCAACATTGGGCTCAAACCTACAACCCGAGATCAAGAGTTGCACACTCCACTGACTGAACCAGTCAGGTGTCCCTTTAAAAAATTTTTTTTTTTTTAAGATTTTATTTATTTATTTGACAGAGAGAAATCACAAATAGGCAGAGAGGCAGGCAGAGAGAGAGGAGGAAGCAGGCTCCCTGCTGAGCAGAAAGCCCGATGTGGGGATCGAACCCAGGACCTGGGATCATGACCTGAGCTGAAGGCAGCGGCTTAACCCACTGAGCCACCCAGGCGCCCCCCAAAATTTTAAATCCTTCTTTGGTTCTTGCACTCAATTTCATTCCTAACAAATTTTATGCTAAAGCCATAGTAACTTTTAATGTCTTGTGCTTTATGGCATATATTATGATGCCTACTACAAAGACACATTTTAAATAAAATTTGGCTTTGTTATAAAACTAATAGAATTTGAAAAGAGGAAAAAGAAAACCACTCAAATGGATTTCTTTCCAGGCTCATTTTCTATACTTTTTCCTTTTTTCATTTATTAATATAATTGAAATCACATCATATAGGTAATTTTATGCCATTTGTTTTAACATTTACCCCAATGGTTTCTTTATAAGCATACTAAATATTAAAGCTATTTTAAAATGTGTCTAGTTGCCATATTGCTAGTTAACTTATACTGCATGCCACCTCACACAAAAAAGCTTTTATTTTTAAAGATTTTATTTATTTATTTGACAAAGAGAGCACACGCATGTGTAGGCAGAAGAGAGCACAAGCAGGGGTAGCTGAAAGCAGAGGGACAAAGAGGCTCCCCGCTGAGCAGGGAGCCCAACTTTGGGACTTGATCCCAGGAACCCAGATCATGACCTGAGCCGAAGGCAGACATTTAACCAACTAAGCCACCCAGGTGCCCCCTCAAAAGCTTTTAATATAGGTTACATGTAATGATTCTACCTTCACAAAAGTACTCAGTAGCTGTGCAATTTTAGGTAAGATACTTAATTTCTAGGGGCACCTGGGTGGCTCAATTCAGTTAAGCGGCTGCCTTCAGTTCAGGTCATGATCCCAGGGACGTGAGATGGAGTCCTGAATTGGGCCCCCTGCTCAGCACAGAGAGTGCTTCTCCCTTACCTCCCAGCTCATGCTCTATCTCTGTTGCTATCTCTCAAAAAAAAAAAAAAAAAAAAAAAAAAGAATAAAATCTTAAAAAAAAAATTTCTCTAAGCCTGTTTCTAATCTGTTAAATGGGATTAATAAAGAATATACATTATAGGGTTATTGTGAAAATTTAATAAGATAATATATGCAAAGTGTTTAGTACAGTCCTTAGCACATGGTGAATACTCAACAAATGTTAGCAATTACTATTCCATTAATACAAACCTCCTAGATGATTGCCCCCAGTGGCAGTGCTAAAAAGTGGTGAAAAAATTGTAAAAGGAAATCAACAGATTTCAGTTTTCAGTCTTGATTACTCATGGTGGATTATCTAGATCAGAGATCATGTGTCACCTGCTGATGTGTTTTATTTGGCCAGCACAACCTTTAAAAAAATTTTAAGGTGTGCTGATGAAACACAAAACTCTAATATTTTACAGATTTTAAATCTACAAAAATGGGAATTTCATGATTCAACTTAATGCCACCATTTTGAAACAGAGTTTACACACACAGTTTTCTGACTTCTCCAGAAAATTAGGATGATATGGCAATAAGTCCAACTACTCTACAGAGTAGTTATTAGCTGGAGCTAGTAGTACCAGCTGCTGTCCCCTTTAGATGGCACCTGTTTCTATTTGCTACGGTCCACACCATTCTATTTTACCTTATAAGCTGACAACTTCACTCATTCATATTACCCTGGCTGGCTGGCCATTAGAATTGGAAACCTCTTTTTTTTTTTTTTTTTTTTTTTTTGGTAGACACACTGGAGAGGCATGATGCTTATTTAGCATTCAAGTGGTCTGTTCAACTGTGGGAATTTTTTTTTACCCTGCCCAAATTAAAAATTTCGCTTGTTTTCTATGTAATATATTGATGAACAGGTTGAGAAGAGAAATATAAACACAGGCATCTTTTAGATGTTAATTAAGGTATATTAACTCCTAATCCATAGCTGTGATGTACATAATAGTAGGGATCAAATAAAAAAAATATTTAACATTTACTCCTCTCAGGTAAATTATGATTACTCCATACAGCTCTGGAGTCAAGGGCTCCAATATATTTGGAGCCATGAAGCCCCAGGTAAATCATTAAAAGTCTGAGCTTCAGCTTTTCCTTATGTACAATAAAGATAATACTGCACACCTAAAAAGGTTGAGCGGGGAGTAAATTAAGTAAACCCAGTGAAATGGAAACGTCTCTTAATGCCCCTATCCCACTCTCCGTCATTCCCTCTGGCGTCTATTAAGGGAGAAAGTGCTTTATAAAGCAGTCATTCCTTAATATTTGTTTAAGCACTATGTAGATAAAAATTCTCAAGGCGGGGAGGAGAATGTGTGGACTGAGAGCATCACACTGGACCAGGGAAGTCTATCCAACCCGGTATCATGGATGTTTATACTGCACTCTGAACTTTACAGGAAAACATTTAAATCTCATTCACTGAAGCCATCCTTTGTATTGTGTAACAAAATTTCACTGGCATCCCCTGTAATTAGACCAGACTGAGGAAACCGAAATTGTAAGGCCCAAGGTACGCATTATTTTATACCTTCCGACCATCCCCAATTCTTCATCTAGGACGCAGGACGCGCAGCTTTATCGGGGCACGACGACAAAGGGACCAAGCGAAAACACTATCGGCCAGGGGCAGGGAGGGACCTTGGCTACCGGGAGAGCAGCAGCCTGCGCGCCGCCGGTGCTCGAGCAGGGGATGGGCACCGATCCCCCAGGCGCCGGGCCCTGCCGCGGGAGTGCGCTGCGCCCGTGCGGAACGCGGGCCCGGAGGGCGGAGGAGCCAGTCCCGCCCCCGCTCCGAGTAGCCCGAGGGCTCACACCGCCCCCGGGAAGGGCGCCTCCGCTGAAGGCACCGGCCGGGGCGGCGGGGAGGCGCCGGGCCGCGACCCGGCTCCGGGACGCTGCCGTTACCCCCGCCCCTCCCCCGCGTGCCAACCTGCGGCGGCCGCCGCCGCTCACCTGGTGGCGTCCGCGACGTTCCTGACGAACAGGGAGGTGTTGGGGGGCCTCGTGTAGCGCGACATGACGGCTTCCTCCGTTGCCTCCGGGCCTGCCCGCGGCCGCCGGGCTCGCTCCGTTTCTCGCTGCCGCCACAGCAGTTCAGCCGGCCCCCGGCGCGACCCCCTCCCCTCGGCCTCGGCCCCGCGAGCGCGCAGCCGCAGAGGCGGGAGCGGGGGCGGGGGCGGGGGTGGAGGGGCGCTGCGCGGCGCGAGCCCGTCCGTGCGGACCGCGTGGGGGCGGGGCCCCAGCAGAGGGGATCCGGGGAGGGGGCGGCGCGGGGTCCGGAAGATCAAGGGGATCCGGGGAGGGGGCGGTGCGGGGGCCCGCAGGGATAAGGGAAGGGGGCTGTGCGGGAGTCCCGGGGTCCGAAGAGATCCGGGGAGAGGAAGGAGCGGCGTCCCGCAGACCAAGGGGATCTGAGAAGAAGGGGGCGGCGCAAAAGAGGATCGGGGACGGGCGGTGCGGAGGGTCCAGTGTTCCGAGGAGGTCTAGGGATGGGGCGGTGCCGGGTGCGCGGGGATCCGGGGAGGCGGCGGACTTGGAGGCTAGAGTCTGAGGGATCGAGGGAGGGGGCGGCTGGGGTCCGAGTGTGCAGCATCGTGAAGGATAGAGGGGTCCTAGGAGCTGAAGCTGAGCTGGGAGTTAGAGGATCCGGAGAGAGGGTGTTGAGAGTCTTCGGAGTGGGTGGGGATGAAGACAGTTCAACTGCTGCACAGCCACCGGGGCCTTCATTCCTGCACCCTCAGCCCAAGGCCTTGGCAATTGTTCCTACTCCTGTCCCTTTAGATTTGAGCCTAGGTTTTCGAATTGTGAGGATTCGGGTTTTGTTTGTGCTTTGATTCTTCATCCGTTATTCCCTTAAGGCGTAGTATTCAGCCGTGGGTACATTCATTTAGATGTTTATTGAGTGCCTACTCTGCACCGGGAACTGGGCTAGGTGTGGGATACGGCAATGAGCTTACACTGTAGAGAGAGGGTCCAACAATAAACGAATGAGCGATTGATTATATGATGTAAAAGAAAGCAATGAAAATGCAGCAGCAATTGAGCAAATTTAAAGTAGCCTCTTTTCCTTGTTCCAAAATGTAGCCCAGCCCTTTCTGGTTACCCTTCTTCTTCAGGTTTGCTCTTAGAGTTGGCACAGCCTCTTACCCAGAAATGTAACCAGGTAACTTGTAATTATTGATAGCACCCCCTTTTTAGTCTCAGAAGTGGTTGATATGAGTGGATAAGTTGGAGGGTCATCCTACACCGCTCACAGTTATCTTTAAGGTGTGAGAGTTTCCCAAGTTCTAGAAACACTTCTAGAACAGTGGCCATTTGTTCAAAAAGGAATTGCTTTGGCACAGCAGGCACAGGGCTAGACAGGGAATATATAACGGTAGGGAGTGAGCAGGGTCCCTAATCTCATGGAGCTTACAGTTTGGTAGTGGGGCAGAATCTAATAATAACACTAATAAATGCATAAACTATGGTATGCTGCTGAAAGGGAACCTTACAGTGGTTGGCAAGCAGGGCTAGAGGGTCACTGAACGTCTCCCTGAAGTCTTGGGAAGGTGTTTGAAGAATGAAGAAGAGCAATCCATGCCCTGGAACAGCATGTGCAAAGACTCTGAGGCAAGAGGGACTGAAAGGAGGCAAGCAGGAGTAAAAAAAGCTGAAGAACAGGGAAATGAGGCTGGAGAGCAGGCTGGGTTTCGAGTAGGGAAATTTGGAATGCTGAGTGTACTGGTTTGCTAGGGCTGGCATAACAAATTACCTCTAATTCAGTGGTTTAAAACAAGAGAAACTTACGGGGTGCCTGGCTGGCTGGATCAGTGGAGCATGAGACTCTTGATCATTTTGAGTTTGAGCCCCACATTGGGTATAGAGATTACTTTAAATCTTAAAAAAAAGAAAATTATTCTCTCACAGTTCTGGAGGTCAGAAGTCTGAAATCAGGTGTTGGTAGGACCACACTGTCTCTGAAGGTTCTAGGGGAGAATCCTTCCTTGCTTCTTTTAGTCCCTGCTGCCTCCAGACATTCCTTGGCTTCAGGGTGCGTATCTCCTGTCTCTGCTTCCATCTTCATAGGACCCTCTCCTCTTCTGTCTTATAAGATTACTTGTCATTGGATTTAGGGCCCATCCAGATAGTCTAGGCTGATCTCATGTCAAGGTTCTTAATTGTAAGTAGGGGTGCCTGGGTAGCTCAGTTGGTTAAACAGCTACCTGGGTTAAGGTCTTGATCCCAGGGTCCTGGGATGGAGCCCCATGTCGGTTCTCTGCTTAGTGGGGAGCCTGCTGCTCCCTCTCCTTCTGCCTGTTGCTTCCCTTGCTATGGTTCTCTCTCTCTCTCTCTCTCAAATAAAGAAATAAAATATTACAAAACAAAACAAAAAAAGAGTCTTAATTGTAGCTGCAATGACCCTTTTTCCAAATGAGGTCATATTTGGGGGTTAGGGGTTGGACATAACTTTTCTGGGGCCACCATTGAACCCACTATACTGACGTTGTGGAGAAAAGACTTGACTTGGTGGGAAATTAGTTATTAATAAACCTATTCCTTGACCTATTAAGTAGGGTAAGAACTCCATGTAAACTATGAATTTGGGGCACCTGGGTGGCTCAGTTGGTTAAGCATCTGCCTTCAGCTCAGGTAATGATCCCAGGGCCCTAGGATAACACAGGGCTCCGTGTTCAGTGGGAGCCTGCTTCTCCCTGTCCCTCTGCCTGTTGCTCCCCCTGCTTGTGTGCTTGCTCTCTCTCTCTCTTTCTGTCAGAAAAATAAATTTTTTTAAAGATTTTATTTATTTATTTGACAGAGAGAGATCACAAGTAGACGGAGAGGAAGGCAGAGAGAGAGAGAGAGGGAAGCAGGCCTCCCGCTGAGCAGAGAGCCCGATGTGGGACTCGATCCCAGGACCCTGAGATCATGACCCGAGCCGAAGGCAGCGGCTTAACCCACTGAGCCACCCAGGCGCCCCGCTAGAATTGATTTAAAGTAAGTTGTGGAAATGGTGACTGTGAGGAGATGGACATGTTAATTATTTTGACTATAGTGGTCATTTTACTGCGTATATATGTGTATGTTTATCAAATCATCATACACCTTAAATGTGTGTATTTTTTATTTAAGAGTTTAGTTGTAGAGCCGTAATTATTTACATTACAGAAAAGTATATGCTCTTCTTGTTTCTGAATATGAAGTGTAAAGAAGGGTAAGTGAGCTGCTTTCTAGTTGGAAGGCCTGAGGAGGAACATGGTCAGGCATGGACAATGAAAGAAGGTTATACAATGCCAGTGTAGGTCCTCAAACCAGCTGAGATGAGTAACTAATGAAACCATATTTTTTCCTTTCCTTGACGTTTTGAAGTACTTTAAAGAAGTAGGGAAGAGGCTTAGGTCAAGACTGAATACCCTGCCTGTCACCAGACTCACAAATATATACACATTTATCCTAGGTCCTAGAATTTAGCGAGGTGACATTTAGTAAATCAGTCATTGCTTTGAGACACCAAATGGTATCTTACAGGCTTGGGAAAGTTAATGTTCTTTCAGAATCACCAGGAAACTCCCAAGGAGTTTTACCACTGGCAAAATCTGACAATAATTTACAGCAGAGTTTAATACATTGTCCTTTGCAGAAACTGTTTCCTTTCCATTTAATACATTTTTTAAAATTACAGTCTATCCTCACCACAAAAAAGAAATAACTGATTGAAAATTAAATTGTACTTGGGTATGTGTGAGTATCTTAAAATCTATGCAATGAAAATACTTTGAAGAAACAAATTCAGAATTAATGAAGTCACCTGACCATGAAATCTCTCTTAATGCTGGGAGCTCACTCCCCAACACATGGTGCTAGCTCTCCTCTAGTTAGAGCTGCTCTGGTCTACCCTTTCTTAAAATGTACCATGCATGACCTTGAAGGTGAAGGGTGATGTGGTGATTTGGTTAGAATGTATTGTAAACTTTCTTCTGTTGCCCCAAACTTCAGCTTATAAAACATTATTCCAACAATCCAGTTGAAACATCTATGATTGTATCCTCTTAGGAAGTTGATTTCTTCCACAGTAGCTGAAGGAAATAATTTAAAAGGTCATTTATATGATAACAATGGATGGTGTTTAACTCTTTCAGAAACATTGGCTTACAGAAGGCCTGCCACTTACCTGCATATTCCCTCAAAATGACACTCGGTCTTGAAAATGTTAGAGGTGTGTGCTTCTTCCTCACCTAATTAATTTGGCAATTGTTTAGTGGTGATCTACTCTATGTTAACCATAGTGCTAGGAACTCGGGACAAAAATAGAAGTAATGCTTTGTAATTCTGAGAGACCCAGCCCAGTGTTTCCCAGACGTAAATCAAATATTTTCATATATCCTACGAGATTTTTGCCATGATGTACTTTTTAACTGGAATAGGCTTATTATTTTTCTTTAAATTAGCTTACTTTTAAAAAATAAGATTATTTATTTATTTGACAGACAGAGATCACAAGTAGGCAGAGAGGCAGGCAGAGAGAGAGGAAGGGAAGCAGGCTCCCTGCTAAGCAGAGAGCCCAATGCAGGGCTCAATCCCAGGACCCAGAGAGCTCAAGGCAGAGGCTTTAAGCCACTGAGCCAGAGCCACCGAGGCGCCCCTAGCTTACTTTTATTTTAAAAGAACATTCTATCACCAATATTAATTTTAGAAGTTTCACAGAGGATAATCATTACAAAATATCATTTTATTTTAAAAAAATGTAAATTCTAGCCTATTACCTTTATCTACAAGGCTTCCAAGACTGAGGCCTGCTATCTCTTAAAAAGGGAAATTAATCACACGATAGAGAGATGCTAAAGCCACCCTAGCACCAAACTAAAATGTTTTTCCAAATGTAGATTATTAAAAGGGGGCCAGCTCTCACCCTATGCAATTCAACATTTAATGATACTTAATGCTGCATAAAACCATCTGTAGTACCACCAACAGTGAGTGTCCTGCATTTTGGGAGACATTCTAACTAGGGAGAGATGCACGTGTAAACACATCATTACAGTACAGTTTCATTAATGGTACATAAAGATTTCAGAGTACTTTGTAGAAAATGACGGAAACAGATTAGCTCTTTGGGGGGAAGGGAGGCTGCAAGTTATTGTAACTCGATGTTTGAGCCATTTATTGAAGGATGAGTATAAATTCACTGAGGAATAGTAAAAACAGGGCACTTCAGAGAAAGTGAACCTAGCTGAGCGAAGGCACAGTGTGGTAGGAATAGTGTGCTGTCCTGAACTAGTAAGAGGGGAAGGAAGAAGGAATGCTAAAGAGATTGGAATGGAGATTAGGAGCTAAATGTCAAGAGGATGTGTGTGTGTGTGTGTGTGTGTGTGTGTGTGTGTGTGTGCACCAAGGAGCTTTGTCTTAATTCCTTCAGTAATGGGGTTCCATCAAAAGTTTTTACACAGGGGATTAATAAAATCATATCTACATTTTATAAGGATGGTTCTGACAGATGCACAGGATGAATTACAGAGAGTAGTGAAGTAGAGCCTGGGACAAGCAGATCAGTTAAAAGTCTCTTGCATTTACATGTAAATGTATATATATGTATATGTATGTATACATATATATATACATATGTATAAATATATATGTATATGTATACATGTATACATATGTATATATATGTATATGTATATATGTATACATGTATACATATGTATATATATGTATATGTATATATGTATACATGTATACATATATGTATACATGTATACATGTATATATGTATATATGTATACATATATATGTATATATGTATATATGTATATGTATATATGTATACATATACATATATATATTTATATATTATAAAGATTTTATTTATTTGAGAGAGAGCTAGCATGCACAAAAGTGTGTATGAGGGGGGGAGAGGGAGAAGCAGACTCCCCACTCAGCAGGGAGCCTGATAATGGGCTTGATTCCAGGACCCTGAGATCATGACCTGAGCTGCAGGCATATGCTTAACCAACTGGACCACCCATGCGTCCCTGAAATATATTTTCTCCTTAAAAAATATTTCTTAAATTAAAAAAAATTTTCTTAAATCAGAGAAAGACAAATACTTTGTGATCTCACTTATATATGGAATCTTAAAAAAAAACTGTATCTTATAGATATGGAGAACACACTGGTGGCTTCCAGAGACAGGGAATGGTGATTGGGCAAAATGGGTGCAGAAGGTCAAAAGGTACAAACTTTCAGTTATAAGAAAGTAAGTCCTGGGGATGTACTGTACAGCATGGTGGCTATAGTTAACTATACTCTATTGTATGTTGAAAGTTCCCAATAGAGAAGACCTTAAAAGTTCTCATCACAAGAGAACAAAAATTTGTAACTGTGTGGTGATGGATATTAACTATACTTATTGTGGTGATCATTTTTTCATATATACACATATCAAATCATTATGTTATATACCTAAATCTAACACAGTGTTGTATGTCAATTATATCTCAATTTTTTAAAAAGATATATCTTAGCTTTGTCCATGGAAAAGACTTAGAGACAATGACCAGCTCAGTGGCATTCAGCATCCCTAGAGCCCACACTCTAATCTCTATTATTTTTCCTTAAAGGAACCATGACTTTGGAAGCGTATCTAATGCCAGGTCTAGGGCAGGAAATGAACAAGATAAGCCTTGGGTATCTTGTCATATCAGAGAGAAAGAAGTCGTCAAAGTCTTCTGGGGTCATGGGAAAAGGATTCGAAAGACAACACTGGCTAAAGAGGGGACAATTTAAATATCAATCAGAATAGTAACTGCAATGAATTAAAACATATCAAATATTTTTAAGTATATAAGTTCATAATTATACTAAAAAACAAGCCTAATTGATCACCTTTTGGTTTTTATTTAGAGAGGAAGTGGGGAGGGGTGTGTGGAAGGAGCACAGGCAGAGGGAGAGATAGAACCTTAAACAGGCTCCATGCCCAGCACAGAGCCAAACGCTGGGCTTGATCTCCCAACCTTAAGATCATGACCTGAGCAGAAATCAAGATCCCTTAACCGAGTGAGCCATGTAGGTGCCCCAACAGGAGGCCTTTTTTTAATTGACTCTCTCCTTACCCTGGATTAGCTCCCCTGGTAGGCTGCTCAGGTTGGCAGGATGAAATATTTCCAGGTATTACTAGGGGGAGTTTGTTATGGAGCTGGCGTGAGGGCTGGTGGAGGCATGACAACTCAGCAGAATTCTGTTCTAGGCTTTCGGTGCTAATGAAGGGCATCAGACCACTGTAGAGCTTGGCTTCAGGTGTCCTTGGGAAACCACAAGTGGTGGTGGTACAGCCACAAACTGGCTGGATGATGGGAATCTGGACCCTGTCCTCCGTGGTCTCCAGCTGGCGTCAGTGGTGTGTGCATCTGTCATCTGCCTTTGGTGGGTCTCATATTTGTTTAGACTTGTCCAGTTGGCTAGAAGCTGGCTTTACATGAAATGGAGAATGCTGCTTTCACAAACACTGGCTCAACATGTCAAAAATACCAGCTGCAGTAATTCAAGATAGTATCAACTCCTTGACAAGCCTGGCTTTGTTCAAAAGGGGAATGCAGGGATTGAGTCATCTTTGGAGGATACTAGTGTCCAAAATATCCTTTGGATACTATCCTCTTTGTATCCTTTGGAGGATACAAGAAAGAGTCATCAACAATTCAGAGCCTGGTGGACACCTACGGGAAGCAGAAGAGAATACACCTGAACATGATGGAGGAAATCATTTCCCTAATAACTTAAGGAAGAAAGATCCAGACACACAAGGCAAGAAGAGATGATGGCTGAAGTTCTAAGAATGACCTGGTCACTGAGCTAAGAGTCACCACATCTCAATAAGCATTTCCAGCCAACAGCTCCCTCATTATCCCTCCCAAGGGTGGGCGTGGTCTAAAAGCAGAGCTGCTTTTTCCTTCTATTCAGGCCTCCTGTGCTGCCAGGAGGCAGCCACCTACCTACGCTCCAATATGAGGTTCATTACTACCCTGATCCAAGGAAATAGTCTGTGGAGACCTCCTTTTCCTTCTCATTTCCTGGGAAGCAGTTCCCTCCCTTCTTTTTGGGCTGGAATCTCTCCTCCACCTCCAAAATCCTAAAAAATGGGTGCTCTTTTGAGGTTAATCCAATTTTCAAATGAACCACCTATTGGAGCCAACATCAGAAACTCCAGACCTGGGGCGCCTGGGTGGCTCAGTGGGTTAAGCCGCTGCCTTCGGCTCGGGTCATGATCTCGGAGTCCTGGGATTGAGCCCCGCATCGGGCTCTCTGCTCAGCGGGGAGCCTGCTTCCTCCTCTCTCTCTGCCTGCCTCTCTGCCTGCTTGTGATCTCTCTGTCAAGTAAATAGATAAAATCTTTAAAAAAAAAAAAAAAGAAACTCCAGACTTTTAAAATGATGTCTCTTCAAAAGGAATTTTAATCTCATTCATCGGCATTTTAAATGTTATTTAAAGGACCATTCCTTTTGATCAAAGTAACATCCAATAGAACTTAAGTTCTCAGAATAATAGTTTTTGTTTTTTGTTTTTTGTTTTTAAGATTTATTCACTTATTTGGAGAGGGGAGGGGCAGAGGGAGAGGGAGAAAAGGGAGGGAGAACCTCAAGCAGACTCCCCGCTGAGTGCAGAGCCCAAGTGGGGCTTAAACCCAGGACCTTGAGATCATGATCTGAGCCAAGATCAAGAGTCAGATGCCTAACTGACTGAGCCACTTAGGTGCTCCTTCAGAATATGACTATAATAATATATACATTATTGGACATATTTATATATTTTTATAATTTTATATTTTTATAATTATACATTTTAAAATAATTTTATTATTTTATATAATCTTATAAAGTTTTTATTTTTCTTTAAATATTGTATAGATACTGTGCTTTATTTGATTACATGTGCAGTTTATCAATGGTGTACAATTCCAAGTGGATTCTACAGAGTTCTTCAGAGGGTCCCAGGCAGGACTGACCCCTAGCTGTGTCTAGTAATTCAGTAATACACATTTTATTGGCTTTCTCTTTTTGCCCGTGTCACTCCCCTGTTTTCTGGCATTATCTTCCAAAGAAGTCACCTGCCCTTATGAGTCCCTGCCGCTGCTTCCAGGGGAAACGAAACAAAGGCATTGAATGTACATCCAACCATACCAGGTAAAACTAGACCCTCTTGCCTTCTACTTCTAGGGTTGTAGTTAATGTGGACATTGCCATCAGTAAATGAAGCTTAGTCACGTCTCTCTGAACCTCAGTTCTTGTCACAGAGAAAGTGTGCCATGGGGACAATGTCATCCCCAGATGGCGGGTGCCTCTGGCCCATGAATTCTCTAGAGCCCTTCTGTGTGGTCTGTGCCTTCTCACATGTTCCTGAGTGTATCAGTCATGTTAAATTCAATGAGATTGACTGAGTTGTGCCTTGCTTACTCCATTGTTTCTCTGTATCACCCAGAAAAGTACTGCAATCCTTGGTTATAGTTGTCCCCCCATAGTGGTGGGTGTCAACCAGTGTTTGGCACCAAGCTAGTAATTCGTTTTCAGTAGGATAGTGGTAAGTGGGTGCATTGGATAATTTTAGGAGCTGAGAGACTGGAGTAATTCTGCACTTCAGCCAATCCTGGTATGTGTCAGAGACCATCTCATGAGAACTAGGTGTGCCCCATCAATCTTGGGGTGTATGATAAACAACAAGGTAGAACATTGTTCCAACACAGGACACTGAATACGAGCAGTCTTTTTTTTTTTTTTTTTTAAGTCACCTGCAGCCTCTGAGGCCAAGATATGCCCTTGAACTGAGAGCTTTGGGATTAGAACAGGTGTCCGGTACTGGTATCTCAAGGAATCATGCTCACAGGGCTTTAGACTGGGAATAGGGTGGATGTGGCAGAGACATTCTTCAAAAGTCTACTGATTCTTGGCTCTCTGTTTTTATTTAAGAGAAAAAAACATCAAAAAAGAAAAACGATTGGAAGCTTGGCTGAGTGTGCTAACTTGTGGCTTCACTGTACTGTACTTATCCTTAGGTCTTACTTTGTAGATACCCCGATATTAGCATCTTTGGCTTTTTTTCTCCTGGGCTAGTTTTTTAAGTTTGTTTTGTTGTTGTTGTTCTATTTTTCAGGAGAGAGAGCCCTTCTATCCTCCTGCGGAAGGTTCAGACCTGGCTGCTGTCATTCTAGGAGCTGAGTAAGGACATGGCACTAAAGGTTCTCACAACTCAATACACAGAATTTAACTTAACCTCCCGATTTTACCATTTGCCTTACTTCCCTGAAATACCCCTGAGGCTGGAGCTCTGTTTTAACTTTTCCAGCGAGAATGCCTGTCTTCTTCTGTCAGAATGGGAAGGATTTAGCTGCCTGTATGCACCACCATAGAGCCGGCATCTGGAGCACTAGCTGTTCCTTATATGGGCTTACAACTCGTCTTGTCACCTCAAAGTGACAGGTGCCTCCAATGTCACAGTTGTTTTGTCTTGCCTTTTGACTTTTCTGACTGCCAGTGCTGAAATTTCAGCTTTCTCTGCTTTGTGAAGTCTCCATACCTCCTCCTGCTTGCCATTTTCCATGTTGTATTCTAGCAGCAAATCACCTCTCGGAAAGAACATTTCTCAGCTTCCCTTGCATCTAGTTGGGGAAACAGGACCAATTTCTGGCCAAAGACACATAGAGGGAAATGCTATGAGAGACCCCCGGAGTGCCCCCTTAAAGGGGTCTGATCCCAGTGACGGATACTCCTTTTACTATTCTCCCTTCTTCTTACTGCCTGGAATGTGGGCACAAGGGCTGGAATGCCAGGAATTATCTTGAACTCACAAGGAAACCTTGAGGAAGAAAGCTGTGTAGTAAAATAGAGATACAGGAGCCTTGGTTTCTGGTAGCTGCAGATTTGCCCTGGAGTAACACCAGAAATAAAATGCTGTAAGTTGGGTTGTAGGGTTAAATGCTGCTGCGTCTAATCTTAGCTCATTCATCTTTTATCCTACCCCTTTAACCAAATCTTTGATGGTGGCAAGAGGCAGGACGAACAATCATCAAAGTTGCTAAAATAGTGAGCAACCCAACCTTGCTCCTCAAACCACCTAAATGAGATCCCCACCTTCCAAATCAGAGTGTCCTCTGTGCAGTGATACCACTAAGTAGGACCAGAAATTTATCTACAATTTGGGGGACTTGATGTTTCTACAGTTTAGGGCACTCATCTAAGAAAAAGAAGACAAAATTAGATACTCATTTAGGTGGGGTTCCCTAGAAGCAGAGCCTGAGATGGGGATTCCTGAGCAAGTAATTTATCAAGGGCGGGCTCTCAGGAAATTGTTGGGGAGTGAGGGATGCAGGAGAGGGCCAGAGAAGCTAGGCAAAGGTGTGGTTTCAGAAGATATCTAGCCTTGGCCTGACCTCCTGGGGAGCTCTGGAATGTATGTTACCCTGCTATAAGACAAGGGTTTTAGACCCCAGCATCAGTCAGTCATGGAGGTAGTCCAGCATCCCAGTCATCTCTAGGGAAGTGGCTCTCTGAAGCTACCGGTGGTCAGCTGCAGCAGGGTGCAGATGTGAGTCCTTAGTAATCAGCACTTGCAGCAGATGGGATGAGTGTACTGTCTTGCTGGAGGGAATTAAGTCAGGAATTTGTCCCAGGTACAAAGGAAAGAATGGAGGGGCGCCTGGGTGGCTCAGTGGGTTAAGCCTCTGCCTTCGGCTCAGGTCATGATCCCGGGGTCCTGGGATTGAGCCCCGCATCGGGCTCTCTGCTCAGCAGGGAGCCTGCTTCCCTTCCTCTCTCTCTACCTGCCTCTCTGCCTACTTGTGATCTCCGTCTGTCAAATAAAATAAATAAAATCTTTAAAAAAAAAACAAAAAAAGGAAAGAATGGAAATAGTCATTTAAAAATTTTTAAAGTCCCTCCCCTTGCTCTTGTGCTCTCTCTCTCTCTTCCTCTCCAATAAATAAATAAAATCTTTAAAAAAGTTGGGGAGAGGGGCGCCTGGGTGGCTCAGTGGGTTAAGCTGCTGCCTTCGGCTCAGGTCATGATCTCAGGGTCCTGGGATCGAGTCCCGCATCGGGCTCTCTGCTCAGCAGGGAGCCTGCTTCCCTCTCTCTCTCTCTCTCTGCCTGCCTCTCTGTCTACTTGTGATCTCTCTCTGTCAAATAAATAAAATCTTTAAAAAAAAAAAAGTTGGGGAGGGGCCTGGATGGCTTAGTCATCTGCCTTCAGCTCAGGTCATAATCCCAGTGTCGTGGGATCGAGTCCTCCCGCATTGGGGCTCCCTGCTCAGTGTGGAATCTGCTTCTCTCTCACTCTACTCTGTGCTGTCATGCACTCTTGCCCTCTCAAATAAATGAATAAACTCTTCTTTAAAAATAAATTTAAAAAATAAGATTTTTAAAAATTGGGGTGCTGGCTAGCTCAATCAATAGAGCATGGGACTGTTGATCTCAAGGTTGTGAGTTTGAGCCCCATGTTGGGCATAGAGATTATTTAATAAAAGAAAAATTTAAATTTTTAAAAATGATAAAAGTTGTAAATATCTGAAAATCCAGGAAAAAATTTATGTATTACAGGTACCCAAAATCTCTCTATAACACTATTTCTCCTTTTTTGCTTTTCTGCATAGACTTTGATCTCTCTTTCTCTTTTTTTTAGTAGGCTTCATGCCCAGCATGGAGCCCAACATGAGGTGGGGCTTGAACTTACAACCTTAAGATCAAAACCTAAGCTGATGAGTCAGATACTTAACCCACTGAACCACCCAGGCACACACCTCTTTCTCTTTTTTTTAAGTAATCTCTGTGCCCAACATGGGGCTCGAACTCACAACCCTGAGATCAAGAGTCACATGTTCTACTGACTAAGCCAGCCAGGCACCCTTGATCTCTTCCTCATATGACAGTGGTTTGCAATATTGGATGATTATATAAGGATGATTTAGTTTAGCATGATTGTTTAAACTTGTTTTTTTATTACTGATAATTTGGAAAAGATTTTTTTTTTAAGATTTTATTTATTTATTTGACAAAGAGAGATCACAAGTAGAAGGAGAGGCAGACAGAGAGAGAGGAGGAAGCAGGCTCCCCGCTGAGCAGAGAGCCGGATTTGGGGCTCGATCCCAGGACCCCGGGATCACAACCTGAGCCAAAGGCAGAGGCTTAACCCACTGAGCCACCCAGACACCCCTGGAAAAGATTTTTGAGCTTCAGAATTCATGACTAGTAATGTCATCTATATTTTTAGAATTATTGTCAAATATAGTAAAGCCTCTGTCACATACGAACTGTAAGATTTAAAGATATTTCAAGTTTTCTTGGGCAGTGATAACCCTTAAATCTTTTTGAGTAGGGGGTACCTGGGTGGCTCAGTCATTGAGCATCTGCCTTCGGCTCAGGTAAAGATCCGGGAGTCCTGGGATTGAGCCCTGCATCGGGCACCCCGCTTGGCGGGAAGCCTGCTTCTCCCTCTCCCACTCCCCCTGCTTGTATTCCCTCTCTCACTGTCTCTCTCTCTCTGTCAAATAAATAAATAAGATCTTTTACAAAAAATCTTTTTGATTAGGCCACAGACATCAACCAGTTTGTCTGCCACGTCCTGTCTCAGTGGAATAGAGTGAGTTTTATGTTATCCTTATTGATGCCAGTATTTTGCATTAAATCAAGAGTCAATTAATCTTCTCCCAATGAGTGACATGTCATCAGCCTTTGTGAAGACAAGATGCATCAGGTATGCTAAGACACAATCAGTACTTTGCAATGCATATATAACGTATTACTTCAAGACAGATGTACTCATTGTGTAGAGTCCTGTTAAGTGTGTACACTACAGACAGTAATTCTGATAAATTCTATTATGCACAAAAGAGTGGGGAGAAACCATGATACATTTGTAATTGTATTCATCATATTGTTGAGAATATCACTGACAGGATAGAACTTCCTTTTCGACAAGGAAGATGAAAACAGACTCTTGCCGTCTTAATAATTTTGCTTCTCTAGCATTTGGAAGAATTTCCAATAAGTTGACTTCCAATAAACTCCATTCATTTCAAATCTTGTTTCTTCCCCTCTACCCACACACTGTGCATTGGTGGATAAGGTCACATTGCAATATGACCTCTGTCCCTTCACTTTCGTGTGACAGGATGCCAGGAGAGTGGGCATAGCAGACAGTAGGAATACTCCTGGAAGCCGTTTCTGCACCTGGACAGCTACCAATACTTTCCTTTACACAAAAGGACTGCAAAACACATAATTATATTTTGGTAAACCCAAACCAAACGTATGCTTAGTTCAACTTTCCATTAAATGGATCCCAACATGCTTATGGCCATTCCAATGTGACATGACCGAGGGAAAGTCAGAATGGAAAGAGATGGTGGTCTTAACTGACTATGATTAAAATACCTTCTTTGAATTTTACTCAAGTATATGACGATGTGAAAGCATTTCTAAGCCCGTTTTGGACCTTGAAGCTTAAGCTTGGTTAAGTTGTGCAGTATCTCTGCCTGTGGGTAGGACAGGTAGAATAACACTCAACCCAGGAACAGTTTATTTATGCAGTTGTCACCATGGCACCGGGAAATACAACAGCCACTATGTCCCAAATGTCCTTGAGATTCAGGAACATCCTTTTATCCACAAATCCAACTCTTCTCCTTGATCGTAATCTCTGGTTTTTGCATAAATTTCTTCCAAATTTCACTTCTCTTTCTTCCTCTTTTTTGTGGTTACAGGAATTTCAAATGGTGAAGTCTCATCCTTGTTATTAGACCTGCGTTTCCAAGAATCTTGCTGATCAAGACACATGCTTACCAAATGAGTCGTGTTCACCCAACTCTGCTAATCCAGCGCAATTTATTTCTGACAAATTAATACAAAGTATTTTTTCAAACATATATATCTGCATGATGCTTTAATCATTTGTATCATTTCTAACCAGATATACTATATATACATTTATACTTGGAAAAACTTGGTGTCTTACGTACTTATAAATCTTGTAAACTTCCTCAGAACAGATTTCTCTTTTGATCAATTCTATATTTCATCATAAGTTTAAAAAAATGTGGCAGTATAGCAGGGGATGGTGGCCAATATCTCTGGTATGAGCAGCAGAGGCTGAAAGTGGGATCCATTGCTACAATATTTTTACTTTGCAGACCAGCTGATACTTTTCATAAGGTGGTTCTGTCAGCTTTTAAGGCTTTTCCACTTCCTTAGGCTTGCTCTGTGGTCAGAATGGTGGACTGCTGAAGCTGATTATCTGTCGCGTGATTTAATTTCCTTGCGTGCACCAATTTCAGAACTACTGAAGCTTTACTAATTATTACTCTTTCAGATACCAAGTTGACCAAAGGTGACTAACAAGCACTTGCTGAGTTTCTCTATTGATTTAAAAATATACAGTGAAGCTAATGGGAATATTAGTACTCAAAAGTCAAAAGGGGACATCGGAAGCACTTCATAGAATTTGGAGTTTGAAACTGGAATCTAGGTTAAAGTGTGGAGAGTTTGTTTATTTCACAGCCTTGGGTACTTGAAGATCAAATTCCCTTAGATTAGCAGCTACGTCAGGTGTTCCTGTTATGCAGTGTAGAAACTCAGGTTTAATATGATCTTGCATGAAACTTATTTAGCCATTAATTGAAAGCAGACGAATAGACTGATTAGGTCATGACTTGGCAACTTTGGTTATTTAGCTGAGTTTGCTTTCTTTAACTTCCCCTTCAGTGTGTGATCCATGGACTAAAAATGCAGGGTTTTTTGTGTATATTTTATTTATCACAGACTTAATTTTTTAAAATATCTAAAGAAGACTACAACGATGTAAAAATTTTATGGCTGTATAGTTTGCTTATTGCCCTTCTTTTCTCTCTCTCTCTCTCTTTCCTTCAAACACACTGCATTATTCATTGTTTTTTTTTTCTCATAGTTTCTCTAGTATTCTAAAATTATGTGGCATAGGGTCTGTCTCTTTTAACGATGACTGTAAATCACTGGACATAATAACTTTAGGCTTTTATTCCCATCTCAAATGTAGTGGTATACACTGTTATACAATTAATTTGGTTATGTGCTAAATTCTTTTTTTTAATTTTTTTTAATTTTTAATTTTTTTGAGAGATAGAGTGCATGCTACAGAGGGGGTGGGCAGAAGGGGAGAGAGAGAGAGAAAGAGAGAATGCCCAGTAGGCTCAATGCACAGTGTGGAGCCTAATACAAAGCTTGATCCCATGACCCTGAGATCATGACCTGAGCTGAAATGCAAGAGTGGGTCGCTCAACCAACTGAGCCACCCAGGCACCCCGGTTCTGCGCTAAATTCTGATGTTGAATAGTATAGTCAAATCTGGGTTTTAAAGTTTTCGAAGCAACATGGGGATCCCGATTACATGTCCTCATAATTGCAGATCTCTGAACGGTCAAGTAGTACCAGAGAAAGAAACTAACATCTGGGTAACAACAGCACTTCAGTAAAATTATAAACTGATATTTGATAAGAAAAAACATGAAAGCATCACTTGTTGCCCTTTGGTATAAATTAAGCAATGGATAAAGTGTTTGCTTTTCTAAAATGACAATATAAGTGACATTTTAGATTTTTAAAGATTGGCCAGCTATCCTATTTGCCTGAAAAAAATTAAAATACTAATTAAATATCTCTTCTCCCATAATTCAGTTTGAATGAACTTTTCTGATAAGCCAAATTCATTTATAACAAAGGAAGCTCGTTTTAATGAAGTCAAGCAGCTTATAATAACAATAATTAAATTTTAGCTAATTGGCATAAAAAACTTATTAGAGCAAGTACAATGCAGCTTTTGAGGAACGCTTTAATCTGATTCACGTTAATCACTAAGAAAAAACATGAAATTTCAAGGAATGCTCTCTTGAAAGGAAATAAATACTTTAAATTCTAATGTTATCATAAGTGTATTAAGAATTTTCAATTTTTCAAGGAAAATACTTGGAAAGCCTATATGAAGAATTTGTCTAATTCTGTGTATTTGTTTACTCTAGATGTCTCTCTTTAGAAATATTTAACACTATAACTTATAATGAGATCTTGATTCAAAACCAATCCTCTGCTTTGCTGTTATATTGTTATCTTGGACTGCTGGTGTTTTGTAGTGTTATGAACTGAATTGAGCTTCCCCTCCAAAAAAAATTAATAGGTTGAAACCCTAAACCCCAATGTGACTGTATTTGGAGATGGGGCCTTTAGAGAATAATTAAGTTTAAATAAGGTCATAAGAGTGAGGCTTTAATCTAATAGGATTGGTGTGCTTATAAGAAGAGACACCAGAAGTCTCCCCCACCCCTCCACCCCTGTGCCTCTCTCTTCCCCTACCATCTCTCTACCCCTGTGCAATCGCAGGGGAAAGGCCATTTGAGGACACAGTGAGAAAATGGCTGTCTGCAAGCCAGGAAGAGAGGCCTCACTATAGCAATCTTGATGGCAATTTGATCTTGGACTCCTAGTCTCCAGAACTGTGTGACAATAAATTTCTATTGTTCAAGCTACCTAGTCTCCAGTATTTTGTTACGGCAGCCCGATCAGACTAAAATAGTAAGATATCTGCACAACATCGGTATAAAAAGACAGCACATTATATAAAATTCTGGGTCAGCAGATTGTCAAGGGCTGATGTGAGAGCATCAGGTTCACCTTGGAGAGCATCACAGTATCACTTTGGAACAGAGGCAATATTTCCAGTTGAAACAACACAGCCCAAGTAATTTGATGGGGGTTAGCTCATCACAAAATTACAGATGCTCACAGCATTTCAAGAATCCCAGAAGAGACTGGGGTCTTGCAATGTCTATTATTTTCATTTAAAGCATACCATAGACTCAGACTTTTTAGAAATGGAGAGAGGCAAGAAGGCTTTCCTTGGGCTGAGAGATCTAAAGGACATGTTGAAGGGACCCAAGTGCCATCAAGGTCATCTTAGGACTGGGACGGACCTTCATCCCAGAACTCTTAGGTATTCGTTGCTGAGCCATTGGTGACCAAGCAGACCACTTGAAAGGGTCAGAGAATCAGTGCATGGATGCCCAACCGCTTGGATTTGCCAAGTTCTTTTTCTTTTCTTCACCTGACTTGAAAGATAATGATTAAACTTAAGGTCATCCTCTCCCACTGGTGAGTGTCAAAGTACATTGTACACAGAGAACCTGACTTACCCCTAAACAGTCATCAGGTAGTTGACATTTGTCCAAAAGCTCCCTGATTGGAGGGTTCTCAGTAGAACCCTGTGTGCTTTGGGGAGCATTGTGAGCAGGGGCACCAGAGGCAGCTGGGGTGGCTGTGGAGGAAGTGGTGTGCAGGAGGGGAGATGTGAGGTGCCACCAGCCAGAGAGGGACTTGGAGGGAAAGAGAAATGCTGAAACATTCTGAATAACTGTTCCCCTGGAGGGTATGATGCAATGCGGTCTTTCTCTCCTTTCAAAGTGTTCAGGAAAAACTGTCATCATCATCAGTGATTTGCACTGGAATTTAATATATTGGTCTGGCCTAAAGATGAAAAAAGAACACACATGGGAGCCACACAGGGGACCCAGCCGCAAACAGATGATATGTGAACATACCTGCATCTGTAGGGAGAGAGCCAGAGAGGAGTCTGGAAGCACGTGCTTCGCTGTATTAAATGTTACTACTCCGTAGTAATAATCACAGTGATGGGGTCATAAATTACAAATAATTTTTATTATTTTTGTGTCTTGCTGACTTTTCTGATTTTTAGGGTGAACGTGTAAAAACTGTAATTCTAATAATCCCAATGATATCTGCCAATGTTTTTGAGTACCTACAGGACACATGCCAGCCATTGGTCCAGTGTTTACATTACACTGAGTTCATTTAATTCCCACACAGCCTACCTGTGAGATCTACTCACTAAACAGATCTACTACTGAGTTCATTTAATTCGCACATAGTCTACCTATAGAGGTACCATTGTTCCCATTTCATGGATGAGTAAACTTTTATGATGTATTTACATTTAAAAATCAGAAATAAAGGGGCGCCTGGGTGGCTCAGTCGGTTAAGCATCTGCCTTCTGCTCAGGTCATGATCCCAGGGTCCTGGGATCGAGCCCAGCGTTGGGCTCCCTACTCAGCAGGGAGCCTGTTTCTCCTTCTCCCTCTGTCTGCCTCCCTGCCTACTTGTGTTTTATCTGTCAAATAAATAAACAAAATCTTTTTAAAAAATCAGAGATAAGGAATGGGATGTTAAAAAGAAAATAGAAGAGCAAAAGGAAAATGGGGCTGGGAAGAAACAACCAGAATCTAGAGTGTACTACATCCTTTCTTCTCTCGCTCTGTGATCAACTAAAGCAAAGTGGAAAGCATGTCTTACTACCAAACTGTGCTTTAAAAATAAATTATTTTATTGAAGCAGATAAGCAGGATGATTAGAAGTTGGGATCCTTGAGCTATCTTTATTCTAGAGTGGGTCTTACATATAACTGAGTCCAATTTCATTTCATAGGTGAGAACCTGGGCTGCCCTAGGAGACAGAGTGTCAGAGCCGGGACGAGATCCCTGTCCCTTATTGCTGCATTAGCACAAGATACCCAATTTAGGGGCATGTTCTAAAAATGTAAAATTAACCACAATTTGTTGCCATAGCCACTAATATCTAAATTAGTCCATCACTTAAGCTAAGCTAGGAACTATTCCTAGAGTTGATTAGAGTCCCACAAAACCTTTTAGCTTGGAAAGCACCAGACTATGGGAGAAATCTGTGCAACTTTTTGAAGGTTTTCAGATTCTTGCAAGCACTTCCTTTTTTTTTTTCCTTTTTAATAAACCATTTTATTAAAGTATGGTTGACAGACAAAATGCTGTACATATTTAATATATATAACTTGATGATTTTTTTAAAAGATTTTAATTATTTATTTGACAGACAGAGATCACAAGTAGGCAGAGAAGCAGGCAGAGAAAGAGGAGGAAGCAGGCTCCCCGCTGGGCGGAAAGCCCCATGCAGGTGATCCCAGAAACCTGGGATCATGACCTGAGCCAAAAGCAGAGGCTTTAACCCACGTAGCCATCCAGGCGCCCCAACTTGATGATTTTGGATATAAGTATATACCCATGAAACCACACACTCTATTGCATAAACATATCCATCACCTCCAAAAGTTTCCTCCTGCCCTTTTATTTGTGTGTATGTGTGATAAGAATACTTAACATGAGGTCTATTTTCTTAGCAAAGTTTTTTTTTTTTAACTTTTTTTTTTTTTAAGATTTTATTTATTTATTTGTCATAGAGAGAGAAGCGAGAGTGAGCACAGGCAGACAGAGTGGCAGGCAGAGGCAGAGGGAGAAGCAGGCTCGCTGCCAAGCAAGGAGCCCGATGTGGGACTCAATCCCAGGACGCTGGGATCATGACCTGAGCCCAAGGCAGCTGCTTAACCAACTGAGCCACCCAGGCATCCCTTAGCAAAGTTTTAATATTATCAGCTGTTGGCACGATGATGTATAGTCATCCTGATTTAGTCTACTAAATCTAAATCTAACTATGATTTAGTCATCTTGCATAATTGAAACTACCCTTTGCCTAACTTTGTACCTCTGACCACCTCTGTCCAGCCATTGAATCTTCTAGTTTTGCTCTGGTTTTAACTTGACCGATTGTCAGAGGCTTATTTGGTGCCCTGTTAACAAACAGTCAATACTCTGAAATACTAACTAGTAAGAAAGACTTAACTTGGCTTTCCTATTTTTTTCTGATCAGCCAAAGATTTCCCCCAGGGTCTCTTCTTTCCTTATTTTGGTCTCATACCTTGTAGCAAAACAGAAAGGCAAAGGGGTTTTATGCAGAATACCTTTGGGAACATTGTAATTGTTTTTTCTTAATCTGTTTTATTGGAAATGTTTAGTTTGCTCCCTGCTTCATCTACCAGCATGCTTCTAATTGCTAGATATTATTTATTAATACTTAGACCACACAGTTTTTATTTATTAATGACTCTTCATTACCACATCTTTTATAAAACATCTTGAATATTTTAAGTGCTCTATGACCATTTTCACCATCCATTCCTGCTAGTGACTTTAAAATAATGAACACCAAGATGACCAAGATGTTTGAGAAGTGAATCTTTAAACTAGGTAATTACTAACCATGGTATGCACATGGCCAGCTTACACACAGGGCTGGAGAGAGGAATTTTGAGAAGGACCCTCAAGCCCTGGGTTGGGTCCAAGCTCTACTAAATGTTTTACCAATGAGGGTAGGGGAGCAATAAAAATTCTCTCCATTTTTCTGCACCATAATCCAGCACAAGCCAGGCCACGTCTCCCAGTGTGAATACACATGCCCTAGGGAATTGGGGCAAAGGAGAAGCCTCCTCTGGGAACCTCACTGTCCTCATTTCCAGGAACAGTCATGGTCAGCAGAGCAGCTAATCTCACTGCCAGGAGAGATGGAAGCCAAAGGGAGCCTCAAATAACTGTATGTACCAGGACGTTCTGGGTTCTGAAATAGCTGCCTTGACCTCGTGGGCCATTTGAAGAAATGTACACGTAACTTAAAAATAAGTTGTAATAGAGCCTTACCCAACAGAAGCAAGATTCTGCCAGACATTTGTGCTTCTTCCCTTTGCTTTTGTTTTCCAGAATTTCTTCCTCCGCTTCATTTTTTCGCTCCCTAGTCATTCACTCCCTGGATAGTCTGATTCTCCTCTGGTTATAACCATTATGCGTAGAAATGCACTTTCCTTACTGCTGTTGCTAGTCTCTGGGCGGGGTGGGGGGGGGGGGGGGGGGGGGGGGGGGGGGGGGGGGAACGCTTCCACCTTCTCTTGACACGTCTAACCCACACCTATCAGCTTGTCCCTCATGCTCATGTTACCCCTATTTTGTTTAATGACTTCACCATCCATAAGCCTTCTGCCTGTGGAATGTTTCCGGAATCCCCGGACGTGGCAGGAACAGGTTAGCTTGTGTCAGACCGAAGTCGGTTTCCAATTTACCTTCCACGTGCTCCTCAATTGTTCTTCCAGAGCAAAAATCCAGTTTGACCTCTCCCCTGCTGCCTAACATCCAGTAGTTGCCCAGTGTCTGGATAAAGGTTTATTTCTTTAACAATGTGTACACGGTTCCCCCGTGTTCCTTCACCTTCAATCAAAATTCACCTTTCTCCTGAATTCTTATCTCACCGCTTTCTGCCAAACGGCAGCCAGTTTTTCCAACATCTTAGCCCAGAAATTATTTCTTAATACACAGTCTAGTTCAAGTTGTAGGTTTATATCAACTAGAGAGTTCTCTGGAGATGCTTATAATTATTTGAAGTGAGGGAACAGAGGGAGGTGGTTGGGGCGATGTTGTGAGCAACGAATATTCTTTTTTTTTTTTTAAGATTTTATTTATTTATTTGACAGATCACAAGTAGGCAAGAGGCAGGCGGAAGAGAGAGGAGGAAGCAGGCTCTCCGCGGAGCAGAGAGCCCGATGTGGGGCTCAATCCCAGGACTCTGGGATCGTGACCTGAGCCAAAGGCAGAGGCTTTAACCCACTGAGCCACCCAGGTGCCCCAGCAACGAACATTCTTAGAGCAGCACTGTAGTTTGCCTACTCCGCACGCTGCCAGTAGTAGCCCCAATCAGCCAGGGCCACGGTTTGGTTCCAGAGAAGAATGTTCAGATTCCAAATATTGTTAAAATGAAAAGAGAGTCAGCAAGAATCCTATGCACTTTTGCAAATAATTCTTTTTTTAATTAATTTTTAAGTTTTTACTCTAAGTTGTATTTAGTTTTTGGTGAAATATCTGCACTCTCCCTATGGATGAAATCATTTTAGCACCTTTTATTCCTTTTCCCCCCAGCGCTACTGGGGAAGATACACATTCAACAAATTATCATCATTTATTAAATAAAAGGGTACAAGCACCATGCGTGAGAAATATAGGACACCCACACAGGAAACCCGAGATAAACAGCATGTATGTGCAGGCAAACAGAACAACTTGAATCTATCTTTCCTCTACCTTAAGTGACAGCTTTGTTAATTCATGACAAGCCGTATGAACAGCTTAAATATAAAATTTATATGTATGCCTTCTCTGTTGCCGTTTATAGCTGTCTGGTAAGAACCAGCAAACATGGGTTCTACTTATGTCAACAGGCAGAGTTGCTGCAGGGTATTTATTCAAAATAAGTGATTGTTAATGGGTTCTGATGGAAATAGACAAGCTACCGATGCATTTATGAATTTGGATGTCTGCTACATAAGCAACAAAGCATGGTGGCTGAAATCAAGCTACAGGGAACCAGACTGGCTTCTGTTCCATCCTGGGTCCACTATTTACCAGTTGTGTCATCTTGGACACTCCATTGTAAAGATAAAAAATGACATTAGCAACCTCCTAAGTTGTTATGAGGATTAAATAAGTTAGTACATGGAAAACACTCAGTACATGTTAAGTCCTTGCCATGGGATAAGTGCTCTACAAACATCCCATATTGGTTTTGCTCACATAAAGCAATAACATTGTATTTTATAAATAAAGGTGGAATTTTTATCAGAAATATACAAGGGTATGATTTACTTAGTATAGATAAGGGGGCCCAGGAATTTACTACCACATTTGTCACCTTCAGGCTGAGATTTAGTTAGGGTGTTAAGGAGAATGACAGTATTTTTCTGAGTTCAAATATGACATTTGCTCTGGGATTGTTAGCACATGAAACAGTTACAACAGTAACACAAAGTCTTCATGTACCCAGCCTCCATTAGACTTATTTTCAAAAACCACACTTCTCTAGAATAGATTAAATCTTTAAAAAATGCATTTCTCTAATTACCTGAATATATTGTGTCCCATTTAACCTAACTGTGACAAATTAAGGGAAAGGATGGTGGAGTATGAAAAGCTTGATGGAAGCTTTCAATATGCAAAAAAACTTAGAATAGCATCAACACAGTTTGTTTTTTTCCCTCAGACTTTGTGCTTCATTCTGGAAAAAAAACAAGAGCACAGCATCTTGAATTTCTTCGTTGGGGTAATTTACAACCCAGTTACATTGTGCACAGCGGCTGCAGCTGCACACATCCTGTTACTTGAGTTCGCCATCAGTTACAGTTACAAATGAAACCGGCCGTATGTTGTCTTTCATAGCTGTTACTGTTCAAATCAAACACCTAAGTCAACAAAACGGTATGAATATTTACGACTCTTCAGTATGGGCTTTAAAAAAAATACCGTCATTTTGTTTTATTTTATTTTATTATTTTTTAATACCGTCATTTTAAATTCTTAGTTCTACTCTACTCAAATAGACTATAGTGGCAAATACATATCCAGTCCTTACTGTACTCCAGGTGCTGTTCTAGACACGAGTGTCACTCTTATGAGAAGAGTACACAGAGTAGTTGCAGCTTTTTTCTTTTTCTTTTTTTTTAGATTGATTGATTGATTGATTGATTTGACAGACAGAGATCACAAGCAGGCAGAGGCAGGCAGAGAGAGAGGAGGAAGGAGGCTCACCGTTGAGCAGAGAGCCCGCTGTGGGCTCCATGTAGGGCTCGATCCCAGGACCCTGGGAGCATGACCTGAGCTGAAGGCATTGGCTTAACCCACTGAGCCACCCAGGCACCCCGAGTAGTTAGTTGCACCTTTTAAGAGAATACAGCAACCTCAAGAAGAAGAAAGTGAGGGCAGCACAGTACACTTTAAGCACATGGAGTCTATAGACCAGTGTTCTCCGTATAGCACTTTTATACTGACATCTAATTTTATGAACTAAAAACCTTGTATAATTTTTCATTACTGTTCTAGAAAGGAAAGTGGCGTTTTTCAAGGACCATGTTCCACTTGGTCCTGTGCCTGACGCCAATTAACCAATAAAACCGTCCTCATTCTGCTGCTGTGAGAAATAAGCAGCAGCAGAAAAGGGATAATGACCTTAAAGCATAGTTCAGTTGTAAGCACAGTCAAGGAGACGGAAGGGAGACGAGTCCCTCCACACCGCCACTTTCCAGTGCCCTCCGCTGGGAGCACTCCTCATTCCCCACCCCCTCCCGCGGGCAGGAGCACTCGCAGAAGGGGCGCAGACTGGGCGGATCTTGTACCCGGCGAGGCTCTGGAGGCGGGGCCCCGGGGTTCCGGGGCGGTGCTCCCGGGAGCTGCTGGGCGGACTGGTGCGCCCAGGTCGGATACTGCCGGACGCCTGAGCGTGCAGGCCAGCGGTGGGCAGCTAGGAGGGAGCAAGCGAGCGGACAGTCTAGCGGCGTGCTCTCAGGTCACCGGCGGTGGGCAAGATGAGACCCGGAGAGGAGCGGCCCGTGGACGGGGGCGCCCACGCGGGCGTCTCCGAGCTGGAGCTGCTGAAGCTGCGCGCCGCGGAGCGCATTGACGAGGCGGCAGAGCGCCTGGGGGCCCTGAGCCGCGCGATCTGGAGCGAGCCCGAGCTGGCCTACGAGGAGCACCGGGCCCACGGCGTGCTGACCCGCTTCTTCGAGTGCGAGCCTCCGGCCGCCTCGTGGACGGTGCACCCGCACTACCACCTGGCCACAGCCTTCCGCGCCGAGTGGGGGCCGCCGGAGGCCGGCGCGACGCCGCGGCCGCTGCAGCTGGGCTTCCTCTGCGAGTACGACGCGCTGCCCGGTATCGGGCACGCCTGCGGCCACAACCTGATCGCCGAGGTCGGGGCGGCGGCCGCACTGGGCGTGAAGGGGGCCCTGGAGAGCCTCCCCGGACCGCCTCCGCCGGTGAAGGTGAGGTGGGGCCCTGGCTCGGGACTTTCAGCGCCTCTGCCCGGGCCGGGCGGGACCCGGGGATCGCAGGCCCCGGCGTTTCCCGTGCGCATCCGTCCCCTCGGTGTCCCGGCCTCGCCTTTGCCAAAAGGCAGAACGAACCCTTGGATAAAAGTCAATCGTTCTCAAGTTGTCGGCCCAGCGACATTTTTCAGACTTGTGTTTTGTTTTGTTTTCTCTTATGTAGTTGTAAACGATTGAGTAGACTCCCCCTAAGGAGAGAACTTAGAACCGAGCCTGGTTGTCGCTGTGATTTATTTTTGGTAACAGAGGTAACCGCAATTTGCTGACAAGGTTGTGCAATCTCTGAAGGAAGTACTTACTGTAGGGAAACCTATAGTCTCTCTTTCTTAGGCTCCAAAACATCTTTTGTTCGTGGCAGTCATAGGAGCTGTTGTGATTCGAATCATTGGTATTTGGATAGGAAGTTTTCAGTCATTAGAACTACCAAACCTCCCCACAAAGAGTGGGGAAGTGAATGAACATTTACTGCCCGGGTGAGTTCATCCTTAAATTTTAATATTTCATGATTTTAAGATATTTCTCCTTTAAGTGGGGGAGATGCTGTTTATGTCTATTATAGGGCGAGTTTAATCTTGTGTTACTGTGTTTTTTCAGATGGTATATCCTTCATTCTGTGAGCTAAGATACAGTCGTCTCCATTCTGCTTAAGGGCAAGACCGAGGTTTTCTTTTCATATTCTGTAGCCCATTTTTTTCCAGTGTCCGTAACTTTTCTTTTATCTTAACTGTTTGATCTTTTGTGGCTTATTTTCTTTAGCTGCCTTCTCTTTTCTGCTTCTGGGGGCTTGGTTTTGCAGCTGGCTAGGTTTTTGTTTTGTTGGGTGGGGGTGGGTGGGCGTGTCCTTTGGCATTGCTTGAAACACTGAAGAGATTTAACTTTAAGGAGGTTTATGCAAGATTCAGGGAAGTCACCAAATGTAACTTGAGAAGTCATCAGATTTAAGGAGTCAAGGGTTCGGAGTAAAAAGTAGGTTAATTTAAAAGTTGGAGTGCTTTATAGACTAACAAAGAAGGTTCAGCTTTGGGAAAAGTACACTTTTGAAGGGTAATGCGTAGTTTTAGCAAGGTTATCTTTCCTCTGTGAAAATGGTTTATGTTGAGTCCCTTAAAAAGCCAAGACTTTTTCCAGCCCATTTCATTGTATTCCTGTACATGACCTTGAAAGTATATTAGTTGTTTACAGATAATTTTTCTTTGTTTTTAAAAATTGTTTGACGAAGTTAAGCTTAAATATCAAAGTAAAATGTTTATTCTGTAAAGTTCTCTTTTGTTTAATTAGGTGTTTGGTGACCAATAAGTCTGCCTGTTGAACTGGTGGAATCGAATTAGTAAGTTTGTGTAATAGTTGGCTGTTTCTAACTATGGCATTAAGGTTTATTTAATGCTCTTCATAAAAGTTTAATGAGTTAAGACATTTTAATGAGGTATCTCAGTAAGGAACCAAAGTTCAGGCCTGATATCAGGACATCTAATCCCTGCTCTGCCTGGAGACTTGTTCTGTGTTCTGGGGCAAAACACTTCACTCCTTGCCTCAAAACCATCATCCCTGAAATGATGACACACATCACTCACCTACCTCACAGGGTTGTTGTGAGGATACCTAGTAAGTAATCAGAAAGTTCTTTACCAGTTTATGAATAATTATAATAATAAAATAAAATAAAAATATAATAATAAAAAGGTATATGAATAATTACATATATTACTAAAAGACTTAGTCAAGAAGAAGCTTTAAGAGACAAGTCCTAAAGAATTTGGAGGCGCTCAGTATATAGTATTTATCTTTTTTTCATCTTTGCCATTAGTTGTATAAAATTCAGTTATAAAATTAGGAAAAGTTTCCTTTTGTAGCTTTAGTGCATACTTGGCACGTAATTAGTATAATAATGTAAGTTAGAATTTGTGGTTAATTTAACATCATAGATTTATGCCCCCTGCATTATTGAAGTATCAGAGAACAAAACCTCCCTCCACATAGTTGGAGTGTAGGTTGTGAATACATATGCAAGGGAATCAATTTGATATTTTCCTCCGAGGATTTTTTGTTGTTTTTTTGCTCTGACACAGGTATTTCCTTCTAGGTTATTGTCCTGGGAACCCCTGCAGAAGAAGATGGTGGTGGCAAAATTGATTTAATTGAAGCAGGGGCTTTTAAAAATCTTGATGTTGTTTTCATGGCCCACCCATTCCAAGAGAATGCTGCTTACCTACCCGATGTGGCAGAACATGAGTGAGTGATCAAGTTGAAACAACTTGTGGAAAACAGACTGTTAAGATGTTTGCATGTCCTAGCTGGAGACTAAAACTCCATATTTAGGGGCACCTGGGTGGCTCCGTTGGTTAAGCGTCTGCCTTCTGCTCAGGTCATGATTCCACGGTCCTGGGATCGAGTCCCACGTCAGGCTCCTTGCTTGGCTGGGAGCCTGCTTCTCCCTCTGCCCTCCCCCTGCTTGTGCTCTCCCTTGTGCGCTTTCTCTCTCTCTCTTTCTGACAAATGGATAAATAAAATCTTTAAAAAAATTTTTAAAAAACCCCCTTCATATTTATACATTTAAAAAGTGAATTGAGGGGCGCCTGGGTGGCTCAGTGGGTTAAGCCGCTGCCTTCGGCTCAGGTCATGATCTCAGGGTCCTGGGATCAAGCCCCGCATCGGGCTCTCTGCTTGGCAGGGAGCCTGCTTCCTCCTCTCTCTCTGCCTGCCTCTCTGCCTGCTTGTGATCTCTGTCTGTCAAATAAATAAATAAATAAAATCTTAAAAAAAAATAAAAATAAAAATAAAAAAATAAAAGTGAATTGAAAAATGATGATGTGATGCCTTACTTGATTTCCTTTGAATAACATTTGGTAATCCTCTTCTAGTTGAGATTGAATATGGTATTCATAATGGGACTATTTAAGTAGAACCTGAAAAGTATCGAAATAGCAAACAATGTGTTGAACATATCCTTTTTTTTTTTTTAGATTTTTTTTTTTTAATTTATTTATTTGACAGAGAGAGATCACAGCAGACAGAGGCAGGCAGAGAGAGAGACGGGGATGCAGGCTCCCTGCTGAGCAGAGAGCCCGATGCGGGACTCGATCCCAGGATCCTGAGATCATGACCTGAGCTGAAGGCAGCGGCTTAACCCACTGAGCCACCCAGGCGTCCCAACATATCCTTTTTTTTTTAAGCTTTATTTATTTGAGAGAGAGAGAGAGCGCGCGCGCGCATACAAGTGGGAAGGGGCACAGGGCGAAGCACAAAGTGGAGCTGGATCCCATGAGTGAGATCATGACCAGAACCTAAACCAGGAGTTGGATGCTTAACAGATGGAGCCTCCCAGGCGTCCTAACACATATTCTACTTTAAACTGAGCAATCTGTTTTCTGGAAAATATCTATCCTTTAATATGGGGTTATCCTTGCAACTGACTAGGTATGTAAGAGGCAGCTTTATTAGAGTTGGGAAGAAAGCACACTTCTCTAGTTTATTGATTGTAATTTGAGTTCTTTGCAAAGAGGGTGAATTATGTTTCTGAGAGAGGATATAGAAACTAACCAGCTGTGGATTTTAGTGGAATTTGCCAGTAGATATTTTGCTGATTTGTCTGGTGTGACGTTTTATTTATTTCTCTCTACGTGGAAGAGCTCCCTTCTTTGGTACTTGGGAGCATGGATCGTTGAAGTGGTTTGAATTTTGTACACCAGAACTTAGAATCACAGTAGTTAATCGTCCACTTTGTGGGCCAGTCTCAAGGAGCCACTGCTCAGCGGTTTCTGGAAAACCACATATTCTCCCCTGTGGTAGCTAGGGATTAATAACTGAACCCTTCCAGCGGAGTTTCTCGCTTGTACTCAGTGATCTCACATCTCAGCATCTTATCAGGCCTTGTTTTCAGAGGATGAACATTTTAATGGTTCTGGTATCTTCATTCTTATCCCCAGGAGCTGGTGCTGTGGCAGTAGGGAGAATCTTTCCACTTTGGTTTTAGGGGTAGTGGATAGGAGGATATGTCTGGAGAACCTTAGAGGTTAGAGATCTCTGCCAATGCCTCTGCCTCTCACCTATTTCTGTTTTCTTTTACCTTCTCCCACCCTTAAGACAGAATTAGCTGAGCTTTGCAGACCTTTGATACAGAGTTACCACAATGCAGTGTAAAAGGAGACAGCCCCCTTTTTTGTAACTGCAGCATCTAATCCAGAATTGCATGTTTGTTTGACTTGAATTGTATACAGATTTAATTTGTACGGGAGGTCGACTGAGCAAAGATGTCTTTTTCTCTCTTTTGGGAGGAATGCCATCTTCGTGTCAGTCACTGTGTTACGTAACAGTAAGCTATAACTAAGGTGCATAAATTGTTATGTTGTTCCTACAAATGATTTGCAAATAAAAATTCCAGCAGTCTGGGGCACCTGGGTGGCTCAGTGGGTTAAGCCCCTGCCTTCGGCTCAGGTCATGATCCCAGGTCCTGGGTTCGAGCCCCGCATCGGGCTTTCTGCTCAGCAGGGAGCCTGCTTCCTCCTCTCTCTCTGCCTGCCTCTCTGCCTACTTGTGATTTCTCTCTGTCAAATAAATAAATAAAATCTTAAAAAAAAAAATTCCAGCAGTCTGATTGAATTCTGAATACTTGTTAGGTAATTCTAATTATAGTACCTGGATTTTCTTTAGCAATTTTGAAAAGAGTAATTCCAAATGACATTTTATTTCCTAGCATGACTGTAAAGTACTATGGAAAAGCCTCCCATGCCGCTGCGTATCCCTGGGAAGGATTAAACGCATTGGATGCTGCCGTTCTCGCCTACAACAATCTGTCTGTGTTGAGACAGCAGATGAAACCAACCTGGAGAGTCCATGGTACAGATGTCAAATGTTGCATGTGATAAATAGTGCTTAATATAGTTCAGTGCAGTGTAATTAGTATGTGAGTTTTAAAAATTGGAAACATTTTATGTACTTCATATGAATACTCCAAACTTCTTAAACATTTTCAGAAATTCATGTGACAGAATCCTAGGATGTTTGTGTATATTGGGTAAGATGACAGTTAAGAGTATTTATGCATAAATTGAATGGTCATTTTGAGATAGAAATAATTGGTTTTATGTGAGGACATACATGCTTTCTCTGGGTATTTGAAAGTTGAATCTTGATTTTCCAGTTAACCTCACTGTCTTTTAATGGTAACAGATCATTTCCTCAATTTAAAAAAAGTTAGGGGTACTGGTTTTATTTTGTCAAGTGCTGTTAATCCTCAGTAACATCTTATAAAATTATGTGTATTACCTTAATGTAACAACAGTAGTAAAATACTGTTTTGAAGGTACGAGTTTATTTTTTAGTTTATTTTCTTATGATTTGGGATATTGTTATACTTTAATATCTGTTCTTTACCTGATTTTGTTGTAGGCTGAAGTTAGTTTATAATTGCACTTTTGCCAATTTTCTTAGTTTTTTTAAGAGAAATATGTAGAAATAATATTTTTGAAAGCGGGTCATATAAATTTAGACTTTGTACTTATATTCTAGTTTCACTTTGAATGGATAAATCTTCCTTCTCGTTGTAGTTCCAAATAAATGCATTTGTTTTGACAGTTAATAGTGCTTAATGATCTTTGACCTGCTTTGTTTTCTTGCTGGTGTAAAAACTATGTTCCCATAATTTATATGCCATTTAAAATATTCACTGGATTCTGGAAGTACAAGGGTAATTACAGAATCTTATACCACTTTTTTTTTCCCCTTAGGTCAAAAGTTTCTCAAAATATACAACTGTAAAGAAGCCTACTGAAATAAAGTTCTCTTTCAGAAGGCTGGACAGTTATAAAAGTTTTTAATAGCTTTATAATCATGCAACATAATTTCTTAACATTATATAAATTCCTTAGAATAAAGTACACAGAGACAATTTTTTCCCTATTAGCTAGAAAGTATTACTTACTTCACTGTGTGTATAGAAACTTTTGTGCAGCACGTCAAAATCTTTGATTGGTAAATCTGTGAAGCTAGTGAATTTAAATTGTTTTCTTCATGTACATACTGGCTGAAAACTTAATAGGTATATTTTAACCTAAAGAAATGGTCTCCAAGCTCAATTTCAGTAATTTGGTTCTTTTTATAGGCATAATAAAAAATGGTGGTGTAAAACCCAATATCATTCCCTCTTATTCCGAATTAATCTATTACTTCCGTGCACCCTCAATGAAAGAACTTCCAGTTTTGACCAAAAAGGCAGAAGATTGCTTCAGAGCTGCAGCTTTGGCTACTGGGTGTACAGTAAGAACTTTTAAGAGTTAATCTAAGTTATAATCAGAGGTATATATGTGGGCTGGGGTTGTTTAGTTAGAATATTACCAAGTTAGATTAGAACCGGGGGCGCCTGAGTGGCTCAGTTGGTTACGCATCAGACTCTTGATTTCAGCTCAGGTCATGATCTCAGGGTCATGAGATCGAGCCCCGTGGGGCTCTGCACTCAGCTCAGTGTCTGCTTGATATGCTCTCTGCCCCTCCCCCACCTCACAGGTATACATGCACATGAGGTCGCTCTCTAAAATGAATAAATAAATCTTTTTTTTTAAAAGCTATATTAGAATCTACCTTGCCCCTTTTTCATTTGGCAATGTTTTGAGTATGTAAAATCAGTTGACTGAGTAGCTGATGTGAAGGTCTTTAATTCTTACTCATTTTACTCAGTGCCCACATAGGAAGGACCACAGTCCTCTTATTACACTGTTCTTGGAATAACTCTTCATAGGGCTGAACTCGACTCCCTGTTTTTTTGCAAGTTATAGCCTTCCTTTTTGGCAGTTATGTTTTAGAATTACTCAAATAGGCCTATAAAGGGAACTTTGGGGCAAAATCAGCAAAAGCTATTTTTGGCGAAATTACAGGTATTTGTAGCAATGATATAAATACTTATGGCTTCCTGGAAAGTTAAAATAGATGCAGAAGTTAGTGAGGAAAGTTTGTTCATTTGAACCATGAAATCAGTGACATTTATGTACTAATCATACAGGGCATACAGTAGAATGGGAAGCTTGAGAATTACGTCATCTTGCCCTGGGAGGGTCTTGGGGTCCCGTCACAGAGCCAAGATCTGGAATAGGTGCCTCTTAGCCTACTGATTTTGTAACTTTTGGAAACATTATTACTGTCTTATTATTTCATCTGTTTAGGCCTCCATTTTCTCTTAAAAAATGGAGATAATATAATCTATCTTCAGGTTCTTGTGAGAATTAAATAGGTGTTTGTTAAGAGTTAAGGCCTAACTCTCATCCTTACTAATTTATTTGTTCTGCTCTCCTTAGACTGGAGATGTGTGATTTATTCAGCTAGTGAATGGTGTCTCACAGAAGCAGTGATTCTCAGGCAGCATAAATGTCCAGAGAGGAAAAAAATCATTCATCCCTTATTATTTATAATTATAATAAAAATATTTATAGAATAAATGCATGAGCTGTTATCATTAGCTAGTATCACAAGAGGAATATTCCTTTAGGATGAGGTTCATTGTTATTAGATTTTAATCTATATTTTAGAGAGTCTCTTAATAATTTTTTATATATTGGCTGACTTGTAATATATGACCAGGTTGTCATGCTTTTTTTCTTTTTCTCTTTCTTTTTTTAAGAACTGTTTTGTTTGTTTGTTTTTAAAGATTTTTATTTATTTGACAGAGATCACAAGTAGGCAGAGAGGCAGAGAGAGAGGAAGGGAAGCAGGCTCCCCAGCGAGCAGAGATCCCGATACGGGGCTCGATCCCAGGACCCTGGGATCATGACCTGAGCTGAAGGCAGAGGCTCTAACCCACTGAGCCACCCAGGCACCCCCAGGTTGTCATTATTTCCAACGTAGATATTGCTAAGAATAGAAGAAATGTCCACCCTGCCATTTTATAATTGGCTTTTACTAGTGTTACTGGTATTACCTTTAGTTTGAGGAACTGTTACCCATTTGGATTTAATCAAAACAAAATCTGTAAATCCTCTTAACTGGCCACCGATAAACTGCTTGTAAATCTTCATACACCGAAATACTGAAATTAATAAGTGAGGCCTGGGGGCGCCTGGCTGGCTCAGTCGGAAGAGCATGCAGCTCTTGATCTTGCGATTGTGAGTTCAAGCTCCACATTGGGTGTAGAGATTACTTTAAAAAATGAATAAATAATAAGTGAAGACCATAGTCAGCCCTTCTTCATTGTGAACCTTCTGTCCTTCTCTCAGGGTACCTGTAAACCTTTCAGGCAGTGGTGGCAGTGTCAGCTTGTATTTTGGATATAAGTAAAGCTTAATTTTTTTCTTGTAGAGGCTACAGCCTAGAGCAGTGTTTCTCAGTGCCTGGTTTTTGGACCACCTGCAACAGAATTACTAGGAGGTGCTGGTTAAAATGGAGATTCTTGGGCTCCCCCCGCACCCTACTGAAGTTACAGAAGTTGAGACTCACTGGCCAGTAGAGCGAGGTGACATTGTGTGGTTTGGTGCATAGATCACATAAAGGAAATAGGGTCCTAGGGAAGTCTCATTGAAGAAAATACATATTTTTTAAAGGTAAAATATTTGAGAGAGTTTATATCTGGAAGGGGAAGTGTGCCCTTAGAACTCCTGCTGGTTTGAAAATTAGATAGTGAATGAGTTTTTTATTTCAAAATTTATTTTATAATTTTTTTTTAGGTAGAAATAAAAGGTGGAGCCCACGATTATTACAATGTTCTTCCCAATAAGAGCCTGTGGAAAGCTTATATTGAAAATGGAAAAAAACTGGGAATAGAATTTATTTCAGAAGACGCAATGCTGAATGGCTCTTCAGGTAATTAAGTTCCTTCATATATACTATATTGTGCTGTTTGAGGAAGGAAAATACCATTTTTGGCTAAATGGTTTTGTTTGCAGCTTTGGAGATAGGGGGTTATTGCTCTTGTTTTTAATATTTAACATTTTTAAAATACATTTTAAAAATATACTTAATATATAATTTTTTAATATTTAATATTTTTCACAAAGTTAATGGTTACGGGAAAGAAACTAATGAACTCTTCAGTGAATATAAAGTGTTAAATGAGCAGATTTGTTTTTAGAAATAGCCAGCATACTTTTTCCTTTGTATTCTAAATACTTCTAGTGTTTAATTTGCTGAGTTCTAATTTTCAGTAAGCTACTTAAAGGAGAACTAGAATTTTGATTCACTGTCAGTCATCAGTAGGCAGGCTAGCAAGTTATAAGGGGGCATTCCAGTTTTTGAGGTGTGACTATTACAGTTGTTTACTAATAGTTGTTCAGTAAGTAACTATTAGGATTTAAGTAGTTATAAGTGTATTGGGGGTTATTTTAGATTTTGTTCCTTTTAAAAGCATCATTACTAATATGTTTGCATGTTAGAGCTGTTCTCCTAAAATACAGTAATAGATGTTGATGAAGTGGACTTAAAAGGACTTGGCCATAGAAATGGGGGTTGATGTCATTTATTGAGATGAGTTCAAGAGAAAGCAGGTTGGGGTATGGTAAGTTGGTACATATTATTAGTATGTAAAGTTTGAGGTGCTTATGGGACTTCTAAGGGGAGCTGTTCAGTAGCCTGTTGAATCCAGAGCCTCCCAAAGATGTCTAGATTGGAGATAGAGAAGTTGTATCTGAAAGGTGATTGAAAACATGGAAGTTTTTGGGGTCCCCCAAGTACACAGAGAAGGAACGCAAAGATAACTCCCTAGGGATGACCAGCACTTAGGAGACAGGCAGAGGAAGCAATTTAGAGGAGACAGAAAGCCAGACAATCAGGAGAGAGTCAAGTCGTGGAGGCCAAAGGAGTAGAGAATTTCTAGCAGGAAAGGAGTGGCAAATCATGTCAGGTGCTGTAGAAATTGGGTAAGTATAGTCTGGTGTTCATTGGACTAACAATTAGAAATTCATGGCTTGTCTTACCTTTTCAAGGATCTACTGATTTTGGAAATGTCACTTTTGTGGTTCCTGGGATTCATCCATATTTTTACATTGGAACTGATGCCTTGAATCATACAGAACAATACACTGAAGCTGCAGGTAAGTGTTCTTAGAAGTGACCATGTTGGGCGCCTGGGTGGCTCAGTGGGTTGGGCTTCTGCCTTTGGCTCAGGTCATGATCTCAGGGTCCTGGGATCGAGTCCTGCATCGGGTTCTCTGCTTGGCAGGGAACCTGCTTCCTCCTCTCTCTCTCTCTGCCTGCCTCTCTACCTGCTTGTGATTTCTCTCTGTCAAATAAATAAATAAATAAAACCTTAAAAAAAAAAAGAAGTGACCGTGTTGGTGTATGCTCTGTGGTAGTAGTTGCCTGTTTGGTTTAGCCTATTGTTACTTCATTATCTAATGTGATCTCAGAGAATCCTGTATTGGGGTGGGCATTTGGAGAGGCAGTTTTGATATCAAGGGCTAACCTGAAAACCAGTCACTTATAATAAATATGGAGGTTTTTCCATTTATTTTCTCTACCTTTTAGGTTCACAAGAAGCTCAGTCCTACACTTTACGTACCGCCAAGGCTCTGGCAATGACTGCATTGGATGTTATTTTTAAACCAGAGTTGCTAGAGAGAATCAAAGAGGACTTCAAGTTGAAACTTCAAGAAGAAGGGTTTTCAAATACAGTAGAATAAAAGGAAGATTTAAGAGGCACTTATGGATAATTGAGAAGTAATGATTTTTTTTCTTTAATATTTTTTAATGATGGAGGAGGGCATCCTTAATTTTTAGTGTTAAGGGATTCAAATTCCTCTTACCTGAAACGTGAGGACATGATGTAGAGAAATCACATGACCTCATACCTAAAATGAAAGTTTTCAGGGGCGCCTGGCTGGCTCAATCAATAGAGCATGTGACTCCTGATCTCAGGGTCATGAGTTTGAGCCCCACACTGGGCGTAGAGTTTACTTTTAAGAAATTAATTTAAATAAATAAAATGAAGATTTTCACAAATCTATGTTTGATGCAGTTGTGATCTTTTAGGAGTTGATATGTGATGGCATTTCTTTCTTCCAAGATTTTAAGTAATCTCTACACTCAACGTGGGGCTCGAACTCATAGCCCTGTGAGATCAAGAGTCACATACTCCACCGACCGAGCCAGCCATGCACCCCTGTGATGGCATTTCTTAAACAACCTGGATGATACATGGTTTATCAGTAATAGTATTTTATAAATTCAGTTGTTGTATAAGTGTATTTTAAAAGATTCAAGGGATTTCAAACTATATTCAGAACTGACCCATGAAAGATTTTTTTCTTTTGGTCTAGGGTTGTGAAATAGTTTAAAATTCAAGTACTAAACTTAGGGAAGGTTCATTTTCAATATCTGACTATATCTGCTTTAGTTTAGAGAATCTTTTCGTTGATATAAAAGCAGGTTTTAATCAGAAATGCTGTAGGAAACAACTAATAACTCAGGTACAAAGAATAAGCTTCAGTTTTACCAGTTGAAGGAAAATGAAAAATTTTTGTTTAATTAACTCTGAGAAGTGACATTAAAGTGCTATTCCTAATTCCATATTTCTGTAATAGGAAAAAATGTAGATGGATAGGGTTAGACTCTTTCTGTGAAGTGTTTGCTTAGTAGTTCAGTGTGTTCTAGAGGGGCTTAACGAGAAAGGAGCAAAGTCTATTTGCTTTGAATATTAATGTCATATAAGGGGGCACCTCTACCCAGTACCCCTATTCAGGCTTCTACTCAGAAGCCAGCCTGTCCAGTTTACTAAGTATAGAGGACAGAATTCTAAGCCTCCTTAAGCCCCATGGTATCTCAATACTAGTTTATTTATTTATTTATTTTAAAGATTTTATTTATTTATTTGACAGAGAGAGATCACAAGTAGAGAGAGAGGCAGGCAGAGAGAGAGAGAGAGAGAGAGAGGGAAGCACGCTCCCTGCTGAGCAGAGAGCCTGATGCGGGACTCGATCCCAGGACCCTGAGATCATGACCTGAGCCGAAGGCAGCGGCTTAACCCACTGAGCCACCCAGGCGCCCCTCAATACTAGTTTAAAAGTATGACAAGTTTTTCTTGGTTCTTAGGGTAAATTTCTTGAACATGATAAAAGAATGTGAAAAAAAAGTATCTGGTACAGCAAATACTTTAATCTGTGAATATAGTAAAGCTCTAGTACTCTTTATTTTAAAGGGAGTCTTCAAATTTGAGTTTATTCCAAAAATGGAAGATAAAAGAGAGACAAGTGTTTGACCACTCTGTTACAAGCAAGTCACTCAGGACCCCTGAGCCTTGAGCTCCCCATTTGGAAAGTTACATCACTCATCCTTACAGTCCTTTGAACCTGTAATTCCTATTCTGACATTATTTAAAGTTGAAAAAAAGAGAAGGAGAGTTAGTAGTTGAGACTTGCTTTTCTTCTGTATCAAGGGACTACAAGCTAAGGCCTCATTTGGCAAGCACCCGCTTTTATATGACTAGCATGCTAAAAATAATCTTTACATTTTTAAAGAGTCCTAGGGGGAAAAAATACCAGAGACCAAGACCAGATCACGTGACCAGTAACACTGAAAATGTTTACTATCTGGGATTTTGTGTTAAAAAAAAAAATTGCCAGTTTCTGTCTTACATAACAGTAAAATAAAACCGATTTCTCTTTGACTTCTGTCATATAATCAGATCTTCTCCTAGGATAGAACTTCAAGCCAATTGAAAACTCAGAGAAAGGGGTTTAGATGGCAGTGCCCTGGTTTAATGCACTGGCGGTTTGTCCTGGTCTGGAGTTCAGACGTTTGTTTCTTGTAGCATTTACCTCATTCTGACCTACAGCCTCCCTGATGCCTTAAGAGGGTCCTCTCTGCAAGCCAATCTTCTGCTCTTCACATCAGCTTTGAGACGGGTCTTGGGTGCCACACCCCTTCTGATTATTTGTAATCTCAAAGAGCCTTGGTCAGTATAGATTTTACAAACAGGAGAAGGATCCGCAGAGGCTTCCGGCTGAGAACTGGGTATGTCCAAGATGGCCGGTTTCTGTAGACGGAATTCGTTTCCTCATTATCAACTTAATAAATTTCCCAACTACAGGTTTTAAATTCCTTAACGTAAGTCCCGCACTCTGAGGAACACGGTTGTATTTTCTAAAGCCTCAATAACATCCTAGAACAGGGATTGTTAGCAGGTAACCAACACACTAATAATATTCTCCTGTTTTTTGGGGAAGTGTCACAAGTTCATTGTTATTCATACAAAGCATTTGTGTTTTGTGATTGATTTACTTTTTAAAGATGAATTAGAGAAAATTTCAGGTTAGCATTCCATCGTTACTGACTCACTCCGGCTCTAGAAAATACTCTTGCGTGAGAGAATGAGGTGAGGGCTGAGGCTGGAGGCCCAGGGTCATCTGCACCAGCGCTCTCCGCCATAACCTGGAGCGCGAGACTGGCACTGATCTGCCATGAAGATTTGCGTCCCATCTCGGTTTCCATAATATTTTATTTTCCTTCCCATTTTTGAAAAACTTGGTCAGAATACGGGTTTATTCGTTGGAATATGTCGTGGATTCATTGTGTCAGAAAAAAGGTTGAGAACTGATGCTCTACAGTCTACGTAGAGGTACTTTTTTTTTTTAGTACTAGATTGAAACTTGACATTTCGTATTACTTTACTAGTCTTTAATAGAATCTGGATTTGTTAATCCCTTTTTATTTTTTATATACCAGTGAGTTATTTGAGCCACATATAGCCATACTATAAAGCATAAATAAACATATATATAAATGCTGGAGTCAAAAGTCTCATTCCAGAGGAACCAATGATCACTAATCCTCATGATTTGAATGTAAGAGACTGACTCCTTCCTTTGTAATGATAGATTTTCCTTTTGGAATGAAGCTCTTTTTAGAGTCATGTCTCCTCAGTAACGGTGCTGAATCCATAAGCATTTCTAGTTGGCTTAAATTTCCCTTGTTGGTTGGTCCTCTCAAGATATATTAAATCTCCAAAGATTTGGGAAGAGAAAGGAAGCACTAGATTTCTGATGAACAGTGTCACTTTTAGACAAGAAACGATTATATTTAGCTCTTTTTATTTTTTTATTTGACAGAGAGACCAAGCAGGGGGAGTGGGAGAGAGAGAAGCAGACTCCCTGCAGAGCAGGGAGCCAGATGCAGGGCTGGAACCCAGGACCCTGGGATCATGACCCAAGCTGAAGGCAAATGCTTAACCAACCGAGTCACCCAGGTGCCCCTGTATTTAGCTCTTTATACTTAAAAGGTGATTGCATATTTTTCGGAGGTTAACAAACAGAAACCTTTAAGAATTCTAATTTTGGAAGATGGCGGAGAAGTAGCAGGCTGAGACTACTTCGGGTAGCGGGAGATCAGCTAAATAGCTTATCTAAAGATTGCAAACACCTACAAATCCAACGGGAGATTGAAGAGAAGAAGAACAGCAATTCCAGAAACAGAAAATCAACCACTTTCTGCAAGGTAGGACTGGCGGAGAAGTGAATCCAAGCGACGGAAGATAGACCGCGGGGGGAGGGGACCGGCTCCCGGCGAGCGGCAGAGCAACGGAGCAAAATCAGGACTTTTAAAAGTCTGTTCCGCTAAGGGACATCGCTCCAGAGGCTTAACTGGGGTGAAGACCCAGGCCGGTTAAGCGCGGCCTCAGGTCCCGCAGGGTCGCAGAAGGATCGGGGGGTGTCTCAGTGTCGCAGAGCTTACTGGTATTAGAACGGGGAAGCCGGCTGCAGAAGACAGAGCCGAGGAGTGACTCTCAGCTCAGGGTTGCCTTGAACCGGTCGCAGGCTCGGTCAGCTCGGAGCGCGGCCGGAGGCCAGGGTGACGGGAGTCATTTGGCGCTGTTCTCTGAGGGCGCACTGAGGAGTGGGGCCCCGGGCTCTCGGCTCCTCCGGGCCGGAGACCGGGAGGCCGCCATCTTCATTTCCCGTCCCCCTCCGGACTCTTACGGGAAAGCGCTCAGGAACAAAAAGCTCCGAAAGCGAACCCGAGCGGATGACCTCAGCGCGGCCCCGGGTAAGGGCGGTGCAACTCCGCCTGGGCAAAGACGCTTGAGAATCACTACAACAGGCCCCTCCCCCAGAAGATCAACGGAAACCCAGCCAGGACCAAGTTCACCGACCAAGGGAACGGCGGAATTCCAAGGAGAAGAAAGCAAAGCACGGAACTCATGGCTTCTCCCCATGATTTTTTAGCCTTGCAATTTAATTAATTTTTTTTTCTTTTTCAATTTTTTTTTCTTTTTCTCTTCTTCTGCTAAATTTTTTTTACTTTTACGTTTTCTTTTTTTTAACGGTTTTTTTAAATAGTTTATCTAATATATATATATTTTTTCCTCTTTTTATATTTTTTCTTTATCGGCTTTCTTTTTTTAATAGTTTTTTTTTTTTCTTTCTTTCTGAACCCCTTTTTATCCCCTTCTTCTCCCCCCTCACAATCAGGATCTCTTCTGATTTGGCTAAAGCATATTTTCCTGGGGTTGTTGCCACCCTTTTAGTATTTTACTTGCTCCTTCATAAACTCTTATCTGGACAAAATGACAAGGCGGAAAAATTCACAACAAAAAAAAGAACAAGAGGCAATACCAAAGGCTAGGGACCTAATCAATATAGACATTGGTAATATGTCAGATATAGAGTTCAGAATGATGATTCTCAAGGTTCTAGCCGGGCTTGAAACAAGGCATGGAAGATATTAAAGCAAACCCTCTCGGGAGATATAAAAGCCCTTTCTGGAGAAATAAAAGAACTAAAATCTAACCAAGTTGAATCAAAAAAGCTATTAATGAGGTGCAATCAAAAATGGAGGCTCTCACTGCTAGGATAAATGAGGCAGAAGAAAGAATTAGCCGATATAGAAGACCAAATGACACAGAATAAAGAAGCTGAGCAAAAGAGGGACAAACAGCTACTGGACCAAGAGGGAGAATTCGAGAGATAGTGACACCATAAGACGAAACAACATTAGAATAATTGGGATTCCAGAAGAAGAGGAAACAGAGAGGGGAGCAGAAGGTATATTGGAGAGAATTATTGGAGAGAATTTCCCCATATGGCAAAGGGAACAAGCATCAAAATCCAGGAGGTTCAGAGAACCCCCCTCAAAATCAATAAGAATAGGTCTACACCCCGTCACCTAATAGTAAAATTGACAAGTCTTAGTGACAAAGAAAAGATCCTGAAAGCAGCCCGGGAAAAGAAGTCTGTACGTACAATGGTAAAAATATTAGATTGGCAGCAGACTTATCCACAGAGACCTGGCAGGCCAGAAAGAGCTGGCATGATATATTCAGAGTACTAAATGAGAAAAAACATGCAGCCAAGAATACTATATCCAGCTAGGCTATCATTGAAAATAGACAGAGAGATTAAAAGCTTCCAGGACAAACAAAAACTGAAAGAATTTGCAAATACCAAACCAGCTCTACAGGAAATATTGAAAGGGGTCCTCTAAGCAAAGAGAGACCCTCAAAGTAGTAGATCAGAAAGAAACAGAGACAATATACAATAACAGTCACCTTACAGGCAATACAATGGCACTAAATTCATATCTCTCAATACTTACCCTGAATGTTAATGGGCTAAATGCCCCAATCAAAAGACACAGGGTATCAGAATGGATAAAAAAACAAAAACCATCAATATGTTGCCTACAAGAAACTCATCTTACACCCGAAGACACCTCCAGGTTTAAAGTGAGGGGGTGGAAAAGAATTTACCATGCTAATGGACATCAGAAGAAAGCAGGAGTGGCAATCCTTATATCAGATCAATTAGATTTTAAGCCAAAGATTATAATAAGAGATGAGGAGGGACACTATATCATACTCAAAGGAACTGTCCAACAAGAAGATCTAACAATTTTAAATATCTATGCCCCTAACGTGGGAGCAGCCAACTATATAAACCAATTAATAACAAAATCAAAGAAACACATCGACAAGAATACAATAATAGTAGGGGATTTTAACACTCCCCTCACTGAAATGGACAGATCATCCAAGCAAAAGATCAACAAGGAAATCAAGGCCTTAAATGACACACTGGACCAGATGGACATCACAGATATATTCAGAACATTTCATCCCAAAGCAACAGAATACACATTCTTCTCTAGTGCACATGGAACATTCTCCAGAATAGATCACATTCTTGGTCCTAAATCAAGTCTCAACCGGTATCAAAAGATTGGGATCATTCCCTGCATATTTTCAGACCACAATGCTCTAAAGCTAGAACTCAATCACAAGAGGAAATTTGGAAAGAACCCAAATACATGGAGACTAAACAGCATCCTTCTAAAGAATGAATGGGTCAACCAGGAAATCAAAGAAGAATTGAAAAAATTTATGGAAACAAATGATAATGAAAACACAACAGTTCAGAATCTGTGGGACACAACAAAGGCAGTCCTGAGAGGAAATATATAGCGGTACAAGCCTTTCTCAAGAAACAGAAAGGTTCTCAGGTACACAACCTAACCCTACACCTAAAGGAGCTGGAGAAAGAACAAGAAAGAAACCCTAAACCCAGCAGGAGAAGAGAAATCATAAAGATCAGAGCGGAAATCAATGAAATAGAAACCAAAAAAACAATAGAACAAATCAACGAAACTAGAGCTGGTTCTTTGAAAGAATTAATAAGATTGATAAACCCCTGGCCAGACTTATCAAAAGAAAAGAGAGAGGACCCAAATAAATAAAATCATGAATGAAAGAGGAGAGATCACAACGAACACCAAAGAAATACAGACAATTATAAGAACATACTATGAGCAACTCTACGCCAACAAATTTGACAATCTGGAAGAAATGGATGCATTCCTAGAGACATATAAACTACCACAACTGACCAGGAAGAAATAGAAAGCCTGAACAGACCCATAAACAGTAAGGAGATTGAAACAGTCATCAAAAAATCTCCAAACAAACAAAAGCCCAGGGCCAGACGGCTTCCCGGGGGAATTCTACCAAACATTTAAAGAAGAACTAATTCCTATTCTCCTGAAACTGTTCCAAAAAATAGAAATAGAAGGAAAACTTCCAACTCATTTTATGAGGCCAGCATCACCTTGATCCAAAACCAGACAAGGATCCCAACAAAAAGAGAACTACAGACCAATATCCTTGATGAACACAGATGCAAAAATTCTCGCCAAAATACTAGCCAATAGATTCAACAGTACGTTAAAAGGATTATTCACCACGACCAAGTGGGATTTATTCCAGGGCTGCAAGGCTGGTTCAACATCCGCAAATCAATCAATGTGATACAACACATTATAAAAGAAAGAACAAGAACCATATGATACTCTCCATGGATGCTGAAAAAGCATTTGACAAAGTACAGCATCCCTTCCTGATCACAACTCTTCAAAGTGTAGGGATAGACGGCACATACCTCAATATTATCAAAGCCATCTATGAAAAACCCACCGCAAATATCATTCTCAATGGAGAAAACTGAAAGCTTTTTCCGCTAAGGTCAGGAACACGGCAGGGATGTCCGTTATCACCACTGCTATTCAACATAGTACTAGAAGTCCTAGCCTCAGCAATCAGACACAAAAGGAATTAAAGGCATCCAAATCGGCAAAGAAGAAGTCAAACTATCACTCTTCGCAGATGATATGATACTCTATGTGGAAAACCCAAAAGACTCCACTCCAAAACTGCTAGAACTTGTACAGGAATTCAGTAAAGTGTCAGGATATAAAATCAATGCACAGAAATCAGTTGCATTCTCTACACCAACAACAAGACAGAAGAAAGAGAAATTAAGGAGTCCATCCCATTTACAATTGCACCCAAAAACTATAAGATACCTAGGAATAAACCTAACCAAAGAGACTAAGAATCTATACTCAGAAAACTATAAAGTACTCATGAAAGAAATTGAGGAAGACACAAAGAAATGGAAAAATGTTCCATGCTCCTGGATTGGAAGAATAAATATTGTGAAAATGTCTATGCTACCTAAAGCAATCTACACATTTAATGCAATTCCTATCAAAGTACCATCCATTTTTTTCAAAGAAATGGAACAAATCATCCTAAAATTTATATGGAACCAGAAAAAGACCTCGAATAGCCAAGGAATATTGAAAAGAAAGCCAAAGTTGGTGGCATCACAATTCCGGACTTCAAGCTCTATTACAAAGCTGTCATAATCAAGCCAGCATGGTACTGGCACAAAAACAGACACATAGATCAATGGAACAGACTAGAGAGCCCAGAAATGGACCCTCAACTCTATGGTCAACTCATCTTCGCCAAAGCAGGAAAGAATGTCCAATGGAACAAAGACAGCCTCTTCAATAAATGGTGTTGGGAAAATTGGACAGCCACATGCAGAAAAATGAAATTGGATCATTTCCTTACACCACACACGAAAATAGACTCAAAATGGATGAAGGATCTCAATGTGAGAAAGGAATCCATCAAAATCCTCGAGGAGAACACAGGCAGCAACCTCTTCGCCTCAGCTGCAGCAACATCTTCCTAGGAACATCACCAAAGGCAAGGGAAGCAAGGGCAAAAATGAACTTTGGGATTTTATCAAGATCAAAAGCTTTTGCACAGCAAAGGAAACAGTTAAAAAAACAAAAGACAACTGACAGAATGGGAGAAGATATTTGCAAATGACATATCAGATAAAGGGCTAGTGTCCAAAATCTATAAAGAACTTAGCAAACTCAACACCCAAAGAACAAATAATCCAATCAAGAATGGGCAGAGGACATGAACAGACATTTCTGCAAAGAAGACATCCAGATGGCCAACAGACACATGAAAAAGTGCTCCATATCACTCAGCATCAGGGAAATACAAATCAAAACCACCATGAGATATCACCTCACACCAGTCAGAATGGCTAAAATTAACAAGTCAGGAAATGACAGATGCTGGCGAGGATGCGGAGAAAGGGGAACCCTCCTACACTGTTGGTGGGAATGCAAGCTGGTGCAACCACTCTGGAAAACAGCATGGAGGTTCCTCAAAATGTTGAAAATAGAACTACCCTATGACCCTGCAATTGCACTGCTGGGTATTTACCCTAAAGATACAAACGTAGTGATCCGAAGGGGCACGTGCACCCGAATGTTTATAGCAGCAATTTCTACAATAGCCAAACTATGGAAAGAACCTAGATGTCCATCTACAGACGAATGGATAAAGAAGATGTGGTATATATACACAATGGAATACTATGCAGCCATCAAAAGAAATGAAATCTTGCCATTTGCGACGACGTGGATGGAACTAGAGGGTATCATGCTTAGCAAAATAAGTCAATCGGAGAAAGACAACTATCATATGATCTCCCTGATATGAGGGAGAGGAGATGCAACATGGGGGGTTGAGGGGGTAGGAGAAGAGTAAATGAAACAAGATGGGAGTGGGAGGGAGACAAACCATAAGTGACTCTTAATCTCACAAAACAAACTGAGGGTTGATGGGGGGAGGGGGTTGGGAGAGGGGGTGGCGTTATGGATATTGGGGAGGGTATGTGCTATGGTGAGTGTTGTGAAGTGTGTATACCTGGCGATTCGCAGACCTGTACCCCAGGGGATAAAAATATATGTTTATAAAGCTGTAAAAAAAAAAAAAAAAAAAAAAGAAAGAAAGGATGAATACCCAAGTTTTGTAGCAACATGGACGGGACTGGAAGAGATTATGCTGAGTGAAATAAGTCAAGCAGAGAGAGTCAATTATCATATGGTTTCACTTATTTGTGGAGCATAACAAATAGCATGGAGGACAAGGGGAGATGGAGAGGAGAAGGGAGTTGAGGGAAATTGGAAGGGGAGGTGAACCATGAGAGACTATGGACTCTGAAAACGATCTGAGAATTTTGAAGGGGTGGGGGGGTGGGAGGTTGGGGGCACCAGGTGGTGGGTATTTTAGAGGGCACGGATTGCATGGAGCACTGGGTGTGGTGCAAAAATAATGAATACTGTTATGCTGAAAAAAATTAAAAAAAAAAAAAAAAGAATTTCTAATTTTGTATCTTGTTTTCGAGGAAAATTGTATCCTCATTTGAGGAAAGGGGCAACCAAGTTTTTCTCCCAGAAATAGTTTGAAAGATGACACTTAATTACCACTTAGGATCAGTGTTGTTGTTACTCTTCTACTAGATTATATATCAATATATTGATACCATACAGCAATATTGTTAGAATATTAGTATATTGTTAGAAGCCAGTACCTTTTCAATATACTTAATTTACTTCAAGTACACTAAAACCTGACTCTTGGGGGGAAAAAAGGCCCTGACTTAGTGCAAAGTTTAAAATTATATAATTTTTTAAAAGATTGACCTCATTTTTCCCCTAAACGAGAAGTATAGGTGGACCTGCCTGAGGTGTCTTTATTTTTATGGAGAATGCTTTCATTACCGTCTTTTTAATGATCTTTCGTTGTTCATACCCTGCACTGAAAGTCTTTTCCTCAAATATCAACTTTTGGCTATCTTTGTTAAATTAATAGACTTTAAAAGGTAGAGTCAAATTGATGATTTAAATATAATTACAGACGGAAAAGATTTTTTCCATAGTGACTTAATTTTAAAAAGCAGTCCTGACAACAGAACCTGAATAAAACAATTATGTGGTACTGTTAATTACTAAATTCCTCTATGCCCTTTTTTTTTTTTAAAGATTTTATTTATTTATTTGACAGAGAGAGATCACAAGTAGACAGAGAGGCAGGCAGAGAGAGAGAGGGAAGCAGTCTCCCTGCTGAGCAGAGAGCCCGATGTGGGACTCGATCCCAGGACCCTGAGATCATGACCTGAGCCGAAGGCAGCGGCTTAACCCACTGAGCCACCCAGGCGCCCTCCTCTATGCCCTTTAATAAGACAGTATAGTTAATGTTTAGTTTTTCAGACTGCTTCTCATTTTTAAATATTATGCATATTTTATGGAACTACTCAGGAAATTTATCCTTTTAATTACTTCTTTGTATAGCACTCAAAAGGGTGGAGATATTTAGGATACACTAGAACATTTTCATGTGTTTACGAATACTTGTATAATAAACTGACACTTGATTTTCCACAGTCTTCCAAAGGATACTTTGATATTTTAGTTGTTGTTATTCAGCTGAACATTTGTGAACATTTGTTCACTGAACTCAGTGAATATTTGTGGAAGATTGCACACTTCTCAGCTTAAGGTAGTAAGAAGAGTAAGCATATGCTTAAAAATGCTTGTGGTTGGTGGTGAGTTCTCCTAAGATTTACTTCATCTGAGCACCTTGGTGTTGAGGGAACATCTGAAAGCTACTGTCTTGGAAATTTTTCAGGAAGTGTTTCTAAAATATTTGAAAATACCTGAATCATGTCTGTTTGTTTGGATAGAAGAAATTGATATTAAATGTTTTTTTAAAGGATGACTATCTAATACTCTTTTTAAAAAAATCTTTTTGATAGTTGTCGTGTTTTATACATTTCTAACTTTTTACCCCAAGCATCTCTTGAGTCTTCTGGAAAGTGCCCTACATTGTGTCCAAGCCTTCAAACTATCAAAGCACATCACATTTTCATTGTAAAATAAATCCAGTATCTTTGTGCTGGCTAGCAACTCTTTATAAGGCTGTAAGGTATGATAAACTCTGTTTTATCTCTTTAACGTACTGCAGGCATTTTGCAGTTCATTAGAGGATGTTGCATTTTGATATGTAGGAAGTTAATATTTTCAAGTAAGCAGTTTCTACCACTGTCAGGTGATAGTAGTTTCTGTAATATTTTAATACATATATATTAAATTGTGTATAAATATCTAAAATGGTAATAAATACATTTAATAGCAGTTGTCTTGTGGTTGTTTTCAACATACACAGAGATAAGAAAATACATGAAGCTAAAGTACAATTCCTCGAATACATTGTGATACCTTATTCTCTGATTAATTCATCAGTTTTACAGGTGATGATTTGCTTTCAAACTCTAAATGTCGGGGCACTTGGCTGGCTCCCTCAGTAGAGCATGTGAGTTGAAGCCCCATGTGTGGCGTGGAGTTTGCTTAAAATAAAAAAAGTAAAGAACAAAAAAGTCATATTATTCATATAATGGAGAATTTTTTAAGTTGTGTTGTTTAAAAATGAATATTTTACTAGTTTCAGAAGCTTAAAAATGCCAGTGTAAATTGTACATGGTAAGAGATACATAATTATAGTATTGAATTTTCCCTAAAAAGAATTTTCAACTTTAATACAAAGGAAGTCCATCTGATAACTAAATTGCAATAGGATAGGTTTTTACATCTTATTAGTGGTTGAAGAATAAGTGCCTCATAATGAAAAAAATTACAAGTGTCTTCATATGAGAAAAATTTAGACTGGCTCTCAAAATAGAGTCCAGTCCTTCTGTCTCGTGATGGAAATGTGAGATTCGCTTTTGTTAGTTCAGTGGACCAAAGTATCCAATCACCTTAAAAAATAAACCTCAGAAATATAAAATAGAAATACAAGGTCAGGGTCTTAAATAGACAAGAATGTTGTTTAGGTCAAAGACTAAGTTAGACCTTGCCCCACTGAGTGAACGATAAATTACGTTAGAGTTTGAACTTCTGTCGATCTGTTGTGTCACCATCTGATGCAATATTCTGTTAGCTCAGGAGCATGGAAAACAGTTGAGAAATTTCATGTTCTACCGTTTGAGCTTCATTGATTCAGGGAATACCGAACCTTCTAAATCCAAGCATTGTTAACTGCCTGCAAATGATACAGATTCAGGATTAGTGATCAGTCACCTCATGCGTGCCTTGTCATCCCACCTGAGCCATTCCTCACAGGAAGATCATGTGTTGTGGTAAGAGAACCATACATCCCATGTCACAGAACCCACTTAGGCAGGTTGCATGTTCTTTAAGAGAAGGTCCTATGTTAAAGTATATATATATATATATATATATACACACACACACACACATATACATACATATATACATATATGTGTATATATACATATACACACATATACATACATATATATACAGACACATATGTGTGTGTGTGTGTGTGTGTGTGTGTGTGTGTGTGTATATATATATATATATATATATATATATATATATATATATGAAGAGCTTGTGAAAGAAAACCCCAGGCAGAAAGAGATTGCCATCATGGTTCTCTTGGGTTTGTGTTTCTAGGTTTCTCCAGTCCATTGTCAGTCCATGTTCCAGCCTCTGATGTTGCCATGACCCCTTTGTTGTGAGCATGCTACAAAGGTACACACACGAGTTGTGTCTTGTGGCAATGTCATCTTTCCCTTATCATAAAGCAAAGTTAATCATGTCTAAAAAGCATGTTCAGGATTCCAAACTCAATGACATTTCACCATATGATTAACTTTGACTTCCTACCCAGCCCACAGAGCAGAACATAAGAGAAGCCACACAACAAACAAAATAGCAGAAGGGTACAGGAGACAAGGCAATCTGTGGGTGCGGTTGAGATAAGGTTTCCTTCGGTCGACACATGCTGCTTATCACGCTCCAGCCATAAAGGATCTGAGTTCTGTTCAGAGATCAGTCTGGCTGCTGCCTTTTTTGAGTGGCCAGACACAGAGGGGTCATGCCTGAGGGGTGACACTTTGCTGCAAAACTCTCCATTTCAAAGGGGTTTTAATCAGTCTTGGGCCCCTGCTTCTGCTTGTTACGAGTTCTGGGCTATCAGCTGATGCTGGTCCCAGCGATATCTCGTGGCTAGAACACCTTTTTTTTTTTTTTAAAGATTTTATTTATTTATTTGACAGAGAGAGATCACAAGTAGACAGAGAGGCAAGCAGAGAGAGAGGAGGAAGCAGGCTCCACGCCGAGCGGAAAGCCCGATGTGGGGCTTGAACCCAGGACCTGGGATCATGACCTGAGCCGAAGGCAGCGGCTTAACCCACTGAGTCACCCAGGCGCCCCCCCCCTTTTTTTTTTAAGTAGGCTCCACACCCAGCATAGAGCTCAATGTGGAGCTTGAACTCGGGACCTCAAGATCAAGGCCTGAGCTGAGATCAAGAGCCGGACACTTAACCGACTGAGCCACCCAGGGGCCTCTCTCTGCAGTACCCTGAACTGCGTTCATCTTTGCTTGACACAGGTCCCTATCTGAAACAGGCTCCTCCTTGACCTGAATGACTCCATCTTTTTCTCTACACCCTTCCGCCTTCTGCCACTTAACTAAGTTCTCCTGGCCTAAATGCGATTTCTTTACTCTGTAGATCCAAGACTGGACAAAAATGAATTTAGGAAATCAAAGGGAAAAAAATAGCAGAAGTTTAGAAGTGAATTCACATAGCACAAATTTCTTTTTTTTTTTTTTTTAAGACGTGTATTTATTCATGAGAGATGGGGTGGGGGGAGGCAGAGGGAGAAGCGGACTCCCCATGGAGTAGGGAGTCCCAATGTGGGACTCGATCCCAGGACCCTGAGATTATGACATGAGCCAAAGGCAGATGCTTAACTGAGGCACCCAGGTGCCCACAAATTTCTTACTCTAAGATGACAAGAACATAATTTCACTATCAAGACTTGTTTTTTGTCCTCACCTTGATTTGTCACAACCATATTTATTATCTTTCAATGTATGGCTTGATCCGTGCATTCCATTGCCAGGGAAACCTACTTTCTGCATACTCAAAAGCATGTCCTCCATTTTGAACCAGATGCTGAATTTTTTTTTTTTTTTTTGCATTTTTGTTTTGTTTCTTGTTTTTAATAGTCTGAAGGATCCCTCTCACTTTGGGCTCATTTGCAGACAGCCATCACCGAGCTCAGGGTAGACTAAGGAGGAAAAATCTGAATCTGATTCTGGTTGCTAACTCCTTTCCTGTCTCCTAAAGAGCTAGTTTACCCTCTTTCAGTGCTCTGGAAGGCCTATACAGACTGATGTGGAATTCTGGTATCGGTGAGGAGGCATTTGGATTAGCTCTCCTGGGAATTGAGACTAGGGTAGGGGTGTCATTTAGGTGACGAGCCCTAGAATTTTAATGACAAGTCTGGAGTTGAATGTCATGTATGCGCAGAGGACAATTTTTTTTTTTAAAGTATTTATTTATTTGAGAGAGAGAGAGCATGAGAAGTGGAGGGCCGGAGGGAGAAGCAGACTCCGCGCTGAGCAGGGAGCCTGATGCAGGTCTTGGTCCTGAGCCTCCAGGATCACGACCTGAGCCGAAGGTGGTCTCTTAACCAACTGAGCCACCCAGGCACCCCAAACTTAATAGCCAATACAGCAACCACCCAGAAAAATAAGAAAGTACTATACTGCCTAAAAATAAAAGCTGTCTGAAAACTTTTCAGTGTTCATCAGGCCCAGCTGGACTTCTGTTTACTTTTTGTAGGTGAAACTCCCCCATATTCTTTTCTTTCTTTCTTAAGCTAGTATGAGTGGGTTGCTTTTCCATATTGTCAGATGCTACTAAGGTATAGCTTAATCCCATTTGTGATTTTTAAAGTCCTAGAAAGCTAGGAGCCTAGAATCACACTCCTATAACATAATAAAAAATACTGATCTCAAATCAACATCCATTTCAGACATTCATTGTTAGCGTAGTGAAATAGAGTGTGACAAGAATATGTATCTAATAAGAATATTCATCCCAGTATTATTTTTTTTCCAATATTAAGGGGGAAGATTGCTTTGTATGTTTAAAATAGGGAATGATTTTAATGACTGCAGAATATAAAGAGCTCTTAGTAGGAAAATGGTCATGCTATGTTACGGGAAAGAACCAAAATCAATTTGTATATAAAATATGATGGCAACTATATAAAAATGTACCAAAAAGGGGTGGCTGGGTGGCTCAGTGGGTTTAAGTGACAGCCTTCTGCTCAGATCACGATCCCAGCATCCTGGGATCGAGCCCCATATCGGGCTCTCTGCTCAGCAGGGAACCTGCTTCCCCCCCCCTCCCCCCCGCTGCCTGTCTCTCTGCCTACTTGTGATCTCTGTTTGTCAAATAAATAAATAAAATCTTTTAAAAAAAAAAGTACCAAAAAAAAAAAAAAAAGATGAGCAGTACTAGTTGCCTCTGCTTAATAGGATTATGAGGGTTTTTTTTTGCTTTTTATAACTTATCCATCCGCCAAGGAAATTTACTTCCCAAATCTGCACTTAGATTCCACGTAACTGAGATTCATCCTCCTTATAATTAAAAAAAAAAAGTTTAAACTCAGTTGAGGTTTGTGGTGGAGAAATATTTTAAAGTTTCCAGGATTTTAAAGTTTCCTATTTTGTAGAGACATTTGTGTTATTGATGTTTGATGTTTTGGGTTTGATGCTTGAGGGCTGTAGACTAGGGGGCAGGGAGCAGTATGGGGGTAGGGAGCGGTGTTCCTGACAAACTTGTTCGAGATCAACAAACCAGCTATAGCTCTTAACGCAAGGCTTAGTACGTATAGTTCAGCCCTCAATATCGAGTTGTTGAATGTATCCACGTAGCTTTTAATCCCTTCTTGGGAATGATACTCAAAGATGCACGATTGTGTGAGCCTAGTTCAGAGCTTTGCTAACTTGAACGTACGGATGAACTGTGAAGGTTGTTTTAGGCAACAAGCTTGAGCCGTGGAACCCTGAGCAAGGTGAGAGAACCCACTGTGACCACAGAGCTGAAGACAGGCTCTCTAAGTGACCCACCTCCAAATAGCCATAGGCCCTAACTGACTAATGCGCTAATCACAACCACGGACAGTTCCTAAGATTACCATAAAAGGTTTCCCCAAAATTCCATAAGTCTTCATACTCCCTTATCCCGCCCCATAAACGCTACTTCGTCGCAGACAGTCTCTCCTTTACTGTCCTCCCACTGCTGTCTTGCAGTGTGATCAATAAACTTCTATCTCTTTTGTTCTGCCCTGGGTGCATTCCTTCACCCCCCAGGCTCTCTGGTAGCCCCACAGGAATCACTGAAGGGATCTTGTTAAAATATGGGTTCTAGGATCACCTGGGTGGCTCAGTGGGTTTAAAGCCTCTGCCTTCAGCACAGGTCATGATCCCAGGGTCCTGGGATTGAGCCCTGCATCAGGCTCTCTGCTCAGCAGGGAGTGTGCTTCCCGCTCCCCACCCCCAGCCTGCCTCTCTGCTTACTTGTGATCTCTGTCTGTCAAATAAATAAATAAAATCTTAAAAAAAAATTTTTTTTGGAAAAATAAAAATACGGGTTCTAATAGAGAAGGTGAAAGGCGGGTACTGAGGTTCTGCTTTCTTAACGCATTCCTAGGTCTCGATGCCAACACTGTTCTGGGGATATCTGAGTTGCCAGAATCAAACTGTATTTTTATCCCAATTAAAAAATAGATGCAGTGAATACCCCAATATGGAAATCCAACTGGAGGATGCCACGATCATTACATTGTGTTATGGAACAGTATTACAAAACGGGAACATTGTTGTAAAGCTGTACCTTAAATCTTCAGTTTTTAGGTAAATTCACCAGACATATGTGGGTACAGGATGCCATCTTTCATAACTAAAGACAATTTTGCCAAGATTGTTAACTATTTGAAATGGCAAAGCCAGTAACTATGGAGCCAGGCTCATATTAAGTGGTAGTCATGGTATTTTGGGGGGAAGCCAGAACACTAAAATTGATTTTCATATGAGGATACTTGTGCACAGATGTACGACCTGAGAAAATGGTGCCAACTTTTGGTGAAGACTGAGAAATTTTCAGAGGTGGTTTTTTTTCTTCTCTCATCATGCTTGAATGAATTTTTCTAGGCATATCATTAAATTGGGCGATCCTAAAGTTGATTGCTTTCTGATAGGAGATCTAAGAGAAAGAAACTTAATAGAAAATAACAAGTGGAATCGTGTTAAAATGTGCCTGAATGAGATTTAACTCTTGGCTTTTGCACACAAGAAATCTTGCTATTGTGGCCCGAAATATTTCCTAAAGCAACTTGCATTCCTATTTATTTATTTATTTATTTATTTATTTATTTATTTTAAATATGGAACACTTCACAAATTTGCGTGTCATCCTTGGCGCAGGGGCCATGCTAATCTTCTCTGTATTGTTCCAATTTTAGTACATGTGCTGCTGAAGTGAGCACGTGTACCTCTTAATCTTTATCAAATAATTCTATTGACCTCTCAGCCTACAATACTTTTCATTTCCTTAGAATCTATCCTTTTTAGGGACAATGTTTTAGAATTACATTCATGTAGATTCTATGTTGCAACCCCCAAAATTAAGATTATATTTAATATTTGTTGCCAGGACCTTTTTTCTTGCTCTAGTCGGTTTTCCGCAGTGTTAATACTACTCTTAGAAATGTCAATTAAGGGGCGCCTGGGTGGCTCAGTGGGTTAAGCCGCTGCCTTCGGCTCAGGTCATGATCTCAGGGTCCTGGGATCCAGCCCCGCATCGGGCTCTCTGCTCAGCGGGGAGCCTGCTTCTCTCTCTCTCTCTCTCTCTGCCTGCCTCTCTGTCTACTTGTGATCTCTCTCTGTCAAATAAATAAATAAAATCTTAAAAAAAAAAAAGAAATGTCAATTAAATTTTTAAACCAAGGAAATGGTAGAGATTTGGGGAGTATTTACGTTTTGCATTTCTTTATACATTGTGTTTCTCTGTCTTATTTTCAGTTTTCAGGATAAATAAGAGCTATAAAAAGTCGAAAGGGCTTTTATATATGGGACAAACAGGTAGGTACAGGAGGGTTCAAGCTACAAAATGCCAAAGGTGCTGTCCAATTCATCAGACAAATCAAAGTGTCGAATGCTGTATAGACCAAAAAAAGATCGAATTGTATCTTGCAGTCATTAGGGTTGTGTTCAATTCTCATTTGGCCTGAAAATGGAAGTGTTTGTTTTTTCCCTGCTAATTAGATATTAAAATTTCATCAAGAAATCATCTTACTCATTTCTTTCACTGATTTTTTTTTTTTTTAAGATTTTGTTTATATGAGGGGCACCTGGGTGGCTCAGTCATTGGGCATCTGCCTTAGGCTCAGGTCATGATCCTAGGGCCCTGGGATCTAGCCCCAAATAGGGCTCCCTGCCTGGCAGGGGGCCTGCTTCTCCCTCTCCTACTCCCCCTGCTTGTGTTCCCTCTCTTGCTCTGTCTCTCTCTGTCAAATAAATAAAATCTTAAAAAAAAAAAAGATTTTGTTTATATGAGAGAGAGAGAGAGAGAGCATGCATGAGCAGGGAGGGGCAGGGCAGGGCACAGGGAGAAGGAGAAGCAGGCTTCCTGCTAAGCAGGAAGCCCAACATGGGGCTTAATCCCAGGATCTGAAGATCACACCCTGAGATGAAGGCCGAAGGCAGACAACCGACTGAGACACCCAGGTGCCCCCCTTCACTGACTTCTTATGGGTTCTTTAGTGAGTTATCACAAAATGAAAGGTTTCTGTACTTGAAACTTAGGAATCTTTAATACAAATACACTGTGTGAAAGTGATGTGGAGAACAAAGGTGAAAGAAATGTAGAAAAAATTTAAACTTCTTACAACTTACAGCCCATTGACAAGTACTTGGGACAGCAGAGTGACCTTCCTTCCTCATGGAGCTCAACTGCTTCAGTATTAATACTCTGCCAGAGGCAAAAGGCAACTTTAACTTGACCTTAGCCCAACATCCAGGATCCTGTAAGACTTCTTTAACGTATGAAAATCCCTTTGGAAACTTCCTTTATCTCTTCCTCTCTAAGATATGTTAGCAACCATCCTCCAAACAGATGGCCCACTGATCTACATTGGAAGGGTCTCATGACTAAGGATTTGCTAGACAGAGGTAAATGACCTTATCCTAACAAGAGCTGGCCCCCAAAGTCCTAGAAACCTTGCATCTAGAGACTTAGGCTCTCCCTAGCCTCTTCCCTACTTGAAAGTATGTAATCAGTCACTCCTCACAAGCCCAATGCAGCTCTTTCTCCCCACAGGTCCTGTCCCTGTGGTTTAATAAAACCACCTTTTTTGCACTCTTACACACACACACACATACACACACACAACCCACCTTTTTTTTGCACTAAAAACATCTCAAGAATTCGTTCTTGACCATTTGCTCCCAGATCCCAACGTGCCTCATCAAAAGCATTTGTTTGTGGGATGCTGGGTGGCTCAGTCAGATAAGCGTCTGCCTTCTGCTCAGGTCATGATCCCAGGGCCCTGAGATGGAGCCTTGCGTTGGGCTTCCTGCTCATTGGGGAATCTACTTCTCTCTCTCCCTCTGCCGCTCTCCCTGCAATGTGTGCTCTGGCTCTCTCCCTCTCTGTCTCTGACAAATAAATAAATAAATAAATAAATAAATAAATAAATAAATACTTGTTTGTGGGGCATCTGCGTGGCTCAGACGGTTAAGCATCCAACTCTTGATTTCAGCTCAGGTCTTGATATCAGGATTATGTGAGTTCAAGCCCTGCACTGGACTCCATGCTGGGTGTGGAGCCTACTTAAAAAAAAAAAAAAAAAGTACTTGTATAAAACTGGGTTTTACAAATGTGAGGTTTCATTGTTATTAACAAGCCATTTCTTATTCTTTCTAAAACCTAGCATCACCACTCTTCTCTAAATGTGAATTATGAAAAAGCTAATGAGTATTGTTTAGGGATATGTAACACAGAAAGAGAATATTGCCATTGAGTCAAGGCTGGTCTGACTGACCCCAGTTCCTTCCTGGCTAACACCAGGAAGACACCTTTATGATGTCTACATTGTAGCACAAAAATGATGATAAACCCTCAAAATCCTGAGCTACCAGAGAATAAATTATGTTTGCTATAGGTCAAGTCACCTGTATGTTACAGTATTTTGACTCTTGAAAAATTATTTAATATGGGCATATGATGGTACCTGCCTCTTAACCAGACAATTTTATTAACCACATCTTCCTATTCTCCAGTGATTCCAGCAAAAATTCATGAAGTGCTATAGATGCCCACATATGTGGTAAGGTCCTCTCCAAAATTATCCACCAGAAAGAGGGAGTCGCTTTATACTGAAGTCTTTACAAAGTCGTATTAGAGTTCTTTCTCCCACATGTAGCTTTGACAGCAAGGTACGGCCTGGAGGAAACACGAGCGTGGAGATAACCTCCATCGGTGCTATTTTGAAATGCTTGAAGGGGTCCCTGCAAGAATTGCTTCCAGATAGCAAAGAAATTTAACACGAATTTCATTACTTTTTCTTCCTTACCACCAGTGTGGAGATCACTATAAACTTAAAAAAAAAAGTACTGGAAGTGATTATGTTATAAAGATCAAGAGTAAACACGTATAAGATGTACTATTATGCAAATAACGTAATGGACATGACAACATGGACAGCTGTTCTGGACCGAATTTTGCCCTCACCCCACCCCTCCCCCCAATTTATATGCTGAAGTCTTCACTCCCACAGTGACTTATTTGGAGACAGGGCTTTTAAAGAGGCAATTAAGGTTAAATGAGATCATAAGGGTGGAGCTCTACTCCAGTAGGTCTAGTATCCTTCTAGAAAAGAGACACCTAGGGATGCATGGGTTCAGAGAAAAAGGCCATGCTCAGACATAGCAAGAAGGTGACCATCTGCAAGTCAACGGGGGAGACCTCAGGAGAAACCAGACCTGCCAGCACCTTGCTCTTAGACTTCCAGCCTCCAGAACCGAGAGAAAATAAATTGGTGTCATTTAAGCCACCTGCTAGGGCAGCCTGAGTAAACTCATACAGCATCCTCTACATACAGCCCAAACAAAGTGGATGGAAATTCACATGATGTGCCCTGGAAACCTTGCTAGATGACTCAGAGTGGCTGTGGTCATGAGCAAGAAGTGAGTGGCAAGGATGTTTGTGAAGAGTTTGATTGAAATTGTTTCATAAAATAAGTATGAGAAAGTAATGTTCAAAATGTTTTTAAATATCAAAAGCTAATGTTTAACTATTTCATCTATATCCCTTTAAGTATCTTCTTGAAAGCGTTTTTAATTAGGGGAAATGGAAGACTACCTTGTAATTGGGATTTGTGCAAACATAGTTTTATTGTCATACTAGAATGAAGCATAGTTCTCGTATGAAGAGATATTATTTAGTATGGATGCTCAGCTCAAGTACCTGTGGAAAGAAAATGACATCATTGTGTAGAATTCACTTTATTAAAGTGAGTTTCAAACAAGTGCTGTTTCGATAAGTTTGGTGGGAGTTGATCCTGTAGGTGTATAGTATGAATAGCTTATTTATTTATTTATTTATTTTATAAACATATAATGTATTATTAGCCCCAGGGGTACAGGTCTGTGAATCGCCAGGTTTACACACTTCACAGCACAATAGCTTATTTATTTTTCAATAATACATCAAATTAGAATCCTCTCTCTTATCCCATGCCCTGGCAAGAGGTGGCCATTGTTTTCTGGCTCAGAGAAAATGCTGGCATTCACTAAATATAACTGGAGATGTTCAGTGATATCTTCCCATTTCTTTTTCTTTCTGGTGTTCTTTTTTTCTTCAGAAACCATGTGAATATTTCTCCTCCTAATAAGTAACTAGTAATAGTCCCAAAAGATGTGTTTTCTTGAAGTGTTTATGATGACAACTGTCTATTCCCAAGTTCCTCAGTGAAGGTACCACACTCCTGAGAAAGGACTTCACTTTGAACTAGGACATGCTCCAAGATAGAACTACATGAAGCCATTATTATGAAACAGGAGACACTGAAACACAAGTTTTCTAGGCTAGTTATCTCTATGACAGAACTGACAGAACACGTATGCATAGACCATCTTCTTCATAGCTTCCCTACCAGAGAGACTCCCCATCCCCCCCAAATCAGAAGCCATTGCACCATTCTAAAGAGCTTTGCTTCTGAAGAGGTGAAACCTCATGAACCGTAAGACATAAATAAAAACAGGGAAATTATTTTTGCCTTGTATTAAATAAACATGAGGAGACACATTGAAAAATAAGGAATAGATATGAAGTGAAGCATGAATTTTGGTCCAAGTGGGGATTTAGGTGCACGTACGTTTCACGCGAGTGAACTTCAGTGCTTCCCAATCCCACCTAGTCCAGGGAATATAATGACATGTGCACAGAGGGCGTCATTCATGTGAATAATCGCTACAGGTTAAGCTACAGTGTGTCCACAACACGGGCAGCGTGCTCTTCCAGGGGATTCCAGTAATAACTATGACCAGTTGCTACGGGTGTCCTATTCCTGGCAGCACCGAGTACGATGCTGTGGATGCAACAGACGGTTAGTAAGTGCAAATTAAAGCAGTAAATAGGTTGTCTATGTAGTTTTGGAAAGCAGGAGAAGGGTGGGTAGTGGGAACTTTAATTGCCTCATAACCTTAAATTACTTCCATCACACAGGTATTTCTGTGACACATACAAAAGAAGGTGAAATTTACAGAGTTACAGGCATTTATGAGAAAATAGACCAGTATATTAAATTGAATAAAATATATGCCGCTGGAAAAATTATCCTGGAGTATTTGTCAATGGCATGGGTGTCAATCCTCATGCTCACGTAGCTGCTCCTCTGGCTTTTCCTCTGCGGGGAGCTCCTCTCCGAGGCCAAGGTCAGCTGCACCATCATCTTGTCCGGCTTTTCTCCGTTCTCGGGTATGTAGCTGCCCAGGTCATTAACCTCCCCGTCGCTGTAGCTGCCCTCCAGCATGACGCCGCGAGGCTGGGATATTCCACAGCTGCAAGGAAGCTGCCAACACAGCAAACACACACTGGGATGTGAGCTCTGCCCCGGCTCTCAGAAGAAACTGCAATCTGGTTGCGGTGGCCTTTTCTCTGTTCTTTTATTCCCAGTTAGGGGTTAGGGTTTGGGGAAATAATGGTGTCAGCACGGGAACGTGCTAAAAGAGCAGGTGTCCGTTTTTGTTCCAAGTCTATGGAGCAACTCTCAGGGAACATCACATCGTGTCAGAGACCCCCTGAATGTTCCTGATCAGATAATTGTCCTGTTCCCCCTGAGGTCAGAAACTGATAGGAGCCCTGATAAAAATGTTTCTGATAACATTATGTGTGTATAGTGTGGTGTGATGGGGTGGGGACTGAAAGGTGTAGCATCGTGGTGCTAGTTCTCTCCTACTTGGTTCTAGGTTTCTGGAGGAAAGAACCATTTGACTGTGGACAGGAGGAAGAAAGAAAAGCTGGGTGGGAGGGAAGGCGATCCCAGAGGTCACATATGAAGGGGAGGTTCCTAGAAGGGAGGATGTGCTTCCCTGGAAGTTTTTTGTTTGTTTGCTTGTTGTTGTTTTTGTTTGTTTGTTTTTTACCCCTCTGGGTTCACAAATAATTGTTTCACCACGTTGAACTTTCATCTTGTTTTTAGCACTAAACAATGAACACCACCACGATTAAAGGGACTTTGTCTTAATTACTTGGCTTAGCTGCTGATATGTGGCAGGCACTAAATAAATATTTGAATGACTGAAAGATGTAGCCAGGGTAAATTTCACACTGTTTTCATGTATTATTTTGTTTGCTCTTCACACCAGCTGGTGAAGTAGGTGGAGGGGATGTCACCACCCCAATTTACAGAGAAGGTCTGACCTGCCCATGGTCCAGAGCTAGACCAGGCTCTCTATCCCCGAGCAGACCCCCTCACTCATGTTAGGGTCACCTTCTCGCACAGCTTGCGCTCCTTGCGCTCCTGCACCGTGGTCAGGTAGTTGACGGCTGCGTACTCCAGCACCGACAGGAACACGAACACGAAGCTGACCCACAGGTAGATGTCCACCGCCTTGATATAGGAGACGCGGGGCATGGAGGCGTTCACGCCCGTGATGATGGTGGACATGGTCAGCACGGTGGTGATGCCTGCGAACAGAGCGAGAAAGAAGCAGGCGTTTGCCTTTGACCGAAGACCCGGGTGGCTTCATGCCTCTGTTCTTTGTCCTTTCTGCTCCTTTCGCCTAGAGTATTTCCGTCCCTGCCCCTCTGTCTAGCAAACACCTGCTCATCTTTCAAGATTTACTTTTCTTTTTTCTTTTTTTTTTTTTTAAGATTTTATTTATTTATTTGTTAGAGAGAGAGGGAGAGAGAGCGAGCACAGGCAGACAGAATGGCAGGCAGAGGCAGAGGGAGAAGCAGGCTCCCCGCTGAGCAAGGAGCCCGATGTCGGACTCGATCCCAGGACGCTGGGATCATGACCTGAGCCGAAGGCAGCCGCTTAACCAACTGAGCCACCCAGGTGTCCCTACTTTTCTTTTTTAAGATAGATTTATTTATTTATTTGAGAGAGCAAGAGCGAGCGAGCGAGAGAACAGAGGGAGCGGGAGAGGTAGACTCCTTGTGGAGTAGAGAGCCCCTCTGCATGCTCGATCCCAGGACCCTGAGATCAGGGCCTGAGTCTAAGGCAGACTCTTAACCTGTTGAACTACCTAGGGACCCCTCAAAATTTGGCTTTTAGGAAGCTTCTTCTGTTCCTCCACCTCTCATACTCACCCACCCTCTCCCACCACATACTGGCCAACACCATCTGTCTCACCTTGTCCTTCCAGAGAGAGCCCGCCCTAGACATTTTGGCAACAAGACATTTGTTTTTCCATTCAATTGGTTAAAACAGAGATCTATAGGGGCACCCAGCTGGCTCAGTCAATAGAGCCTGCAACTCTCGATCTTGAGGTGGTGAGTTCAAGCCCCACATTGGGCACAGAGGTTATTTTAAAAAATAAAATACTTAAAAATAATAAATTAATTAATAAATAAGTAAATAAATAAATCCAAGATTATGCATAGGAACAGGTATATATGTGTTTCTTAGAACTACCTCTCCAAAAAGAGGGAAAAGTATATTTCAGTACTGGTGTCCTTGCTGCTGGTGTAGGATCTTGTAGTCCTGGGCCTGTATTATCAGCAGTCAGAGCAATTCTGACAGCCAACCCCATGCCAGACCTGGCTGCCCATTCAGCAAGGTTGACTTGAGGACGCGGAAGCCAATTTTATCAAGAATGATGCTGGCCTCCTCTAGGGGGGTTAGATTTTTGAAACTAGAATGTTCATTTAGCACAAGACTGTTCAAGCTATGGGACAGTTGCTAAAGGACAGGACATTTGTCAGGGGTGTTTGCCTGGGATTTCAAATTAAGCTCAGAACATTTGGCTTGGCAAACAGCTGAGTACAGGGGACTGAGGTCACCTTAAGGGCCAGCTCCAACTCAGTGTCACTAAAACCTTGGCGGTCACCCTCCCCCTTGAAGCCTCAGAACCACTGAGCTAGCAATGGTAGTGTGACTGAGTGGGTGTGACATTTAGGGTGGGGGAGAGAGCTGATGGCAAAGAGCTATTCACAAAATGCTTACAGTAGGGATTTTCAGACCTGAGTATGGATCAGAATTACTAGAAGACCTTCTTCAAAATGTAGGTTCTGGTCCTTTCTCAGAGATTCTGATTCTAAACTTGTAGATGAGACACAGGATTCTTCATTTTACACAATTTCCCCCAGAGATGCCATTACAAAGATCCCTTAGGCCACCTTTGGAGAAGCCCTGTTTTAGAACATGGCGTCCTTGCGCAGGTAAGCAGAAAAAGCACCCACACACCAGACCACCGACCCCAGAACATGGTTCTAACAAAACTAAAGGTGGGTTGTTTGCATGGGCACTCGTGGGGCCCTGGAAACAGTTTTGCCACATAGGTCCTTAATAATAGTATTTGACCCGTGAATCAATAACCTGATGTTTCCAAGTTTTCATGCCAACAGGGGTGTAGAACCAATTTGAAATGAATGGTTTCATCTGGAAGAAATTACTTGTATTTTCAGATGCCTGAAAGACACACTTGAGATGTTCCTTACCTAAAGGGACTCTGGCGGGCACAGCTCTGCGGTCGATCCAGAAGGAGACCCAGGACAGCATGACCATCAGGGTGGCCGGAAAGTAAGTTTGGAGCAAGAAAAAGAAGATGTGGCGTCGCAACGTGAAGTTAATGTACAGACGGTTGTACCAGCCTGGGAGACACAAGGAAGAAAAGATACCAAACATCATTGCTGCTCAACTCCTGCACACAACCCATTCTATTCTGGGATTCAAAAATGCCCTAGAAACTTCCCTGGAAACTTGCCACACATTTACAGAGAGGAAATAAAACCAATGGGAGTGATTATATGATAACCTACGCCACATGGTGAGTCCCTCGCCAGACATCTTTGGCCCCTGTCTTGTACATAAAGGAAGCCCCTTGAGAAGGCCATTTAAGACTCCTGTTACTCATTGTTTGGGGCAGAGCCCAGTAATGTCACCGTCACTTCGTTGCTTGTTAGAAATGCAGACTCTCAGCCCCACCCCACCCCCAGTCTACTGTATCAGAATCTCCTTTCAACAATATTCGCCAGATGACTTATCTGCACGATAAAGTTTGAGAAACATTTATTTAAACAAGCCCCTTTGGATTTCTTTATGGAGGCAAATGTTTTAAAGTTAAAATACCACGCTAACCCAAACTTTGCATTTAGGAACAGTAAATGATCACAGGCTCAGCATGCTTTAGCTCTGCTCTTACATCCTCTACAAGGAGAAAATATGCATGGAAGCGTTCAAAGGAACAGGGAAAGGATGGAAGGAAAAGGAAAAAGCAGGATAAACCCAGGGAGGCAAGGTCTGAACATGAAATGGAGACTTGGCAACGTTAACTTGAAACCCTGGCATCCTGGACAATTATAATACAATGGTTGTCACTGTAAAGCAGTCCCAGAAAGACTGTGGAGGCGCTGTAGACTGACTGTCTGTCCCCCAACCCACCTAAATTTGTTTGTTGAAACCTAATCCTCAATGTGATGGTATTTGGAGGTGGGGCCTTCAGAAGTTATTACATCATAAGTGGGATTAGTGACCCTATAAAAGAGACCCCAGATTGCTCCCTTGCTCCTTCCCCCATGTGAGGACATAGCAAGAAGGTAGCTGTCTATGAACTGGGAAGCGGGCTTTCATCGGACACTGACTCTGCCAGCATCTTGATCTTGGACTTACCAGCTTCCAGAATTGTGAGAAGTAAATTTCTGTTTATTTCTGAAGCTGCCCAGTCTATGGTCTTTTTGTGATAGCAGCCCAAAGAGACTAAGACAAGAGGAAGTGTCAGAATGCTAAGGATGAAGTGGGGGGTCCCCTGAAAAACGAAGACTCCTGAGTGAGGTATACAGAAGGTGGGATATGCTGGATTGCCATGGAATGCTGGGAGTAAAGCAGTGCCCTCTGCTACAGATTGGAAGACTTAAAAGGTTGCACTTCCTGTGCAGTCGTGCAATGTTTTGGCAAAAGAAACTACATAAAGACAGGCGCTTGGGTGGCTCAGTCAGCTAAGCATCCTACTCTTGATCTCAGCTCAGGTCTTGATCTCAGAGTCATGAGTTCAAGCCTTGCGTTGAGCCCCACGCTGGGCATGGAGCTTACTCAAAAAAAAAAAAAAAAGAGAGAGAGAGAGAGAGAGAAAAGAAAAGAAACTACATGAAGGTTTGAATAATATCATCCTAAAGCTGATTAGTCAAGACTGGGGTAAGGGTTAGAGAGGGCTGTTCACCTCAGCTGCCAGGAGGAAGAGCACAGAACATGCCCCCAAGCAAGGAGAGGGGGCAAGCCCGTTCAGAGCGAGCAAGGAGCGTCCCAAGGTCATAAAGACGGCCTGTGCAAGCAGTATAGTTCAGAGAGAATTCACTCCAGAAAAAAAGAGAGGGATGATCTCCCTGATATGAGGGAGAGGAGATGCAACATGGGGGGGTTAAGGGGGTAGGAGAAGAGTAAATGAAACAAGATGGGATTGGGAGGGAGACAAACCATAAGTGACTCTTAATCTCACAAAACAAACTGAGGGTTGATGGTGGGAGGGGGATTGGGAGATGGGGGGTGGGGTATGGACATTGGGGAGGGTATGTGCTATGGTGAGTGCTGTGAAATGTGTAAACCTGGCGATTCACAGACATGTACCCCTGGGGATAAAAATATATTATATGTTTAAAAAAAATAAAATTAATTAATAAAAAAAAAGAGAGGGAGAGAAGATTAATTGAGTAGAACAGGGAGAACAGAAATCAGCAGAGCTAAAATAGAACAGTTTCTTGCCTACAGAGGAGGGGGTTCTGGGAATCCTATTGGGGGTGAAATGCCAGCTGCTAAGCTTGGAAATGACTGGCTCAAACGAACCTCCTCACCTGGCTGATGTCTGAGTCTTTACTAATATTCTCTAGATTATCAGTTCCGGATGCTTTGGTGGTATCCAAAAAGCACCTCTCCCCCATGCTTGCCACCCCCTAGACCTGATTTAGGATTTCTACCTTTGGCTTCAAATCCAGGTAGCACAGGCAATGCTCCCTTGACAACCAACTGACACCTTTCCTAAAATAGAGGATGACCCACCCAGCCAGGCTAGCGCTGACCCCCCAACCCAGGCCCCACCTGCCCCCACCTGTACTGCTGTAGAAGGCCAGTTTAGTGGTGGTGTGGAATTCTTGAATGAGGAACTGGGAGAGCGAGATCCGCTCATCAGTCTTTAAGGAGTCGTTGCCCTTTTTCCAGTATAGCATGAGGTCATCCTCCGTGTAGGCATCTGATAAGACAGGAGACAGCATCAGGCGCAGGTATGAGGGGTAGGAAGCCAGGCCTGTCTGTGGTGCTCCGCTGGGGGCAGCTCCACATCTCCCACCTGAACTATTGAGCTGGTAGTAAGAGAGTTGGAATAAACAAGCCACAGTTTAGATGAAGCAAAACAACATTTTTAAAAAGACAAATGAATTCTCCCCAGTCTTCCAGAAGTCATCAGAGCAAAGCCCTCAAGCCTCAGTGCTCCTAATTCCTGCAAAAGCATTCACCCCACAATGTAACCTGCCATTTATTAGGTTAACACGAATGAAACTGCTATACACTTGTAGAGCAGAAATGGTGAAATTGTGGCAAAACTGCCTTACCTAGGCTGATTTACCCCTTTGTTTTCTCCTTCCAAAGCGTGGTAATGCATCCATTGATGGCGAATATCTTTAAATACTATCAAGGTAAAGGGGCTGTGTTCTAGCAAGAAAGGACCCACAAAGTGATACAAGAGAACACAAGTCCCTTCTCTGCAGGCTTCCAGTTGCTCCTACCCAGGGTAAAATCACAGGGATTCCCCCAGAAGGACCATACCCTCTGGCGCTGACACGCCCTTGACCCTCACCCACTTTAATGGGCACACACGGGACTCCAGCTGAGCAAACCTACCAGCAGCCTGGACAGACCTGAGGCAAAAACCTAACAGTGGTCACTCCAGCCTGCTCGCGTGTTCAACAGTTGTTTCTGGAGCTCCCTGATGCTCTATTTCATTCCTCTGTTTTATTCTATATCTTACCCTTGACCTGTGTGAGGATTGGTTTCACGTATCCACTTGGCTGGGCTGGAGCACTCAGTTATTCAATTGAAGACTAATCTAGGTGTTGCTCTAAAGATGATTGGTAGACCAGATGTCTACAATCGGTTCACTTGAAATAAAGGAGATGATCCTTTTTCTGATCTGATCAGTTGAAAAGTCTTAAGAGCAGATCTGAGGTTTCCCCAAGAAGAAGAAATTCTGGGGGCACCTGGGTGGCTCAGTGGTTAAAGCCTCTGCCTTCAGCTCAGGTCATGATCTCAGGGTCCTGGGATCGAGCCCCACATCGGGCTCTCTGCTCATAGCAGGGAGCCTGCCTCCTCCTCCTCTCTCTCTCTGCCTGCCTCTCTGCCTACTCATGATCTGTCTGTCAAATTAAAAAAAAAAAATCTTTAAAAAAAAAAAAAGAAGAAGAAGAAATTCTGTAAGTGCAAGGCAGGCTCAGGTCCCACCCAGGGGTTCTCAGCTTGCCCTTCCCACCAGCACAGACTTGCCTCACCAGCTTCCACGCTCGTACAATCAATTCCTTGCCCTTAATATCTCTTACTATGTATCTCCAATATTCTGCTTCTCTGTGCATCCTACCTGATGCAGCCTGGAATGCACATTCCCGATGGAGCTAGCTGCGTATACTAGGGAAAGCAGGGTACTGGAGTCAATGAGTTAAGTCCTTAGTGCTATGTCCTCAGGCCAGTTATGTCCCTCCATGTAGAATGGAGATAACAGTAACCTTCTCCCAGGAGCTGCTGAGGGTGAAATGACAGCAGGTAGGAAGCCACTATGCGGTGGGTAATTCAGTTTCTCCCTTGGTCCTGGGATTTATTACTCCCTTTTTCAACATTCAGTGCCCTATGCAGGTATCCATTTGACCTCTGCATCAACATGCCTGCCCTCCTCCACCCGGGATGACTGGGGCCAGGAGATCCCTGACTCACTGCCACAAATGCAGGTTGGCTTCAAAGGTGCCCTGTGCCAAAGAGATTCCTCCCTAAGGCTTGGTCACCAGCCAGGAAGGGCCAGTGGGCGGGTGCTGGTATTCGCTTGGGAGGAGTGGACAGTTGGAGTTATGGGAGAGTCCAGACTGCGCCCATCAAAGGAAGCATTTGGGCAAAGACTGAAAAACAGAGCAGCTGTGTAGAGATCTGGAGATGCAAGCAAGTAGTTCTTGACGCTGCCTCAGCCTTGCTCTTCCCAGAGCCTGGCTCTTAACCTGGGCAGAGCATCCATGCGTGCAAATGTCCTGAGGCCCCTCAGTTGTGCCTGAGGCTCTCAAGCGCCACCTGCGCTCACCTGGGCAATTCCCACGGGCAATTGTTACCAAACATGTTTTTGGCACGAAATCTCTTCTTCAACAGAAATCTTTTTCAGAGGAACAATAAAAACAGATCAAAATGAGCTCACACATTGGACAGCAGGTAGAAGTAGCTGCACATGGAGACCCAGATTTGCTGAGCCCTCTACCCGCACCCCCCCAAGCTATTGCCCAGGTTCCCACAGAACCAAGTTTAAAACCATTGCCGTAGCGCCATTAAAAGGGTCTATTATAGGAACGGAGGTTTTAGCCCCAAATTTGTTCCTGATTTTCAAAATTACCCTGCAAATGGCTTTAATCTAAAAAAATCACTGAAAACAATCACTAGCCATGAATGAGGGGACTATGCTGTTCCTGCTAACTGAGAGTTAGCGGTGTTGGGAATTACTCGGGTTCTGGGGCTTCTGTCTGTGGGACAGTCTACTCACAGCTTTCAATCTCAAGGGAGCACGTTTGTGTGTCCAGGGGAAATCGGCTGAAGTCCATATTGCACATTGCAGTCACTGTAACCCTACAAGCAAAAGACAAAAATCCAAAATTTCGGAGGCGGCAAAATACAAATGCAGAATGATAGAATGATAAACGGAAAAGGACTGTGCTTCCTTCCAGTAGAACTGCCTCCTTATAATTCATAAACAAGGTGTCAAGATTTAGATAAGTAGCTTAGGTATGATAAAGTCATCATAGTTCTCAGGGTTTTATGTTTAACTCCAGAGTGTCTCTACCAACTTCTATCATCTTCAAGCATATTAACGGTATTAACATATTGACATATAATCATATTAATGATATTAACGATATAACGATCTCAATCGATATAAAAATGTGAAATTAAAAACTCCTATGATATTGTTTCTTAAAAGAAACCATAGGAGCATATATTGTTCTCTGGTTTTAGATAAATTCAATTTTTTTCTTCTTTTATTGATTTTACCCATATTTAATATTTGTATTCAACATATCAGAAATAATATGAATGAAACACTTCTGGCAGTGGCCAAATGGGGAACTTTTTGTTTTTTTTACAATGTTGCTATTTTTATATCGATAATAATATCTCCTAGTGGGCATCGGTGTTTTTAGTGGATAATTCCACGGAGATCATGATAATGAAAAAACACTGAAACCTTTTTTGTACCAGCATGCAAACACTTGCTGGCCTCTGGTGGTTTTGTTTCAGAGTTTACATGGGAAAATGGGCTTCCGCATCAAAGGGAAAACAAACACAGATCATTAGTCATAGACGAAAGATTCCCCATCCCGTGGGGAATCTCATGGCAGGACATGATTAAGAGTTACTGGCTGATTCTGAACAAACTATTTTTCCTTCAACCACACACACACACACAAAATTGCTATGTATAAGTTGTAGAAACTGTCTGGATGATTTATGGCCAAAAGGGAAAAAAAATCACTTTTAATTAAAATGGAGATTTCAAGGGAAAGAGCTTTCTTGAAACTGAATTATCAAATATCTGCCTTTATTTTCCCCATTCCAGTTGGGTATGGAATAGTTGTATTCTCAAAGGGATTTTCTATTGCTGGTGGCTGGGTAGCCTTATCTCCTCTGGAAATCCTGATAAACAGGGTGTCTTGAGTGGAGAGGAGTCAGGATAGCAGCTGACTTGGAACCTAATGGGTGGGCTTCCATTTCTACCATGCCTAATGGCATCCCCAGCAAGGAACAAACTAGAAACTAAGTTTGGTGACTTAGAGCTAATGAAATCTCAAATGCAGGAAGATTTTGCTGTCAACAAAAGGACTGAATATCTCTTCTCTTTGTATCAGAAACAGATATTTTTAGAATCACAGATACCAGACTGGTTCTTTGCACCCTGACTTGATGTTTTTCCAACCTGTAACTCACATACCATACATTAAACAAGCACAGTTTGTGATTTAATCCATACTATGTTTATATTTGTTTCTCCGTATCTCATTAAATTGATTTATTGGGGAGCACCTGGGTGTCTCAGTCAGGTAAGCGTCCGATCTTGATTTCTGCTCAGGTCCTGATCTTAGGGTAGTGAGATCGAGCCCCTCGTTGGATTTTGTGCTGGGCATGGAGCCTGCTTAAGATTCTCTCTTTCCCTCTACTTCTGCCCCTCCACTTTTTTTTTTTTTTTTTTTTTTTTTGATTCATTGGCTCTTCCCTTGTCTTGGATGGAAACTTGGCACACCCTGTGGTTTTTTTTTGCTTATGTCTCATGTAATAGTCAAAACCCTTTTAGGTAACAAAGCATGTCTCAATTCAAAAATGAAAAGAATTTGGTCCAAGATATTAAGCAACACTTCCAAGTTGATTCACATTAAGACTTCTGCTCCTCCTCCTGGCTAAGGTATGAAGTTGACATTTGAGTGGTCAATTCCTGCCCATCTCTGATCAGGCGGAAGTGACAGGAGGCAGGACAATTCCTTGGTAGGTGGCTTCATGCTCTCTCGTTGATGCTCTCCAGTAACCATGCTCTACATGGTTGAAGCTGATTACTTACTTTCCTTGGTTCTTCATTTCCCCTGCTGGACCCCTCCAGGCTTCAGGGCTGTCTTACCAGTCTCAACTCCCCACCCTGCTTCTTGGTTTACTCACCTGCTGTCCCTTCTACACACACCCAACTATTCCCAGCAACCCGGGGATACAGACTGGCCCCACCACACCCCCAGGGTGTTTAGATGGCTCTTCTCATGCCCTCCAACTGCACAACATCCCCCACTGGTAGGCACACATGTTCCAAGCTCTTGGAGAAATGCCAGGGAAGGCTCATGCCCACAACTCTCTCCCAAGAACAATCTTACAAATCTTTTCCTCAGCCCGCAATCAAGGACTCTTTTTTTTTTTCCACTTAAAACAAACCTATGATTTTATTTGTGATGAAAAATCAAAGCATCTGTTTTTAGCCACAAGGGGGCTCACGGACAACTTTTATTCTGAACACACAGGAGGGTTTTCCACTTCCTTGCTTCTTATGTAGCGCCTCTGTGATCACATGCAGCGTGTGCTGGGCTAGACTTCATCAGGCTCAGGATTTTATAAGAAATAGGAAATCATACTTAAATTATAAGTGTATGGGATTTATAACAGAAAGTATCACATAGGGGCACCTGGGTGGCTCAGTTGGCTAAGTGACTGCCTTCGGCTCAGGCCATGATCCTGGAGTCTCAGAATCAAATCCCGCATCAGGCTCCCTGCTCAGCCAGGAGTCTGCTTCTCCCTCTGACCCTCACCCCTCTCATGCTCTCTCTCACTCTCTCTCAAGTAAATAAATAAAATCTTTTTTTAAAAAAGTATCACATAGATTATTTTACTTGTGACTCAGATGTTCTATATCCTTTTATCAGCCATGTTTATAGCAAGCTGACATACACATATGTATTCATACATCTACCACAGCCAACCAGTTGTTAAACATTCACCAGCACACCAGTGATCACATGCTTTGTGGTCTAGTCTTTTGTGTCCCTGGTGGTGCCATCAGGTTGTGATGTTTTGTGGGTGGTTTTAGAGTTGTAGGATGCCTTGACAGCCTGCCTCAGATGGGAGGACTCCAGGAAGAACCACCTCAACACGGTTGGGGGAAGGGATTGTACCTCCTTGACCCTCCTGAGCACTTCTATGGCAGAAGGCATCTCAAGTATGGGGAGGAAAACCCCATACCTCCACTCTGTGTCTAGTAACTAATTGTTTAGATCCCAAGCCAGAATGAGTACTGAGGAATCATCATAAATATTCCTTTGGAGGGTGGAGGCAGAAATTCAGCTTCAACACTGCCATCTTTGATTCAAAAGATACACCATGCTCCTGTCCAGGCATCCCTTACTTAGACACTGGTATATGGATTCATCTTTACTGGAACAAAGTCTTTAAAACTGAAATGCACCAGGGCACCTGGGGGGCTCAGTCCATTAAGCATCTGCCTTCAGCTCAGGTCATGATCCCAGGGTCCTGGGATCGAGTCCTGTGTCGGGCTCTCAGCACAGTGGGGAGCCTGCTTCTCCCTCTCCCCTCCCCCTACTCGTGCTCCCTCTTGCTATCTACCCCCCCAAATAAATAAATAAAATCTTAAAAAAACTGAAATGCACCATGAGCACAGCACAGGAGGAGTAAATCACAAGAAACAGAGCCCCTTCTCCATGAGGCCTGTGGCTCATCTGAACGCGTCCTCCGAAGTGGGACCATGAGTTCCTAAACCATGAGTTTCTAAAGCTGACCGAGCAGTAAAAGCCAGGCTGTGGCACCTGTGTTGAAGGAATGCTTCCCCAGGTCAGTGATAAATCAGCACTTGAACATTTCTAAGGTACCTGAACTCCTAAGAAAAAAGGCCTATATTCTTCCTATTTTAAAAGTGATGCTCAGAAGACCGTTCAAAGTCATAAAGCGGCCCAGGATTTCCAGAGTTTCTCAGGAGGACCCTGTGGTGAGAAAGGATAGCAAACATGCCTGTGGCTGGCCTGGTAAGGAAAGAGAATTTCTTTAAGCCCAAGTTCTAAAATATACCTGAAAGATGGGAATTGAGACATCTAAGGAGGCAAGTCTTTCAGAAGAACGCATTATCTATTTCGCCGCTTCCCACTAGAGGCCAAATAAATACAACTCAATAAAACTTGGATTGAAGTTTTTAAATTAAAATATAACCTGCAGGGTAAAGCATAAATCATAAGCATCAGCTTGCGAAATTTCCACAAATGTGTTTTTGAGGCTAAATAATTTCTTATACAGTTTTTTTCTCCCGCATAAAATAGCTTTCCCTTGACGTAGAGAACGTGGTGCCTCCTGAGACGTTACACACTTGCTATCTGGTGGTGGGTATGAAGGAGGGCACGGACTGCATGGAGCACTGGGTGTTACCCGAAAACAATGAATCATGGAACACTACATCAAAAACTAATGATGTATGGCAACTAATAGAACACAATTTTTAAAAATGTAAAAAATAAAAATAAAAAATAAAAAGAAGAAAAACAAAACAACAACCACCAAAAAAACTAGCTATTCAAAGCCAAAAAGCAAAACTGCCCTTGCGGTTAGAGGAACGCTCTGCCTTCCTGCCCCTGCTTCGGGAGTGAGAGGACCTCCAGGAAAAGAGGCAGTGGCGGCCTTACCGCAGGCTGTAGAGCACGGTCCCGTCGGGCTGCACTCGCAGCATGACGTTGTCCGTGGTGGTGTCGTGGATGAAGGAACGCTTGGAGTGCACGAAAAACATGTCTGGGACCCAGATCTTCTTCACTAGCCGGCCGTCAAAGGTCATGCTGAGGTTGTTGGTGCTCGGGAAGGAAAGCCTCTCGTCCTTCCAGTAGTGTCTCAGGTAGAGGGTCATCGTGAAGTCCTGGAGGGGAGGGGCAGAGAGGGGAACCCCACACAGTGAAACTACCTGGGTGTCAGCAGGACCCTGGGCACCCCATGGAGCCGTCACCCGGCTGGGGATGAAACCACAGAGACATGGAGGTCTTGCCTCCAGTCCCTGGGGTTTGCTGCGGTAGGAGGACTGCAGGGGAGGGACTCAGCCAGACACTTCTAGCAAAATCCATGTCCCTGAGTCCCAACCCATCCCCTGGCATCTGTCTCCACCCTGACAAGGTGCTGCTGCCAGCACTGCTGACCCTCAGTGTGTTGGGGGGAGAAAGGGGTGGGGAGGGCTAGATGAGCACCCCAGCTTCTTGGCCCCTCAGCTGAGATAACCTGGAGCTGTGTTCTTTGCTGATTCTCAAAGTTCCCTTAATGGGTCTGAGATTCACAGCAGTGACTGGTTTGAGGACACAGGACTTTTCCCTTCCTCCCCATCCCTGTCTCACCTTGCCCTACGCTCTTCGTGGGTTTTGGGGGATCATCTCCCAAATAAACTACTTGTGCTAGAATGCTTCTCTCAAGTCTGCCTTTTGGAGACCCCAAACTAAGTGAGGCTGTAAACAGTCCTGTAAGTCAGGGAGTTGTAGAACATTCCATTTTCCCACCTAAACCCACTGAAGAGGGAGGAAAAAAGGACCCTTTTCAGCATTTCTGCATTTCCACAGCCAGATACAGGATCTCCAGCTGTGGAATATCTGGCTACGTGACAGCCGCGACCTTGGACCCTACTGTTTCTGTTGGAGAGCTTTTGCCCAGAGGATACATGCCAGGGGAAAGAGCCTAGGCACTGAAGGGAGATCAACTTTGGCATCCAGCTCTGTCTCATACCAATTGGGTGGCTTTTGGCAAGTGTCTTTTTTATTTTATTTTTTTGATGATCAGTAGACACCTTTATTTCTTACAATCACTTCTTTTATACCTTCTACTTTGTTTTTATTTTCTTTTTTGATTGGCAACTGTCTTCACCTTCCTTACCCACCTGTAAAATGAGTGTGGGCATTCCCACGGCTTGGGGAGTTGTGAGATCCTGTGAATTCAGGTGTGTGGACCTCCTGACCCAGCACAGGCCCCGTGTGACTCCACGTGCTCACAGCCCCGGCAACAGAGGTGCTTACCATGTCGACTTCTGAGATGCTGTCCAGGCTCTCCACCTGCACATCCACACCGACAGGAATGGCTGGACCTGCAAATGGGGCATGGCAAAACATTTATCCTTTTTAGTTGCATTTTTACTACAGGTAGGAAGAGCATCCCCCCTGGAACCCGTTTCCTCCGCTTCCTGCCGGATTTGAAGGTTTGGTGTCCCCACATGTCAAGCAGAAGTGAAACCAGAAATCGGGGGGTTGAATCCTGGGGCTGGTTCCCTGGAATATTCCAACAAAGAGCTTTTGTTTGTTTGTTTTTAAGTTTTTTGTCTGAATCATTCAGGTGTTTCTAAGGATGAGGTTTCTATGAAACTTTCTTCTCTGGTTACACGTGCTCATGGAAAGCTACAGGGATGACCTAGCTCAAAGCTGGGTCTGATCTGAGGAGTGACTCCCTAGCACAGGGTCGTCCACTCTGTTCTTTATATCTGCCTCCTGATTCTGTCATGGAAGCCAATGCCTCTGTCTGGCCCTGAGGCACCCAGAACCAAAGCCACAGGTAGGCCATTTGCCAAGCTCACAGATTTGTATCTTCGCCGCATGACAGAGTCGCTTGCAAGGGGAACATGAGGCATCAGGGTGGCCTGGAAACATTAGAATCTTTTTTTTTTTTTTTTTTTTTTTGCATTTCTAGGCCACGAAAACATAATATTCATCAAGAGAAGGAAAGCATTATCAAGGGAATAGATTGCTGCCCCTTCACCCCCCCCCCCGGATGTGGGCAGGCATGGGCCACACTTGGATTATCCTGGATGGAAGTGGGTTTGGATCCAACAGCAGCAGGTTACAGATTTGATAGAGACTCCCTTCTAGAACCTGTTTATTCTTTGGGTGAATGTGGCTGGGAGAAATAAAAAAATGAGGACGATTTCTGAAACAAATATTTTATTCCAGGAAGAAACCCATATGGATGAAAACCCTATTTGACACAGAAGGGGCTGAAATCTGAAATCTGCCAGCTGCAGGCTAAGCAGACAGCCCTCTGCACTAGATCATTATTTTCTCAAGCTATTTTCATTTAATTAAACCCAGCAGACCGCAGTCTGCCCTCGGATTGACACCCGAGCTCCGTCTGCCAGCTCCCAGATGAGGGCGAATTTTGTCCAAGGTTGTTATTTCAGAGCGTTTTCAGGAGTCTTCCTGAAGTCTTCCCCTGGCCCTTCCCACAGCCAGCTGCTGACCTCACCGATCCCCAGCCTTCCTTGTCAGGAGCAGCGGCCTGAGGACAGCTCAGCTAGCTAGCCTGGAAATGGGCAGGGCTGGACAGGGGCGATACTCAGAAGACCTGTGGGCTCCATCTTGGCCCCCAAGCATAATGGAGGCAGACCTGATTGGGGGAGAACAAAGCGTGTGTGGTCCCTTGGTTTGACCTCTACCCGTGGACAGTCGGACAGACCCCACCATGAGTGCTCGTCTCATACCTCCAAAGCCGGGCCTCATGCTGAAATCATGGTCGTCTATCCTCAGAAGCTGCTCTGACTTGGTCAGTGGCGATTTGGTGATATCAGGGCTTCGCTTCAGAATTGGGCTGCCAAGGTGGGGAGCAACAGGTTCATCACGGATTCCAATCAAGACAGATAAAAAAAATTTTTTCTCAGTCAGATTTGATCGTGACAGGTTTGATGGGTTGTGTTATTTCTTCTTTTTTAAGCTATTGGATAGCCTTGCCTCCTCTCTCCAGCTTTCTGGATTAATGCACTCACCCGGCAGGTGTGGTTTGGAATCATAACTGAGGGGCTCCAAAAAGTGCCAATGCCCAGAGCCCACCTCAGAGATTTGGATTTGGCTGTTCTGGGAATAGGGCCTGGCAGTTGGCATTTATAAAAGCTTCCCAGATTATTTTATTTTTTATTTATGTATTTTAAGATTTTTATTTATTTATTTGAGAGAGAGAGAGCACACGAGAGAGAGCATGAGTGGGTAGTCGGGGGAGAGGGAGAAGTAGGCTCCTTGATAAGCGGGGAGCCCAATGTGGGAATCAATCTCAGGGTCCTGGGATCACAACCTGAGTCTAAGGCAGACACGTAACCCATTGAGCCAAAAGCTTCCCAGATGATTTTTTTTTTAAAGATTTTATTTATTTATTTGACAGACAGAGATCACAAGTAGACGGAGAGGCAGGCAGAGAGAGAGAGAGAGAGAGGGAAGCAGGCTCCCTGCTGAGCAGAGAGCCCAATGCGGGACTCGATCCCAGGACCCTGAGATCATGACCTGAGCCGAAGGCAGCGGCTTAACCCACTGAGCCACCCAGGCGCCCCTGATTTTTTTTTTTTTTTAAGATTTTATTTATTTGACAGAGAGAGATCACAAGTGGGCAGGGAGGCAGGCAGAGGCAGAGAGAGAGGAGGAAGCAGGCTCCCCGCAGAGCAGAGAGCCCCATGCGGGACTCGATCCCAGGACCCTGAGATCATGACCTGAGCTGAAGGCAGAGGCTTAAGCACTGAGCCACCCAGGTGCCCCCTTCCCAGATGATTTTAATGTGTAGCTAAGGCTGAGAACTGCTGGTCCTGTCCTTACTAAGGACTTAGTAAGGACGTCCTGTCCTTACTAAGAAGTCTAAACACCCCCAAAGCACTTCAGCCATTCTGGGAGAGTTTGAGCTGGAGGGCAGAGACAGTGAGTGTGGGCAGAGCTTGGTACCCTTGACCTCTGTTGGCCCATTCTGCAGAAAGAGGTTGGACTTGCCCTTGGATGCCCGCCATCCTTGTTCCATGGGAAACATGTTCTTCTGCTGCCAAATTGCACCAATGGCCATTTTTATTTATTTTTTATTTTTTCCTGAAGAGGTAATCTATTTACAGGGGCAGACAATTTTAGGAAAGGAAATGCAGTGGAAAGTTGACATCCTGTCTTTGCTTCCAACTACCCCATTCCCCATCCACAGGTACCTCTCTGAATGACTTCTTGTCTCTGTCCAGACTTTCTTGGAGATACAAGTAACTACAAATATATGTTCTTAGTTCTCCCCTTTTTAAAATCCAAATATAATGTATTATATAAATGTTCCTACTTTTTCTTCTTTTATTTAAATATACTTTAGCTTTTTTTCCCATATGTAAATATCCCAAGCCTCTTATTCTGTTTTATACCGTGTAGTGTTCCCTACATGGATACACCATAACTCATGTGACCATCCTCTACGGGTGGAAATTTGGGTTGTTTCTAGTCTTCTGCTATTACAAACGAAGCTGCAGTGGCCTTGGACAGTCTTCATTCACCCACCTGCACCAGCTCTAGAATCCACAGAAATCACTGACTACCTTCCCAGCTCCCCCTTATGCTAACACCAGCATTCTCTTCAGGCTACCACCACACACACCTCCTTTCCCCTGGATTCAATGGCTTCCTTGTTCAAACCTAGGTTCCTGAGCTTCCCTTTTCCTCTGATGTTTCTAATTCAGTGGGTCTGGGCTGCGGCTCAAGAATCTGCACCTGTAAGACTTTCCCAGATGCCACCGATGCCACTGGTCTGGAGACAACACTTTGAGAGTCACGCCCTGGTTCATTTTGTCCTCAGTATACACAGTTTCCTCCTTTATAACTACCTCAGTCCACCTTTATGTCCTTGCTATCTTCTTTCTTGAAGAAAACTTTCATCATTTTGGTGGGGAGGTGGGGGTGAGGGGAACATGTCTGAGAGACAGAGAAACTCTGACACTGCCTACTCTGTGCCTTTAGGCAACTTGTTCCCTGAGACTCGGTTTCCTCAACCAATAGACGGTAAAGTCCTGTGACCTGACAAGGAGTGTGAGGAATAAATGAGATAATGTGCACAAAAGTACTCTTCAGACTCTAAAGGGTACCCAAATGGACGGAGCCACTGTCATTACTGAACCGACAAGGAAGTTTCCTTTTAAGGTAAGGAAATTACTGCAAAGGAAGCAGTCCAGGGAAAGAATCTGAACTAGTGAGCCAGGACCAAGCTATGCTGCTTATGGATGTAGGAGAGGAAGACGCTGGGGACTTGAAGAGGAGGAAAACTGTTCCCTGTCACCTCTCACAACCTCTTTCACCCAGTGGGAACTGGGAGCCCCGCCATCTTTTCCTTTCCAGTTCTCCCCTCCTCTGGTCCCCCACCTTCTGCCTCCTGCTCCTTGGCCAGGGGTGGGGGTTGCTGCTGAAAGTCACCACAGCTCAGATGTGGGGAAGAGACATCTTTAGAATGGTGTGCATGCATTTACCGTCATGCCTGTCTTACTTGTTGACATCTTTGTGTACTTCTGGTCATTGTTTCTGTCTATGATGAAAATTAAAACAGAGGTGTGCTGGAAGCAGTTTAGGTACTCAAATCAACAAAGCACCCCTCACCCTTCAGATCTCCTTCCAATATAGTCAGAATAAAATGTGAAAGAAAATAACAAAACTATGAAGTTTCAGTGCATTAATTTAGCCTTTTGCTGAGCATTTCCCCAGTACCCACAGGAGCAGGGATTTGGAGAATTAATTACTTAGAACCACTGGTCTGAGGAGGTCTGCCTCAAAATATCTGCCCCATTAATTCACCCTGACTTGAAACTGATGCCATTCCTAACTTGGGTCTGCCACAAACCTGTTACTACAGAGAGTAACACATTGCCAGGCGAAGTGCACTGCTTGGGCATCCTTGCTCTCTGGCTTGTGAATTCAGCCAAATGGGCACTGACAGGAGATGACAGAGCAGGACATTTATTCCTCATTCTCTTCCTGCTTCAGTCTCTGGGACTAGCAACGTGTCGCTCTGTGATTACAGATAATCACAGTATCTTCAATAGGCTCCGATAACACTGTTTCACCTTCCAGACCGTGGGTAGTCATGGCTTCCCACTGGTCCTTGTCCTTGAGGACATTGGCATCAGGCATTCCCTGAACCTTGCCCCCAGCTCAAGGAATAGTCTCTTTATTCAACTATCCATTAAGCCCTTTTGAGTACAATGCTGTTTTCTGCCAGGACTCGACTGAGACATTCACATCAGGACTGATGCATAGGATGACGTCATCTGTAGCAAAGAGGAGCAGAGGCAGGATCTTGGCAGGAGCGGGTCCCAGGAATGGGTCCCAAGAGTGGGGAAGGGCTAAGACTGCAGGGAGCGCTGTCTCTGAGCTATAGGCCATCACAGCTGATGGTCAGCGGGGGCGGGATGAGATCACAGGTCACCAAGGGCAGAGTCTTGTTTATCTTTAGCACCTCGTACACTGCTGGGCCTCTGTGGGCTCACAACACATGTTAGTGGGATGAAAGAAAGAATTAACCCCCTTGATGGGTGTCTGAAAAGGGAAGCAGGGGAAATCGAAAGAAGGGCTTGGGATGGAAATTGATCTTGACCCAGTTCTTGACCCAGCCAGCCTGAAACAGAGACAGGCTCTGAGATGCCACTGCCTCTCCCATCGTGACGCTTAGATTGTAGCCTAGAAAAGACTCGTAAGATCCTTAAAGTCTTTCTCACTGATGTTGTTTAATATTTTTAAATAACTTTTTTTTACTTGTACACCCATGTTAAATTTATAAAATAGATTTAAATATAAAGGAGAAAATAAAAACCACTCAGAAATCATCTTTGCCACCTGCATATACCCTTGTCCACTGAAAGAGAACAAGAGAAAGAGAAGACACAAACCCACTTTTAAACTCAAGTTATGATATATCATGAAATATTTTACATGGCATTGGCATCTTTTTACCAACTAGGCATATGATAATTAATTTTTTTAAAGTAGGCTCTGCAATCAATGTGGGGCTCGAACTCACAATCCCCAGATCAAGGGTTGCATGCTCTACTGACTGAGCCAGCCAGGGGCCCCTGATTGTTAGTCTTGAAATGAAGTATGGCACACAGCTGGTGATAGGAATAAGGAACACTGCTTGAATAGGACACTGCCAGGTACTGTGCTAACTTATATTACATGTGTTATATTACACAGTAGGCTTTATTATTATCCCCATTTCAGGGGCGCCTGTGTGGCTCAGTGGGTTAAAGCCTCTGCCTTCAGCTCAGGTCATGATCCCGGGGTCCTGGGATTGAGCCCCGAATCAGGCTCTCTGCTCAGCGGGGAGCCTGCTTCCCCCTCTCTCTCTGCCTGCCTCTCTGCCTACTTGTGATCTCTGTCAAATAAATAAATAAAATCTTAAAAAAAAAAGAAAATATTATTATCCCCATTTCATACATGAGGAAACTAAGACAAAGGGGGTCCGAATAACTTGTAAACATGACGGATTCGGGAGCCAAATCCAGAGGGTCCGGCTCCAAGTGTTGGAAGCAAGGTTGGCCACGGTGTCTCATTGAAAGATTTGGTTTCCATTGCCCGGAATTTGGGTTAGATATAGAAGGTCCAAGCTTATCTTTCCCCTCACATAGGAGTTAGCATGGACCTTACACAAAACTGGTGCCCACTTATTTATTGAATGAGCCTCTGGGAAGTTATGAAGAAAATATAGACATGTCCCAAGTTATGATGATATAGGTTGACATTTGAGACAGCTTTTTGGACTGAACAGAGGGTTTACATTTTTTGAACCACCCATGTCCATCTTATCCTCCTGGACAGAATGAAAAGTTCTGACCTAGGGTACATCTTGATGTTTCCTTGTTATAGTTCCTGGTCAGCTTGTATGTGGATAATGTTTTCCCAAGGCCCCTCTCAGAACTCTCTCAGAGGTTGGATAGAAGAGGGATGGGAACCTGAGATGAGCCAAGGCATCTGCGGCAGTCTCCCTGACTTCGCTGATAGCAGAACGCCTGATAAGCTATACTTCAGTCTGCTGATTACGTCATCTCTGAGAAGACAGAGAACTTAATTTGGATGAGGAAGGGATTTTTTCAACCAGCTAATGAAAACAATCTTTTTTTCATGGCATTGGTAATAGTCACATATACATAAAAACTCCTTTCCAGCCTCAGCTCCCACTCTGTCCCCCACTTCGTGCAGTTGCCCATTACCCCTCTATGCTTTTGTTCCTGCTGTCCCATCTGTCTGGAAAGTCTTTGCCACCATTCTCCATACTTCTTCTTACCCAGACAATGCCTTGCATGCCCAGATCAAATATCACCTCCTCCTGGAAGAATTCCCAGGTTTCCCCCCTTCCCACCAAAGTCAATACTTCTCCTCTGCCTTTATTAGAATGTGCACCAGCTCCTCTCTCTCTCTCTCTCTCTCTCTGTGTGTGTGTGTGTGTCAGGGGAGGGGGCTTTTTGACCACTTCTTACACTTCACCGTGAACTCTACCAGGGAGGGATTCTATCTCATGTACCTCTGTAGCCCCAGCTCCTCGCCGTGTGCAGACTCAGATTTCACAAAAATACATACAAAATATGGAGGGAGAAGCATAAACCCAAGGGTACATTCTGAAGAATCAAATGGTCCTGTGAGAAATGTGCGAAGGAGGTCAAGGTTTAAATGAAGGACACAAGAAAGGTGCTAAAGACAAGCAGCTTTCCTTAAAAGTGTATTCTGAGTCAGGGGAGTGTGCAGAGGGAAATACTCTGTTTGGAGGAGAGCGGGCAATGTTAGCCAATGATTAAGGTAAGGCTGAGCCTCTGCTAACAGAATTGAGTCTCCATCAAAGAGACTGGCCTCTGCATTGGGAAGGGAGCAGTGAAAAGAATGAGTTGCTGCCCAGAATAGTGAAAATGTTGGCATGATATCACCTAACTCAGGGTTTCTCAGCCCGACTACACTTTGGGGTCACCCAAGGAACTTAAAACCTCCCAGGCCACACCCCATACCGGGAGTGGGACCCAGCCATCAAGAGCTGTCAAACCTCCTCGGTCAGTGTTGAGAACCACTGTTATAATTTTTGTTTAAGTGGAACTCAAGCCTACAGATCCAGATGAATCACAGCTCAGGAAATTTAAGGATTCTGCAGCAGAGAAAAATCTGGAAAATAAGAGAGAGTCCAGAGAACTGGGGACAAGAAAATGCTTTCTTGAGATTGACAAAAAAGAAAAAAAGGTATCACGAAAGCTGCTGAATTAAGCTCCAAGATGATTCCTGGCCACATCCTAGAACTTTGATTACAAAGACAACTTAGGAACTTGCTGTGTCCCATCCTGTCGATGGCATGAAACCAGTGAGGGCTCAGACAGAGGGAGACATCCTACACTATCTCCTTTCCTTGGGCGGGGGTGGTGGTGGTGGTGGTGCTGTTTACTCTCTAGTTGGCAGATCTGGGGAGTGTCCCCAGATGCTGTGCATGGTGTAACTGTCCTCTGGGCAGAGACGAGCGCTAAGGGCTACCCAGTGGGACGAGGGTCTGTGCGGGAGCTTCCTATCTGCGCGCATCACAAGATGGCAGAGATGAGGCCCCGGGCCCTCAGGGGTTCACTGAGCTTTATGGTAGTCAAGCCCTTACCCATACTTTGGCTCACACAGTCCTTATAGTAACCCTGAGGTGACAGACCTAACTGACTCCCCTTTACAGATGAAACAGACTTGAGGACGTGCAGTGACTGGTCCCCAGTCACGGGGTATGTGGTAGCTCTAGGTCCAAAAGCCAGGGCCCCATGCCGTTTGGATCCACCATCATCCCATTGAGCTTAGGAGCTTTGGTGATACATTCTTGGGGTTGCCTATCACTGTTCCTGCCCAAGCCAAAACGTCCACGGAAATCCTCACAGACACACATCCTGGGCCCCTTATTGCCTTATGGGAACATACATTGAGGGCTAGGATGGCAAGCCGAGTAAGGGCTTGGGGGTGGGGGGTTATCTGGCTGTTTTATATGGGTGGCCAGGGAACACGTCCCTGAATCAGACAGAGGCCTGAAGAAGATGAGGGAACCACATGCTGAGGCTACCTAAGAGTGCTCCTGGCAGAGGCCCGGCAGGGACAGAGGCCGGGGGCGTGGGGTGAGGGGGGGCGCTGCTCAGTTGTGGCGGGAGCAGCAAGCCGGCCAGTGTGGCGATGGAAGGGAGGTCAGAGAAGAAGACGTGGGTCAGACCAGCTGAGTTTGCTCTGAGGCCCACGTAAGACTGAACATGGGGCTACTCTCCAGTGTCACCCTGAGTCAGAGCACTATGATATTTTATATACTTTTTAATATTTTAAAAATATGTTTATATTTTTTATTCTGTATATTTTGTATACTTAGGACATTTTGTATATTTGAGACAATGACCTGATACAGCAGGAAGGACACCCGTCAGTGAGGAAGCAGGTGCTCTGCCTCAGGCCCCAGGTTTCCTAGCTGATGGGAGAATACAACACATTTCTGCTTTCTTTCTTTTATTTCTTCTAAACCTCTTTTTTTTTTTTTAATTCTGTGTATTTATTTGACAGAGAGAGAGAGCATAAGCAGGGGGAGTGGCAGGCAAAGGGAGAGGGCAAAACAGGCTTCCCGATGAGCTGGGAGCCTGATTCGGGGTCAATCCCAGGACCCTGGGATCACGACCTGAGCTGAAGGCAGATGCTTAACCATCTGAGCCACTGGCACCGTAACACATTCCTGCTTTCTGTCTGTTTCTGATAACTCTGCTGTGAAATAAGGGGTTGGGCCATGGGGGAGCTTGGAGACCTTTTAAGCCTATTCCAGAAGGCATCCCCTCTATGGTACTAGAGGTAACTTACAGCTCTAGCCTCGTGGGTGGATGGCAGTTGGGAAGGGTCTGTCCATTGGCAGAGCCCCACAAATGTGGTTTTGGTTTCTTCCAGACCCACCAGCACAGGCTGTGTGTGAGTGAGTGTGTGCGCATGTGTGCATTTAATCTTTATTTATCCAATAAGGATGTTACCCTAATGTTACTTATATTTCTTGAATTGCTACAGAGGTTGTACATTTTTCCATGTAACGAATAGGTATTTTGTATTTTCTTTTGGGTGTAAATAGTTCATTTCTTTTGATTTCTTACTAAGCTGGATTTTTTAATAAGTAACCAATAATCTGCTTTTCAAACCAGAATGCTGGGTTTGGTTTGTATGTAATGGGTATGTAATAGGTAATTTTATGTGTCACCTTTGCTAGGCCATGGTACGCAGTTTCTGGTTAAACAACACTGTTTAAGCAAGATGTTGCACTGAGGGTTTTTGTTATGTTTTGTTTATTTGCTTTTGTTTTTATTGAGAGAGAGAAAGAGAGAGAGAGCACGTGTGCAGCGGGGGAAGGACAGCAGGAGAGGGAGAGAGAAGCTGAAGCAGGATCCCTGTCCAGTGTGGAACCTGATGTGAGCTGGATCTCATGACCCTGAGATCATGACCTGAGCCAAAATCAAGAGTCAGATGCTTAACAGACTGAGTCACCCATCTGCCCTGAAGTGAGGTATTTTTAAAGATGTGATTAACATTTACATCAGTGGATTTTAAGCAAAGCAGATTGCTTTTCATTGGGTGGGTCTCATCCAATCAGAGAGAAAAGAGATCAATTGATTGATCAATCAATCCAATCATAAGAGAAAAGGCTGAGATCCTCTGAGGAAGAGGGAATTCTGCCACCAGATCGCCTTCAGACTTGAGCTGCTGCCTCAACTCCTGTTGCTGTACAGTTAATCTTACTCCCTCCTCTCTCTCCATACATGTATATTACACTACATCTGTGTCACACAATGTATCTATGCAACACTGTATATACAGATAGATACTATTACAAGCAGCCTGGTGGTTCTGTTTCTCTGGAGAACCCTGACTAACACACGGTGTGAACACTCCTTGACTCTGGAGGTCAGCACACCTGTGGGAGACCTGAGCTGCCTGGAACCAAAAGATATCAGGTGTTGTGTCTGGTGTGGGTGGGACCAGCCCAACTTCAGTGTGGCTTCTGATGCTATATCTCCAAGTCCTATCTCGGGCTCATTTGATCAAGCTTTCTTCTTGCCACGTGACTGATGCCTATTCCCACCAACCTGGTGGGTCCTTAGTACAAACACCCAAGATGCTATCGCCCTCCATGGGGTCAAAAGGGCACAGGAAGACCATGTTTGTTTCCTTACTTCTCAGGTAAAATCTTGACCTAGATCATCTCTTTTATCTTCTACATATGTCCCAACATAAATTCCGCATGTGTTCCCATTTGAAGACACTGGATTACTTTCTTTTAATTTAAAGCTCTGACTTTTTTCCCTACCTATTCTCTTTATCAGAATTCTCAGATTGTATTTTTCCCATTTATTATAGTTCTTTATTTTCTAACTCATAAAAATCTGTCCCTAATTCCAATGCTGCCCCCTTTATGAGCAACCTGTGTTTATTGATCATATTCTAATCACTATATACCTATGTGCCTTTGGACATGTTAGACTCTCAGTAAATGTCTTTTGAGTTCCCACCACTAATTAAATATACCAGCTCTTAAAAAACCAAAATCAGGGGCGCCTGGGTGGCTCAGTGGGTTAAGCCGCCGCCTTCGGCTCAGGTCATGATCTCAGGGTCCTGGGATCGAGTCCCGCATTGGGCTCTCTGCTCAACAGGGAGCCTGCTTCCCTCTCTCTCTCTCTCTCTCTCTCTCTGCCTGCCTCTCCCTCTACTTGTGATCTCTCTCTGTCAAATAAATAAATAAAATCTTAAAAAAAAAAACCAAAATCAAAAAAGTAAGCAAACAAAGAGTTTGTCTGTCAAGGAGAGAGCCCACAACGTATTTTGTAAATGAAGTTACTGAATGAACTTCTTTATCTTCCTCCACCTCCTACCCTCCTTTGTGATGGTGAGGGGAGGGCCCTGGATATGGAGAAATGAGAGGTGTAGAATTCTGAGGGAATGCTGCATAATCTTGTCATAAGCGTTATATGTTTTGGGACCCTTCTCTTCTTATCTTTAAGTGACGGGATTTCTAAGGTCCTTGAAATTCTGACATTTTGTAAAAATTATTTCCTTAATGTGTGTCACCCCCATAAACTGTCAACATCTCAAGTGATCGCCATTGCCTCCCAAGCCCTGGGCACAGTGCCAGGAATGTAGTGAATACATATTTGTTGGATGAATGAAGTACAGGAATAGCAAGAGTTGGGACTCACTCATTTATTTTTGCTTAACATTTCTCGAGTATCTACCATGTATTAGATATGGTCCTTGAACTTGGGGTGACAAGGATAAAGGTACAAGTTGAGCCCTTGTTATGGACTGGACTGTGCCCCCCCCCCGAGTTCATATGTTAAAGCCCTAACTCCCAGTGTGACTGTTTTGAGTGATTGTTTGTTAAGGAGCTAATTAAGTTTAAATGAGATCATAAGGGGACACCTGGGCAGCTCAGTTAGTTGAGCGCCTGCCTTCAGCTTGGGTCATGATCCCAGCGTCCTGAGATTGAGCCCCGCATCAGACTCCCTGCTCACTGGGGAGCCTGCTTCTCCCTCTGCCCCCCACCCTGCTTGTAGCTCACTCACTCTCTCACTCTTGCTCTCTCTCTGACAAATAAATAAATAGAATCTTTAAAATAAATAAATAAATAAGATCATAAGAATGGTGCTCTGATCCAATAGGACTGGTGTCCTTACAAGAAGAGGAAGAGACACTAGAGATACCCTCCCCACCCCTCTTGGCAAGAACCTAGGAAGGGTCATTTGAGGACCCAGCAAGAAGGGGGCTGTCTACAAGCCAGGAAGAAAGCCTTCATCAGAAACAGAATTTGCTGGCACCTTGACCATGGACTTCTAGCCCCCAGACCTGTGATAGAATCACTGTTTATTGCTTAAGCCACCCAGTCTGTGGTAATTTGTCATGGCAGCCTGAGTAGACTAGTACAGCCCTCAAGGAGCTCATAGTCTAGAAGATGCAGCAGATGAGGAGTGAGCACTAATGCTGAGAGATTAGTCCTCTGAGATGGAATGGACTGGGGGGCTGTGGAAGCTCAGAAGTAAGTTGCTCAGTTGAGACTGAGAGGCGGGAGTGGGGGTGGCAACGAAGTCTCCTCAGAGAATGTGATGTGTCTGGGAAACACTGAGGCACCCAAAGAAATGAGAAGGAGAAAGAGGAAAGGGAAGGGTGTCATGAGCACGGGGAGCCACCTAAGTACAGGCCTCAGGAAACCTTCAGGCTGAATGGCAGGTCATACCTGGACAAGAGCCAGCAGCCCAAAGAAGAGAATCAAAAGTTCAAGCAAACCATCTGGAGAATGAAGGGACAAGATGAAGAGAGAACACTACGTAGGAGAAAATCAAATTCCAAGATACTTCGGGCAGTCAGAGACCCAGTTCACAATCCAGTGGCTTGTGTTTGTCAGGATAGGGATTTGACAGCAAGTATCTCCTGTATCATCATCATCATTGCCTTTCTACCGCCTTCCCCCTTTAGCACGTGCACCCGCTGGGTCTCTGCTGGCCTGAGAACCCCTGCCGGGCTTTCTCTCTCACCCTCACCAGTCACAGCCTTTCCATTCACTGCTGAGTTTCTTGTATGAGTCACCTATACCCACACCATCTTCTCCCGGCTCTTCAACCCACTGCCACTCTTCTCTGAGGTCCTCAGTGGCTCTTAGCTGCTGTGTCTTTGTGTGATCTGACCCTAGTGTCACTCCCTCCCTCTGGAAACCCTTGATGCTTCGAGGGAATGCCTCTCTAGTCTACAAGTCTCTGGAGGGCAAAACCTGTATTTGCTTTAGGCATTGGTGAAGTGCCCATTGCTGGTGCGGTGCCGGCCCTCAGACAAGCATTTGACAACTGTCGAATAAATAACTCTCTTGACATCTTTGACACCTCTCCATTCCAGTCATACACCTATTTCTCTGGCCCTTCTTTTCCAGCGTCCCTCACCGAGGAAGGCTTCTTCCGCCATCCTCTCCTTAAATGTTGCTCTTCCCGAAGGATCTGTCCTTGATCCTGTTCTTCTTTCTTATGACTTGCTCTCTTTGGGTCTCTTCTTCCACCCCTATCTATGATGACTTCTGTTAGATCTACGTCTCCAAGCCCCATTTCCCTCCTGAGCTGCAGACCTGTAGGCCTCCAACTGGACATCTCTCTCTTCACATCTTGGGAAAACACCCTCAGGTCCACGTGTTCATAACGAACGCCTCCTTCCCCCCACATCTGCTCCCCATCCTGCCTTGCTTTCCCTGACACCGCCTTCTACGAGGTCACACAATCCAGATACCTGCTAGTTTTCCACCTGATTGAATTCTGACAATTCTAGCTCCTTAAAGCTCTTACATCCATCTCCCCCAGTCCTGTTCTTTCCACCCATACCCTACTTGAGGCTTTCACCCTCTCTCACCCGGGGTTACGGCATAGGCTGTGGGTGACTTTCTCTGCGTCCCCTCTAGCACCCTTCCCATCCTTCTACGCTAATGCCGCAGTGTGAGCTCTTCAAATTGGACATCAGCTGAAACTATGCAGACCTGCTTCACCTTCCAAATACACTGGAATGCCTTAACGTGACAAAACAAGTATGAGAACAAAACTTGCAACTTCTGGTAGACCAGCTGGCCCTCCCAGAGCGAGAGCGGGCATTTGTCCCAGGGTCTGTGGTATAGACGGGCTATACCTCCATTCTTCCAGGGAGGAGGGAGAGACAGTAACTATTGATCCATTCTAAAAACCTTGCCCAATGCCCTTGCATTCTGATATTTACCAAGGTGGGATTTGTGAGGAAAATCCCACCTGATGTGCCTCCCATGGAGAGCTTGGGAAACAGCTCTTGAGTTATTTGCCAGGGTGGAGACTAGAATGAGGCAGGTAAGGAACAAAACCTAAGGAGGCATCCCCTCCTCAGGACCGTGCACGCACCTTCTTAAATTCTGCACCGTGGGCACCTCACGGGCCTCACCCCGTTGCATGCACGTGTTCACTGTGCTTCACATTTCATTAGTAGAAACTATGAAAAGAAGCCTGCATACAAATTACCAGCAGTTTATGAGTTGAGGATCTAGAGGAAATTAAGTGACCCCTTGAAAAATGGAGGCTACATAAAAATAAAACTTAACCTGGCGGGGGATGTGTAAGTCGGGTCCACCGTTCTGGAAAGCCTTTTGGCTAAATATATCTGGAGCTTTAAAGTTCGTGTGCAATTTGACCCTTGTGACCTTGTACACTTCCAGGAGTCTATTCTAATTTAAAAACCCTATATGTGGGGCGCCTGGGTGGCTCAGTGGGTTAATCTTCTGCCTTTGGTTCAGGTCATGATCTCAGGGTCCTGGGATTGAGCCCCGCATCGGGCTCTCTGCTCAGTGGGGAGCCTGTTTCCCCCCTCTCTCTGCCTGCCTCTCTGCCTACTTGTGGTCTCTGTCTGTTAAATAAATAAGTAAAATCTTAAAAAAAAAAATCACATATGTAAGGATTCCTGGCTGGCTCAGTCAGTTAAGCATGGGACTCTTGACCTCAGGATTGTGAGTTCAAGCACTTTATGGGGTCATATAGCTTATTTTAAAAAAAGAAAATCCTATATGTAGACAACTATTCTCATGTATAAAGATATTCATGTATAGTATTTATAATAACAAAAGAAGCAACTCAATGTCCAAAATACAGAGGAAACTGCTTAAATGGTGCTAAATTATGTATTATTATGCATCATAATGCAGTCATTGAAATGATAATTATGTAGGCTGTAAATAAGTAAACATGCAGACAAAGTCATATTAAATAACTTGAGGTTATAAATGTAACTATATGTATAGAATAATCCCAAACTAGTTAATACTCAGTATGTGCTTAGACAAAAAGAGTGAAAGAAAATACACAACCACGTTAACAACGTTAACACCCATAAATTTTTGGGTTGGGGGATTATGGGTGAATTTTGTGTTTTTAATACACTGATCCCATTTTTTAAAATTTTAAAATTATAGTAGTCATATATGAATTTCATCATAAAAACATGAAAGTTTTATAGGTGATTTTTTTAAATTCAATTTTTAAAAGATTTATTTATTTGAGGGGGTGACAGAGGAGAGAGAGAGAATCTTTAAGCAGACTCCTCTCTAAGTGTGGAACCCAACCTGGGGCTTTATCCCCCCGACCTGATCCTGGGACCTTGAGATCATGACCCTGAGATCATGACCTGGGCCAAAACCAAGAGTCAGATGCTTAACCTACCACACTACCCAGGTGCAAATAATTTTTTTTTTTTTTTAAGAAAATCTATTTCACTCTTTGGGACTTCTCTTCATCATTGGTGTTCACCAATAGGTCGCCACTCCAGCTCGGTTTAGGAGAGAGGCTGAGAAGTTCTTGGTGACAACCGATAGGGTTTGTTGCTGCGGCTGCTCTTAATCCTCCAGAGCACATTTGATTCAGATAATCTCTGTGGCTGTACCGCTCCCCAAATTCCCGTTTGCCCAAGCAACCTTAGAGTCTGAGGGAACCAGGGCATGTGGCTTGTACTCAGCAGTCCCCCTCCGTGCCCAGGACTTCCCACGGTCCCCTGATATTTGAGCTCCTGGTTTTGTGATGTCATTAAAACATCCTGGAGTGCTGTGCGCCGTCGCTGGCTGTCCGGGAGCCCATGTGCGGAGGGCTCTCAAACCCCAGGAGGGGGGCACTGAAGAGTCAGACCCCCAGCCCTGTCACTAGCCCCGATCTGCAGAAAGCTACACTTCCATTCACACTAATTGATATTTCGGACCTCTGTTCATATTTCCGTCCAGAGATAACAGACCTGAAGCTGAATTTGGACCTAAAGCTGATAAAGAACTGAGAGTTAAGAATGCCCTGACTGCCTCTCTTTCCTCATCCGTAAAGAGGGAGAGCTGGATCAGGTTTCCTCCAATAGTGCTATTTCACTGATGAAGGTGGGGCTAGCAGGTGTGTGGCTGTGCGATGCCATCAGTTAGTGACCGGGGCTGCCATCAGAGCTACCTGAGTGAGTCCAGGTGCCAAAGGGGCCGTCCACCTCTGCCCCCGCTGCCTCCTCGGACCCTGGTATGGCTGGGGGCTACACGTACCATTGACAACGAGCAAGCAATTGGTCTGCAGGCAGGTCCATCCTTGCACCCTCTCCATTTAAGGGACAATCAAATGACCCCATCTAGCCATACAGCTTGAAGAAAGCTGCCTTGTTTTCTTTTAAAAGACATTAAAAGAGATCCAGATCCACGAGTACCAGAAATAATTAGAACTAAAATCATTCTCACTAATTAAAGACCCCATTGGTTATTTGAGAATTTGCAGATTTATCCCAACCTAGGAGGCAGACATCAAATAATTACCCTTAACCTTTTAAAATGAGGTGAATATATTCTTTTTTCTGGAGTCTTTTGCGTAAGACAATTCATAAGAGATTCGCAATGACAGCACTGTATCTAATCTAACATCATTAAAAACAACATAATTCCAACTTCCTAAAAGGGAGGGAGCAGGAGAACAAAAAGAAAGGTGGGGAAGGGGACCCACATAAAACACCATATGTTGGAATTGCCTTAGGGCAATACCGTGAGTTCTATCCCCAGAAGTCCACTCACCTGCCTTTCTTGGACATCTCGTGTACTTCTCCTCGTCCATGCACTTTGCTTTCAGTGGCCCAAACCCATCCCCACCACAAAATGAAGACTCCAACTTTCATATTCTGGACAGCCAGTATGGGTTTCCAAATGCAAATGGTTCTCTCAAAAAACAGCAAAAAGGAAAATGATGTTTTTTTCTCTTTTAAGACATTATTGGTCTGTTCATTAATTCCAAGGATGTTTACTCATGCAAAAAAAAAAAAAAATCAAGCCACAGTATGTAATCTGGAGAGCAGGAGAAAGCAATTTCCACTAAACCTATAAATCCTCCTACGTCAGATGTCAGGGATTTTCTGAACTGAGGTTGAAGTCCTGTGTTCCTGTGGAACAATTATTTCGGCTGGTCTAAATTAGCTCATCGTCAGATGTGGTGAATATGTTAGTAAAGATCTGTATTTTCTGGTCCAATGAATAGAAGGAAAATGGACCAAAGCAATTTCCAAAATGAGAAATGCTAGAGGTACTGACTGCTTCCTATGCCAAGTTAATGAGCTCCTCCCTGGATCTATTTTAAGCTTCCAGCCATTATTATTTGCTTTAGCTGAGGGCTGGATTTGCACAGCTCCCTGCCCCCACTCCCTCCTCTGCTGAATCCACAGAAGCCTGGGGCTTCCTACCTGGGCAGGTTGTCTATATGGCTGAGGTTGGGAGGGCTAGCTGGGGGGAGGAGGATTTTTTGGTTTTGTTTTGCACAGAAAGAACCAAATTTCCTTGTCGGCAGTATTATTTGTATTATGAACTTAATCAGACTTTTCACATTTAAAAAATACCAATAATAAATTAGCAACAGCCATTAAGTCTGTGCTATCTATTGATAAAAGAAAGGGCCCCAAATGGAGTCACTTATGCTAAGCTCCATGTCACCAAACCAAGACTTAGTTTTGGATCCCAGAAATGGAATCTTAAACGATTGGATCAGAAGTCACCTAATTGGCACTAGTTAGTAAACTGCCTGATAGACCCTTGCCACCCCCTAAAGGAAAGTAACCTTGTAGTAATGAGTCTACTTTTTCATCTGGTGTAACTTCCTTGTCCCATCCCTTTTCTGCTTATACAAATCTTTCATTTTATATAGTTCCTCAGAGCTCCTTTCTATCTGCTGGATTAGATGCTGCCTGATTGGTGAATCATTGAATAAAGCCAATAAGAGCTTCAAAATTTGCTCGGTTGAGTTTTTTAAACACCGTGTATAATTTTTCTTTTTCTTTGATGCTTATTCAAAGACTGATATAAGCAATGGGCCAGCGTTCATGTCTTCAATAAAAAAGGGCACTCCCAGACCTTGTGGACAACAATAGCACAAGGTCCTTCAAACCATTGACTCTTCAAATTTCAGCTGACATGGCTTGGATAACTTTCAGAGTATATTGGTGGAACTTAGTCAGGATTTCCAAGACTCTTTGTAGCTGAAAAGCAGACAGTTTCATGAAACTGCTAACCCATCATCCATAAGAAAGAGAATTAATTAAGACCAAACAAATAGGTAAAGGAAATTTTATTGAGGTTATTTGGAGCGCTGTTGACTTGTTTTAATGTCCTATTTGTTGAATGTGTAAGGAAACCTTTCCTTTTTTCTTCTTATGCTGTATGCAATTCACAATAATTTTGTAAATTCTACTGTTGTAAACTAAAACAAAACATTTAAAAATGACATGTGGTTCTAACTGATACAATTAATTACCCTCCTCAGGTAATTCAGAAATTTACTTAGTCTCTTTACTTTCAATATAATTGTTTACATATGTTCAGTAAGTATCTGTCCTCCTTTGTGCCAAGACATAATTGGAAGATTCCATTATGCAAGCAATGCCTTGCCTGCAATATTGTAGTTGAGAATGATGTTCAGTTGGATAAATGTGACAAGCCATTCTAAAGAACAAAGGGTGGGGGTCCCCCCTGGCTCAGTAGATAAGGCATCCAGCTCTCGATCTAGGGATTGAAACTTCGAGCCCCATGTTGAGTGTAGAGATTACTTAAAAAGAAGATCTTTTTTAAAATTTTTGAAAAGAATAAAGAACAAAGTTTGGCTATAATTATGGAGTCAAAGCTTATAAAGCCCTCCCAGGAAAACTGACCTGAATGAGTTCTTAGGGTCCAGCCTGATAGTAAGGAAGTTCACTTCAAAGGCAAGCCATTGGGATATTTTTTCAAAACCTCAAGAAGAAAGGAATTTATCCAAATGTAAAGGTACTGCAGCTAAAATCTGGTGGAGTATCTTGGGACAACAAATAAGATGTGTTTTTCCAAGTTTCTTTATGAACACTTACAGACAGAAGTTAATTTGGGACCATTCAATACTGTATGACTCTAGATTTCTCCAAGTAGGCTGAGAGGAGGCCTGTCTAATCAATAAACAATTGTGATGCACCTATCTAATTAATCAGCCAATCCTAATGAGACCAGCTTTTTTTTTTTAATAAACATATAATATATTTCTATCCCCAGGGGTACAGGTCTGTGAATCGCCAGGTTTACACACTTCACAGCACTCACCATAGCACATACCCTCCCCAGTGTCCATAACCCCACCCCCCTCTCCCAACCCCCCTCTCCCCAGCAACCCTCAGTTTGTTTTGTGAAATTAAGAGTCACTTATGGTTTGTCTCCCTCCCACTCCCATCTTGTTTCATTTATTCTTCTCCTACCCCCTTAGCCCCCCATGTTGCATCTCCACTTCCTCATATCAGGGAGATCATATGATAGTTGTCTTTCTCCGATTGACTTATTTCGCTAAGCATGATACCCTCTAGTTCCATCCACGTTGTCGCAAATGGCAAGATTTCATTTCTTTTGATGGCTGCATAGTATTCCATTGTGTATATATACCACATCTTCTTTATCCATTCATCTGTTGATGGACATCTAGGTTCTTTCCATAGTTTGGCTATTGTAGACATTGCTGCTATAAACATTCAGGTGCACATGCCCCTTCAGATCACTACATTTGTATCTTTAAGGTAAATACCTAATAGTGCAATTGCTGGGTCATAGGGTAGTTCTATTTTCAACATTTTGAGGAACCTCCATGCTGTTTTCCAGAGTGGTTGCACCAGCTTGCATTCCCACCAACAGTGTAGGAGGATTCCCCTTTCTCCGCATCCTCGCCAGCATCTGTCATTTCCTGACTTGTTAATATTAGCCATTCTGACTGGTGTGAGGTGATATCTCATTGTGGTTTTGATTTGTATTTCCCTGATGCCGAGTGATATGGAGCACTTTTTCATGTGTCTGTTGGCCATCTGGATGTCTTCTTTGCAGAAATGTCTGTTCATGTCCTCTGCCCATTTCTTGATTGGATTATTTGTTCTTTGGGTGTTGAGTTTGCTAAGTTCTTTTTTTTTTTTTTAAGATTTTATTTATTTATTTGACAGAGAGAGATCACAAGTAGACGGAGAGGCAGGCAGAGAGAGAGAGAGAGGGAAGCAGGCTTCTTGCTGAGCAGAGAGCCCGATGTGGGACTCGATCCCAGGACCCTGAGATCATGACCTGAGCCGAAGGCAGCGGCTTAACCCACTGAGCCACCCAGGCACCCCTGCTAAGTTCTTTATAGATTTTGGGCACTAGCCCTTTATCTGATATGTCGTTTGCAAATATCTTCTCCCATTCTGTCAGTGGTCTTTTGGTTTTGTTAACTGTTTCCTTTGCTGTGCAAAAGCTTTTGATCTTGATGAAGTCCCAATAGTTCATTTTTGCCCTCGCTTCCCTTGCCTTTGGCAATGTTCCTAGGAAGATGTTGCTGCAGCTGAGGTCGAAGAGGTTGCTGCCTGTGTTCTCTTCAAGGATTTTGATGGATTCCTTTCTCACATTGAGGTCCTCCATCCACTTTGAGTCTATTTTCATGTATGGTGTAAGGAAATGAGACCAGCTTTTTTTGATGACCAAGAATAATCTTTAAATTATGTATGACCACAGAGGGAAGGAAGTCTGCCAGGAGAAACTGTCAGATACTGAAAGGGACGAAAGAGATTATTGGGTGTCCTTGCAGTAGAATGCTAAGCCTTGTCCAGCGGACCCTCCAGGGATTATCTCATCCTCTCGGGATGTGGCCTTTGATTGTCTTTGACCAGGCTTTTTTACAACTCTGTCCAAGTAGACATCAACATGTTGAGAGATGATAGTAATGTATCTTTTCTGTCCATAGCTTTGCAAAGTATTCCTTTTGTTCAGTACAGAATATAAATCAAATCCTCATATGAACTAGTTGTAACATCTTACTAGTCCTCTTGCTAATTAATGAGTTAAATAAAAACTTTGACATGTGTTCATTTTTATAGTTAGATGAGAGTTATGATTAGATCTTCTTATATAAATTATCCTTTAACAGCAGTCAATAAACAGATGTGGAAGATAATTCAGTATATAGAAATAAGGGGAGAATATGTGATGTCTCCAGAAGTCAACACAAGCCAAGCATGATTAGATACTCAATTGTATCTCAGTGACTTGCCGACCTGAAGAATCAAAGTGGCAAAAGGAAAAGATCCTGGGGCCGAGTATACAAAAATCTCTAGGCCAAGAAGGCATTGAGGGGTCCATTGAAGGCTCTTTGGTGCTCATGTTGTAATATTGGAAAATGTAGTTCTTTCTAGTTTGGAGGACCCTGGACATAACCAAAGAGGGTAAATCCAGATGGCTTCAAATACCCATTTCTCACCTTCTCTCAGTAGTTTAGCAGAGAGCTGGCTCAACATGTCTGAGTCTAGCTCAATGCAAGGACAGGCTGATGCTAGATGCCCAGCCTTCCTAACAAGGCCACTTCTCCCACCAGACAGAACCCTATGGGGTGAGGTCCTGTCTTGGAGCCCTTTCTGCATTTGGGCCTGGCCAATCATACCCAGCCCAAGCACCCTTTGTGGGGGAATCATGAGGGCTCAGAAATACTCAGAAAGTATTGTGCCTTCCCTACTTATAAGTGCTCTTACTAATGTCTTCTCCTCACTAACACCATGTGACTCTACTGCGTAGAGTATCCATGACATTTTTGCAAGATAAAGATATAGGAGGACTTTGTGAAGATGACATGGGGCCTGAGACAACCATCTGGGGCTAGCATTCAGATTCAGGAAGAGAGAGGAGTTGGAAATCATGATCCAAGAATTACTGAGGACCCAGATTGACTTATTCAAGTATGGTATTTCCAGACCAATTTTAAATACCACTGTTTTTTACCATACTCTCCTTTTCCTTTATTCAGTATACCAGTTTCCTTTATTTCTAACTTTTACTTCCTCTCTCTCTCTCTTTTTAGATTTATTTATTTATTTGAGAATGAGAGAGTGCACATGCCAGCAGGGGTAGGGGCAGAGGGAGAGAGAGAAACTCAAGCAGACTCCCTCCTGAGCAAAGAGCCTGATGTGGGGCTCAATCTCACAACCCTGAGATCATGACCTGAGCTGAACTCAAGAGTCAGATGCTCAACCAAATGAGCCACCCAGGCATCCCTCTAACTTCTTTTTTTTTTAAATTCCTCACTCATCACGGCCTTCTCTATACCAATGCAGGACCTCCAAGGTAGTATTCCTTTAGTGGAGAAAGGATCAGGTAGTAGTTGAGGCTAGGTTGCTTTCTCCTTGCCATTTCTAGGCTTCTCAAGTGTCCCCTTGCCTCCAGCCCTCAGAACAAGCCCAACATTCACTGACCAAGAAGGTCAACTTCAGACACCACATTCCAGCCTGTTCCAAGACAATGGACCTAGGTCTTCATCAATTGTTTTCAAGCTACTCACTCTAGAGCATCCCTAGCTACATGCACCCCAGTCTTGCTCTAGCTTTGAACTCAGGGCCTAAATGTGGTGGTCTGGCATTGGACTGAAACTTGCCAGGTAGGTAATTAGAGATAAGAGAGCAAAGAAAATGAATTGGATGAAACAATGACTGGAAGAGTCATTTTTCAGTTCCTGATGCAGGTACTTATTTACTCACTGTATTGCTTAACCTGCAATTTAAACTGTTGTATCATTGAGACATTCAAAGACCAACAATAAGATAGAATATTGTTTCTTTCTCCATAACAGTTCAGAGGCAAGCAGTCCGGGTTGATGGGCAAGTCTGATCCACACGATGTTTGTTCCATCCTGTTGCCTCTTCTTAGGCTGCATGGTTCATAGGGTCCTTATGTGTGTGGTTAAAGCTGGGCTGCCCAGGTCACTGGGAGAGGCAAAGAGAAGAAATGAAAGGCAAGCAATTTCCTTTTAAGAAAGTGACACAAGAGCTGAACTCATCACTTCTATTCACATTCTCCTGGCAAGAAGTCGACCATTTCCCAACTGTGAGGAGTCTGAGACGGGCACTTTCTTTTTTTTTTTTTTTTTTTTTTTTTTTTTTTAAGATTTTATTTATTTGAGAGAGAGGCAGTGAGAGAGAGCATGAGCAAGGAGAAGGTCAGAGAGAGAAGCAGACTCCCCATGGAGCTGGGAGCCCGATGCGGGACTCGATCCCAGGACTCCCAGGATCATGCCCTGAGCCGAAGGCAGTCGTCCAACCAACTGAGCCACCCAGGCGTCCCAGAAGGGCACTTTCTTGATGAGTCACCTTATGCCTAGCTAAAACTCCTTCATTATGTAAAAACAGGAGAATACATTTGGGGGAACGATCAGCAGCCTGACAAACTCAAGTTTTTCTCTCCAACCCAGGAGTCACATAGCAGTGTGACTCCCAACTTTTATTCCCATAAACCCACTTTGTTGGGCTCTTTTTCCCCTTGGCCCCTTCACATCTGGAGATAGGTCAGAGCAACCAACTGAAACAAAGAGGGAACAAAATGTCCATCAGACCGTTAATATCAGGCATACCAAGAAGGCTGTGATTTTTACAGCAGGCACCGACAGCCATCACCCCTGTTCTGCATCTGCAATTTTAGTTTAGTCCAATTCCCTGATCTCTAGGTCTTTTTAAGCCCATGCATAATGTAATGTGTCATTTTCCTGTTGAATTACTAATCCATAAGCCAGCTGGTATTGATGTCACACCAAAACCACTTAAATTACTTAAGTATTTAATATGGTGGTTACAAGAGGCTATTTGGAGATTGCCCACCATCTATTTTACAATTTTTGTGATGGAAGGGATGTCTAGATTAGTAAGAAGCCTCAGTTAGGGACACTTGGGTGGCCCTGTCAGTTGGGCATCTGCCTTCGGCTCGGGTCATGATCCCAGGGTCCTGGGATCAAGTCTATGTCAGGCTTCTTGCTTGGCGGGGAGTCTGCTTCTCCCTCTGCTTCTGCCCTCCCCCTGCTTGTGCTCTCTCTCCGACAAATAAATAAATAAAATATTTTTTTTAAAAAGAAGAAGAAGAAGCCTCAGTTAACTGGATTAAGTTTTCCACAATCTAAGTCTTTGGGTCTGAACAAACCCCAATGGCTCCAGCCACAACTACAGTGCCAAGGGTCAACAGACCGTCAGAGTATAACCCTTTGATAGCAGAGTCTGAATTTTATCCACACATATTTTTTCCTCATAAGAATCATCACAAGCTTGGTGCCTGACCCTTGATAGAAGTCAATAAATATTTACTGCATGAGTAGATGCCTTTGTCTAGATTCACTTTTTGCTTTTCTTTCTTCTCTCTCTGTGCATCTGTGTGTCTGTGTGTGCATGTGGATACACAGTTGTTCTAGCACCATTTGTTGAAAAAACTATCCTTTCTCCATCAAATGGCTTTTGCTCCTTTGTTGGAAATCAGACAACTATATTTGTACAGGTCTATTTCTGGTCTCTCTATTCTGTTCCATCAATCTGTGGTCTACTCTTTCACAAATACTGTAACTGTCATGATTACTGTAACTGTAAGGTAGATCTTGGAGTTGGGTAGAATCAGTCCTCTAACTTTGTTCTTCTTCAATATTTTAATGGCTAGTCAGGATCTTTTGCCTTTCCATATAAACTTTAGAATCACTTTCCTTCTATGGTTTTCTGAAGCACTTTGAATAAAAGCTAAACTCTGTATCCTGGCTTTGAGACTTCTGCCCATATTCCCAAGTTTATTGGGTTACCTTCTCTCACCTCATCATGCTCCAGAAATCATGTTAGATGTGACAGTTTCCTGCTATGATGTTTTATGTGTCATCTTGGAAAGGCCATACAACCCAGTTATTTAAATCACACATTAATCTAGGTCTTGCTGGGAAGGCATTCTGTAGATGATGTTCACATCTACCATCAGTTGACTGACTTTAAGTAAAGGAGATTACCTTTGATAATGTGGGTGGACCTTATCCAATCAGTTGAAAGAACTTAAAAGAGTAAACCTGAGTTTTCCAGAAGAAATTCTGCCTTGTAAATACAGTATCATCTCCTGCTTGAGAACTCCAGCTTACCGGCTTGCCCTATAAATTCTGGACTTCCTACTCCAACAATCACATAAACTGATTCCTTGAAATAAATAAAGTAGGAGATAGATTGTTAGATAAATACAGATATGTAGAAACAGATCTGTATCCTATAGATTCTGTTTCTCCAGAACCTTGGCTGACACACCTGGACACCTCAAACAGCCTCAGGGACTGCCTGGAGCTCTGGTGCCATCTTGGCAGGGCTGGCTGGCTCTTCTCATTCTTTAAATCTTAACTGAACATTGCCTTTTCCAAGAAGGCTCCCAACCACCCTACCTAATTAGATTTTGTGTCCTTCCCTTTCTAGCTACTCTGAACAAGATTTCTTTTGCTCATCACTTAGAATCTTTGCTGGCTCACAGTAGGTGCTCAGTAAATATTTAGTGAATGAATAATGAACCTATTCAATGCCCAATGCTTTTATTTCCTAAGGAAGAAAGTACATAAATACATTGACAATGTTTTCTAGTTTAATTTTGAAGCCTTCCAAAAAATAAGAAACAATTTCATATGTTCATTAGGGATACATTTTAGGAAAACATTCAAAAATGTTTGAAATGAAAATTATTTTTGATTAGCATTGATTTAGTTTTTTAAACACGATACCATAATTGTCCCAATTTTCTCACCTTGGAAGTTCATCCAAATCCAAACCATCCTGTGTAGCTCATCTTTTTTAAAGATTTATTTATTTATTTGACAGCCAGAGATCACAAGTAGGCAGAGAGGCAGGCAGAGAGAGAGGAGGAAGCAGGCTCCCTGCTGAGCGGAGAGCCTGATGCAGGGCTAGATCCCAGGACCCCGAGATCCTGACCTGAGCAGAAGGCAGAGGCTTTAACCTACTAAGCCATCTAGGTGCCCCTGTAGCTCATCTTTTTTATAAAATAACCTCTCATGACCACAGTAGCTCATCTTGAGCTCTCTTTCTCTGTGTACTGATAGCACTTAACTCTGCACCACAAACTTTAGCATTTTATTATCTGCTACTTAAAATGGTTGGCTACTTGTCTCACATACACTGTGTTAACCTTCTTTCTCTGAGGACAATATAAAATGTCATCAACTGTATCTTATTCATCTTTTTATCACACCAGCACTCAGCACAAGACTTTGTACACTGTTGGTTGAAAAATTACATTCTTTTTTGATTCTTTATTTCTCAAAATTATGGTAAAATAATAAATGTTTCAGGAATGCTTAGACAAATTATCTCGTGATTCTCTGAACAACAATCCCTCAAACACTAGGCCCAAATCCTTGGGACATTGGACATTTGGTCTCCCTCCTGTGAGGCAACCCCTACTCCCGGCTTTGGCAAGTTCTTTCCAAAAGGAGCCACAAGTGGGTTTTTTAAATGTGATGTTTAGTTTAAATTGATAAGAGGTTATAAACATAAACTAGCAACAAAAGGCAGTAAGAAAAACATATATGTAATCCCCCACCCTTGAAAAAGAGAATGAAGGCAGCAGTAAATATTCCTTTTGTTTGTTTATTTTAACTACCATGGTTTGTTATTTTAGATGACTTGAATTTTTCCCTCTATAAGGTGAGAACTTCAATTTTTCCCTCCATAAGTAATGAGAGGAGGACTTACTATATACACAGTATTTCCAACACAGTATTTCCAGTAATGGACATCTTGGGTGACTCTGGATATTTTCTGACATGTTGTACTGTAATCTCTCATTTGGAATAATCCCTCTAAGTTGCAGTTCCATCTAGGACTAACAGTAAATAATAGGTATCTGTAAAGTGCTATGTCCATGGAAAGAATAATATCACAGAAATAATTTGCAACAATTCCTCAACAAGCGACCCATGGAAAACCTATAGACAGTTTAAAATAGAAAGTAGTCGAGGCGCCCCTGGGTGGCTCAGTTGGTTAAGCATCTGACTCTTGATCTCAGATCAGGTCTTGATCTCAGGGTCCTGAGTTCAAGCCCTGTGAAAAGTAGCAAAAATAGTGGCTCTCAAGAAACAGTCTTAACTATAGAGAACAAACTGATCATTATCGGAGGGGAGGTGGGTTGGGGGATGGGTGAAGTAAGTGAGGGGGGTTGAAGAGGGCACTTATCATGCTGAGCACTCAGGAATATATGGAAGTGTTGAGTCGCTATATTGTGCACCTGAAATTGACATAACACTGTATATTAAATACAGTGGCATTCTAAAAAAAAATTTTTTTTTAACTAAAAAAAGAAAGCAGGGGCGCCTGGGTGGCTCAGTGGGTTAAGCCGCTGCCTTCGGCTCAGGTCATGATCTCGGAGTCCTGGGATCGAGCCCCGCATCGGGCTCTCTGCTCTCTCGGGGAGCGTGCTTCCTCCTCTCTCTCTGCCTGCCTCTCTGCCTGCTTGTGATCTCTCTGTCAAAAAAAAAAAAAAAAAGAAAAAAAAAAGAAAGCAGTAGTATCTCTCAATACTACTTCAACCCACCCAATGGACTGAAGACCACTGGGTGCCCTTGGGGAAAGCAAATGGAGTCCATCAGTCTATAAAGTTACTGTATCTGCAAAAAATAAAGGCTTGACTCAAGCAGGCTTAAAAAGAAACGTATTATCTCACAATAACAAGAAATCCAGGCTCCAGGGTTGTTTGATTTAGTGGTATCATCTGAAACTCAGGTTCCTTTTTTTTTTTTTTAAAGATTTTATTTATTTATTTATTTGTCAGAGAGAGAGAGTGCGAGAGAGCGAGCGCACAAGCAGGCAGAGCTGCAGGCAGAGGTAGAGAGAGAAGGAGGCTCCCCACTGAACAAGAAGCCCGATGCAGGACTCGATCCCAGCACCCCGGGCTCATGACAGCTAAAGGCAGTGGCTTAACCGACTAGCCATCCAGGCGTCCCTGAAACTTAGGTTCTTTTTTTTTTTTTTAATATTTTATTTATCTATTTGACAGAGAGATCACAAGTAGGCAGAGAGGCAGGCAGAGAGAGAGGGGGAAGCAGGCTTCTTGCCGAGCAGAGAGCCCGATGTGGGGCTCGATCCCAGGACCCTGAGATCATAACCCTGGCCGAAGGCAGAGACTTAACCCACTGAGCCACTCAGGTGCCCCGAAACTTAGGTTCTTAAAGAACAACAACAACAACAACTCAGGTTCTTTCCTTCCATCATTCTTCCATGTGTTTCCTATTTCCTTTCACCTGGTTGACTACCGCTGCCAACAGTAACACATTTCCTCATTCATATCCAATGGGAGAGAAAGAGAGAAAACCTCTTCCCAGAGTATGGAAGATAAGCTCTTCCCTTCAGTTTGACTGGGCCAACTAAGTAAGGTCGTAAGTCCACCCCTAGACCATTTACCTTCTTCAGGGGAAAATGTGATCTGAATGACTGAGATGAATCAGAATCCCCCTCTGCACTGGGAACGGGGTAGACACTTGAACAAAACTGGGGCTGTGATTCAGGAAGGAAGAAAACAGGGTGCCAACTGGCTCAGCCTCCAGTGGTGCCTGCCACAGGTGGGAAGCCTCGGGATGGAATGTACGACCCATATTAGCCACTATTGCCCAAATGCCCTAGTGGCTCCTATGATCAATAAAATGCAAACCCATTCTGAAAGTGTTTTGGAAGTGCAGCTGAATTCATAAGGGCCTTTAAAGATTTTATTTATTTATTTAAGAGAGGGAGAGAGTGAGAGAGAGCATGAGAGCAGGATGAGGGGCAGAGAAGAAGCAGACTCCCCACTGAGCAGGGGGCTGGATGCGGAGCTCCATCCCGGGACGCTGAAGGCACACGCTTAACCAACTGAGCCACCCAGGCCCTCATAAGGGTCTTGAGCTTTATATTTCCTGTTTGTGATGTAAACCTGTGAATTAACATCGCTGGTCCTGTGGGCACTCAGTGCACGCCTGTCTCCCTCTGCTGGACTCATGATCAAATTGCTATGGCAACTTCTTATCATTTCCAAGCCTGTTCTTAACTGAAACAGTCTTCTAGGTTCCGATATAACTTAAACACACAAACTCAAAAAGTCCCCTAGTTCTTATTGATGGAGTTTGATATGCTCATCCCAGCTCTACAGGAGTCATTGTGGAGAAAGAAGGAAATACTGTGGTATCAGTCTATGCCTAAAGCCACAGTGACCTCTCAGAGCCCTTCACGGAATGTGCTGGGATGAAAGAGGGGGGTGTTGATGTGGGGGTCCCCTCAGTGGCACTTTGTGGTCTGAGGGCTGAATGCAAAACACAAGGACCTCTTTCATCTGCCCAAAGCCACCCAACCGCTGGGTAACTCCAGCTTGCAGCTGAACGGTCCTGTGGCATTTACAAAACATTTTACCTCTGTGGTTCCATTTGGCCCCAAGACCTGGCCCCGGAAGTTGGCACAGCAGATTACTACGTCTACGTCATGGATGAGGAGGCTGAGGTTCCAACACATTCAGTTATTTTCCGCAGGACATGTGGTTAATAAACAGGAAAACTTGAGCTTCTGATCCCAAAGCCTGTGCTTTTCCATTGACTCTAACTCCTCCCTCTGCCTGAAATGGCTGGTGTGTGTGCGAAAAGATTTGTCACACAGTCTTCTTATCTAACATGTTGTCCAAGGCATTTTGAAGACATCTTAGATATTTTAGTTAATTAGTTCCAGATTATTCCTTGCTAATTAGGGGAATGATCCATTTAAACGAAAGAAGGCTTTTTGGCCATGGTAAGAATGAATTCTTTGAATGAGAAGCCACATTTGGAGCTCTTCAACTCTTGAAGAAAAGAAAGAATGTAATTTAATCTTATAAAATAGTAGGCTGAATTCAGCAGCAGAAAAGAAGGAAATAATAGTTGTGCAATGTAATGTATGACTATTGGACTTTTTTCAGCATGAGACTGTCTTGACTCACAGATTAACTTTGGTTGCATATAATTCCTTAAAATTAAGCTGACACAAATTCCACTCTCTTTGAATCTGTGGAAAAATCAAAACAAAATAGCCAGCCTCACCGTGTATTCCTTTGTCTCCACTTTTTCCAATGACTTGGTTCCTTGCTTTAAGGAGAGAGAAAACACTGGGGATCCTTAAAAGTCAGTGAAATGAATGTTTTTTGTGGATTTGTGTCCACTTTCTGCCCTCTGACTGTCAGGGTTGGCTTTCTTTAGGGCCTTCTTTTTTAAAATTTTTTATTTTTTATTTTTTTAAGATTTTGTTTGTCAGAGAGAGAATGCACAAGCAGGGGGAACAGCAGTCTCCCCACTGAGCGAGGAGCCCAATGCAGGGACTCCATCCCAGGACACTGGGATCATGACCTGAGCCGAAGGCAGATGCTTAACCGACTGAGCCACCCAGGTGCCCACTTCAGGGGCTTCTGAAATCACCCTCAATCTTGCTCCACACCCTGCTATCCCACCAGGAGAACACCCAGGACAGCTCCAAGATGAATACAAAGGACAGGTTTGTGGAGTATTGTCGTCCCTAACCGTTGGTGACATCTCCTAGAATCATGACCCTACCAGCTGGAGGAGGTGTTAGTGCTCTCCAAGTTAATTTACTTCATTTAGGAACAGAAAACAGGTCCAGATGGGTAATTTGGTTTGGGTCACTTTTCCCAAGTGGCTACAAAGTTGTAGGAGGTTCTTGCTCTCATTAGCTCCATTTCGGTACACCTGGTAATTTCCTGTTTTAGTCAATGCGGAAGATACAGCCAGCCAATCCATGGTGATGTGGTTTTAGAACCCGTGACTCCTGCTTCTAATTATTCTGTAGAAAATGCTAAAGAAAGCAGCACAGGTGGTTTTCTCAGCAGGTTCTTCTAGAGTTGAATGTTCAGTTTCGGGAGTCACTGAGTTAAGCTTCACCCAACTTTAGAACTTCCACAGCTCACACTCCGAAACCTCAGTGTTAGGGACATGTAATATTTTAGACAACCATGATAATTTTGCTTAAAAACTGAACTTTACCTTCGGGTCCATCTGAAGGTATCAGTTAGTATTAATTAGCAATGTTATTGTATTTTATTTATTTTGTTTTATTTTATTTTTAAAGTTTTTATGTATTCATTCATTTAAGTAATCTCTACACCCAACGTAGAGCTCAAACTCAAGACCCTGAGATCAAGGGATCCATGTTCTTCAGACTGAGTCACCTGGGTGCCCCCCGCTTTTTGAAGAGTGGTCCCTGGTAATTTCAAAAGAAAAAAGAAAAAGAAATGCTGTGCTGCCCGCCCACGCACCTCCCCCGTCCCCACCCAGTCATGCAAGGAGCCTTCCAACTCAGTTATCCACAGCCTCAAACAAAAGAGGGTTTAACCTAAGGTGCAAGAGTGGTCTATGAGAAGCAAGGCCAAATGTCCAGGTGAGGACAGAGACATTCTAGTAAGTGACCAAAGGGCCTTGGACACGGGGATGCTTCCTTCTCAGCATTCAGTGCTACCCCGTGCTTCCCAGCTCAGATGTGTCCTGGGAAAGACGGCCTCAAGTAGGAGCTCCCAGGATCTGTTCTGTCCTGCGGGTGGTTCTGATTGTCTCATAAATAGAGTATTTGTTTTTTTGTTGTTGTTGGGTTTTTTTGTTTTTGTTTTTTTAAAGATTTAATTTATTTATTTGACAGAGAGAGAGACAGAGAGATCACAAGCAGGCAGAGAGGCAGGCAGAGAGAGCGAGAGGGGGAAGCAGGCTCCCTGCCGAGCAGAGAGCCTGATGTGGGGCTCGATCCCAGGACTTCGGGATCATGACCTGAGCCAAGGGCAGAGGCTTAACCCACTGAGCCACCCAGGTGCCCCAAATAGAGTATTTGCTGAGAGTATGGCTGACCCGTCAGTCTCCCTGCAAACCTCCAGGAAGACCAAAATGGGAAATCCCTGAGATTTTAGGCAAGCTTTCAGCTTCCTTCTTGTATCTTATAGAGAGCAGGCCAACAAATCTGAATATAGCAACCCTCCCACAAGGAAATAAAGGCTGTGGATGTAGACAATTACTGTAAAGTGAGCTGTAGGGAGGAGGTTTAATGACATCTTTTTATAGAAAGGCAGATGGTACAATAGTAACAGCTCAGATTCATGCCAGCTCTACGGATTAAAATCCCATGTATGCCATTTATACCCGTGTGGTCTCTGCGCCTCAAGCTCTTCATCTGGAAAATGGGAATGATAGCAATAGTATTTACCTCTTAGGAAGGTAAATGAGTTAATAAATTTTAAAAAAATGCATAACACATGTGAAATACTCCACTGCCATCTTTTGAGGGAAACCTGTGTGATTCTGTCACCGACAATACTAGCACTTTGCACTCACACAAAGCTTTGAGCTGATAGATTCTTTGCATGCATTCTCTCATTTGCTTCTCAAAAAAACAAAAACAAAAAACTTGTGAGGGAGGAACTAGTGTCTCCATTTTACACATAAGAAAACTAAGGGTCCAAGAATTTTCTCCACTGTAAAATGGAGCCATTAATAGCCCATCAGGAGTGACTCGTCTCTAAATTATAAAATGCATTTTCAAGCCAAGCCTACATTCTTCATTTGATGGCAATTGGTAGATAACAACTTTTTTAAAGTGTGTGGATTGGTAATGTTTCGCTTTGTCCCACCATCTTCCGTGATTCCTCACTCAATCCGAATCTACACGAGGCACAGTTCCGGTTGCAACTTTGCTACCTCTGAGCTTAATGGAGTATCTTTGAGGCACATGTTTCTGTGATAAGTCAGGCACATACTCACACATCTCAGTCAGCTCCTTTATTTATAAGTTATACATTTATTATTTATGCACTTAGTTAAATTAGTATAACTATTATAAAAAGCTTTACTTCTCCAAACTGGAAATGACCTAAATGTCTATCAACAGGAGAATGGATCCAGAAATCACGGTTTATTCATACCATGGGATACCCCTCAGCAGCAGATAGGACTGAGCGGTCGATATTTGCCACACCATGAAGGAATCTCCAAAATGGCCGCTGAATGGAAAAAGCCAGACACAAAAGACAACATGCTTTATGATTCCATTTACACGAAGTTTTTGAATTGACAAAACAAATCTAATGGTGACAGATCCCAGAACAGTGGTTGTGAGGTCAGGGAAAGGCAGGCGTGAGGGACTGACTGGAAAGAAGTCACCAGAGAACTCTCTGTGAGGTGTCAGAATGTCTCCTGACAGGAAGTCAGGTTAGAGGGTATATGCGCTTGTTAAAACTCGCTGAACCGTTCTCACCTTAAGATGGGTGCTTTCATACTGCAGTGACCTCAATAAAAGCTGTGGGCCATAGGTAATTTATACAGTTACCTAATAATAAATACTTTATTAAAAGGTAGCTTTTTGAATTAAAATAAAAATTAAACAAACAAATAAACAATAAATAATAAATAAAAGGTACCTTTTCCAGAAATACAGATACGACTAGCCATGCCCACCATTTAGCTACCCATATCCCTGTGGACTATTGGTTAACATGAAGGAGACAAAAACAGAAGAGTATTGTAGAAAACAAAAGATGCCTTTGTTTTTGGACATTATGACCTCAAGGTAGGCAGTAACTTGAACCACAGGCACACAAATGGTCCAGGTTACTAAACCATTAACTAACAACACACTGCGAATCACATTATGTTTTTTTTTTAAAGATTTTATTTATTTATTTGACAGAGAGAGATCACAAGTAGATGGAGAGGCAGGCAGAGAGAGAGAGAGGGAAGCAGGCACCCTGCTGAGCAGAGAGCCCGATGCGGGACTCGATCCCAGGACCCTGAGATCACGACCTGAGCCGAAGGCAGCGGCTTAATCCACTGAGCCACCCAGGTGCCCACATTATGTTGTTTTTAAATGTAGTCTTGTTTCTTTTATTAAGAATGAGCCTCCAGGGGCTCCTGGGTGGCTCAGTAGGTTAAGTGTCTACCCAGCGGGCATGATCCCAGGGTCCTGGGAGGAGGACCAGCATCATCGGGCTCCCTGCTCAGCAGGGAGCCTGCTTCTCACTCTCCCTCTCCCTCTGCCTGCTGCTCTGCCTACTTGTGCGCTCTCTCGACCTCTCTGTCAAATAAATAAATTAAATTCAATTAAAAAAAGAGCCTCCGGAACAATAAGCCCCAGCTCCTCACCTCACTCTGGCATTATTATTAATACATGTATGTCATATTTGCTTATCGACTCAATGTCTAAAGCTATCCCAACTCAGAAGAAGCTCTCCTCTGTGTCCCCTTTACATCCTTTAGATCAGAGGGAGATCTCAAAACAATGTCCTACTGTTAACTAAGAGGATGGGGGTGACTCATGGCAAACCCTTCAATATTCCTGGGAAAACAACCCCAGAATGAGAATCACCTCAGAGGCTTTGTTTTGTTTTCTTGCCTCTAGTAATCGAGGCCCCCTTAGAGTGTGGGGAGGGCAGGCCAGCGCAGCCTCTGGAGAGAGAAGTCACGTGGTGGGGGGTGGGGCGCGGGAATGAGTGGCAGGAGGAGCTTGAGGCTTTTACGATCCAAGGAGAATTACCTTGGACTTGCTGACCCCGTTTGCTTGTCCCTAAAATTGGCAGTTGGGGTAAAGGAAAACTCCTGCCCTCTTTCAAAATAAATGATGGCAGGGACTCAGTGCCCAGGTCCTATTTCTAGGCATAGAAACATTCCAAGACTCTGAGCTCAGTAGTAACAGAAGCTTCTGGCATTAACACAATTCTTTAGAAAGACCCATGTATCTCTACCCTGCTTCACACTTGAGATAGGAACAAGAGTTATCTGGGTGAGGGGAGAGGGATGGAGCCAGGCAATGGCTGAACATTTTGTCCTTACTTATGACCTTCCTAACTCTTCTCAGCTGGGGCTTCATGGAAACAAGTGGGGGTGTTCTTGGGTGGTATGGCAGGAGCTGCTCTTTCCTACACTCTATGTTTTTCCTTTTCTTCCAGAATTCCCTATTTTTAGCTAAGTATATGCCTATTCAGAGTAAATTTCCCAGCATTCTTTGCAGCTAGATGTGGCCATGGGACCAAGTTCTAACCAAAGGGAAAGTATGTGACAGCCTCCTGGAACTTTCCTTGAAAGATAGGTTTCATTGAAAGGATGCTCCACTTTTCCTTCTTCCTCCCCTTAAGCGTCCTGCTTCTTCAGTTGCAGAAACGACTGCTAGGATTCCTACCACCATCTTGGACCATGAGGTCAAGGGTCAGAGGGTCTCACTAAAAGCAAATGTATTGATCTGGATAATATTCAACAACATCAAGCAATTTTTTTCAAAGGAGCTTTCCCGAGCCCAGAGCTATGCTCTAGGAAGCTCAGTGAAAAGCATGATTCAGTGAATCATGAGACATGAGACGTGACCCATCTTATCATTCCAACTTCATAGAAAATACATGAAGTTTGGGCATTCATAGGTGTCCCAATGGGTTGGAAGGCTGAGAGGACAGAATCTCTGGCCAAAAGAAGTCTTAACCCAGGTCATATGCTGTTACAAATTCATGTCATTTGATGAATATTAACTAATTTAAATTCTGTACCTGGAAAAGAGAGTATCTGGGTAAACATTTTTCCTCTAAAAACTGTCTGCCATTATGCAAGCTACTCAACCTCCCTGGGTTTGTTCTTTCCGTGGCAAAATGAAGAACGGGTCCTGCTCTTGGAGAGATGGTACCCAAGAGCGCCAACTGGTCCATGACAAAGTTTTCATCTGTCCTTGTGAGGAAAATGTGTGGGTAAAATGCAAACTGGGTTCTCTTGTGAAGAATTTTATATACTCTGAAATCAGGTCAGTGTTAAAATTTTTGTTGTTTTAGAAATTATTGCAATTACAGATGGAAGGGATAGTTTGGGCTGTAGGGCAATTTTAAATGTTTTCTTCCTTCCTCTCCTTTGCCTTCATCACCTTCCTCCTCCTCATGCCCTCTCCTGTTCCTCTCCTTGTCTATCTCTGGGTTAGGCCCTGGACTGAGGACTTTGAACACATTAACTTACTCTTCATATCCAACCAAAGAGGCCAGAATTACTGTCTTTTTTTTTTTCCAGATGGAGAAACTAAAGCTCAGAGAGATCAAGTCCATTGTTCAATGTCACTCAGCTCGCAAAATGCAGTCACTGAATCTCCAGACTCCTGCCTCCATACCAAGCATGAATAAGACATTTCCGTAGCTGACAGGGAATGACATTGTGCAAGTAAAACAGCCGGCATGACATCAGGCACATAATGGGTACTTAACAAAGAGTAGTTAGTCATTCATTCCTTCCACCAATATTTGCTGAGCATCGACCATGTGCCAAGCACCGTTAAATGCCCTAAGACACAGCAATTAAGAATACAGATGGAAACCCCTGTCCGTTGGAGCTTAATTCTGGGGCTTATTACATGTGTGATTCTGTCCTCTGCTGCGGCTTTCACCCGCACGCACTCTCTCTGCTCACAGGAGGAATGAAAAAGGGCTGTGGCCATGTTGCACTTTCTAGCCCTACAATGGCAGAGCGGGCATCAGGGGAGAAAGGGGGCTATTGTGCTAGCTGCTGTCAGCTTCCAGAGGTGGAGCAGTGGTGTTCTCTTAGGGAAGAGGACAGGTGATGGGGACAGGGAGAAGAGGGTGAAGGCTGGAAGCCAGAAGACCAGGCACAAAGCTGGGCACTTCTTTGGGGACAAATCTGAAGTCAGTTCAGAAGCCCAAAGTTCTGTGGGCCCTTGGTGCCTGCTTGTCCCTCCCAATCTCTAACCTCTTCCACCTGGGCCACAAGGAAGCCAGGTACCTTCTGGATTGATCTGAGCAGTGCTAATGGGAGAAGACTGAGGCTTCCCTGGGGGCCTTTGTGTCTGGGACCCCACAGCTTTCCTGCAGGGAACCATGAAAACTGAAAGGACTTGGGGTCAGTAGTCCTGATTCAGTCCTGGCCCTGTAACTTGCTATCTTTCCCTCTTATCTCCTCTGTGAACCGTACTTCATGGGGTTTTTGGAAGGATTAAAAGACAGAGCACTTGCTCATAGTGGGTTAAGTATTCTTTGTTGGGCTGGTTGGTTTACTCAAGAGCAGGATGAAAAAGTTGTTGGGAAAAGAGGAAAGGTAAGCTTCTCTTCCTTCCTCACTGTCCCCCCATTCTGGCTGGGTCCATTGCCTTGTTCCAAGGGACCATTGCTTGGCCAAAGCTAGAAAAAAAATGGATTAAAGAGGGTAATCACAATGTAAAGGAAATTTCTTAATGCTCAAATGCCCACAAAATGCTTTGGGAGCACCAGTAACATAGTAATTGATTCTGCTTTGGGAAGGAAGAAGATGTTAGGAAACCAACAGAGGGGAGGTGACATTTAAGCTCAACTTTAAAGGATGAGCAGAGATCCCTAGGGTTTTGTCGTTTGAAGCGTGGCCTGCCGACCAACAAAGTGAACATCTGCAAGGTGCTTGTTGGGAATGCACAATCCTGGGTGCCCCTCCCCCAACCATGTACTGAACCACAGTGTGCTTGTTCCTGAGACCCCTGGGTTATTCATATGGACAGCAGAGTTTGAGAGACCTTAGACTAAATGGACAAGGTGGAGAAGAGCATTGTCACCATAAACCTGGTCAGTTTAGATTAAACAATGGTTTTCTATAGCCAAGGTTTATTTTTCAATTTCTCTTTCAAAATAAATCCCAAACCTAATGTTCTCAGTGGCTGACCCAAATGTCATTTCATAATGACATCGGAAGGTCTGAGGGTGAGGATTGAGTGCTTTATCCAATCTGCTAATGGGGAATGTTTTTATACTGCTGGTGCAGATGCTCACCCGTAGCTCTGGGGCTTGGACAGGCTAGGACATAGGACCCTCCTGGCACGGGATTTAGGTCTCTGTGCAAACAAGCCACCGCATCAGCCCTCAGAGGGGTTGTGCACTCAGCCTTCCTTGTGGGAACAATTTTGACTCATGTCACATTTCCTAGTGGTTGGTGTGGGGGTGGAAATGGGGGTTCCAGCTGCTTCCAGTCCCGTGTAAATCCCACAACCACAGGTGTCTGCTCTTTGGCAATGGGAGGAAAAGGGGAAGAACTCTCCAGGGGTTGTGGTGGGGATATGAATTCTCCTGGTCTGTACCTTTTTTATTTTTTAATATATTTTTTTAAGATTTTATTTAAGAGAGAGAGAGAGAGAGAGCATGAGAAGTGGGAGGGTCAGAGGGAGAAGCAGACTCCCTGCCGAGCAGAGAGCCCAATGTGGGACTCGATCCCAGGACTCCAGGATCATGACCTGAGCCGAAGGCAGTCACTCAACCAACTGAGCCACCCAGGCGTCCCTGGTCTGTACCTTTTAAACAGGACACACAATCCCCCCAGTATAGCTTACTGACTATTTCAAGATTAAGGAATTTGAGAAGCGGTTTGTGCAGGAAGGACATTCCACCATCCCCTGAAGCAGGTCATATTATGAGACACTGTCCTCTCCACACCCAGAGGAAAGAAGCACTCTTATCTCCAAAGATGAAGGGACACAGAGAGAAATCTGAAGAAACAGGCCTTGCTAAGTCCCCCACACCCCCCAATTTACTACACTTACCTCATACCCTTTGTCCTATGACATCTTCCCACCACTCTTCACTCTTCATCAAATCAAGCACAAAAACACTCAGGTTTAACCATTTCTTTGGGTCTTCATGTCTTTACAAAGGTTCGGTGTCACATGAGACTTGTATTAGATATTAGTGGGGATGTAATAGGGGCAATCCTTCCCATGTCAGCGGGGTTTACATGAAAATCATGTTGGGAACCATATATCCTATCCTCACCATGGTGCCAAGCACAAACAATGCACTCAATACTTGGCCCTTTATACAACAAGGTTGCTTTAACATCTGCTCTATCTTCTGCAATAGAGGCAGTAGCCACACTGTCTCCTGGAGGTGTCCACCCCATACATGCAGGGACAGAGGATGGTACAAGTCCTCAAGGCTGTTCCTTGTCCACAGACCTGGTGACCAGGTTATAAACACTGTTTTTTCAGACCAGTCCCCTAAATTCCAATAGAATAGTTTAGAGAACCAACAACTGAGACCACAACCCTTAACCAGTCACCATGTTATTTTAAAATCCTCCAAGAAAACAAGTCCAGCATATTCTTTCCATCGTAAGTAGTCATAATCCTTGGAGCATTTCCCCTTCTATCTACAAAAATCAGGTAAGAGAAGGGTCCCTCTTCTTTAACATCCAGCTGTGTGCTTGATCCCACCAAACCTCTGGCCTCCACCTTGCCTTGTCTGTTCAGTCTTTACCCTTCTCAACTGTTATGGTTAATATTGCCCTCAGCTGAACTCTCCTCCATTTGAACATTTCTTCCATTTTCCATGACACAACAGTCTTCTTGTTCTCCTTCTACTTCTCTGATCAGTCCTTCTCTCCCTGCATAAATATATACTCCTAAGGTTTTGTCTGCAGACATCCTCTCTTCTACTTTGCTCCTGGAGTTTCATCCACTTGGATAGTTTCATATAGGAGGGCAGTCCCAAATGCTTACCTCCCTCCATCCCCAGACTAACATTTATAACTTTCATTCACATCTATCTCTACCTGTCTACAAGTCCCAAACTCCTCACCCTCCCCATGGAATAGCTATTTTCCCCCGGTTTCCCAGGCTCTGTTATGTCAGCACATGGCCTGTAGCTCTCACACATAACTGAATTATCATTCTTTTTCTGCCTTATTGGTTTCCTTAAACTATGCAGCTTTCCATTTTTTGAATTCCCGGTTCTCCCTTCGACAGATGTTTACAAAGAGATGGAACCAAAATCTAATGTCTTTGAAAAGTTCTAAACTTCCATTTTTTTTTTTTGAGATTTTATTTATTTATTTGCCAGAGAGGGCTCGTGCGCGCACACACAAGCAGGGAGAGCTGCTGGCAGAGTAGGCAGAGGAGAAGCAGACTCCCTAATGAACAAAGAGCCCAATGCAGGACTCAATCCCAGGACTCTGGGATCATGACCTGAGCCGAAGGCAGATGCTTGATTGACTGAGCCACCCAGGAGTCCCAAGTTCTAACATTCTAAACTTACACAAAACACAGAACTCTCATCATCTTCAACATGTGTGGCTCAGAATGGACCAGACAAATTTCTTCCCTGGGTTTATCCCCCGCCCCTTTTAAAAAAGATTTACTTAAGAGAGAAAGAGAGGGGCAGAGGGACAAGGAGAGAAACTCAAGCAGACTCCGTGCTGAGCACAGAGCCCAAAGTGGGGCTCAACCTCACAACGCTGAGATCACAACCTGAGCTGAAACCAAGAATTGGATGCTCAACCAACTGCATCACCCAGGCGCCCCAACTTTCCCAGGTTTATTCTAAGTGGAATGAACCTAAAAGGACCATTGATTCCAGGGTCAAGAACTAGGAAGATGAGAACATGAGACTTTTGTACATTTGGTAGGGTATCTGCCCATTGCCTTCTGAACACACCTCAGCTTTCCTTCTGCCATGTTACCATCCCCTCCCCACCTTTTACACTAGTTGAAATTATATCTATCCATTGTTCAGAATTGACCACAAATAGGATCTATTCCTCAAAGCCTATGATCTCTTCTTCCTTTGAAATACACCCACTGTAAGCTTCTTAATCCCTGAAAGGTGTTTCCTTTTTCTTTCTTTCTTTCTTTACTCTTTCTTTCTTTCTTTTTTTCTTTTAAGATTTTATTTATTTATTTATTTATTTGAGAGAGATAGCAGAGGGGAGGAGTAGAGGGAGAGGGAGAAGCGGCTCCCCAGTGAGCAGGGAGCCCGACACAGGGACTCTGAGACCCAGAGATCATGACCTTAGCTGAAGGCAGATGCCTAACTGACTAAGCCACCGAGGTGCCCCTCCCATTTATTTCTTTATCTGCCATCACCCCATCCCTGACCTGGACACAAGACCCCAAAGATAAGAGCCTAGTAACTCTTGGCTCCATGGTGTCAAAGAAGTATGTCCAATCACCAGCTTTTGTATAATGCCTATTTCTTTTATTCTAACATGCATAATCTTTAACAATTTAACATTGGTAAAATCAGGACTCATAATCATTGGCATGCTACAATTTACTTAGTAGCATTTTTTCTTAATAATACATAAAATATGGGTGTATCGCACACTGATGGTACCATAGATTCAGTGAAATAAAGTATCATTCCAGCCTCCCTGATTACAATTATGTTTACTCCTGTCTTCCTGCCTCAAATAATTCCTTGTTCTTAACATTTCCTTAGTCCCTTTTTTCGTACTCCTACTATTGTCTCCTCTTTCCCTCCTTTAATTTTCTCCTTTCCTCAAATACAGTCAGACTCTTTTACACTGCAATAAGGCAGTGCTAAATACAGTGGTTTCACTGCATCATGATCCCCCATGAGAAAATGCTGTTTATGATCATGAATATGTTTCCTATACAATTAACTCCAGTTAATTGTATAAGCTAGTTAAAATATATCTTTATTTTTTTGAAGCGTGAATGGGCCACCATATTATACGAGCCTCAATTTATGAAGACAATGTTGCCAGAAGCAGAGTAGTGTTGGAATTAAAGAAGACAACAATAGTAATAGAATATATTTAACGACAACACAATTATCATTCTTTGAGCTCCATTGTGGCCTAAGAGAGTCTATAGAGAGTAAAAACTTCTAAACAAGTCCAGATGCCCTGTACCATCCAATAATCTTTGTTTACATAGTTTCATTCTTCTTCTGTGGACAAGGCTGGGAAATCCAGTGGTTTGGGACCAGACAGCTCCATGGAGGGGAAGCTGTCCTCATTGGCACTGGCATTGGGGAACCTGCCATGATATCTAGTGTTGTGGAAAGGGCTAGTCTTTCACTTCCTCTTCCCATAGCCTAGGATCCAGTCAAAACGGGGATGACTTGTCCCACAAACCCTATACTCTGCAACACCAAACTTTCCTGCCTTTCTCACATCTTTGCTCAGGCCGAACTTTTCATCTTCAATGTCACTATCTAATGACAACTGTCTGTGTTTATGGAAATATTCTATGGGTCTGCACTATCCAATACAACAGCCACTAGCCACATGTGGCTATCGAACAGAGCACTTGAAACATGGCCAGTGCAGTAGCAAGAACTGCACTTTTAATTTTACTTTAAATTTAAGTAGCTACATGGCTAGTGGCTACCATATTGGACAGCACAGATCTAGAATGTATTTTTCTTTTTCTGTCCTTTTTTTTTTTTTTTTTTTTAAAGAGAGGTGGGGAGAGAGAGCAGGGATGGGGGATGAGGGAGTGGGGAGGAGCAGAGAATGAGAGAAAATCTCCAGCAGACTCCCTGCTGAGCGCAGAGCCTGATGCAGGGCTCCATCTCAACACCCTGAGCTCATGATCTGAGCTGAAATGAAAAGTTGGGTAGCATGTACTTTTTCAACATGTATGTCTAGCATGTACATCTTCTAGAAATCTCCAGTCTTCAAGGGGTACCTCAGGGGCCGTTTTCTCCACAAGATCCTCTCTTCCCAGTGGAAATCGTTCTTTCCCCAGAACTCCCACTACACTTTGAACCACTACAGTAGCGCTTAACACTTTTTACTTTGTAGGTATTTGTATACCCTGTTCTCTACCAGTCCCCTTTCCCACAGCTGGACTATCTCCTATTCTCGATCCAGACATCTGGTGCCGGGATGCTTTAAGATGTTAGTGCGTGGATCTATAGTAGCAGCAAAGCAATCAACATCACCAATAAACAATTGTCAATAAACAATTGCTGTGCAGTGAACAATCAGCCTTGACTAAAGAAAAGATTCAGGCCATGGCCTCAGCTTCTGGGAGATCATTTCTAAGCCCTTAGAGGAGGCTCTAATAGGAGGGTCTTTGTTTAGCTGGAAGCCTGGGGCCATACCAGATAGTCTATACAGATGATGTGATTTATGGTGGAGGCCTTAGGCTAAGAGTTGTCAGCTCAGCCTCTGGAAGGGCTGGAAACTAAGGCGAGCCAGGCAAGCAGTTAGATGGACCCACGTCCATACCTTGCTGATGTGGGTATGTTCCCCGGTCGGCAGTACTTAGTGCATATTGTCACACATCACAGCTGGGAGAAAGCAGCACTGACTGCACAGCTGTACTGGATAAGAGTTGAAGTTTAAGTTCTCTACCTGGTTTCTCCCATACCCTGCCGTAAAGGCTGCTTTCCTTTGCTGATTTTAATCTGCATCCTTTCACCACGTTAAACCATAACCTGAGTTTAATGGCTTTTCTGAGTTCTGAGAGTCCTCCCAGTTAATTATTAAAACCTGAGAGTGGTCTTGGGACCTTCCCAAACTGGCCACTGCTGAGATAACTTGTGCCACGCTGTTGCCTAGAGCCCGTCCTCCTGAGAGTTGATCTCCTCAAACCCCTGCCCCAATCACACCAGCTCTGGGCTGGTGGGCTGCAGGCCACAGTTCAGATCAGGGCTGGTAGCCAGAGAGGGGAGTCTGGCCCTCCACATGGGCGATGGAGTGGTGAAGCAAGGAGGTGTCTGGGACCAGGATCGCACAAGGTTTGGGGGTGTAGGGGTACTGCTGAGAGCAAAGAGTGGAAAAACTGGGATGCATAGGGCAACTGGGTGGCAGTTGTGGTGAGCCGGGAGAGGATCAGGCATCTACGGGCCCCTGTCTTAAAACTTCGGGAGGCTCTGGTACCCACCTGTGCTCTAATCCTCAGGAACTAAAAAATCCCTGCCCCCTGGGAGGCAGGAGCTGTGGAGCAGACTGCATGGGCCAGAGCTCACCTGACCTAAGGCAGGGTTATCCTCTCTTTTGCTGCACCATTCGTACACTCGTGACCGAAGAACCAGACATCCAGACCCTGAGCAGGAAGGTGGAAGGGGCAGTAGGTAAGAGGGAAAGAGCAGAACAACTTCTTTTATTAAGCAAGACCTCTGAGCTGGACACCAGAACAGCCCTCTGATTCCAAGTGTTCCAAATGCTATAACGCAAACCGAAGGCCCCCTTCTCAAAATCATGTTCTTTATCTTTCCATAAATACTACCAATTGGGGGTTCACTTGAGTTAACTAGCAAACACCTAAATTAGGGTTAAGAGAAATGGTCATTCACGACTTACAGTAGATTCAATTAATCAGATTGCTTCCCTAATCTGAGTTTAGCTACATTAGAGGAAAGTCACTACCTTGTGGAAGGGAGAAACCATTTGAGGGTGTGGGGCATTTCTGGTTAGAGAGTTCCGGGGGTGGGGAGCAGGGCTCGGACACAGGGACCATTAAGGACATCTATCTGCTGGGGGAGAAGCTCGGAAAGAGGTAGGATGGCATACAGAACACATTTCAACAGCAGACCCAGGCTCCTTCCTCCCCAAGACGAAGTTCTGTTATCACCAATTCTCAAGTCCCTGGCCCTCTCCCCAGCACTGGACTTGTCTTACGTGGAGATTTCAGGAAAGAAGGAGTAAGTGGGCTTCAAAAGGATCTCCTAAGAGACTGGAGGTGCTTTTCTAGACAGACCTAGGGAGTAAAAGCACCAGCAAACAGAATGGATCTGTGGGATCAGTGGGGGTTGAGGGAGAGAGAAGGGTGGAAGTACCCTCTGCCATACACAGAATGAGTGCAGGCTTAGAGAACTTCTCTAAGAAAAGAGACTTCTATTTGTTCATTTCCACAGGACCTGGCACAGGGTGGGTACTCAATATTTAATGAGTGGTTGAATGGATTGAAAAATCACGAGAGTTGCCAGACTCACCCAGGTCTCATTTCCTGTCTGGGACCTGAGCATGTTTTCCTTCCTAGGTAGGCACTTAATCTAGTGGTATGGGTTTACAGTTTTTTAAAATTTCCTCTTTTGAATCCTATTTCTCATCTCCTATCCAGAAAACCTCTAAGTTTGCCCTTTATTCTTCCTTGTCCCTTCACAACTGAATTGTAGGCTTCATTAGGGTCTCAGAATATCTAGGAGGCATTTGAGTCATTTTATAGGGGTGGGCGCTCTTATGAACCTGTTTACACACAAGAACAGAAGAAGTCCCAGAGAGGTATGAATTAGGACACAGAACACAGCATTAATGAGGAGCGAACCCACGAGGTCAGGGGAAGGGCAGCTGGAGGCCCCTCAGGAAGGGGGCGCTGCCGTGGTGCCTAGGAGCTACGGCTCCATCTGCTGAGGGGAGCATGGTCAGCAGGTCCATTGCAGACGGCTGGCCAGGCCCTGTAGATATCTATGTCCTTTTCCAGGCAGGGCCTCGGGGCCTCTAGGAAAACACTGACCAATAAATTAAGTTGAAAAATATGTAGGAGGCAGGAAATATCAGTCTGGAGTATTTGTCAATGGCGTGCGTGTTCTGGAAGATGCGAAGACCCACGTGGCCCTTCAGAAACCCCTTCTTCCTGGAGGAGTTGGATTCATTGCTCAGAGCCAGGTGGACCACTATTTTGTCTTGTCTTTCTTCTTCTGTCAGAATATGGCTTCTCGGGTACCCGGCAAGGCTGTTGGCCTCAGACTCACTGTAGCTTCCGTCCAGCATCATGGTTCTTGAGGGAAGCATTCCAGACATGCACGGGAACTGCGGGCAAGAAACACAAGGAAGGTGTCAGTCATGGTTAGGCCTTGTGGAGGGGCTGAGGCAGTGGCCTGGGCCCAGATCGAAGCCCTTTGGCTACTCAGAACCATAGAAAGGCAGAACTAGAAGGATCTCCAGAGATCACTCAGTCCAATGATTCTCTGCATATTAGAATCGCCAGGGAGCTCTTTAAAATGGCCACATTGAGACTTCACTCTCAGCTAATCAATTGGAAGTTCCCCAGGTGATTCTGCCATTCAGTTGAGGGCCCAGAATGACTGACTTAGTCTAAATGCCCTCAATTGCAGAAGCAAAAACTAAGACCCAGTGAGGCTATACAATTCTCCTGAGATTACACAGCTGGTGTCAGAGTCAGGAATTTAAACCCATGCCTTCTGGGGCACCTGGATGGATCAGTCAGTTGAGCCTCTAACTTGATTTCGGCTCAGGTCATGATCTCAGGGTCGCTGGATTGAGCCCCACATCAGGGTCCACACTCAGCTCAGAGTCTGCTTGAGATTCTTCCTCTTCCTCTCCCTCGGCTCCTTCCCTGCTCGCTCGCTCTTTCTGTCTCTCAAATAAATAAATAAAATCTTTTAAAAATATATTTTAAGGGGCGCCTGGGTGGCTCAGTGGGTTAAGCCTCTGCCTTCAGCTTGGGTCGTGATCTCGGGGTCCTGGGGTCGAGCCCCACATCGGGCTCTCTGCTGAACGGGGAGTCTGCTTCCCTCTCTCTCTCTGCCTGCCTCTCTGCCTACTTGTGATCTCTCTTTAAAAAAAAAAAAATATATATATATATATATATATATATATACATATATATATTATTATTTTTTTTAAATAAGAAACCCATACATTCTGATTCCAGTTGTGGGTCTCCACGTCTTTGTGCATGAATCAAAAGATGACTAGGGAGGAGAGTGTCCTCATTCTAAAGAGTTACAGTCAAGCATTAAAGTTCCCAGTGCCAGCAATGCATTTCTAAATGGTTCAACTGCACGGACAAAAATACATTTATATGGAGAAAGAGCTCACAGAAAAAATGGCAAAACGGTAACAAGTGTTGAGTATAAGTGCAGAGTCTATGGACGTGCCTGCTTCTGCAAGTATGAAAATGTTTCTAAAGGGCACCTGGGTGGCTCAGTGGGTTAAAGCCTCTGCCTTCAGCTCAGGTCATGATCCCAGGGTCCTGGGATCAAGCCCCGAATCGGGCTCTCTACTCTGCAGGGAGCCTGCTTCCCCCCACTCTCTCTCTCTGCCTGCCTCTCTGCCTACGTGTGATCTCTGTCTGTCAAATAAATAAATAAAATCTTTAAAAAAATGTTTCTAAGAAATTATGAGTTGGGAGGAAGGAAATGGTTTCCCTTCCCCTCACAATCTGAGTCAGCAAAGAGTGGGCTTCCAGCTGGCACCAGCTTACAATTCATGGGCCCATACTTGTCAGGTGAAGGCTTGCTATTTTTCCAACAGCTCTAGATGGGAAAGTTCATTGGCTTATAAATCAAAATTTGTGTTTAAATATAATCCAAAAGTGCTTGACAATGACCAATGTGCAGATTCTTGAAAATTTGAATGAATATTCAAATGCTAAAGTGAAAAAGGTTTGAATAGAATTTATTAAACAAATTCTTAAACAGTCTAGCCTATTTGGAGACGATGTAGAAATATTTAGAATATATGTAGAATATTTAGAAATATATATAGGTTTACTATAATATATTTAGGTATAATGTGGGCATTGAAAAACTGATTTTGGAAAGGTAACACATCCTCTTTTCCGAAAATTTAAAGCTCCCTTATGTTAAGGAGCTACCACCCACCTAGATGTGCATAAATGTGGGATTTTCATGTCCCCTGACTTTTGTAACTTATAGCTAAACACCCATTTTGATTAGAGCAATGGTGACCAATGATTTGGTAACAAGTTGGCATTTTATTTCTTGCTGTGAAGAAGAAGAGTCTGAATATGAATGGAACGGACTTTCCCTCCCTGTATCAAAGGCCCACACGCACTGCCCAAATTCCCCATTTGTATTCTCTCGCATAACTACCATAGGTTAATATAGGATAGTGCAGTATGGTATAGGTAGCATAGTATTTCCAAAGATTCTAAAGGCTAAAATTGTATGTGCCTGAGTTTTCACTGAGTCAGAGTACAGATAAATACAGGGGTTCTTAATTCTAGAACTCTCTCCTTGTCTGGTCATAGGATCTGCAGGTACCTTCCCTAAGCATGTCCAATAGTAATAGTGATACCTTATGTCTGTCCAGAACCCCACAGTTCCAGGACAACTTTTGCATACATTACCTCCTGTGACCCTTACAACAACCCTGGGAGGAAGGTGAGCTGAGAGTTCCTCTCTACTTTTTTTTTTTTAATTTTATTTATTTATTTGACAGAGAGAGATCACAAGTAGGCAGAGAGGCAGGCAGAGAGAGAGGAGGAAGCAGGCTCCCTGCCGAGCAAAGAGCCCGATGTGGGGCTTAATTCCAGGACCCTGGGATCACGACCTGAGCCGAAGGCAGAGGCTTCAACCCACTGAGCCACCCAGGCGCCCCCCACTGAGCCACCCAAGTGCCCCCCTCTCTACCTTTTTTACAGATGAGGAAACAGAGGCCCAGCGGAAGCGGCAGAGTTGGACCTGAGAACCCAAGTCTTCCTATCCCTAGTCTTGGTCTGAAGACTTTTTGCCTTGTGGGATCCTTAGTGGTAGAAGCTAGATAGTCTAACAGAGATCCTCCCCTATTTTGCACAAACATGCCCTGCTCTACACATCCCCCTCCGCCCCCGCCACTCTCGTGGAACCAGCCTGGGCCCCCGCAGGAGGTGAATGAAGCTTGTCTCGCCTTCTCACGCAGCTTGCGCTCCTTGCGCTCCTGCACCGTGGTCAGGTAGTTGACGGCTGCGTACTCCAGCACCGACAGGAACACGAACACGAAGCTGACCCACAGGTAGATGTCCACCGCCTTGATGTAGGAGACGCGGGGCATGGAGGCGTTCACGCCCGTGATGATGGTGGACATGGTCAGCACGGTGGTGATACCTGCGACAGGCTGCGTTAGGTCAGCTGCTGACGAGGGTACACACTGTCCCCCACCATGTGTCACGCAGTCACCATTTTACATCCTCCCTGTCTAAAACCCAGCAAGAAATCCCCCAGGGCATGGAAACATCCAGGCTGCAGATCTGCTCCACTAGGGGCAGGCGGCTCCCCTCCTGGCCTGCTCCAGGCTGCTGGTCTCCTTTGCCTGTCAGCCCCCTCGGGGCCTGGGTGTTGGTGGTGTGGCTGATCGGATGAGCAGTGCTTGGCAAAGGACCCCGTCAGACGTGGAATGCGAAACAGTGACTGAAGGACACCTCTGAAGGAAACTGCCCACACCACAGGGAATGACCTCATTCCCTCTCTGAGCCATATTTATTCAGTCTCTAAAGACTGTGGAAATTCCTGGAGTCCTGTCATGCTAGCTGCTTCATTGTGCCTTGCTCGGTTAAATCCTCACATTTCTCGGAGCCCAGGCTGATTTCCTCCAAGTTGACAATGACAAGCTATTACCGTTCCCTCTGGAATTTTGGGTCTGTGAGGACTAAAACCACAACTCCAGGGAGTACAGCCCTCTCCCTCCCCCAAATCCCCTAACCCCGCCCTACCTTTAGACTCTCAGTCTGTCCAACCAAGGCCAACAAACACAATTTTGTAAATACAAAATTAGGTTTTGGCATTTGCAGAATTATCTTATTTATCGAAGTCCTGGGCCCTGAGACTGCTGGTGGGGGAAGTCCATCCCCCAAACAGGCTTGATTTTTCTGAAGTCACTGGAGCAAAGCTGACATAGTTTTAGCTCCTTGTGGTTTTCATGAAGGAGTCTAGGAAACGGAGAGCAGCATGCAAATGGTGAAGGCGGCAGGCAGGAGGAACGTTTGCTCCTTCTGGCTCTGGCAGCCCATCAGTTAAGAACTCTGAATGATGATTTTACCTTTTCTCTTTATAGTGACCAGCTAAAGAAAGAAACCACCCTCCCACACCCCAGCACATGCTTTTACCCAGAGAAACTCTGGCGGGCACAGCTCTGCGGTCGATCCAGAAGGACACCCAGGACAGCATGACCATCAGGGTGGCAGGGAAATAGGTCTGGAGCAAGAAGAAGAAGATGTGGCGTCGCAACGTGAAGTTAATGTACAGACGGTTGTACCAGCCTGGGGGACACAGGAAGAAGCCAGTGAGGTTCAGTTCGAGAGGCAAGAACAAACTGTTCCCTAGGAGATCCCCCCGCCCCCGCCGTTGCTCTGATCTTCAGGAGAAAGTTAATGATCCATTGACTTACTCTACTACATCTCCTCTCTAAAACCTAAGCCCTCTCTCCTATCAATAAGGATCTTGCCACTACCTAATGCGTGTTCTGTTTTATTCAACATTACCTAACCTCTCTTCTCTTCCCCTAACATTTTGGGGGAAGGTAGAGAGAGAGCTAGGGTTAGTTGCTTATTTCGTATTTGTTATTTTCCACCCACAACCGTATTTCCTGAGGATTCACTACTCAGTAGGCTAAGAAGCGGGACTGGTTCCATTTTGTTGAAGCCAATACCACTGGGGCAGGAGCCGGCAGAGCTGCCGTATGACTGTCCCCTTTGTCATATGTTGGGTCAGCTCAGCCTGTCTCCACATGCGTCACCAGATGGATGGTTGTCAACAAGGACTAAAACGGCAAGGCGTCCAATGAGCCACAGGATCGATACCCAACCACTGACCAAAGATGGTGTCAAGGGCAGTACAAATGTCAAAATTAGACTACGGCTGTGTGCACACACCCACCCCTCTCTAGCTCAGCGCAGCCTGGGATAATGACTCGGGCTGCCCCCCAGAAAAACGCTGCTGAGGGAACAAAGTCTACCTGACTGTCATGGTAGGGGAGGTGAGTCAGGTGAGGGGAGGGTTGGATCCCTAGTGAAAGGCTGGAACGATAGGCTGGGTCCAGACAAGCTTGACACACAGTTACTCTGTAGGTCCCTCGGTGGTTTGAATGAGGTAGGGGCTTTTAGTGGAGTGGGAAAAGAGACAGTGATCTGCAGATATGACAGAAACTCCTAATCATTCATTCATCCCACCACCTTTGCCCTGTCATCTCAGCATTATTTTCCCTACTTAAATTGGCACCCATGAAGCAAATCATATTGTTCCTTAGGTTTTTACAGGGTCTTTCTGGAAAGGCTGAGAGTTGTCTTCATTCTGTTAAGGACTATTCCACTATCCTTTCCTTGTAAGAAAACCAGGGAGAGTTGCCTTGGAAACAGTAAGAGGGAACCAAGAGCTTTAAAAATGTACACTCTGTGTTCCAAACAGAGCACTCTGTGGTGAGATCGCAGCCCCTGGTGGTTGGGGCGGCGGGCGGGGATGATAAAGCTCCTTGTTGGTACATAGTAAATAATGGGAGAGGAAGATGCATTTTAATCTGGACTCCAGAAAGGAGCAGGGACAAGATAAACAAACAAGCCAGCTTCTCTTTCAATACAGAAAACATCTAAGAGGAGAGCACAGAGTGACTAAGGCAGATTGGCCACCTGCTGGCTGTGCGACTTCAATAAGCAACTTAATCCTTCTGAGTCTCAGTTTTCTCACCTATAAATCAGGCATAATAATAACTACATCATAGGTTTGTTGGGTAGAAATTATTAATTCATATAAAGCGCTCAAAACAGTGACACATAGTAAAAAGTTATAGAAGACATTCTTAAGAATGGTTTTAGAAAGAGAGTAGGTTTGAACTTGCCAAGAAGAGATGAGAAAAGAAGACTGCGTGACAATAGGCACCAGCAGAGAAGGGAAGAGAGGGACGAGGATGAGCCCTGTGGGCATAAAGTGAAGCCGGATTTCGTGGTTCGGAGACTCACACCACCTTGACTGAGGCTCGATCTTTTTCAGGGTTTGATGTTGGGGGCACAGGGGTGTGCGTGGGGGGCAGGGGAACGGGGAGATAGAAGGCAGCCGTGCAGGGGCAAAAAAGCTCCGCATGGAAGGGCCTGGGCTTCTCGGCATGCGGACAAGGGGGAATGAAGTGAGACTCCTTAGAGTCCTGTAGCTACTGCAGGGTTGTCACGGGGTAAACTGTGTCCCTTAGATGTGTTGAAGTCCTAACTCCCACTTTCTGTGAATGTGACCTTATTCAGAAATAAGGTCTTTTCCCATGGAGCCAAGATGAGATGAGGGCATATTGGGTTAGGGTGGGCCATAATCCAATGACTGACTGGTAGCCTTACAGAGGAGGGAAATTCCGTGACACAGACACACAGGAACGACAGCATGTGAAGACACAGAGAGGGACACAGGGAGAATGCCACGTGACGACAGAGGCAGGCATTAGAGCAACACAGCACCACCAGAACCTAGTGAGAGACAAGGAAGGGTTCCTTCCTACAGCCTAAGTGGGAGCGTGGTCTGCAGCTTCCTGGCCTCCAGAACTGTGGGCAAATACGTTCCTATTGCTTCAGGCCCCCACTTTGTGTTTATTATGATGGACCTTGGAAACGACGGTGGGACTAGACAACTGACAAGGGCATCTTCTCAAAACTTCAAACACGGCCCAGGGTCCAAGATGAGTTACACTAAACACTAAAAATAAATCTATAGGGGCTCCTGGGTGGCTCAGTCGGTGAAGCGTCCGACTCTTGATTTCAGCTCAAGTCACGATCCCAGGGTCGTGAGATGGAACCCTGCATGGGGCTCCGTGCTCAGCGGGGAGTCTGCTTGGGATGCTCTCTCTCCCTCTCCCTCTGCCTCTCCCCCCACTAAAGTTAAGTAAGCAAGTAAATAAATAAATAAGTTGATAGATCTAAAAATAGGTAAGATACATTTCCTCAGAAAGCTATCATCCTTGTCATTAAGTCAAACAAGTCAGACTACAGAGTAGCAGGTAAAACAGGACCCCACTTCTGTACAATTACATCATTAAAATCAAAGTGTTCACAAGGATGTGTGCTGAATTGGGAGGAGTGGCTGCCTCTGGCCATGGGATTTCAGAGGAGAGCAACTTTTAAAATTTCTGCTTATCAATGTTTCTGCTTGTGTTTTGCAGAATTACGCATTACTTAGGAATACACATTCATTTTCATTGGCATGGGACAGTTCAAGGCTGGAGGATTCTTTTTTATTTAAAGATTTTATTTATTTATTTGACAGAGAGAGACACAGCAAGAGAGGGAACACAAGCAGGAGTGGGAGATGGAGAAGCAGGCTCCTCGCTGAGCAGGGAACCCGATGCGGGGACCCAGGATGATGACCTGAGCTGTAGGTAGATGCTAACAACTGAGGCCACCCAGGCGCCCCTAGGCTGGAGGGTTCTAATTTTCTTCCACATTTGGATCAGACCATGGCAAACGTTAGCTACCAGTGCTGCTGTAGAAGGCCAGTCTGGAAGTGGTGTGAAATTTCTGAATCAGAAACTGGGACAGGGAGATCTTCTCATCAGTTTTCAGGGATTCATCCCCATTCTTCCAATACAGCATTAGATCTTCATCTGTATACGCATCTTTGGGGAGAGGAAAATAAGTTAATTCGACTCCTTTGCTTTGGAAGTGGCTGAAGCCACGGGGAAATCCTACACCAGCCTTGGAGTAAACAGCCCTTAACATTGGCAGGCAGTACTCAGTCTCACGGTTACAAAAATGGCACAAAGACTGGAGCAGGAACGAGGCGGAGATTTGTCTTCAGGAACACTGGTACTTACAGCTTTCCAGCTCCAAAGAGCAGGTCTGGGAGTCCAGGGGAAAGTGGCTGAAGTCCATGTTGCACATGGCAGTGACCGTAATCCTAGGCAACCCAAACAAGCATGTTGGCTCCTGCAGTGAGTTCTTGGCTCATATGCCTGCCCAGAGCGAGAAGAACACCGACACAACCAAGAGCGGCTGCCTTCTCACAGCTGCTTCAGAAGCTTGGAAACCCCAGTCTCTGCATGGCAAGACCCTAAGTTTTAGAGTCCCGTCTTCCACAGGATGTGTTATCAGCGCTCTACTGCGTCCCCCAGCCACTGAGAGTGTTGGCTGTCGGGGCACACACCTGTACCTTCTCTGCGTGTGGCCCTCAGCCCGTGGGCTGCCTCCCCCAGTGTTGCCTGGGAGGTTATCACCCCCCACCCACCACACCAAGGCTATTAGCATCAGGTTCTGGTGAACCCTATCAGCAGGCCAAGATGTAGAATAAGCCTGCATCATCTCATGTTAGCCTGGAAGCTGGCTGCAACAGCACTCAGTCAACAGCTGCTCTTGTCGCCTTTTTAAATCTTTATTACCAATAAAGTAGAATTATAGGCTGTCATGGCTGGAAGGTGCCTAGAAGGTCATTGGCTCCCTCAACTCACTCAGGCCTACCTAGTCTCCTAACCCGAGCTTAAGCGCCCCAGTGACAGGGAAGTTGCTTGCTACTAGGGCGACCGTTTCATCCTCAGAGAGTTCTAACCGACATCAGGAGGCTCATACCGTAGAGACACAGGCCCAACCATGGTGAACAACTCTTCGCGGCCAACCAGGCTGACCATACGTATGAGCATGGTACTGGACCAAGAGCCCAGGGACCATGGTCATTGACTCTTCAAGGCCAACCAGGCCAACCAAACGTATGAGCATGGCACCAGCCAAGAGCCCGGGGACCATGGTGACCGACACTTCACGACCAACCAGGCTGACATACGTATGAGCATGGCGCTGGACCAAGAGCCCAGAGACCATTACCTCATGCTGTACAGCACATGCCCATCTGGAAACACCCGTAGCATGATGTTGTCCGTGGTGGTGTCGTGGATAAACGACCGTTTGGAGTGAACGAAGAAGACGTCAGGGACCCAGATCTTCTTTACCAGCCGGCCATCGAAGGTCATGCTCTTGTTGCTAGTGCTGGGAAAGGCCAGCCTCTCGTCCTTCCAGTAATGCCGCAAGTACAGGGTCATGGTGAAGTCCTGCGGAGCCGGAGGTGACACCAGACAGATGTATTTAGCAAGCTGCCTTTCTTACAACCCATCGTCATCAACCAAAGCAACGCACACCAGAGGCTCAGCCGCCGGACGGTGGCTGCCTGCCTCTGTGGTGCCACTAGGGTGGGCAAGAGAAGGACTCATTGTTGTGCAGGCAGGAGGTGGGGTGGGAGCCCAGTACAGAAAGCAGCCCTCCCTCAGGGGCTACGAGTGAAACCTGCAGCTGTGAACCTGCCATGGGAACCACAGAAAGAGATTGCCCCGGCATCCTGCTCTCTCTCCCCAGACTTGCGCACACAGGGCTCCTTTCCTATTAGCTAAGCTTTCAGTGTCACGTGAATGGGCACTGGGAGAAGCCCTCACAGCCCAGTGTCCCGTTTAAGAGAGTTTTGTGTGTTGGTCTTGAAGAATCTTTGAAGGCAGAATTGTGTTCTGCGTGCCATTGAGTCCCCAGGTCCTAACTCGGTGCCTGACAAGGCACACAGTAGGTGCTCAATAAATATTTGCAGGATGGAAAAATAGGGGGAGTCAATTGACCCCCCCAAAAAATGGGGGGTCAATGAATGGATGAAGGCTTGGGCAGCTGCGTATCTGCTATAATTTTAGCCTGAAAACTCATTCTGTTAAATGGTGTCTCCTCGCCTGCATCGATGAGGCCTTGAACCAAGAGGCTGGCCCCTTGTCACAGCCAGTAGACATGAGTGCTAAGGTGCAAGTGTAAGTAAGGAAGTGCTCCCAAACACCTTCTTCTGGAGCGGAGGCGTTAGGACGCCTGCTGGTGGTGCTGGTCTCAGAACCTAGGGCCCACTTCTGCTTTACTGGCGCACCTCTACCCCTCCTGGCTGTCCTGCAGTGTCACCAGTGGGCGGGAGCACCCCCACCCTCCCAACCCTCCGCCCCCACCCCTTCCTCACTTTGTGCTACGATGTTTTAGTTTGTGCTTCTAGAACTCCTGTTTCTTCTGCCTCCGGGGCTCTTTCCCTGCTCTCCCTGTGGCCCTCTCCACGCTGTCTCCTTATCTGTCCTTCGCATCTCAACTGAAACAAGGCTTCTTCAAAGCCTTCCCTGACTGCCTGATCTTCGCGGACCCTGGCAAGGACTGCGCAGGGGAGGCATGTTCAAGGCAGGCACTGGGCAGCAGTGAACGGCAGAGTTTCTGTCTGAGAACGTCCCCTCCCGGGCTCCTCCAAGTGAGGTTCATCTGACTGGTCCCATCACATGAGAGCTGTGTCCAAAATGTAAGGGCTGGGCCTCACCCCGGAGACTGATTCAGGAAGTCTCCGGTGGGGCGCAGAAATCTGCATTTAACCAACTTCCCAAGTTACTTTGACCCATATCATTGAGAACCCCTGTTCTAGTTTCACAGTACCTGATCCAACTTCCAGTCCCCAAGTCTATCCTCTGCAGCCCTGGCTCTGCCCACCCAGACACAGCCTTCCTGCCCCCCTCCACAACTGCCCTGGCCACAGGCACTCTCAGAACCTTAACCTCAGAAGCCGCCCTGAGGCTGCCCCGCCAGCCGAGGGCGCTGCGTACCATGTCCACCTCCGAGATGCTGTCCAGGCTCTCCACCTGCACGTCCACGCCCACCGGGATAGCGGGACCTGCAGAAGAGCAAAGCCAACTGGTGAAGGGCCCATTCTATCTACCACTGGGTCAGCAACCCCAGCCCCCTCCTCCTGGGGAAGAGACTGACTGGGGCAGAGTGAAGCAGTAGTCCAAATTCTATGAGGGTTTTCTTGCTATTTCCTGACATGTTGGGTTCCTGAACTTTCTTCCTGAGGTTGGAGACACCATCTGCCTTATGTGTCTTTCCTGGATCAACGTGAATGTTTAATCCATGTTTGTTGCATGAATCGATGAGCTGGGTTACTACTTCCTACATCCCCACACTATCTCTGTAGGGTAGAGAGAATAATGCTCTAGTGTTTCAGTAGGGAACCTGGCCCACTGTCCTGCCTCCTGTGACATCTATAAAGGACAGATGAGCCCTAAGAGCCTCGGACCTGGGCCTGGAACACCTGCATGTCCGGGGCTGGGTTCATTCGGTCACTCAAACTATACCTCCCGAATACCTAACAGATAACTGGAATCCTGCCTTCTAGAAGCCTTCCGTCTGGTGTGAGAGAAGATCTCTGTGCAGTTGGATCACAGCCAAAGACAATACTGTACAAGAATTTTAAATCCTTTCAGGACATGTCAGAAGAGGAGTAGGAGAGTACATAGCACAAGAGCTTGACACTCAATTCCGCCTAGCCTGTGGCAAAATGTCCAAAACTGTGTTTAGCTGTGGATTTAGCTCTGGCATCCTGTTGTATTTCTTGGGCTGGATGATGGTTACATTCATTTTGTGATAACTTAATGGGCTCTCCACTTACAACTTGTATACTTTCTGTGTGTATGTTATACTTCTATAAATTGTTTTTTAGATTTTTTAAAAAGATTTTATTTATTTATTTGACAGAGAGCGCAAGTAGGGAGAGCAGCAGACAGAGGGAGAGAGAGAAGCAGGCTCTCCACTGAGCAGGGACCCCGATGTGGGGCTCTATCCCAGGACCCTGGGATCATGACCCAAGCTGAAGGCAGAGGCTTAACCCACTGAGCCACCCTGGCCCCCCAGTTTTTTAGATTTTAATTTTTTTTAAAGCTAGAATGGGGAAAACGAAAAACCTGTGTTTTCGAGCATATTAACACATGCTATTATACTCAGAGACAAAAACTATATCTGAGAGAGTCAGATGGCAGCAGCGCTGGGTTCCTGGGGTGAAGGCATTGTCTAGAGGCCTTCTCCACTGCACCTTGACCTCTGAATCCCAGCCAGGGAGTGCGGGACCAGGCCATGCTGACCCACTGTGGTCTGAGCAGGGAGAACCTTAGCGTAGCCGAGGGAGTCTGGGTCTTAGGAATGAGAAGGTCTGGAACGCACTGAAACTTTGGTCATGGGCAGGGAAGGAGGATCAGGGACCTTAACATGGAGTAAGAACCAGAAGTCTCAGTCCTCAGTTCCAGCCCACACTGGGGGACCAGGGGTCCTCATGGAGGCAGCCCAGGACATTGGTGGGCTCACCGACTCCCCCCAAATCTCCCTGTATACCTGCTAGTACTTACAATCACACCATTAAAGATTTGTTTTTTTTTACTGAGTCCAACAGAATGGAAGGATTTTGTTGATTACCAGAGGGATGTAATGGCTATTTTCTGTGTTCTTAAACATCTAAGGAAATGAGTACAGTGCTTTTTTTGTTTTTCACTTTCCCCCTCTCAAATCAGGGTGTAAGCTGATCTTTTTATTTTCCCATGTTTTTCAACTGATGGTTTAGGTCAGAGCCCATGAGAAGTCCCTGTTCTAACAGCTGTGTTCTCTTCTTATTCTAGGCTGCGGGGTGCTTTGAAGGTGCCAGAAGTGGAATGTTCGGTGTGGAGAGGAGTCCCCCTCCTTGGGGCTGACTAGTCTGCCTTTCTCCCCCAGTGGGGCTTGCAACACGAGGGGGGTCTGCAGGCAGCCTGGTCAGGGTTCTCTCCTGGTACCCAGACCCTGCTCCCCTGTCCCGGGGCCACGTGCTCCCAGCACAGCGCTTGGGGAAGTGGGCTGGTTAATTTCCTCATCCTGTGGACCCTCTGTTAGCCAGAGATGTTACAATGGCCCAGAGTCCGAACCGCTAACTTTGGTAGCCCTGTATTTCACGGGGGTGTGCTGTGCATGATCCGCTCTGTTTTCCCTCCTTTCCTTTCTCTAAAGTGCCACGTGATCTGCCACATCCAGTTGTCCCAAGAGCCAAAGGGGAAAAAAAACAATACAACCATCACCTTCTTTGGACCTACCTCCCAGTGGCCTGGTTTTCAGATAATGGGCACAGTGTTTGAATAGGAGCTGGTTTTGGCAAAGGACGTGTTCAAGATAAACTATATCAGCTTGCTTCGAGTCTGAAACTGTGTCTCTCTGTTCTCAGGGCCTGGCCTGCTCTCCACAGCTCCAACTGCCCTTCTAAGAGAAATTTGATAACGCCTGTGAGGGTGGCGTCAGTGCTCTGGAGGTCCTGCCCATGTGGGAGGGCAGGTCAATTTCTCCGGAGACCTGGATTGGTGGAGGTAAGCAATCTGTGTGTTCTGGAGGCTCTAAAGCTGCCTTCTGGGGGACTCACACCTCAAGTTTGAACAGAACCTATGCCCTGTCCTCCTTGGCTGAGTGCAGCGGGGTTGACCTATGACCTTGACCTGCCCCACTGCCCAGGCTCTCCAGAACTCTTTATTCTGTGGCCTTTCCTAACCTGATTTTTGGGAGAAATTCTACCAAAGAACTGGTCTTTCTCCTTCTTCCCTAAACAATTTTACGTTTTGAGTAGGACTGGGTCCCCTAGGGTGTTAGAAAGAAAACAGTCTTTAACTAGACTAAGCAGGCATTCACGCCTTGGCCTCTTCACACCACTGTGGGTTTTTCTGCTGTGAGAGAGAGATCTGGTAAACCAAACAGAAGTCACTGGTGGGATTGCAGGCAGTATAGCCAATGAGGTGGCAAATTCAAGGCAACTTAAGGGAAATACATGTGTAGCCAAGGATTTTCTTGGTTCCTAGCCTTTCTGTCATTATTTCTCCTCACAGGGCCCTAAGAAGCACATATTAGGAATTTATCCATTTTTAAAATCAAGATATATGTCATTTCTTCCCCACTGACTCCAAGAATGAATGTGAAACAGAATTTTCAAACTAAAACAGAGAATAGGCCGACATGTGTCCTGCCCTAAATGAAGATGTTTTTCAAGCTGAAAAACAAAGGGAAAGATGGAAATGCAAGAATGAAAAAAAAAAACAAAAATGACAAACATATGCATAATTCTAAGTAACATTGGCTATACAAAACAATATTAATAGTGTATTGTGGGGATGAAAAAACCTAAACAGAAATATAAGCAAAAAGAACATTTAAATGAGGAGGGATATAAGCGGAGTGCAACTGTTATGAGATCTTTGTGTTGGTCTTATGAGAACAGTTAAAGTAGCTAATTAACACGCTAGTAATGATAAGCCAAGAGTTCATGTTGTTTTTCTGGGGAGCCATGGACAAATAGCAAGAATATGGTGTGTTCAGACTAAAATTGGAAAGCCTAAATAGGAAAAACAAAAGTAACCAATCCAAAAGAAAAGACGTAAGGAAAAAAAAAAGAACGACACCGAATTGGTTAGACAATAAAAAAGACAGAGTAGGATGACAGATTTAAAACCAACATGTAAATTATTCCTAAATATAAATGGACCAAATGTTCCATTAACAAACAATATTGTTCAATTGGTAATTCAGAAATGCTAAAGTTGTCAGACGGGATCAAGAAACAAACCAACTTTATGCCATTTGTAGAGATGCACTGAAAATATAAGATACAGGAAAGTTGAACATAAAAGGATGCAAATGATATCAATGCCAATACTAACCAAAAGAAAATGGATATAGTTGTATTATATCAAATAAAGTAGACAAAGAGAGATAAAGAGGCTCATTTCGTAGTAACAAATGACTCAATTCACCAATAAAATATAAATTTGTGTGCATTTACTGATATAAACTCAAAAGCAAAAATCAAAAGTGGACAGAATTGAAGGAGAAACAGGCAAATTTACATTCATAGTGGGAGATTTTAATCCTTCTTTCTCAGAATTTATAAAACAGGCCAAAAAATCCTAGTAAGAACATATAAGATGAATAATCAACAAACTTGACGTAACAGACATGTTTAGGACAATGAGTGCAAAAATTATATAATAAAAATTCATTTCAAGCCTTTGTTGAACATCTACAAAAAATTTACCATATACAGTGTTAAAGGGCCTTTTTGACAAACTTTAAAGGACTGGAATTGATATAACTATGAATTCAATAAACATTAGAGATAAGCATCAAAACTAAAACTAGAAAATCTCCGTACATTTGGAAATTCAGCAACGTACTTCTGGAAAAACTCATGGGTCAGTGAAGGCATCATATGAAAATTAGAAAATTCTAACAAAATGACTTAAAAAATAGTACACATCAAAATTCATGGAATGTAGGCCAAGCATTTCTTCTAGAGAAATTTATAACCTTAACCATCATCTCGGAAAGGAAGAAAAGCTTAAATTCAATTTACAAGGTAGGAAAAGAAAAACAAATTAAAGTAGATGGAAGGAAATAATAGAGATAAGTACAGAAAGCATTGATATAGAAAACAAACGTACAACTGAAAGGATAATTAAAGCCAGATATTGGTTCTTTGAAAAGACTGATAGAACCAATGGAACTCTAACAAGATTGATCTGGCAAAAAGGAAAGCAAAAATAACCACTATCAGGAATGAAAAAGCCATCACTTTATATGCTACAAACATAAAAAAATTAAAAGATGTTATTCTTTTTTTATTATTATTAATACATAATGTATTATTTGCCCCACAGATACAGGTCTGTGAATCATCAGGCTTACACAATTCACAGCACCATAGCACATACCCTCCCCAATGTCCATAACCCAGCCACACCATCCCTACCCCTCTACCCTCCAGCAACCCTCAGTTTTTTTCATGAAATTAAGAGTCTTTTATGGTTTGTCTCCCTCCCGATCCCATCTTGTTCCATTTTTTCCTTCCCGACTCCCCACAACCCCCTACCCTGCCTCCCAAATTCCTCGTATCAGAGAGATCATATGGTAATTGTTAAAAGATGTTATTCTGAACAACTTTTTGCCAATAACCTTTAAAATTTAGATGTCATGAACAAATTCCCAGAGATATACAACGTATCAGTCAACACTGATAAGAGGAGAAATACAAAAACCTGAAAAGTCCTATAACTATTTTTTTAATGTTGCTTTTTTATTTTAAAATTTTTAATTTAAAAAATCTTTAACTTAAATTTTCCCACAAAGAAAATGATAGGTCCAGATGTCTTCACCAGCAAATTCTAGCAAAGGTTTAGGTGGAAATAGTACCAGTCTTACATAAATTCTTCTAGAGAATATCAAAAGAATATTTTAAAAAATCAAAATACATGTCAAAAGATACCAAGTTATTTTATGAAGTTAGCCTAAGAACTGCACAAGAAAGCAAAATTACAGGTCAATCTCACTCATGAACATAGAATCAACAATCCTAAACAGAATATTAAGCTGGATCCCATCCAGCAATATGTTTTTTTAAAAAAAGGTAAATCACTTCTAAATCAGGTTTATTCCAGGAATGCAAGGTTGTTTTAACAATTGAAAAATCAATCAAGGACTTTCCCGTTGAGTAATTGCAAGCTAAGAAATTCACAGTAATATTTCTACTGAAAACTACAAAGCTAGACAAAATATAAAAATTTCTTTCTGGAAACTTTGAAGTTAACAAGTTAAACCTGGATTAGGATGTAAGAGAGAAACAGAGGCCCAAGGAGACGGGTCAAAATTGGATCTACTTTTCTTGGGAGAATTTGCTAACTCGGGAAGCAAATGAGGAGCTGAAGGAAGCTCTTGATGGTTTCGGGAAACTTCAGGGCTGGATTAGAGACAGGGCCCACCAACAGGCTAACTCTGTATTAGGAAGCCTAAAAGTATACCCTAGCAATGAAGGTAGATAGGCCCTTGCAGGATGTGCAGCTCAACTTCAAATCACATCAGTCTCTACAAGTGGATTAGTTCTCTGGAGTGCTAGTAGCCTCAGGCAGCCCAGGCTATCAGTGCTACCAGGTACCTGGTAGAAATAAACAGAAATCCTCTCTGGAGGAAGATATCACCATGTGAGTTCTCCAGTTATTTCTATTCAAAATATTGTAAATATAATATATAGCTCATAATAAAGAAATAACCAGGCACACAAGAAAGTAAGACATGATAACCAGCAGAAAAAATAGAGAATAGGAACAAGGGGCTTTAGATATTGAAATAGCATAATATCTTAGTGTACTAAGTGCAAAGAGATAGTGAAATATCTTAGTGTACTAAGTGCAAAGAGATAATAAAAATTAAGATTGAGAATTTCTGCATAAATTCTAAACCATAAAAATAGAATCAGGCACCTGGGTGGCGCAGTTGGTTAGGCTGCCAACTCTTGGTTTCCGCTCAGGTTGTGATCTCAGGGTCATGAGATCAAAATCCACACAAGGCTCATGCTTAACAGAGTCTGTGTAGGTTTCTCTCTTCCTTTCCTTCGGTCCCTGCCCCCCACACTCCCTCTTTCTCTCAAATAAATAAAAATAAATAAATAAATAAATAAATAAATCTTAAAAATAGAATCAATATAATTTTCCACATTAACAGAAAAAGCCTTTGCTAAAATCAGCGTCCATTTAGGACACTGAGGAATAGAGGGCTAGAAGGGAGCTTACTGAATTTGAAAAGTGATAGCTACCAAAAAATAGCTACAGTAAATATTATACTTATTTGTTTTTAAAGATTTTATTTATTTATTTGTCAGAGAGAGAGAGAGCACAAGCAGGGGGGCAGCAGGTAGAGGGAGAAGCAGGCTCCCTACTGAGCAGGGACCTTGATGAGGGACTCGATCCCAGGATTCTGGGATCATGACCTGAGCTGAAAGCAGATGCTTAACTGACTGAGCCACCTAGGCATCCCTTATTTATTTATTTATTCTAGAGAGAAATAGAGACAGCACGAACAGGGAGAGGAGGAGGGGGAGAGGGAGAAGCCGACCCTGGGCTGAGTGTGTAGCCCTACACAGGGCTCAATCTCACTACCCTGAGAGCATGACCTCAGCCAAAATTGAGTTAGTCGCCTAACCAACTGAGCGTCGGGCACCCAAGTAAATATCATACTTAAAGGTAAAGTGTTGTAAGATTTCTTTTCATACTGAGAATGCCTGTGAATGCCACTTCTATTCAGTATTATTTTGAAAAGTCTAGATAGTACAATAAGGAAGGAAATGAGAAAAATTATGACAACTGGAAAAAAAGAAACAAAAATAAGATTGGGTATATATTTTTTAATTAGCAGATCAACTACTAGAAATTAATAAGGGATTTTATAGGACGTTGAATACAAAGTCAATATATAAAAATCAAAGTTAGAAAAGGAAATTTTTGCAAAAATGCTTTTAATGATAACATCAAATATGCCTAGGAATAAGTACCTAATATAAATCTAACAAAATTATCCGGATGTCCTCTATGAAGTAAATATGAAATATTACTGAAAGAAATTAAAGACCTACATAAATGGGAAAATAGATCCTGTTCCTGTATTGGGCGATTCAATCTTGTAAAAATCTGAGTGATCCCATATTGGTCTACAGACTCAGTGCAATTCTAATCAAGATCTCATTATTTTCGTATGGAACTTGACAAAATGATCATTAGGAAATTCAAAGCAGTCCATCCTGAAGAAAAACAGGGTGGGAGGATGTGCCTTATCAGATATCAAAATTCATTATAGAACTACAGTAAACAGGAGGTGAGGGACCGGCATAAAAATGGACAAACTAACGAATAGAACAGAGTAGAGAGTCCAGAAACAGACACACATATTTAAGGACATTGACTTATTATAAAGATGTCACTACAGGTCATTGGAGAAGGAATAGTATTTTTAATAACTAATGCTGGGACAATTGGCAATATATATGCAAATCACACAATATGCAGAATAACTCCAAGTGGATTATAGATATGAAATGTGAGTTTCACAAAGGTGAAAAGCAAAACAACGAGCTCCAGAAGGTAACAGAGGGGAATATAGTCTTACCTCAGGAGAGCAATAATGGGACACAAAAAGCACTAACCATAAGAAAAGATCAATAGATTTACACTGAAATTAAGATTACCTAGCAAGGCGAATTATTTGGTGTTAGAAGTCAGGATAATGGTTGCCCGTGATAGAAGGATAATGACAGGGCGAGGAGACTTCTGGAAACAACTGTTTCTTCATCTACATGCTTAGTAATGAAAGTGTTCACTTTTTGAGATTTTACTAAGCTGTACACTTACGATTTGTGTATTTTTTCTGTATACGTGTTACAATTCTATAAAAAACTTTTCACTGAGGGGCGCCTGGGTGGCTCAGTCGGTTAACCATCTGCCTTTGGCTCAGGTCATGATCCCAGGGTCCTGGGATGGAGCCCTGTGTTGGGCTCCCTGCTCAGCAGGGTGTCTGCTTCTCTCTCTCCCTCTGCCACTCCTCCTACTTATGTTCTCTCGTTCTCTCTCACTGTCAAATAAATCAACAAAATCTTAAAAAATTTTTTCCAGTGAAGAAATCAAGAACTCCTATTTACAAAAAATACCACAGGCAAAGAGCTCATATGTGGAATATATATATAATTCCTAAGAGTCCCATTAAGAAAACATCATACAACCCAATACAAAAACAGGCAAGAGACTTGAATAAGCATTTCCAAAAAAAGAGGAAATAAACAATAGACATATAAAAGAGACATAACTTCACTTGAAACATAAGGTATTACTAGTCCAATTGACCAGAGTCTCCGCTTAAACCCCACCTTTCTTCTAGGAGGATTTCCCCTACCCTCTAAGTGAGGTTGCTGAAACACAGTGTCCTGTTCTTTTCCTACCAGAACACTCATCTACGTTCCCCATCAACCTGTGGAGAGGAGGTTGTCTTTCTGCTTTGTCAGCTTGAAAATCTGCACTGGAGGAAAGCTCTGAAGCCCACCACCACCGCCCTGCCCCCCCACACACTTTAGAGGAAGATGGGGTAGTTAGCATGACAATAGACAAGAAGACCTCAGGATAATGGCAGAGGTTCCTCTGAAAATGTGGAAGCAGAGCAAGAGAGTGGGGTGGGGGGTGGGGGGTGATGTTGCAGGCTTTCTGGTCCCACAGGTGGAGAAGAAAGTGGTCATTTACCAACTCGGGTTAAGGAAGCAGGTCCCTGAGTCCCCACTCCCATCTGCTCCAACCAGTGCATCAGTGGGTTGAGAAACCTCTCCTGTAGGAATGACTAAGGTAAGAATGGGGAAGAGAAGCCCAAGAAAGCCACCTGACCCTCCTAAGGGCCAGAAGACAGACCAGGCTCTGGAGCCGGATAGAGGGCCATTTCTCTGTCCCTCTGGTCCCCCACCTGGCCTTGTGTTCCCTCTTTTGCCCTCCCTAGGTATCCTTCATTCCAGCTCCCAGCTGTCCTGGCCTGCTTTGTTCATGTCTGTGCTTTGTTGCTCCCCACTGATGTCATCCGGTGGAGATCATCTGTACAAGGCAGGCAGAGGTAGTTATCCTGAGCTCCATTGGACCGCTAGGGACAGGTGCAAGGATTCTGCGAACCTCCTGGCGTCACATATAAAAGTGTGTGTGTGTGCACGTGTGTGTTTGTGTGTGTGTGTGTGACAGAGAGATTATCACTATTCTGGCAAAAAAACAGATTTTCAAAGGACTCTGTGATTCCAAAATGTCAAAAATTAAGTCCGTTGTGTTAGATCTCCAGGAGCTGAGTTTTGGCTCTATCATTTACTAGCAGTGTCACCTTGGGCATACATAAGTTCTCTGTGCCTCAGTTTCCTTACCTGTAAAATAGGTATAATATATTCCAACCTCATATTGTTGTCATGAGGACTGACTGTGTTAATCTGCGCAAAGCCCCTGTGAGGTTTGGCATATAAGATATTCTATAAAGAGTTATATTATCACTGTCATTATTACAGGGGCTTATCTTACCTAGAAGGTAGAGCCTGAAAGTTACTGGTAGCTATTTCCCTCAGCACTCACAGAACGGAGAGCCTGGCCTGAAGGAGGCTTAATACACATGGGGACAGAAATGACTGCCACGCTCTTAGCACGGGTGTCGTCACTGAGGGGCCATGCTGCAGATCCAGCTCCCCAGGGAAATTACAGGTGCCCTGGGTCCTCTGCCCGCCACACCGGGATAACCACGCACTGTTCCAGGACCCCCCGCGGCCAGACTCGCCTCCTGGACTGTCACCCAGCCTGAGCTGCAGGGGAAGCACAGACTCACTCACCACCAGCAGTGTGAGCGGAAGGTGCCACAGAGTGAAACGGGGAAGCCGGCAACAGAAAAATCTCTTCGGACCGCACTTGAAGAAGGGCTGTCAATGATTAGCTGTGCGTGCTCCCCGTTCCTAAGGAGTTACGACTTGCCATGCTAAAGGGAGAGAAGAACACCTCAACGTTTGTCAAAAGAGATGTTGTGATCAGTAGTGGATTAATGAGACTTGTCTGGCAGTATCTTTTCAAAAAATTAATTAATTTTAAAATTATGTCCAATATAGTGTTATATACTTTCAGGTGTCCAATATAGTCTTTCCACACTTCCGTACTTTACTCAGTGCTCATCATGATAGTGCACTCTGTACCCCTGGTCACCTATTTCACCCACTCCCCCACCCATCGCCCCCATGGTAACCATCCCTTTGTTCTCTAGAGTTAAGAGTCTCTTTTTAAAATTTTTCTCTTTTTTTCCCTTTGTTCATTTTTTTTTTAATTTCACATATCAGTAAAGTAATATGGTATTTGTCTTTCTCTGATTTATTTCGCCGAGCATGATACTCTCTAGATCCATCCATGTTGTTGCGAATGGCCAGATTTCATTCTTTTTTTATGGCTCAGTAATATTCCATTCTGGCTTCATCCATTCCTCTATCAGTGGACATTTGGGCCGCTTCCATTTTTTGGCCATTGTAAACCATGCTGCAATAACATAGGGGTGCATATAGCTTTTTGAATTAGTGTTTTCAATTTTGTTAGGTAAATACCCAGTACTGGAATTACTGGATCACATAATAATTCTATTCTTAATTTTTTGAAGAACCTTCATAGTATTTTCCAAAGTTTGCATTCCCACCAACAGTACACAAGGGTCCCTTTTTACCCACATCTTCACCAACACTTGTTTCTTGTGTTGTTGATTTTAGCTGTTCTGACTGGTGTGAGGTAACACTCATAGTGTGATTTGCATTCCCCTGGTGACAAGTGATATTGAGCATCTTTTCGTGTATCTGTTGGCCATCCGTACGTCTTCTTTGTAGAAATATCTGTTCATGTCTTCTGTCATCTGGCAGTATCTTTTCAAAGATACTATCTTTCCAAAGCCCCTTTTTATAACAAAATTTTCTCAAACTTGTAGTAAAATGAATTGAAACAAAAAACAAGACCTTAATAATGATTCTTCATTATTCTTCTTACTTCGATGTTTCGGGTGTCACATCTTCCACAGATCCATTGCAGCTTACTCTCAACAAGACCTTCCATGTATGTGAGCTTTCTAAAGTCTCCACACCTTCACCAACTGCCTGTTCATCCTTTCAAGCCTGCATTGCCCATTGCACGTCCGTTAGACCGTGCCCTGAGGGGTGCAGTTGGGAGTACAGAGACCAAGAAGACACAGTGGCTTTCTCCAGGTGACTAAAATCCGCTAAGGGGACAACGTGCTCTGTTTAAGGACACATCACAAAAGTGATATAATAGAAGCATCTGGGAGATACTACAGGAGGAGGAAAGCTCTATTAATTCTAACCAAAGGCACTGTAGAGAATTTTACAGAAGAGACAACTTCTGATTAATTCTGACAGGGGGCACTGGAGAAAGTGTCACCATAGAGACCGTGTTTGGGCTGGGCTTTGAAGCAGTGGTTACTTCTAACAAGTAGCGAAGGGAAGAAGGGCATTTCCGGTTGTATGAACAGTGTCAGGAGGTGTGAGGGGGAGCGAGGTAGATAATTAACCCACCACTTCTCAGATGTGAAAAAAAAAAAAGGCAGCTTCTCTGATCTTTCTTGCAAAAGCTTATGCTTCAAAGTCTGAAAATTTTTCAATTACAACTAACAGCAGCTGAGTCTAGTCTGATTTTTAAGGTGTTTCTGATTTCCTCTCACCTTGGGTGACCTTGCAGCCTGGAGGAGAAAAGGGCCCTCGCGTCCATGCTGGCTGGCCTCTGCCATGAAGTATGTGGCCTGGACCGACCCGCGGACTGGCGTCTGCTGAGATGGAACAGACTTCATGGGTCTTTTGACAAATCCACAGTCCTGGCTTTTGTCTCCGTAGCAAAATCCTCCCACCCGGTGGCCTCTGTGGGCAGACCTGAAGCCTGTGCTGGTCTGCTGGTCACTTCAGCATTCTGAATCAACTCACTAAGACCGCAAACACACACACACACACACACACACACATGCACGCATGCACCCTCTCTCATGTTATCCCAGGGCAGTGAGCCATCAGCCTCCCTCCCCTACCACATCCAACATAGTTCTTGGGTTCCCTCAGAAAGACAGACTGGCACTCAGATGATGAAAAAACTCCATGCCGTACAGTTCCAAAGAGGGACCAGGTTATTTCACAGCGTGTCATATGCTGTTGGATTCCATTTATAGGGCACTCAGGAATGAGCAAAACTAATTCATGTGACAGAGGGCAGCATAACGGTTATCCTTGGGAGACACCATCTGGAAGGGGGTATGAGGGAGCCATTTGAGGAGCTGAAAATGTTCTATATCTTGATCTAGGTCGTGTTTTTAAGGATAAATATTCACATATGTAAAAATTCTAGCTATATATGAGATTTACGCACTTCACCTTACATACGTTTGGGGTAGGCAGAATAATGCCTCCCCCGGAGATGTTTCTATCCTAACCCACAGAACCTGTGAATTTGTTAGGCACCACATGGCAAAGGGGAATGAAGGCAGCAAATAGAACTTAGGATGCCAATCAGCTGTCCTTAAAACAGGAAAAGCAGCCTTGATTATCCAGGCCGACCCAATGGAATCACAAGTGTCCTTAAATGTGGAAGAAAGAGACAGAAGGGATCAGAGTGATGCAATGTTTGAGGAACTCCCCCCGCTGCTGCTGGCTTTAAAGACAGGGAAAAAGCCAGCAGCCAAGGAATCTGGGCAGCCTCTAGAAGCCAGAAAGGGCGAGAAAACAGATTCTTTCCGGAAGTTCCAGAAAGGAACACAGCCCCGCTGACACTGTGAGTTTACCCCAGTAAACTTACAGTTTACCCATTTCGGACTTCTGACCAATAGAACCATAGATAATAGATCTGTGCGGGCTTAAATCTCTAAATGTGTGGTAATCTGTTCAAGACCTACAGAGCACGAACGCAGTGCTCACTTCAAGAAAATATTTTTTTAGCGGCAAAGAGAGAGTGTCCTAGGTGGACAGGGGAGAGTGCAGCTGTCCCTGCGTAAATGGTGAAGAACGTGCCCGTGGGCTACCTCAGTACGTACAAGGTACTTTCCACCGCTGACTCACCGAGGAAACAGCCTCGATCCCCTGTCCTTTGTGGGGTTTGCCTGTGAGCAGTCTTGCCTGTGAGCAGTCTTGCCCTTTTCTACGGACTCTCTGCTTAACTGTCTTGGGGAAACTCCTCAGATACTCATCACTGAGAAAGGTCAGAAGGGCCTGTGCAGATGCTGGGTGGGCAGAGACCCCAAGGAAGGAGGTGCTTGCTGTGGACTGAGTGTCTCCTCCCCCACCCCCCGAATTCATACGGTGAAGCCTAGTTAGTTCCCATGTGATGGTGTTAGGAGGTTGGGGCCTTCAGGAGGTGAGTAGGACATGAGGGTAGAGCCTCCACAAATAGGACTTTTAAGAAGAGACAAGAGAGCTTGCTTCTCTCTCACTTAACCCTGTGAGGATGCAGCGAGGCGGTGGCCATCTGCAAACCAGGAAGAGAACTCTCCCCAGGAACCGCATCGATGGCACCCTGATCTCAGACCTCCAGCCTCCAGGACAGTGAGAAATAATCTTCTGTTGTTTAAGCTGCCCTGTCTATGGTATTTTGTGAAAGCAGGATTTTTGGTGTTAGGACTTTAGGATCTAGGCTGGACTGTGTCAGGACCCTACTACCTCGGCTGGCAGCAACAGCCTCACCAGGCAGACGTTTGCAATACGATTCTGGAGTCCTACCCCGGGCTCCTGAGCCAGGGGCTCTGGGTTGGGGCCCAGGAGTTTGGGTTTTCATAAGCACTGTGGTAATGCTGACCCACACTCAAGGGTGAGAACCTCCGGATGGCTGACCTGTAAGGAGACTTCCAAAGTGAGATTTTACTATTTCCCATGCCCTAATGGCCACTTTCTTCTTGTTGGCTACCCGTCTCCACCAGCTGTCTCCACCTCCTCCCTGTCCTCCCCTCCTGACCCTTGCTGAGTCACTGAGTCTAGGAGTCTTCCTTGGGCCCAGGCCTTCTTGTTGACACCCGTCCCTCTGTAGTCTCTGCCACAAAGCTCCTCCCTGCAGATGCGAGATCTTTCTTTCATCCAACTCTCCCCTGAAACCCCACACCAACTCTCATTGTCCCCTTGAGTCCCATCTCTGACCCAAACTCAAGAGCCTGATTGTTGTCAAAGATTAAAAGAGCCATCAGAGGGTGCCTGGTGGCTCAGTGGGTTAAGCCTCTGCCTTTGGCTTAGGTCATGATCTCAGGGTCCTGGGATCGAGTCCTGCATCGGGCTCTCTGCTCAGCAGGGAGCCTGCTTCCTCCTCTCTCTCTCTGCCTGCCTTTCTGCCTACTAGTGATTTCTGACTGTCAAATAAATAAATAAATAAATTTTTTAAATAAAAAAATAAATAATAAATAAATAAAAGAGCCATCAGAAAGGATGAATATCCAACATGTCTATCAACATGGACGAGACTGGGGGAGATTAAGCTGAGTGAAATAAGTCAAGCAGAGAAAGTCAATTATCATATGGTTTCACTTACTTGTGGAGCATAAGGAATTGCATGGAGGACATTAAGAGAAGGAAGGGAAAAATGAAAGGGGGGAAATCGGAGTGGGAGACAAACCATGAAAGTCTGTGGATTCTGAGAAACAAACTGAGGGTTTTAGAGGGAAGGGGAGTTGGGGAATGGGTTGGCCCGATGATGGGTATTAAGGAGGGCACAGATTGCATGGAACACTGAGTGTTATATGCAAACAATGAATCTTGGAACACTACGTCAAAACTAATGATGTACTGTATGGCGACTAACATAACGACAAAAAAAGGAAAAGATTAAAAGAGGTCTCCACTAGATATCTAACAATTTCTTAAATTTAACATCCCCAGACAGACTCGTTAATGGGGTCCAGCATCCTGTCCTTTTAGAGCTCAGTGACCTTGTTGTTTACCTGGTCTCTCAGGTGGGGTCAAGGGAGGGAAGGAGTGAGATTGGCCCAAGGGGGATTGCAGGGGAAGGGCTCTTTGGGGGAGAGACCAGAAAGGAAAGATTAATTTCAGAGGAAGGAGTGAGTAGGAGCACAGCATGGGTGGCAAGTTAGGGTTTATGCTCCAGAAGGGAAGGGCCAAGAGCACTAAGGAGGGATCAGAGGGGTCTCCTCCAAGGACAATAGCTCCTGGGGAAAAAGCTGCAGGAGCCCCAGGAGCCAGCTTTCTCCCTAGCTTCAGCTCCCCAACCTCAAATGTAACTGTGAAGTGCTAGACCACCCCATGTGGGAAAAGGAGGAGGAAGAGCTAGGGAGATCCAAGAACCACTCAACAGGAGGCCACAGCTTCAAAGAGAGCCAGGACTTTGCCTTACGCTGGCTCCATGGACCTCAGCAGGGTCAGATGAGTAGCAGTTGAGGCCTTGGTGGCCAGACTCCTGGAGCTTAGAAGTCCAGGGTTGAATCCCTGCTAGAGAGGAGGCCACAGAGCACGTGGAGAGCCCTGGGGCACTCGCAGGTCTGGGCACCCCAAACACAGAGGATATCTTATATGGGAGTGGTTCTAAAGTATCATCCCAGGTGAAAAGCATCAGAATTACCTTAGAAACTTCCTTGGGGAGGGTGCCTGGGTGGCTCAGCTGGTTAAGCATCTCTCTTTGGCTAGGGTCATGATGGGATTGAGTCCCACATCAGGCTCCCTGCTCAGCAGGAAGCCTTCTTCTCCCTCTCCTCCCCGCTCATGTTCTCTGTCACTATCTCTGTCTCTCTCAAATAACTAAATTTAAAAAAAAAAAATCTTAAAAGAAAAGAAAAGAAACTTCCTTAGGAAGGCATCACATTAAAGACTGTCCAACCTGAGAAGTAACCAGGCAGTAACATTGCAAAGTGATGCGGTAATTTTGGTATCGAGATATGACAAGAAATACAGATTTGGTCTTCTTCCCCAGTTCCTGGCACAGGACTTTAAAAACCTTTGTAAGTTCCTGAGCGATAGGGGTGAGAAGAGTATCTTTTTTATTCATAACAGACTTCCAGCAAACATTTCTGAGTTTAGGCTAGTGAGGAGATAGCTCAGGATGGGGGCTGCTTATCAGGGGAAGCAATGATGTGATTAGAGGGTTGGAACTTCCAGCTGCTGCCCCATGCCCCAACCTCCGGGGAGAGGGGGGACTGGAGGTTGAGGTGACCACCAATAGCCAAGGATTTCATCAAGTATGCATGTGTAAGGGAACCTCTATAAAATCCTAACGACAGGGTTTGGTGAGCTTCCAGGCTGGCCAACACATCCACGTGCAGGGAAGGTGGGAGACTCCGGCTCCACGAGACAGAGCACCTGTGCTCAGGACGCTTCAGTTCTCGCCCTGCGGACCTCCTCATCTGGCTGCTCACCTGTCTCTTTCATAATAATAAATAAATATATAATTTATAATTATAATATATATAAATTGTATAATAAATTGTATATAAACTGTATAATAAATCAGTAACAGCAAGCAAGTATTTCCCCGAGTTCTATGCGCCATTATAGCCAATTACTGAACCTGCAGAGGGGGGTGGTGGAAACCCCTGATTTTGTAGCCAAGTCAGACTTGCGCAGTGACTCAGGAACCCACTACTTGCCTTTGGTGTCTTAAGTGGAGGGGCGGTCTGGCGAGTGAAAGAAGGAATCTGCGATTCTTTCAAAGCAGAAAGTGCTAGCGTTCAAAATAGCTGAGAGATGGCACGTGTTAGAAGAAAGGAATTAAACAGGGTTCTAGATGTGGACAGGCTGTTGATGAAGCAGGACAGCATGGAGCAGGGGCGACGTGGACAGATAGACGCTCACAGGTGGGAACAGGATGTGTCGGGACTGAGAGCCTTCTAGGAGGGAAGAGTCGTGGTTAGGGGTAAGGGGAGACGGGAATGAGCTGGGCTGGACTGTGGAGTCCTCTGGAGCTAACAGGGAGAAGCAGGGGCTGCATTTCCTCTTGAAGAGTATGGGAAGCCTGCCCCTTGTGAGGGAACGGCACAGGGAAGAAAGGTTTCCAGAAGGTGAACCTGGCCATGGGGATGGAGGGGGAATGGGGGAGGCGGCATGAGGTGATGAGTCAGGATTGCACTAGGCAGTGCTTCTAAACTTCTTATCTTTATTGCCCCTAAAGAGAAAATTCTAATGGAATTTAAGGTTATCAGAATTTAAATTTAAATGAAATACTAAGAGAAAAGACTTTGTCGGGGAGGACTGAGCTTTGGAGGGCCACAAGCCACTGTAAGCTGTGTCTTTTTCACCCTCCAAGAGCATGTTGAGAATGTGTGGTGTAAGGGGGTGAGGCCTGGGAAAGTGGGAGCAGATCTGACTGACCGTTTGATGGATGAATTGATTCAAGCTGGTTGACTGGGAAGGGGAGGAGAGCAAACTCAGGAAGGGCTCCTGACCTTCCAGCCCAAATCGCCTGAGAAAGAGCTGACGGAAAATAGGCAGGTTCACGAAGTGAAGGCTGGAAGCATTGGGGTTTGCCGTTAGCACATGAGCCCACGCCGCCTGCCTTCCTTCCTGAATTCAGTCCTTTGCTGTGTGAGATTAGCACTGGAAGGTGTTCTCCTGTGTTCTAGAAGCTGATGTGGGAAAGGTGCTATTGGCCTAGACAGTGCCCCAACCTGCCCCTGTCACAGGCTGGGTTCAGTCCCTCAGTCTCTCTGTGTCACTCAATCTCAACCCACCCAACGCTGACCTGTGGGTTTGCCCCTCCAGGCCCACTCTCCTCCCTGCCTGGTGCTGGGGAGCTGACATCTATGGACAGCAATAGCACTCACAGGCCCACCTACAGGCAAGAGTACAACCAGAGACCCAGATACCATATTGCTTGAATATCTGAAGGTTGTAAATCAAGCTAAAGTATGACAACATGACATAGAGCCTATCCTACCTTGTTGACAAATACACCTTCCCAACAAACCCAAAGGCCAAGTCCAACTTCAGAACTCTTAGACTCCTCAGAGTTCCAGGCTTGCACATGGCGGAGCAGGGAGAGGGGGCCCAAGCCTCTGAGCTTTCTTTCCCTCCCCCCTCAGCAGCACCCTGCATGCAGAAGAGCCTCTTTTTTTTTTTCTTTTTTAAATATTTTATTTATTTGACAGGGAGAGAGACAGTTAGAGAGGGAACACGAGCAGGGAGTGCGAGAGGGAGAAGCAGGCTTCTCACTGAGCAGAGAGCCCTATGCAGGGCTCGATCCTAGGACCCTGAGATCATGACATGAGCCGAAGGTAGATGCTTAACAACCGAGCCACCCAGGAGCCCCCAGAAGAGCCTCTCACGCATGCATGTGGACACCCCCACTCACATGTACTGAGCTCCATCCTACCCCCTTCCAACACGGCTCTGCCACCTCTCAGAAGGGGGTGCACACATGGGTGATGTAGTCCCCTTCAGGGCTTGTTTAGGGAAGAGGCCTGCGCAGCTCCTGGAAACAAGGTCAAGGTAGTGTGGACAGGTGAGTCCAAGCTCCTGTGCTCAGATGTGGCCGGGAGGGAGACCCCACGTGAGCACAGCCTCTTGGCCCTACAGCCTGGGGAGGGGTTTGGCCAGAGCAGGGCCCGTTGCCTGGGCCTAAGGCCGCTGCTGACAACAACGGGTCAACTCCTGCCTCCTCTTACCCTTCAGGCCTCAGCCCAGTAATGGCTCCACTCCCAGCACATTACCCTCTCTCCCCTCCCCACTCTGAGCCACCCATCTCTTCCTGGCGGTTACTCTGTCTTCTCCCAATGGCTTTTCCCTGATGCCGCATCTCAGTGAATGGCCTCCCCCCTGGCAGATGCTTAGGTGTCCCTGGTTCCCTGATGGCATCGGAGACTGGCTCCCTTCTCAGCATCTCTCAGACCCCTCCATTCTCTCCAGAGCCTTAGCTTAATCTCTCATGGGCTCTGTTCTGGACCGGAAGTGGCCCGTCAGTGGCCAGTATCCATTTTAACTGTTCCAGCATCCTCCCACAAGCCCTCAGTGAGCCTCCTAAAACACACGTCCTCCCAGAGCTGCCCCTGCCCGGCCAGGCTGATCTCTCTGTGCCCCACCTCTCTCTCTCTCAATCTCAATCTCTCTCTCTCTCTCTCTCTCACACACACACACACACACACACACACACACACACACACACACACACTCACGATAGAGTCCAGCCATGAGGAGCTGCTCATATTCCCTGACACACTTCATCTTTACCCAAGAGCAGCTTTCTCCCTGGCTTGTCCTTTGTCCTCTTTTTCCCACCGACTGGGCTCACTCACTAAGCATCTTCCCAGGTTCATGGCAAGCATCGCCACCTGAGGGAAGTCATCTCCGGTCCTCTTTCTCACCATTCCCTCAGTCCGCCTACTCCATCGGAAGAGACGTCCTACATTGCTCCATCATTTCTCTGTTCCCCAGTAGACTGTTAGCTTCTTGAGAACAATCTATCTTGTCAGGCAAAGTCACAGAATGTAAAGGACTCCAAGAGCGCATGCTTCCCAGGCAAGGGTGGCTCCTTGGTGTTCTTCCTCCCCGGCTCCTCAGGGCAGCAGTTGCCTGGTGCGTGTACCCAGCAGACGCTGCTGTATGTACCCTGCGGCTCCCATACTTTCCTTCCCGGCACAACTTGACATCCTGATCAACCCTGGTCTTCCTCACTAGAGCATAAAAACTCTAAGGACTGTGGCTATCTTGCTCACTCTTGGGTCTCCAGATAACACAGACCCCACTGGCACATAGTAACAGCTCAAAAAGTACAGGGCTTCTTTTTTTAAATAGGCTTCACACCCAGCATGAGGCTTAAACTCATGACCCTGAGTTCAAGAGTTGCATGGTCTACCGACTGAGCCAGTCAGGGGCCCTGCAGCTCAAGAAGTATGTATATGTCTTATGAACTGAAGTATTTTGGTTGGGGAACCTAAGCTACTTTGTTGCCACCATTCTTCTTGACCAGCCTGACAAAGTCCTTGGAGATAATTCAAGAGTTCCGTGATGACCCTCCCTCCCTCCTGGCCATCCCTGTGTACAGTGTGAATTAAAAATCAGCTTTGTGCAGGTGGGAATGTGAAATGCACAGCTGCCATAGAAGAGAACGTGGAGGGTCCTCAAAAAACTACAGAATTACAGAATGACCCAATGATTCCACTTTGGAATATAGCCCCTAAGAATTAAAAGCAGGGTCCCCGACAGCTATCCGCACACCTGTGTTCATGGCAGCATTATCACAACAGCAGAAAGGTGGAAACAACCCAGTATCTGCTAACGGATGGATGGATAAACAAAAGGGGATCTATACACCCAGTGGAATATTACTTGGCTTTAAAAAGGAAGGACAGGGGCGCCTGGGTGGCTCAGTGGGTTAAAGCCTCTGCCTTCGGCTTGGGTCATGATCCTAGGGTCCTGGGATGGAGCCCCGCGTCAGACTCTGCTCAGTGGGGACCCTGCTTCCCCACCCCCCCCCACCTCTCTGCCTACTTGTGATCTCTATCTGTCAAATAAATAAATTTTTTAAAATATTAAAAATAAATAAAATAAAATAATAAAAAGGAAGTACATTCTGATAACATGGGTGAGCCTTGAGGACATTATGCTAAACGAAATAAGCCAGTCACAAAATTCAGTCAAAAACTGTCTGATTCCACTCACACAAGGTACCTAGAGTAGTCAAATTCATAAAGACAGAAAGTAGAATGGTGGTTGCCAGGGGCTGGGAAAACAGGAAGGAATAGGAATTAAGTGTTTAATGGGTACAGAGTTTCAGTTTGGGAAGATGAAAAAATTCTGGAGATGGGAGGTGGTGGTGGTTGAGGAAAAGGGCCACTGACCTGTACCCTTAGAAATGGTTAAAATGGTAAGAATTTATGTTCTATATATATTACCACAATTTAAAAAAAAAAAAACTACAACTAAATTTTAAAAACAAAACTCACACACATAAAAAAACCCCACCAGCATTGCAACCCATCTCCTAACACACAGAGGAGACACCCCCACCCCCCCCCCCCCCCCCCCAGGTCTCTGGAGCTTCCTCTAACCAGGACACATACTGCATCTGCCAGCTGGCAGCTTAGGCAAGGTATTTTCGTTTCAACTGATCCCTGGGATTATTAGGAAGCTGCTAGATTTTTAATCTTTTCTCCTTCCGGACTAAAAAGGTCACCCATGGGGTATCTAACCTTAGATAAATTCTTCTCTACTTCAACTACTTTTAAACATCAATCCACAAGGAAGCCCCTCTTAAGGAAATAAACTAGAAAGAGAAGACAGGAGTTAGACATCCCCCACAAAGAGCAACAGACATCTTTGTTCACATGACCCGCTTAGGGTGCACGGGTGCTAAGGGGAGATGGGGGTCAGGATGGGCCCGGGCTCCGCTTCTCCCAGGGGGCCTGGCACAAGGAAGGAGTGCCTTCTTCACTTGCCCAGAGTCACCTAGGTGCTGTCCGCCAGCCTCCTTCCTCGGAGACCTGCCTGACACGCAGGCAGTGTCCCCCACTGAAGGATGAGGTGCTGGTGGGCTGGGACCCTCAGGAGTACCCACAGGGAAGGCTTCCTGGCTCTAAACCATCTCCAGATCCTCCACACTCCCGTGATGACCACATCCCACCTGCTTGGCCTGGACTGAAGTCACTAGCCCTCTTATCTGTGGTTGGGTGAGAGTATGCAGCCTTGCCACCTCGCTATGTTCCCCCTGTCCCCCACTTCAGCCAGGTGATATCTGGACACCCAGAAAAGCCCTGCACAGGATAAAAGGTGTCCAGAGGACCAAATGCCCTGGGGAAGGGGATTGGAAAGAGGGGGAAACAGACCCCACCCTGTGCTTTGGGAACTGAGATCTGATGGGTAGGAGCCTCAGCTCAGGGCCTTCCCAGTCTCAGAGGCTAGCTCGGGCAGGGGTAGGGGACCGTCCTGACCCCGCACCCTGCACGGCCCCTTTGGTGGGCCCAGTGGTGGCAGGGATCGGGGCACAGGAAGTCCGACTTGCTACTCAGATGTGGCTGAAGGAAGGGGCACCAGGACTGGGGCTGCAGCCTGCTGGAAGATTCTGCTCTGAGCCAGGTTTTCTGGGAACATGGCAACACCTCACCCTGCCGTTCCTGAGAGCCAGCTCCTGGCTTCCTGGCCTTCTCCTGGAGGAGGGGCCATTTTTATGAGGCTCTCAGTTCTGTGGCTTATATAGCAGATGAAACCAAAGTTCTGTTCTGGCTGCTCTGTAGCCACCTCCTAAGCCCCCAGGGCCTCAGGCTCTTCTTTTTTACCCCAGGTAATCTGAGGGTTTGGACCAGGTGCCTGCCCGGGCTCCTGCCAGCGGCCAACAGCCTCCGGTGGAAAATTACTGCAAGTTCTTCGGGATAGTACCTGCCCCATACACACACACCTGCCCCACAACCCCGTGCACAACCCCGAGGCAGGCCACGGCATGACTTTGGGGAACCCTGGGCACTTTTGCTTTCATGGGCTCCTTCCTCCATAAAAAAGGTTAAAAAGCATATTTTATTTTTTTAAAAAAGCATATTTTATAACTCTATTGGTATGAGGTGAACATATAATTACATAATATATAAGATATAGATCTTAAAATATTTTCTCCTACCTAACATTGTATTTTTTCTTCTTCTGATTTTAAAATATATTAAAATATTTCCAAAGGCTTCTAAGAGTATCACTGTGAGCATTTGACACTATGCCTACTTGCCTGCTGGATAGGTCAGCCCTGCGTTGAGGGATGTACAGCCTAACCTGAGCAGGAGTGTGACTGGAGCCAGTCCCTTCACCTCTTGGGCCTCAGTTTCCCCATCTGGGGAAAATAATAATATCTATCTCACGGAGCTGTTGTGAGGACTAAAATAAGATCCTGCATGTACATTCCTTGACTAGAATGGCGCCTGCCACAGAAAATCACTATAAATGTGTTAGCTGTCATGAATACTGTTGTGTGTTATTGTTCTCACTGCTTAGCCAACCCTCTGTATCTTAACTGAGGCTCTACGAGAAAGGCAACAGGGACCTTCCCGCTGACAGACCTCCTGGAGCAGATATAGCAATTTCTGAGCCACTCATTCAGGAGAAATTTGTTTTCCTAAAATTCCCTGTCAGCATGACTATGGTGAGCCCCGGGGGTGGGGGGAGGACCAGCAACTGCGGAGGCAGGGCAGAGAGAGGGCAGCCTCCTGACCTGAGCCGGGGGTGAGCAGCACTGGGGCAGGAAGGAGAGGCACTGGGCCATAATCTGCCTGCTCCTTTCATCCTCCTGCTCAGTAGGTGTGAGAGCTCAGGGATGGAGGGAGAGGCTTTGAGGCCTTTTAAAATGCAAAGGCCTCTGGGATAAACGAATAATCCCTTAATAGGCCCACAGAGGAAGGCCTGACAGCTGGGTTTTTCTAAGGGGACCGTGAACCCTTATGTGTCAAGGGCTTTACATACATTATCTCCTTTAATCCTGACAACCCCCCCACACACACCCATGATAACGATGATGTAGGGATTACTATCCCCATTTTACAAACCAGCAAACAGAGGCTCAGAGAGGGTCTTTGACTTGCCCACCAATCACCCCTATAGCCCCAGGGACTTAAGAGAAGATCTGGAGGGGCGCCTGGATGGCTCAGTAGGTTAAAGCCTCTGCCTTCGGCTCAGGTCATGATCTCAGGGTCCTGGGATGGAGCCCCGCATCGGGCTCTCTCTGCTCAGCGGGGAGCCTGCTTCCCCTCCACCTCTGCCTGCCTCTCTGCCTACTTGTGATCTCTGTCAAATAAATAAAATCTTTAAAAAAAATGAAAAAGAGAAGATCTGGAAAGGGAGATAAAGGGAGTGGGAAGCCAAATGACCCAGGCCTGCTTTGGCTGGGGCCCAGTGGCTGAAATGCTCTGGGCCTCAGTTTCCCGAATCCACAAGGTGGGGGCATTGGTCCTCCCAGCTCATGCATTCTGCTCTTCTCAGCCCACTCCCTGCCTGGTCAGAACAGATGGCTTTCCTGTCCTGTCTATGGCATTTCTCCAGTTCCTGGAAGGGACAGGAGACTCGCACGAGGCCTCGCACGACGCCTCCCTGACTCCAAAGTAGCAACACCCCCTCTTGAGAGCAAGTCTAGGAGAGGACTTGTCATGGGTTAAATTGTTGTTGCTGCAATTCCCAGCTAATCACAGGGAGGCTGAGCAGGGGAGCCATTCTGTGTCCAGACTCACCAGGCTGGCTTGTAATTGAGGAAAATAGAGTTGACAGCTTAGTGGTCAGCAACACTTCCGTCGGCACCCCTCTCACTCCCTTCCAGCTCTCCCCTCCTTGGGAAAATGAGGGACTCTGGAAGCCCAGTTGGGCTTATCTGACTGTGAGTGGGGATCCAGGGGAGGGCTGTGCCTGAGAGAATGGGACAGAGCAGCAGCGGGCAGCCCTAGGGACCAGGCCCCTCGCCGGCCAAGGGAAGCGCTCGGTCCTACCTCCAAAGGCGGGCCTCATGGAGAAATCATGATCCTCCACTCTGAGAAGCGGCTGAGGTTTTCCTTTGCGGATTTTGGTCACGTCAAGGTTCTTCTTATATAGGTGACTGCAAAAAGGCAAGAGACACTTTTCAATGGCCCACAGTGTAGGATTTACTTGTTAGGAAACTTTTCTCCATCGGCTGAAGGCTAGACACACACACACACACACACACACACACACACCCCTTCCCACCCACCCTGTCCCCCTCAGGTCCTCACAAGCAGGTCCTGAGGACCAGACCCTTCCAGAACCTTCCTAAGGTAAGTTACGATTGCATGACAGCCGTTGGGTTGAATGGTGGAGAATTAGAAATTTTTTGCTTTTTATATGTTTCTCTTATGTTACTATAATATTGGTTTCATAATCAATAAAATTTTGACACAAATATAGTGCAAGTTTTAAAATGCTGGTTTTAGCCTCACCAGACCTGACGCTCCTTGTCTCAGTCCAGCTGGCAGCTGGCAGCAGAACCCACGCTCGAGCAGAGCCTCAACCCCAGGGGGAACAGACAAGGCACACAGTGGGGCTCAAGGCCCCGGTTGGGGACAGAGTTGTTCCAGCCACTCAGCCGGGTGGTGGACACTGGAGCCAGCCAGGACTGCAGACCCGGGTTCACTCTCTTTCTTCAACCCAGATGGCAAAGTAGTCATTTTCTAGTCTCTCTCACCCACACTCACTCTTTCCAGATCTTCTTTATTTTTTTTCCCTTCACCACAACCACACATAATCCAAAAACAACAAAATCCAAAATATTCTAAAGCAATATTCTACTGACACGATCATCACTAAACAAAAAACAAGGAAGAGAGAAGGGAGAAGAGTAAGGAGAGAGGGAGGAAGGATGGATTTGTGTCTGACAAGATATGAGATCTAATTCTTTTTTATTTTATTTTATTTATTTGAGAGAGAAAGAATGAGAGAGAGAGAGAGCATGAGAGGGAGGAGGGTCAGAGGGAGAAGCAGACTCCCTGCTGAACAGGGAGCCCAACGAGGGACTCAATCCCAGGACCTGGAGATCATGACCTGACTGAAGGTAGATGCTTAACCAACTGAGCCACCCACACACCGGTGAGATCTAATTCTTGACAGAAGAAACAAAACAGCTGAATCAGAAGTCAGTGTTACCGTAAATTTTGTTCTGTATAGGATGTTTAAGGACTCTAGTAAATGAAGAGATTTGGGGTTGAATGTTTGTTGCTGCTCATTTATACATCCTTATTTTACTCTCAATGTTCTTATCATGCTTTCATTTTTCTTTTTTTTAGAGAAACAGGCATATTTCCTGTTTAAACTCTGTAAGAGGGAAGTAACATGTTTCCTCTCTCAAGGTCCTGTTCTTTGAGACATCTTCCTATGAAGTCTTTCTTAACTTTTATTCTCTGTAAGCTCTGCCCAGGTGGCGTAATTTGTTGGGAGGGCTAAAGCCGTGCTGATCAATAAAGTAGTCACTAGCTCCGTGTGGCTGTTGAAGTCAATTTAAATTAAATTAAATTAAATTGAAATTTAATTAATAAAATAAAGTCAATAATAAAATAAGATAATATTAATGTTATTTAATTACACTAGCCATACTTATATGCTTAATAGCCACATGAGGCTGGTGGCTACTATGTTGGATAGTGCAGATCTGTAACATTTCCACAGTCTTCAAAAGTTTTATTTACACAGTGCTGGTCTAAAAGTTGGTCTGCCCACCTCCCTTCCCACCAAGAAGCAGAATCCCCTATAAGCTGGGCTTCCCACCTTATAGCCCTACTCTCAGAACCACCTGGAGCTCCAGGTCTCCCAACCACTCTCCCTCTTCCTGCGATGGCTTTGGCCCCACCACTTCTCTTCTTATCCATCAACCTTGGGATGTCAGCATCCATAGGGACAGCCATCCTACACTCTGGTTGCACAATTCCTCAATTCCTAGACTCAAATCCACTTGGTAACCACATATCTATGGAGAACTGACTCTGTCCAGATGCGGTACTAGTCATGGGGAGGACATATACTCACTGCCCTCACTGGGCTGATAACCCGGTGGGGGAGACAGACAATAAGCAAGTGGACAGATAAGTAATGTAACTTCAGAAAGTGCTAAGTGCCATAAAAATGTAATCAAGCGGGATAAGAAATAAGAGGGAGATGGATTGGGGTGGAAGTGATCAGGGAAACCACCTGAGACCCATATGGGATGAGGAACAGAGCAAGTCATGAAAAGATGTGAAGAAAGTGTACTCTGAGAGAACAGCAAGTGCAAATGTCCTGAAGTGAGTCTGGCTTGTTTGAGGAGAGCAAGGAGAAACAAAGCAGTAAGAAAGAAGGTGGGAGATAAGGCCAGGGACAAGATCATGAGACCCTCATGAGTATAATACTGACAGGGAAACCCATGAAATTCTGAACAGGAGAGTCACAAGGACTCGTTTAGGACCTGAGACAATCTCCTGGCCACTGTGTAGAGAAGACCAAAGAGGGCACAGTAGACACAGGAGACCATTAGGAAACTTGCTGAGAACATGGTGCCTAGATCAGGGCTGTAGGGAAGGGAGGTGCAGAGAAGTGATCAGATCTAAGGAAGACAGAAAGGTCTAGCTGATGGATTATATATAGGGTGTGAGGGAAAGACAGGGGCAAGGATGACTCTGGTTTATGACTTGAGCACCTGGGTGAATGGTGGGGACATTCCCTGAGATGGCAGATGGCACATTTGTGGTGAAGAGGGTGCATTTCATTCTTAGCCATCTTGATTTTGAGGTACCTGTAAGATATCCAGGGAGAAGGTGAAAACAGGGTGGGGACACGGGCAGTAGGAGTATTTTCACTTCTGTCAGCCTTGCAGGTTCTTATTTTCACTGGGGGCTTGGCGGAGGTGCCTGGTTCTCCTCCCAGAGCCCTTGACCTCTGCCCTCAAACATCCTCACTCCAGCTTCATCAGCATCTCCCTTTCCCACAGCTCCTTCTCATCAGCCTTCAAACTGGATTCAAGTCTCTTCTCCCTTGAACCCAAACTAAGCAGAAGGTCTGTCTAGACCACACATCTTCTTCACATAAAATTTATTGAAAAGTGGTAGCATTACAGGTGTGATAGATATATTTGTCTTTAAACTTTCTCTTTAAAAAAAAAGTCTCCCCCCTCCTCACAAATCCATAACCCTCCCAGAGACCTGTGCGCCACAGGCTACAGCCGCCTCCTCACCCCCAAGCACTTCCTGCGTCCCTTGTGCGGGCCCCGAGGCCCTGCTGAGTGCTGGCTTCTCTGCCACCTGGAGGACCATGCCTCTCCTAGAAATCTGGTCTTTCAGGACCAAGGACTAGGCTGTCCTCCCATCACCCGAGAGCTCGTTCTCAATTTCCATTGCCGCCTCCCTGCCCTCAGCTCACCCCTTCAACGCTAATATCCCCAGGGTCCTGTCCCAGCCACCTCCTCTTCTCCTCTTACACCCTCTTTGGCAGGCGAGCCTATGTCTGTGGCTTCAGTTGTCATTAGCCTGTGGATGATTCCGGCTTCTGTACCCCCCGGCTCTAGATCTTTTATCCAACTGCCAACCTGATGATCCCCCGGTGGATATCCTATAGCATTTAAACTCAACGCACCTCTAGTTTGAGGTGGTCTAGGCTGTAGGTTGAGAAGGGATTCAATAAAAGGGGAAGGGGAGGAAGAGGTTGCGGGGTACGCGGGGACCGGGCCAGGCAGAGCCTTGAAGACCATGTTGAGACTTCTGTCTTTATCCAAAGGCAATGGGAAAACACTGAAGGTGTTAAGCAAGTTGGAGGAAGAAGTTGGAGTTGCTTTTAGACAAGCCCATTGGAGGGAAGTCTAATGTAACGTCTTCCTCCCAGTGAGCTAGAATATGGAACCCAAGTCTGGGTCCCTTGAAGCGTGGTGGTCACTGTCAGGGTACCTCCACCAAGCTTCCACTGTCATGGTCTCCACCCTAAGCCTGGCTCCAGAAGTCAGGAGGGACCAGGCCCAGTTCCCTGAACAGCAATTGCATGACAGGCCATATTGGACACCCAGCAATGGCACCGTTGAAAGGCGGGGGAAGAGCTCAGCCTAAGGGCTTAGCACATCACAGACATTAAATTGTGAGTGCAGCCAGCGCCCTACCCCTCTGCCTCGTGGGGAGCAAATCCCGCCTGCCCAGCAGTGTTCCTCTCCATTTAGAGGGGAGGATTTGGTTGCGGAAGTCGCAGAATTCCAGCCCCACTGCAGGAGAGAAGAGATTGAAATGCCTGTGCCATTCCTCAGGGCCCAGAACTGGGTTTTGTTGTTGTTTTTAAAGGAACCAGTTATTTGATAACTCAGGCCACTAATATCTCCAGCCTTGGGCTTTTTGTGTGAGCCAGATGCCCTCAGTTCGTCCTTCCAGTGCCCGGATGCCTTGGCCCAAAGACCCTAGACTCCAGGGGCCATACTCTGAGTCCCAGCCCAATGCAGGGGAGCCAGAACCTCCACAGCCTTGGGTGGAGAGGGAGGAAAAATTTGCTCATGACTCCTTTGAGAGGCAGGGCTGGTGCCACCATGCTGAGGTTCATTTGGTAGGCATAATAGCGGGCATGACGACCATGCCTGTACGTATCACCCTCCCTCCGTGCAGGCCCTGAGCTGTGGTTAACCCCTCATCCCAGGGGAAAAGGTCTCACGAGCACTCTTTTCAGTAGGAGAAACGAGGTTCAGAAAGATTAGGAAACACAGCCGTGGTCAGGGAGCCACAGAACCAGGGTCCAAACCTGGTTTCTCTGACTTCCTGGCCCCACCTCCTTCCCCAGGCCAGAGGAGGGTGAGGATCACTGGGCATCGAGAAAGCAAAGCTGCTCCTGGGCCTGGCACCACGTAAACCACGAGGCAGACCACAAGAAGGCTGGCCACGGGGGCTGCAAATGGGAGAGGAAATCTGGAAGGGGCCCCTAGGCTCTGGGACCAGGAGGAACCAGAGAGTGTTATCTGATGAGAGCCCGGACCCCCAGAGCCCAGAGCTAGGTTCATTTTCAGATCTCCAGGGAGAAGGGCCTCTCTTGCCAGGTGGGGAGCAATCACGGGGTCAAGAAGCCAACTCACTTAGCGGGCAGGGAGGGACTGGAATAAAGCTGGAGAAAGAAAGGCGGGGAGAAGAGAAGAGAGCAAACCGAAGAATAGTCGGGAGAAAACAGGTTCAGGTGGCAGCAGTTCCATAAAGGGGGACACGAGGGGTGGGAAAACCGGAAGCAGGTCTGGAATAAGCACCTTTTGAGCTGAATAATTGTTTTGTGAGAGTGCCTTGGGAAGATGATACGGAAAGTACGTAGGTTAGAAAAGATCCTAACGGGGTGTGTGTGTGTGTGTGTGCGCGCGCGCGCGTGTTTGTGTGTGTGTGTGTGTGAGTGACTGGGTGAAATCCTGTGTACGGTGTATGGTATGTGTGTGTAAGACGGTATGATGTGGAAGGTGGGGACAGACTTCCAAGGAAAGAAGCTACCTTACAGAGATGAAGTGGTCTAAAAGTCACGTCATTTTGTTCCTCTTTATTCGTACAGCTTAACTCTTGTGTGTCAACGAGGAAAGTAATATTTTAGTCTGACACTTGGCTGAAATTTTTCACAGATAGAGCCTTATGACGGTCTGAGCCTGCACGTGCCCTGGTGGATTTAGAAAGGCCTAGAATCATGTTCCCTAAGGTGACATTTTCTCTATCCTCTCTCCTTGCCTCCCTTCAATAATTATTTTTTACTTCTTGAATGTGTGGGTTCATCTTTCCTTTTCAAGAGACTCTCCTCACGCATAAGGGTCAGATTCAGTCTGTCCCCAGGCTCAAGCCAGCACCTGGGAATGACTGTAGTCTTCTGAGGAGTGACACAGGTATGACAGCCCAGGCTGCCAAACAGGATCCCTGAGGACCCCTGAGGGGTTCCTGTTGAACCCCAGAAGTGTTCTCAGGGAATAGATAAGTCCATACAACGCTTTTCCTCCAGGCTGAGAAATCAAGGAACCTACATTCTAGCCCAGTGGGGTCACTAGGTAGCTGTATGAATTACTCCTGCCTTCCAACAGACTTCTCAGCATCCATAAAATTGAAACCGTGTTTCCCAATATGTGCTCTGTAAAATATGAATCCCACAAGATAGTCCCAAAAAAGCAGGGTTGTTTTTTTTTTTAGAAACTGTATAATTTATTTTCCTCTTCAAGATTCAGAATGTCTACTTGTATAATAAAGTTCAAGAAGCTGTGCTATAAAGACAGCTGTTCAAAATGATCTAACCAGAGTTTCCCAAATTTCTTGGAGCCCGAGACCCCCTTTTCACCCAACACCTGTTCACCTTTCACAGTCTTAGGGCTCAGAGGAATTGCAGGATCACATGACCCCTGAGGCTCCTTCCAATTCAACAGCCTCGAATTCTGGCAACATCCCCAGGAGGAGACTTGCAGTGAGTGCCTCCTTCCTGTCCTCCTGGACAAGTTTTATCTGTTGCTTTCTGCGTGACTAGGATTAGGTCCTGCAGAGCTTGGACCTCCTGGAGAGCGGCAGTCTCTGAAGCCGGCATACTCCTGGGAGCTTAAGATGGTCTACTGGGATGCAGAAAGTAGAGAATGTAACTCTCACTGATAGTTTTTATCTAAAAATAATGAAGCAATCGAGTTTTACTTTAATATACATATGTGTAATAGTCTATGTATATAACTTATAGGTAGATCTGTTGGAAGTACAATTTCAAAAAATTGTCACCAAGAGCGATGCCTGATTAAAAATAAAAGCCAGTGACCTAGAAAATGTGCCTCCATATATTAGTTTATATTCACAATCTCTAGTTCTCGCAATGCTTAGTAGAATGCAGAACAGATGTGTGACATCTTACACACACCCTCTACCTCTCAGCTGCTTGCTCTTTTCTTCATGCCAAACAGTCGTTGTTTCCATCAGGCCTGTGGTATCAGGCTTTGTCCATCGGTTCAAGCAAACTTACTAAGAAACTTCGATTTGTAATATGATTTTCAATGCACATTCCAGGCCGAACCAGTATCTTGGAAATGTTTCTGTTACATCATGCAATGGCAGTTGCCTACACCTGTTGCCTACACATGTATTTTGGATAACCTAGCAAATTTCAAATATCTTTTTTAAGATTGAAACTGTGAAATGATACCCAGTACAGTTAGAAAGCTGTTCCCAGTCCAATAATTTAAAGAGGACAACTCTCAGTTACATTTTTTCTCAATAGTTCAAACTAAATTCCTATCTACCGGGGTCCACCTACACCTCCCCGCCCCTCCCCACTCCTCCAAAATTCTTGAGTGCAATTACTCAGCAGGTCCCTCTGGTCCCTACAGGATGTCATCCTGAGGAACAAAGCAGCACAAGATGAGAAGTATGAGATGTTTTTACCCACGAAATCTTCAACCACCTGCCTGAAATCGAAATGCCTAGACAGAACACTGATGCCAGAACAAACTCCTCAGCCTGGTCTGGCTTTGCTCTCTCACAGCTTGTGACCCTAGAGAATATCTGTGCTCTGAGAGAGGCTGTTTTCAGTGAGGTGGTGGCCCCATCAACCTCTGGCTGGAAAATAGATTCCAGCGGGTCAGTGTAAGCCCCGGCCCTCCTGGGAGCTGGCGCGCTGAGCGCCCCTGCAGGTGACCTTCCTCTCCTCCCACCCAAGCCTTTACCTGGGCTTGGTCATTTCCAGCTGCCCAGTCGATCTCCTCCTCTTGGGCTTTCTGCTCTCCACAAGAGCCGTCAGGCAAAACAAGAACAAAATGAGTCTTGTGAAATCAGGCATTCTGGGAACGTCTACGATGCCACAGACTGCTCTCCAGTAACCTGCAGCGGGGCAGGACCCCTCGGGCTGCACCGTACATTCAGTCTGTCATCTTGTGGCGGTGCTTCTCGACGGGTCTGCGAGAGCACGACTGGCCGGACTGGTTTTTCCGATTAAATATTTGATAGTGGTGCTCGTCCCACCCCACCTCCCACCACACCCCTACCCCCACACCCCCAAGGCGTGACACAAACACCAAGGCTTGGCCCTCCCTGCCGCTTAGTGATTGGCCATTAGTCAACAAGTTTGTCCTCCTGTGAAATTCTGCTTCCGCGAGTCCCAGAGCAGCTTGGCTAAAACTGTTACATAAAAAAATAAATAAATAAATAAATTTAAACCTCTTGAACATGCCAGCTTTTTTTTTTTTTTTTTTTTTTGCATTTGAACATGCCAGCTCTTTGCTGAGATCATTAATCCTTCCCTCTGGCTGCATAAAACCCGTCTGTCACATCCACTAGGGAGATAGCTTGGGTTCTGAGTGGATTTGCAGGGAAGACCTGATGGGCAAGAGGAGTGCATGAGCGTGCTCAGGAAATGCTGAGTAAACACACGAATTACCTGTTTTCCCCGGGTTTCTTTATTTCTCCATCTAAGAAAGCATATTTTGCCCATGGCCAAGGATGCTTGCTTTCCCCCCAAATACACGTTTTCTCAATGAAAAGGCATCTTATCAAAGCATAAAATCCATTTTGATTTTGAAGGGATGTATAAACCAAAGGAGAATTCATGCTTATGTAAGCTCTTCTTTCTACCATGAGCATTAGATTAATTTGGGTCTTTAATCCTAAAATGTATAATATCACCATAAATTAGGCTTGATTCCTATCCTGGAACGTGGACTTGCGAACATTTGAAGTGTAAAGATACATGTGTTTATTTTAGTCTACTGAACAGAATAAAATGTTTAAAGACTACTTATTTCTTGCCGGCTGTGTCTGAGATGGAGAGGAGTTTGGTGTGGTAAAGACATAGGGAGATGAGGCGGGAGGTCAAGAGAAGTGAAAACCAGAAGTGAACAGAATTGGGGTTTTATTATGTAAGAAAGAAAGCAAAGTGGGATGACACGATCCACTTTTTTTTTTTAAAGGAATTCCTGAGATCAGTTGGATCAGAGAAGTTATAATAACAAAGGAGGATGAGTTCCTACCCTAAAGGAAGGGCAGACAGAAGGTGAAGAGGAGGGAAGACAGAAGAATGAGAAGGTCAAGTTCTTTCTGAAGTAGAACACACTTGCTGACTGAATAGGGTGGGAGGTAAGAGGAAGCAACAGTGATATCTACGATTCCAGTTTGGAGGTGGGACTGGTGGGTAACTGATATCCATTAGAGGTGGACAGGTTTGGTGGGGAGATGACATAGATTTTGACTCATGGAATTTGAGGTATCATGGGATATGTGCACAATAGGCAACTAGAGTATAGATAAGCCTGAAGCTCAGGAGAAAGGTCTGGACTGGAGAATTAAGTCTGGAGCCGTCAATGTATGGTGATAGTTTAACCACAGGAAAGGGTGAGATCTTCCAGGAAAACAGAAGTCCCAGTGTAAGCATAGAATCCTCAGGAACCTATACTTTCTTTTTTTAAAGATTTTATTTTTAAGTAATCTCTATACCCCATGTGGGGCTCGATCCTACAACCCTGAGATCAAGAGTTGCATGCTCTACTAATCAAGCCAGCCAAGTGTGCTGAAACCTATACTTCTAATGGATGGATGGGAAGCCTGAACAAAAGTATAGAACTAGCAAAGATGTTGACTATGAAAACCAAAGGAGTCTCTGGGAGGGAGTAGTCAACAGTCAATGCTGTGAAGAAGTGACGGCAGGAAACAGGTTAACTAGCTCTGGCAACCAGCACACTGTTCCTAACTTCAGTTAACTGTAGTTTCAGTTGAAAGATGTGGCAGAAAGCCAAAATACAGGAGTTAAATAGGAATTTGGGAGTGGGAATAATTCTGTATGGGGACTAACTCACTGGTTCCCCAATCTGGCCACTTCTCAGAATTATCCAGATAATTTGCTTAAAAGTCCCACTGCTCCTGAAGATTTAGTAGGGAAGGAAAGATACCCATTAAAGTTCTTTTCCATAGATTTTGTTCAAAAGATGGTGCTTCTGACTAGAACCCTAGAACTATTCATGGATATTGTTGGTTTTCGAGAAATATTTGTTTTGGGGCTCCTGGATGGTTCAGTTGGCTAAGTGTCACATTCTTGGTTTCGGCTCAGGTCATGATCTCAGGGTCATGAAATGGAGCCCCGCATCAGGCTCCATGCTCAGCAGGAGTCTGCTTGAAATGCCCTTCCTCTCCCCCAGCTCTCCCCCACCTTCTCTTCCTTTCTCTCTCTCTTTTTCTCTCCCTCAAATAAATAAATACATCTTTTAAAAAAAGAGAGAGAGAGAGAGAGAGAGAGAAAGAAATATTTATTTTGTTGCATTCTGGACATTTTAGGTCCTATCAATTTTTTTTCTTTTTTCTTTTTTTAAGATTTTATTTATTTATTTGTCAGATAGAAAGAGAGAGCATGCATGCACAAGCGGGCAGAGTGGCAGTCAGAGGCAGAGAGAGAAGCAGGCTCCCTGCCAAGCAAGGAGCCCGATGTGGGACTTGATCCCAGGACCCCGGGATCACAACCTGAGCGGAAGGCAGCAGCTTATGACTGAGCCACCCAGGCTGTCCCTATCAGTTTTTTCTCTAAATCTTTCTTATTTTCAGTAGTTGAATTATTGTGATTATGGTATGGAGAAAAACTCAGTTGGAGATAAGTGTAATGTTTTAAGTAATGTCTTTTTTGAAGTATCATTCACATACCATAAATTTACCCCTTTTTTAAAAAATTTTTTAAGATTTTATTTATTTGAGAGGAGAGAGAGAGAGAGAGCTTGAGTGGGGGCCCGGGGAGAGGGAAAGGGAGAAGCAGACTGCCCACCAAGCTGGGAACCCGACATGGGGCTCAATCCCAGGACCCTGAGATCATGATGTGAGCCAAAGGCAGACACTTGACTGACTGAGCCAACCAGGTGCCCCAAATTTACCCCTTTAAAGTGTGGTTTTTGTATAGAGTGTGCAACCATCCCCAGTATCTAATTTTAGATCATTTTCATTTCCCACCAAAGAAGCCTATACCCATTAGCAGTCGCTGCCCCTTCCTTTCAGTCCCTAGCAATCACCAACCTACATTCTGTCTACGGATTTGCCTAAGGCGGGTATTTCATATACACAGAATCATACCCTATGTAGCCTTCCGTGTCTGACTTCACTGGACTTGATCTTCCCCCCCACCCCGGCATGATGTTTTCAAGATTCATTCATGTTGTCCTATGTATTAGAACTTCATTCCTCTTCATGGCCAGATACCATTCCATCATATAGACAGAGCACACCTTGTTTATCTTAGTCGATGGGATTTGAGTTTCCAGTTTGGGGCTATGAATAATAATGCTGCTATGAATACTTCTGTATAAGTTTGTGCGAATGTGTTTGCATCTCTCTTGATAATATACCTGGGAGTGGAATGGCTGGGTCATACGGTAACTCTTCGCTTAACTTTTTGAGGAACTACCAGTTTTTCAAAGTGGTTGCCCCATTTTACATTCCCACCAACAATGGATGAGAATTCCAACTTCTCCACATCCTCACCAACACCTGTTTTATTCTAGCCGTCATAGTGGATGTGAAGTAGCTTACTGTACTTTTGATGTGCGTTTTCCTAATGACTAATGATGTTCGGGCATCTTTCCATGTTTATTGGTCATTTGTGCATCTTCTTTGTACAAATATCTATTCAAACCCTTTGCTGTTTTTAAGTCAGGTTAGCTTTTTCATTATTGTTATGAGTTCTCTAGATATTCTAGATACAAGCTTCTTATATTTTATCTGCAAATATTTTCTCCCACCCGGGATTGTCTTTTCACTTTTCACTTTATTAATGATGTTCTTTGAAACACGAAGGTTTGTTTGATAAAATACTTGTGCATCTAAGAAACCACTGCCTCACTCATGGTCACAAAGATTTACTATGCTTTCTTCTAACAGTTTTATGGTTTTTGCTCTTAACATTAAGGTCTTGGGTCCATTTTGAGTTGAGTTTTGTATATGGTGCAAGGCAGTGGATATATAACTAACATTTGCTTATTTCTCTCAGAACAGAGGATTGGCCCCAGTGGCTCAAGCTCAACGCTGTTGAAGCCCCAGGAGGCATCTGCTGTCAGATTAGGCCAGAGAGCTCAGTGGGAGTCTCGCTACACACAGCCTTATTACCTGCATTAAGGATGGGAGCCTATTTTAGGAGACAGAATCAGACCTGCACACTGGAGAAGACTCTGGCGGAGGGGTGAGGAACGGGGCAAGACTGGAGACTTGTTAGAGGTTACTGCACTAATTCAGAGGAGATGAAGGCTCTTTAGGGTAATGGCAATGAACACAGAGAGAAGTGGTAAGACATGAGAGAATATTTAAGGAGGTAGAATGGACAGAAAACCAAATAACATAAAGAATACAACCTGTGGTCAGAACACGGTATGAATAAAGTCACTGGTTTTATTGAGCAGCTCAAACTAGGTCTGAAGGCAACTGTTCAAGAGGTGTTCCAAACAGCTTCTGAGCAATGTACAGCCTCCCACAAGGCTTAAACAGCACCCATGTTAATGCACACATTAGTCTTTAAGAGTCAGGTTCACTAAATGCATTCACTTATCATATACTTACTTGCAAATAATGCAACAGTACAGGCTTTTCAGTACTTCAGCTTAGAATTCTGCTCAAGTAAGTCCAAATGTGTGAGGTTTGCCTGTTTACAGATTGTGGTCTATAAAAATGGGAGGTCTCAAGATACCAGGTTTATTCATAGCCAAAAATAACAAGAAGATTTCTTATTCTCCTGAAATAGGAAATATTATATTGCTATAGTCAAAATGATAAACAATTTTAAAGGCTTTTTAAAAAATTCATTGAGAATTTTGATGAAATTCATTTATTTCAGTAGAATAAAACAATAAGCAGCATGGAAATGTAAAGTGCTACATAAAAGCCCCACAATACATAAAATTTGAAAGCTTTCATTGGCTGAAACAGTTACAGGTGAAAGAGACATTATGTTTTTTTCGAGCATGCTATTTTAACTACCTTGATATGTACTCATATGCTTTGTTGGTCAAAGAAAAAGCCATGAATTAACTTAAATCTGAGGACTGGGGGAAGGAGTCCTAAGCCTTTACTAAACAGATCACACACCTGGTTTTGTCCTTACACTCTAATTAAAGGGATAAACCGGGGCTTTAAAAATAAGTTTTCTGAAGTCTCTTCAGGTGGCATTCCAGTAAGAATAGCGCCAAAGATTGATTTTGCTCATCGGCTCCACGATGGAGATCCGACTGACAACTTAAGGATTTTTAGGTAGCCTCTGTGAGCCGAAAGGGAAAGAACAAAGAATATGCCACTTTCAGATATGTATTATCAGGCGCTTAAAAAATGCCAACACAAACAAGAAGGTGGCCTGTCAGTTGACAGGGGAGGGAAGAGAAGTAAATCAGATAGAGAAGGACCTGCACAGTGCAAAATCTTCTTGGCTTAATCAATCTTAAAGTATTGGTACACCCCATGGAAACATGTAACAAGATCACACATATCCAGAGGCCGGCTCAGGTTTGACTGGGAGGAAGTGGAGGGAAGATTGTTCCTAGCACACGATTAATCTCAGCATAGGCTGAGAGCAGGGAGACTTGCTTCTTCTCCGGTTGCAACATTATCTGGTCTTCCCAGGTGGGTCAGTGACCTCTTGCTAGGAGACCACTGAACCAGTATCTATAATATTTTGTGTTCCAAACCAAGACTTCAGAATGTGCTTTCTCATGGCAATAAAGTTATAAAATGGTCACCTATAATCTTCCTGACAGAGGAGGTCCTCATAAAGTCCTTGAGCTTTTTAAGACTTTACCAACTTTGGCTATAGATATAACAGAAACAATCTGTAAACACTTTTAAAATGCTAATTTATTCAAGTTTAAGACAATTCTGTATTATATAATAGTATACAGTATGTTCTCACTTTAGATGTGGACATAAAGGAAAAATGGCTATTAGATGAAAATAGAAATTGTGTCTGATAATTAACAGAACAAAAGTCCATCGCAGCAGTAAAAATTAAATTTGCCTTTAATACCATTTTACAAATTGTTTCTATCTTGTCTATAATTTCAGTTAGTTAAAACTACATTAAGGACTTTATGAACACCATCCCCCAAAGTATTCAAGATACATTATGGACTTTTTGGACTTGTCTAGAACCTGAACGCCATTTACAACACTGAGTTGTAAACAAAACAAAATAAATAACTCACAAATGCACTTTTAGAATATAACCTATTTGAAAGCAGGGGACTGCCTATATTTAAAAATTAAATCTTCATTAACAAATAACTCTCAAGAGGGCCCTCAATGCTATACTGAATGTGCTGAAGGCAATGTTTTTCTGTGATTATATGTTCTCACCAGGCATTATGATGATAAAAGTATCTGCCAGAATCCGTGGAGCTAGCCAGCACTAACTTATATACTGATTTTGCACTGAAAATTATTTCTTGGGCTCTGATTAGGTGGACAATTCTAAGGAAAGGTTTTTCTAATTTCTATCACTTTTACTTGGGCCCTGAGCTTTTCTATTAAAACGGTACAGGAAATATTTCAACATTATACATATTCCTAGAATAATTAAGTTTATAGTGATTACAAAGCTAGGCATATAATGCCTCCAAAAGAGATACAGTTCAAAGCAGAGCAAACATTAAAATCTGTAGATCCTTCCATTTGACTTCTGGAAGGAAACCAAGTGATTTCCTGGCTTGGACCCTTCTTTCCTTAAAAAAAGATCTATGGAGGACCGTTTCCTTTCTTTCTTTGTAAATCTTGTGTGCATTTGGGAGAGAAGGGGATAACAGCATATCAAAGTGGTTACAAAGCATTATTCCTTCCAAATAACATCCAATAACAAAGATCTCATTTTCTCATAAATGTTTGACTGAAATAGTTACTTTCACTGAACGACATTTAGGACACAAAGTCACAGAATGGGCATCCCAGTATATCTCCTATGAATGACATTCTCACCAAGCTATTTGAAGAGCCCTACTTTCCCTTTCCAACTCTTATCCCTATATCATTCTACATAAGTAGAAACAGAGTACTCAATAAATGGTATTGAGTAACCAGTAATACTCACTGAAACTTAAAACACCTTCTTTAATCCAAAAATTTCAAAATGAGTCATACAGAAAAGTATCACAAATTTACATAAAAAGAAGCCGAGGCATGAGAAACAACAATAAGTTATTTCTCTGTAAAGCAGGTCATATGGTGAGACAAAGGACTTTGACTTCCAGTCCCTTAAACTAAGCAGACACAGTCTGAAAGTCTAACTATATCTATACTGAATTTATAAGGATCAAAAAAGGAATGAAGGGTAAATACAAAATAATCTTTTTGTAAACAATTCTTAGATTATACCCAATGCAGAATGTTTAATGAAGCAGTTGAGTCACAGCTCTTAAGACACAAAACAATATTATAACTCAAAGTCAAATATGTACTCATTGGCCAGATATATTCGTCGGAATATAAGAGCTGCCAATGCCAAAGTCAAGATGACAATCAGAACCGCGGATCCGCCATGATCGGTGTGGTTGTCTCTTGGCTGCTGGCCCTGGATCACATCTGGGGAAGTAGACGACCTTCTTTGACTCTGCTGCTGGGCTCGGCGTTGTCGAGGGCTCATGGAGGTATTCTTAACTACAGGCTGAGCAGGTTGTTGAAGAGATGCTGCTGAGGGGTTCTGGGATCCATACTAGGAAATTTTAGGAAACTTTGTTTGAAACTGGCAAAGAAAACTTGTATATATACCTGTTATCTATTCAAGAATACAAAGAATCTCAGAGCACTAGAATATGACTAAAGGCAAAACTACTCAGAATGATCTGAATGCTGTAACTACTCACCCAAATAAGCCAACAACACAACTTATTCTGAGAACGCATCAGGCAGAGGAGGACTTTATCAGGAACAAACAAGATGAGGACAGAGTTCAGCCATCTGCTCTAGAGATGGCTTTCTACTCTCCCTTCAGGTGTAACTCCAGCAATATCTATTAAACATCCAGGCACCTCATTTCTTGCAGGAGAGCCAAGGAAAGAAGCAATCTGATTTCTTTTCAGCTTGAAAGTTTGCCAAAATAAATGGCAAAGAGTTTCACTCTCAACAGTGAGTGTTGACCTCTCATGAACCAGGTCTCTTCCAACATTATCTAACTGCATCAACATGCTGCCACCAACAATCATACAGCATAGGGAAGAATTTCAAACCATACGTTCTCCACAGCAGTACAGTTATAAAAATTAGATGTGGTTTCCAAGACACGATTATCTTTTCTTTGAACTCCTGCCAAATGAATTAAGCACAAGTCTAGAAGAACCTTTTACTGTCTATTTGAATTGTGTTACTTTATGTATGTAAAGCATACTTTGGCACACTAGTTGGCCCCACAAAGCACAAGATACCAACTGCTTTCTATTCTTACAATGACTGCTTGGTCAAGGATAACCACAATGTGGTACCACGTGATTCAAAATCTTAAATACGGTTTATAGATAAGAAAGTGCTACAAAAATACGAATTCCATTTTATTTATATAGACCCCTTAACTCTACCTCTAATAACCTGATGGCCTTTAATTCTTTTACTGAAAACACCTTGAGCTGGTTATATTAGCGCCAATACCCCTTCAAATAAAAAATAAGAATGCATGTTTTCGTCAGAATAACTTTAAAAAGTGAGTAAATATAAAACATTTAAAACATTTCCATTAGAGAAAATTTCACTATCTAGAAGGGGAAAAAATCAAATAATGTAATTCAAATAATTTTTTAAGAAGATTTTATTATTTATTTGAGAGAGAGAGAGAGTACAAGCAGGCGGGGAGAGGGAGAAGAAGCAGATTCTCCACTGAGCAGGAAGCCTAACACAGAGCCTCAATACCAGGACCCTGAGATCTGACCTGAGCTGAAGATAGCGCCTTAACCAACTGAGCCACCCAGGAGCCCCTCAAAGTTTAAAAAAAGGAAGACAATGGGCTTTGTCCTGGCAACAACTATAAACATTAGGGAAGAAACTGCTGATCTAAGTTACCTACAAAAGAAATTACACTTTAAATCTGATATTCATTTCAACATTAAAAGGTGTGAATAATCTGAGTTTCTTAAAACTGTCCTTTGGAAGTACTCAAATGTAGTGACCCATAACACAGAGATAAAAAAGGAACTACTGACTTTAAATAAAAGTCAATGCCAATACTGAATTAGAGCTACGTGAACTTGGGACTTCAAACTCCAAGACTCCCAGCAACAAGGAGCTCTGAAGGGAGCAGCATTTTTAGAGGTCTCACACTGTCACAGACATTATATGAGATCTTAATAAGCACTCATTGGGAAGAGCTGAATTATATAGCAGCTGATACAGCAACATTCCATTTGAAATCTCCCATTCTTCTAACTGCTTTGCCAAGAAACCAGAAGTGTCTGATTCAGCAAAAGTGCTAAAGGCTTACAGGGAAGGCTCTTAAGGAAAAACATGAAGGTGCTATAAGTCCAGAAACCGGCACAAGAGATTGATTCTATTTTAGATTTTTATTTTATATGTGTTATTTTTTCCATTAGTTTGAGGGGAGAATACAATGCCCATATACTTGACTAAAACGGGGAGCCTTAGCATTATTTGGCTGGCTCTATCACTTTGGAGATGCAGGACCTTAAGCAAATTATTCAGCCTGAGAGTCAGCTCCTTCATCTGTATGGTAAGGATAATACTCAAAACTGTAGTGTAAGGATTAAAAGGAGTAACGATATAAACTGCTTAGGGCAAACAACTGTTGATTAAATGCTGTTATTATTAATACTGTTACTGTTAATATGCCCCTTTGGAGACACTACATTTAGGTTTTGTTATTTTTTTTTTTAAAGATTGTATTTATTTATTTGAGAGAGTGAGAGAGAGCATGAGAGGGAGAAGGTCAGAGGGAGAAGCAGACTCCCTATGGAGCTGGGAGCCTGATGTGGGACTCGATCCTGGGGACTCCGGGATCATGACCTGAGCTGAAGGCAGTCGCTCAACCAACTGAGCCACCCAGGTGCCCCTGGTTTTGTTATTGTCTTTTTAAGATTTATTTATTTATTTGAGAGAGAGAGTGCGTGCAGATGCAGGGTGGAGGGGCAGAGGGAGAGAATCCCAAGCAGACTCTGGCTGAGCTCTGGGGGCCCATTCTTACGACCCTGAGGTCAGGACCTGAGCAGAAACCCGGAGTCCGCTGCTTAACCCACTGTGCCACCCAGGCACCCCACAGATTAAGATTTTTAAAAAGTCATTACTTAGGAGAGTTCTGCAGACCCCTGTTGGTATGATTAATACATTTTAGGGGCACCTGGGTGGCTCAGGCAGTTGAGGGGCTGACTCTTGGTTGCAGTTTAGGTCATAATCTCAGGGTCTGAGATCCACCCACCCAAGGGGCTCTGACCTTGGGGAGGAGTCTGCTTCAGATTCTTTGCCTTTCCCTCTCTCTATCCCTCCCCCACCCTTCCCCTCATGCATACCCACTCCCTCTCTCTAAAATAAATGAAATCTTTCAAAAAAAAATTTAGAACAATCTATTAAAACATTGACTTTAGATGATATTTTAGTACATGCACTTAATGGAAATACTTTATAGACATACTGCTTTAATTAGATTCCCATATTTCAGGATCCTTCTGGCTATATTACTATTACTGACTAGCGCTGAGACACCATAAAATTCTAAAATTTTTCCCATTTAAAACAATCCCCCAAAAAACCAATCCCATCAAGGGAAAATGATAGCACCTGAAGGTTACAGACCCAGAGGAAGCTAGATTGCTTGGACTTTAAGGACTAATTGGACAAAATTTTGGCAGTTCACATGAAGTTGGCTTTAGCATTTTCAAAACGCTGTGTACAATTGGTGGTAGAACTTCTAAATGTTTGCTGTTGACCTAAACTTGTCCAAATATACCTATCACTGAATAAAGACTTAAGTCATACCAGTTTCTATTTCCTTAGTTAAGATGAAGTGACCATTTGGGAGAAGGTAGAAGTATATGACGTGTATTTAACTGAATTAATTTAAAAAACCATCAATCACAAATAATTCCCTTGTAATACATAAATTTTTCTATAATGATCTAGAATAACCAGCTCTGTGGAGGAGTTTTGTGTTTGCTTTTTAATGCAAAATGGAATGGCTTATTCAGAACTTCAATACCTAGGAAGAGGGAAAAAAATCTGACAGACTGGAATAACATAAAACTACCATCAGTAATTTCCTCATTTCTACACAGCTAAAAAAATCTGCATCAAGAAGCAACAGATGGCCTGATATTATCTGCTGTATTTAGACTTTGGGCAATCTCTCGCCCCCTCAAGGCTAAAAAAACATAGCTTATCTGGGATTTGATGTATAACATTTTAGTGAATTTATATTACACTTATATGTAAAGCAGCCACCCCTAGCCAAAACCAAGTTTCAATTACGTCCATGGTGATCAAATTATATAATTATACTCTGAGATAATCTGTATGTGAATGTAACTAAAAGCTTAACGTGCAACTATAGCAATTGATTACTTCTCGGTGTTTTAACCAGAATTGGTATCAGTAACCTGTATCTATAAAAAAGAATTCTAAGTTTTATGTACTTTAATATCAAAATGCACACCTGAAACTAGTATAACACTGTACATCAACAATACTGCAATAATAAACACTAAAACAAAAATCAAATCAAACCAAATCAAAATGGAAAATATCACTGTAATAATATTGGTTGTGCAATGTAATTTACTTAAACTTCTTAATTTTTTTGCCAGTATTTCTAGTATTTTTTTAAAAGTGCCAATCCTAAGATTCATTTATTCAATCAACAAATACATACTGACCCACCAATTATATACAAGGCACAAGGCCAGGCACTGGGATACAGTGCAGTAAAAAGAGAGCTCTGAGCCTCAAGAAACTAACATTCTGGGAAGACAGACAATACATAATTAATAATAAAATAAATTACAAGTAGAATAAGTATAACTGCAGTATACGAAATACAATATAACTTGACACAGATATAAGAGACTGAAGACAGATTTAAACACACCATAAATACCAGGACACTGTCCTTTTAGATGAGAAAAGATAACCACCCTTCCCTCTCTGAAATGAGATGGTTCCATTTTTAACTAAAAACTAAAAGTAGGAGCGCCTGGGGGGCTCAGTGGGTTAAGCCTCTGCCTTCGGCTCAGGTCCATGATCTCAGAGTCCTGGGATCGAGCCCAGCATTGGGCTCTCTGCTCAGCGGGGAGCCTGCTCCCCCACCCCCACCTGCCTCTCTACCTACTTGTGATCTCTCTCTCTGTCAAATAAATAAATACAATCTTAAAAAAAAAAACTAAACTAAAAGTAATCTCAATTTTTAATACTTCAAAATTAATTTATAATATCCCTCTGCAATTAATAATTACATGGGGATCATGTAAAAATGATTTAACTCTCAGCATCCGCTTTTTCCTCATACCCCCTCATCTCCAGTCCTCCAAGTACTTCCTCCCGTGCACCTCTCCCCTTCTCTCTCCAATCTACTTCTCTCTGCCCATCTCACTCTCTGAAAAGGAGAGAACAGCCACTCAGGACCATTCAGTCCCACATTATACTAACTTATTCCTGAGGAAAAGGCAAATCTGTATTTGCCAGCTTCTATTTCAATTTTCCTGACCCTTTAAAATACTCTCTAAAACTGTAAAGGGGAAAAAAAGATGTAGCTACTCAACCAAACAATGTTACCAAAAAGGTATTTCTTTTAATATATGTAAAGAAAATCAATATTTTTCCCCCATAATCCTACTTATTTAGCAACTATCCAGTCAAATTTTCTTAATCAATCTCTGATGACCTATACCCACCAATATCTGGATAATAGGTCAGGGCAGAACTAACAAGACACATAGTATTCATTTAACCTTTCATTCAACAATTATTTATTGGGCACTTAACTACGTGCAAGGCAGCACTGTCCAACAGAACTTTCTGAGATGATAATGTCTGATACCTATGCTGTCCAATATGGCAGCCAGCCACAGGTGGCTACTGATTACTTGAAATGTGTCACTGTGACTGAGGAACTGAATTTTAAATTAATTCTGAATAATTTAAATATAAATTTAAATAGCTACATGTGGCTAGTAGCTACAGTACTGGGCAGAGCAGGTCTGAGGCAAATCTTTGGCTCTAGTCCTTTATAAACTGAGAGTTAATGCAGCTTAACAAACCTGCTAAAGAAACAGTGCCTATTTAGAAAGTGGCTAATGGGGTGCCTGGGTGGCTCAGTGGGTTAAAGCCTCTGCCTTCACTTCGGGTCATGATCCCAGGAATCCTGGGCTCTCTGCTCGGCGGGGAGCCTGCTTCCTCCTCTCTCTCTGCCTGCTTCTCTGCCTACTTGTGATCCCTGTCTGTCAAATGAATAAATAAAATCTTAAAAAAAAAAAAAGTGGCTAATGTATGTATATTTTGTTTTATTCAAAGTGTAGTGCTATACTGTGACTAGCTTTTCAGAGAAATCACAGAATTCTAGAGAGATGACAGGACCTAAAAATTATTTAGCCCAACCTCATTTAATAAGAAAAAGACCCCAAAAGTATGAATAATTTGCTTAAGATAATCTGACTCATTAGAGGGAGAGGTGGTCAGGAGAATTAAAATATTCAGGTATTTCATCTAGAAGTCTCCTCCTATTGCAAATAATGATAATGATACAGACATAGATATATGTAAAAGAGAAGAGCCATACCGAGGTACTGGCCGTAGCACCCTGGAATGTTGTAGGTATATCATCCTGTAAATCATTTAGTGAAAAAGAGTGGTTTAAGTCCGGGTCAGCAATAGTCTTTCCAGATGAATTGACTTCTGCCTATAAAAAAGGTACACCCAAGAGCAATGTTAGAACAGGAAACATACAGAATAAGCCACACCTACTAATCCGCTGTTGGACTTATTTTAATTGCTAATTTAATATCAACTATCAATCAGTTAAACCTCAAGCATTCCTGTGTCTGAGACTGAGCTAGGTATTTCAGGAAGAAGCACAGACAAAACCTGTTCTCAAAGGAGCTATTACTTGGTGAAAGACAAAACTAACACCCCTGGTTCATAATCCACAATTCCAAATTAAGTTGTTTGTAACTTCCAGGTGAAGTGTGACATGTGAAGTTATTTTTATCCCACATTACTGTAGACATTCCCAGGTTTGCTGAGGGAATGTTAATAGATTTGATTATGGGGTACTGCCCCAGATCCCACTGCAGGTACTAAAATATGATGTATGTTTGGTATTTTCTAAAATCCGAAATTCTGATGTACAAAATATATCTGGCTCTACGATTTTCAGAAAAGCAATTTAAGTACAGAAGGAATCCTCAGAAGGAAGAAAATAACCAACACTTATTAAGTACCTCCTCTTCTAGCCAACACAATGAACAACAGAAGGAAAAATTTCTTTCAAGAACCAGATATGAAAGGACAGACGGGATGTAAGAGAGGCGAATAGGGAGGAAGCAGCATGCTACCTGATGCAGGTTGACATTTTTTAATAGGGCTAATTAAAATCCAGAAGCAATTCTATGTTTGAGTAAAACATATGTAGAAAAAAAGGACATAAGGGAGATATACCAAAATATTCACAGCAGTTATTTCTTGGGGATGGGATTATATATAATTGTTATTTTCTTCTAAATTACTCTATCTTCTAAATAACAGTTAAAATTTATTAAGTATCAGGGCCAGTTCTAAATACACTTATGTGAGTACTATATTAAGTGAGTATTATATCCCTTAATCCTATAAAAATCCTACAAGATAAGTAGTATCATTATTTACAGATAAGAAAAAGGTACAGAGTGGCCAAGTAACATGTCTGATGTCCAATACCAATAAAGAGCAAATCTAGGATCCAAACCCCAGCACTGTGGACCAGAGTCCAAGCCCTTAACCACTGTGCTGGACTCCTTTGTGAATGTATATTATTAGTTTTGGAATAAGAAAAACTTATTTGTAAAACATTATTGCAACAGAACTATATTGCTTTACTTTCTATCCAGAATTTGGCAGTAAATAAAAGGGTCACATAATTAGAATTTATTCACAAATTTAGAGTACCTTAAAACTGATTTGTCTAGCTAGTTCCTTGGCTTCTTGGTCAGCTTGGCTTGAATCACTTCCAGATTTTAAAGGCAACAGGACATCCTTCATGGCACAGCCACATCCCTCACAACAGAAATCTTGTGATCTGGTAGGAAATAATTTTTTTGATGGGTATAAATCAAATACCTGAATGTCAATTCAAGATACTCAAATACTGAATAATTCAATTTAAAATAAAAGAACGCTGAATAATTCCATATCATATTCATCTACATACATACATCTATAGTTATGGCACTATTACAGTTCTGAGACAAATGCACAAGTTAGGTTGGTGTTAAAAAAAAAATTTTTTTAAACTCATGTTGGGGCACCTGGCTGGCTCAGTCAGAAAAGCATGCAACTCTTGATTTCAGGGTCATGAGTTCAAGCCTCATGGTGGGTGTGGAGATTACTTAAATAAATAAAACTTTCAAAAAAACAAAATCAAACAACAAAAACTCATGTCAGTAATATCTCAATTTTTAAAAATCTAAAGTTAAAAAAATAAAATCCAGGGCTTAGCTTCCACTTTTTTTCCAACATACTATCTAAAGAAAACTAAGCTTTAGAGATATACAACAAAATATATACGATGTCCAACTACACTGTCCTCATGATCACACGTAACAAAACTATGTTAAGCCTGTGGAAAAAAGTCCATTATAAAATTTGAATTATATTTTAGCTGAAACATACATAAAACAGTAAAGAAGCCACCAAAAATAGAATTTACAGATATTTCTAGGGAAAAAACTCACAAACCCTATTCAACTAAATAGCAGTATAACTTATGCTAAGTGAAATAGGTCAGAGAAAGACAAATACCATATGATTCTACCCATATGTAGAATGTAAGAAACAAAACAAACAAGTGGGAATGGGGGAAGAGAGAGAAGCGAACCACAAAACACACTCTTAACTATGGAGAACAAACTGAGGGTTACCAGAGGGGAGGCAAGGTGTGTGTGGTGGAGGGAGAGCCGGTGGAGGGTCGGGGATGCAGTTAAACAGGTGATGGGGATCAAGGAGGGCACTTGTGATGAGCCCTGGGTGTTGGACACAAGTGATAAATCACTAAATTCTACACCTGAAACTAATATTGCACTGTATGTTAAGTAGCTGGAATTTAAATAAAAACTTGGAAAAACACAAAAATAAAAAATTAATAGCAGTATAACTTGAAAGACAGACAACTCGTATAAAATCCAAAGACTCTGAAATGTATCACTCATTATATTAAGTAGACTCAAGATAAATCTGTTAATTAGACTACTTCCCAAGATTAATTTGTTTTTCTATGTTTTCATTTTCCCCTTTGTATTTCAGAGATAGCCAAAAGTGCCCTAAAGTCCATAAAAGTGCTAAGGATTTATATGACTGGAAGTAAATATGTATAATATACAGAAGTATATACGGTTACATTGCTGAACTTTTTATAAAACTGCTTAATTGGATTCCCATTTCAACATAGTAGAAGCCTTTGGTCTTTAACAGCATGTTTAAATTTCTTAAACAACTTCATGTGAACAAAATATATGTAAAAGTATTGTTAACTTAGTACTTGTTGCTGAATATCTGTGTTTCACCAGAAGCAGCACAGCTGTCCATATGCTTTTAAGAGTCAGCTGTATCCAAATTATTTGCATTAAAGTGTGTCCACTCTTAACTGAGAAGCCAGATGAAACTTAAAGGGGAAGGTTAATTTTTAATATATTAGTTTATCCACAAGGACAATATGCTACCATGGACTAATGCAAAACCATGTTTTTAAAAAGCCTCTATCATAGACTAAGAACCTAGAGTATATGCACTGGGAAGTCTAGAACAAAAAAACAAAAGTTCTTTTTTTCCTTATACATGAAATGAACTGAATAAAAGTATCAAGACAGAAAGCCAACCAAGAAAATCAAATAGAAACAAATGCTATATATTCAAGTACATATAATTTGTGAATAACAGCTGCTGTAAGGTATATCCCCAGAACCTAGAAATAAGGTTTAAAAAGAAAAGCTGTTGATAAAATCCAAGAGTCTATCAAACCTTTCAGACACTAAAATCTGGTTGATTTAACAAATATCTACATAGGACATATTCTGGGCAGTGGAAGGGTAAGATATACTATAATTTAATTAAGATAATACGTCTGAGAAGTGGTAGACAGCAGAGTCCAAAGCAGGAAAATGATCAAGATCAAGAATTACAGAAGTAAGTGACTTTAAATACTCTTCCTCCTCACCTCACTGCAATTTTGGAATCTTTAACATTTGTTGAGGGTTGGGTCTAGTATTCTAGGATTGGAAAGTACCTTGGTAGGATTTCTTATAAGGTCTCTTCGCTATGCATACTGATTAAAAAATAAGCTGGTTTAGAAGTTGTTCTTTTAAAAAAAAAAAAAAAGAGAGACAGAAAGAATTAGTTTTGGGGTGCCTGGGTGGCTCAGTGGGTTAAAGCCTCTGTCTTCGGCTCAGGTCATGATCCCAGGGTCCTGGGATCAAGCCCCACATCGGGCTCTCTGCTCAGCGGGGATCCTGTTTCCTCCTCTCTCTCTCTGCCTGCCTCTCTGCCTACTTGTGATCTCTCTCTCTGTCAAATAAATAATTAAAATCTAAAAAAAAAAAAAAAAAAGAAAGAAAGAATTAGTTTTTGCACTACTCAAAGGAGAGGCTACTCTGAATCTGATGACTAATCTGGGTTATACAGATAGAACGTATCTGAAAAAAATGACAAGGAAAGACCACTAGGAAGCCATAATTTAATAAAGAAAATCTCCTTTACTTTACTCAGGATTATTTATTGAGCATTTGCTTTGAGCCTAATACTGTAGATGCCAAGATAAAAGTGGACTCCCTCCCTACTCTCAAGAAGTTTTTAATCTTATGGAAAGCTACATATAAACAACTACGTTGGTTTTTTGTGTTTTTCTTCCCATCTGTAATTCTGCCCAAGTAGAGACAAATGATCAGAACTGTTTTCTAAGAAAAGGTATCTCCCACTGCAGGCTGATATTACCAACTACTTTCTAAAACTAGACAGCATGAAATCAATTCTTTAAACTCTGGTCACCCCTGAGTAGTAAACTGCTACAAATGAAATCCTAAAACAGCAAAACTAGACTAGACCCTGAAACCAAGGTAACTCACAAAGTAAGAAACTGAGCATATCCCCTATCAGCCATTACCCAGAATAATATTTAAACCTTAACAAAGAATGAAATGCAAAACTTACTTTTTGGCAAGTGCTCTTCTTTCCTCTGGTGTATAATCTAGAGAACCTATGGCTCCCTCTCCTTTTGTTGGCATAAACCCAATGATGGCTAGTAATGCTGTTCTTACTGGAATAAAAAGTAAACATCAATCTAAGTTGTTTTGTAAAAGGAACTGGGCTTACTCTGGAAAGAGAAAAAAGACACAGGCTTTCACTGAAGAGGTACAGGTAGGGTGGTTGTATTAAAATGATGGCAAAAATAAGACAAGGAAAGAATTTTTATTCTTTATTCAGTAACAGCAAATTATCCAAAAACAGCTTTCAGTCTCAAGAGGGTGTTATACTTTATACTTATGAATTGATTAGAGTTGTAGATTTATATTCACTTTAAATTAATACTTACTACTCCATGAAGGCTGCCAAGTTTCAGGATGATGTCCTGAGATGCTCAAACAGATTTTCTTGCCTACTTCAAATCGTCCATTAGCCTTAGGAATAAACAAGACATTTTATTTTTTTTTTTTTGAAAGATTTTATTTATTTATTTGACAGAGAGAGATCACAAGCAGGCAGAGAGGCAGGCAGAGAGAGAGGAGGAAGCAGACTCCCTGCTTCGAGCAGAGAGCCCGACGCGGGGCTCGATCCCAAGACCCTGAGATCATGACCTGAGCCGAAGGCAGCGGCTTAACCCACTGAGCCACCCAGGCGCCCCTAAACAAGACATTTTAAAAACTATGTATGTATTTAATGTTTTATACTTTGTAAGCACAAATATACTTATATTATAAATAAATAATTTTAAAAGAAAACTTGAAAAGAATATAATCTTCAATGGGGTACAGATTTTTGTCCTCTTATAGACACTCTACAAATACTTGTAAAACAATAAAAGCTGTTTTTAGAAGTTGTAGCACCTTTCTGAAATCTAAGTAATTGATGTATCATGATGTCCTAATGTCCTCCTCTGAGTATAATACTGAGCTAGGTTCTGTGAGGGGTCTAAAAGAGAAGACAGGCAGAGGCTAGGAAAACCTAAGGACCTGGTGTGACCTAACTAGACAGTGGTGCAGGCGGCTCTGAGACAGCAGTGATTTTCATAAGGATGATGCAATTTCATAAGACAGGAATACAAAACAGCTTAAAGAGGTAGGAGAGATACAGAAAGACTTTTGTGTTTTGTTTTGTTTTGCTTTTTGCATGGTTAGAGGATAATTAGACCTACCTGCAAATTAAAGGAAAGGAGGGAAGGAGAGCTTAATAAGAGAGGAATTTACTCCGAATAAACAACACTCCAGGAAAAATTAGAGAAAATTGGACCAACAGTTTTCCTTCACAAGGAGCTGAAATATGTGAAGACAGAAATTCTAAGATATAAATGGTAATAATAAACTAACATTTATTGAGGACCTTGTGACAGTTCTTATTTTCAGAGCTGTAAGTAAAAATGAGAAAACTGAAGAAAAGAGTATAAGAAAGATGAGAAGTTGAAGGTGATGATGTGATTAAGACATATAATAACATTAACTACCCTTTCCTGAGTACTTACCAAGTGCCAGACACTGCCTAGCACTTTGTATCCCCTAATTCATTGAATCCTATCAACCACACTATGATAACTGTACATTCATTAGCATCAATAATTCCTCAGAATTATTTTTTGGGGGAAAAGAACTGTACTATCAAGTTCTGGTCCCCAAAGACAAAATTATAACAATGTTCTGCTTTACTTCTTAATGAAAATAAGTCTGCTAACCATGCTTTGCAGTCACCATGAAGAGGTAAATCACAAGCATTCCAAAAAAGCCAAGAATTCTTACCGTTAAAAGAATAATGCTTGGCGGTTTCATGGGATATTCTGGGGGTAGTACTATTCGTCCATGATAAACTCCTCCATCAAAATCAGAATCTGGGGGTCCTCTAACTGTGAAGTGCCATTCAAAAAGGTTATCCTGAATAAAAACAATAACCAGCAAGGAATCATTAACATTAAAACATTTAATCATCTTTATTAATGAGTACCAGAAACATTCCTGGGTGAGAAAAATTAAATGTTTCACATTATTATTAGAATAGTTTCTAATGCACAAAATATCTCAAGTATAAAAGTTATAAATCAAAGCTATTTAATCTAGCATTCATGTCCCACGAGAGCTAAATCTTTTTTTAATCTTTTTTAAACAAATGCATTTAAAAACAGCTGAGCAATGTTATATATTCATAAATTAGATTACAGATTTAATTAAACTAAATGAATCCTTTAATAATCAAATAATTGCTATAAATGTGGATTATTTTAACAAACTTTAAAAAATTATCCCTCATAGATGCTTAAGAACATATTTATTTATTTATTTATTTTTTAAAGATTTTATTTATTTATTTGACAGAAAGAGATCACAAGTAGGCAGAGAGGCAGGCAGAGAGAGAGGAAGAAGCAGGCTCCCTGCGGAGCAGAGAGCCCGATGCAGGACTCAATCCCAGGACCCCGAGATCACGACCCGAGCCGAAGGCAGCGGCTCAACCCACTGAGCCACCCAGGCGCCCCAAGAGCATATTTATTTATAAATAGTAATGTTAATAAATATGCTATCATCATCTTAGGGTCCCTGAGTACTTTATAGTTTACAGTGTGCAAAATATTTGCACATATTTTATTATATTTTATTTTCACTATTATCATGGAAGCCAGACTGAGCACATTTAAATACCCTCCTTCTACAAATGAGAAGACTGAAAGGAGATAGAGATGTTTGTTCAAGAAGCCCAGACTAGCTGCAAGGGTCCCTTCAAACCATAAAGGGGTCTTCCAAACCACAAAGAGTTTGGGTTTCTTTTCATTACCCTCTCCCTCCCCCACACTCAAAACCTAAAACCAATTTAGCATCCGAGATCATTTTATAGAGACTAGAAATTTGCTCCTACTATGTCGGATTCTGAATGGCTAATGAAATAAATACTAAGAAAATGCAGGGAGTGAAACATACCAATAAACCACACCAAACACATCTGTAATGACTCAAAGCAATGAAAAAAAATCTTAAGGAATTCATTTAAAATATTAAAGTATTAAAATCCATATGTAAAAGATGGAAACTAACCTCTAATGGCTGTGCATGGTAATGATCTGTTGGATCTTTCAATTCTGCCGCTTCTTTCATTAAACGCTTAACAGCTAAAATAAATTCACAAGATAGAGACATTTAAAATATACTTTTCCAAGAGATTAGCACAGATTAACAAACCTAATGAAAAAGTTCCTATTTCAGTAAAAAAATGTGTAGAGGACTAGCTCAACTGAGTATGGTAAAAGTTTAATTATGAGATAACAGTATTAATTAGAAAAGGGAAGGACATGGTAGCTAGGCATTAGAAGAATTATATATTAAATTAAATATTTAGGGCAGTATTATTTTTATTTAATAAATACTTACATATGCTTCATATATGCTAGCACTCAAACATTAACTCATATAATCTTCAAAACAATGCTATGAGATAGGTACCATTTTTATTCCCATCTTCCAGACAAAGAAACTGAAAACATGGAGAGATTATGTAACTTGTTCAAGGTCACACAACTAGTAAATGACAGCTGGGATTCTAATACAGGTAATCCAACTCTTATCTTGTTAAAATGCTTATATTAACAAAAATGTGCCTTCTGGAATTCATCCTCATGAACAGTAGACACCGCCCCCACCACCACATCCTCCACCTCTTGGGAATTTCCACCCACTTTCGTGCATTAATATAAATGGGTGTCCCCAGAGGTCACTGAATCTCCCTAGTTCTGATTCTTTTTTTTTTTTTGGTAGGTCCCATGCCCATTGTGGGGCTTGAGCCCACAACCCTGAGATCAAGAGTCTCAAGCTTACTGACTGACCCAAACAGGTGCCCCTTGAATTCCTTTTTGAAATGACTCTTCAGCTTAATTAAAACTGCCAATCCACAGACCCCATAATTTTCTATGTCCACTTACATCTATATTCACTTCCCTCTTCATCCACACATATGGCTCTTAGGAGTTTTTTCATAATCCCCTAATAAAATGCAATTCTAGCTGACCCAACCCAATGATGTTCTTATTTGGTATCTATACCCAAACAGCTGAGCGTTACTGAAAGGAGGGGTGGGGAGCGGAAGTCACAGAGGCAGGCACATTGATGCCATTATAGAGTTATTATCAACAACCTCCAGTGGGACACATGCTACCTAATGTCTTGAATTTCTCTGGTAAGCCCACCAGCCCACTCCAACTAGCACCCTAAGACTATTTCACACCTGTTTACTCATCTTATTCCTCTTCCACCTCTTGCAGTTAATGGCACAACCTTTTACTTCCACAATAAATGACTGTTGGCAGCCTATCACAACCTACAATCCCATCTGTATCTGTACCCTCTTTCCTTCCCGGCTATCAAAGGTCAATCCTTTGATCCCAGCCCCTCTCACCTCAAGTTTTAGGTGCTAAAAAAAAGTCAGGATACTGGTGTAGGAGAGCAAAGCCAGGGAAAAACCGGGTAGCCCAAGCTCCCCAAAACTCTGCTTAAAAACCAACTGATGGGGACGCCTGGGTGGCTCAGTTGGTTAAGCAGCTGCCTTCGGCTCAGGTCATGATCCCAGCGTCCTGGGATCGAGTCCCACATCAGGCTCCTTGCTTGGCGGGGAGCCTGCTTCTCCCTCTGCCTCTGCCTGCCATTCTGTCTGCCTGTGCTTGCTCTCTCTCCCTCTCTCTCTGACCAAAAAAAAAAAAAAAAAAAAAAAAAAAAAACCAACTGATGTAGTTCAATATGTGCTTTAAGAAAAGTATGTACCAGGTAGGCACCTAACCTGAGAGCAGACAAAAGAGAAAAGGGGTCACGTACAGATCTGAAAGAAAGACAGTAAGAATTATGCATGGGTATGAAAAGGCAGAGGAAATAATAAAAGTAAAATATATGGAAGTACACATTGGAATGTTATGGGGAAAGAGGTTAACTGAGAACACCTGCCACACACATACAACCAAACAGTTCAGTATGTATCAGGACTTCTGCATAAAATTTCATATTTTTTGAAAGATTTTATTTCTTTGATAGAGAGAGCACAAGCAGGGGGAGTGGCAGGCAGAGGGCAAAGGAAAAGAAGGGTCCCCACAGAGTAGGGGGACCCCGACGTAGGACTCGATCCCAGGACCACAGAATCATGACCCAAGCTGAAGGCAGTTGCTTAACCAACTGAACTACCCAGGCGCTCCCAAAATTTCATATTAATCAAGAGTTCCTAAGTGGGGGAAAAAGTTAAGTCACTATCCTATTCCATAATTACTAATTCTTTTCCATCTCCTACACTGAACTAGGTCCATATAAGCACAGACTTTTTTCACTTGATCAAAGTATTTGAACATCAAATATTTATTTATTTATTGAGTATATACTAGATGTTACACTATGACCAAAATAAAATATAGTTTTGGTTACCAAGGAGCTTGTAGTCGTGGGACAGATGGTGGGGGAAATCAAAGAAATGAACAAAAGCCTTGTATCTAGAACATGATAGGGGGGATGTCTCAATATGTACCCATATGTTTCTTTTTAATTTATTTATTCATTTGAGAGAGCACAAGAACATGAGCAGGGGGGAGGGCCAGAGGGAGGAGGAGAAGCAGACTTGCACCAAGCGGGGAGCCCAACGCAGGGCTCAATCCCAGGAACCCAGGATCATGACCTGAGCCTAAGGCAGATACTTAACTAACTGAGCCACCCAGGCACCCCTACCTAAATGTTTCTTATCAAGCAATTGTCATGCTCCTCAGCTTGCAATGGGGTTCCCAGTCCCACTCCCTGTCTCACTTAGATGGGCTTTAAGGAACTTCCTCAGGAAGGTCTCCCTGACACCTTCCCTTGTGCATGCTGAGGAATGACTAGAGATTCCCACCTGGACAGATAAAAATTTCTAAGGCATCCTGGAGGGGAGTGGAGACCAGAAATACTCTCCAAGTTATTCTAATGGTCAGTTGGGTTTGGAAGCCACTACCCTAGAAACTAGATTGAGTCCCCTAAAGTTCTTCTCACTTGTAATTACTTAACACCAGTCTTTCCTGCTAAACAATTTACTCACTGCAGGCTCCTTGGGGCTTAGCACACAGTACGCACTCAAATATTAGCTTACCTGAATTTTCCTATTATCCCTCCAAAAATCTCTTTCCAAACATCTGATTAAAGGCAATGGTTTTCAAACTTATTTGACAATAAGATAAAATCCTTCATTCGAAAAAAAGTTTAATGAGAATCTCTATATGTTCCATGGGACCCTACGATAGTCTAGGTTGAAGGGAATAAACAGCTTGAAGGCCCTTCCATGCTGGCTTCTTCAACCAGAACAGCTCCCTTAGAACAAAGATGGAAAAACCCCGATGTAAAGCCACACAAAAATATCATTCTTTCAAATCAGTATTATTAGATATAAATAAAATCATGGAAGCTGTTATGAAGGTAATTTGGCTGCTGTCAGCAATCAAAGATGCCGTAGAGATTTTTTTTCCCTTCATTCCTCATCAGCTGGCTGAATAATTAAGCTGAAGAACAGATTTTATGTCATTCCATCCCCTTACCACATTTTCTCTGCCTCTTTCCCACTCAGCTCAGTTCAATAGGAGAGAAGAAAATAAACACCCAACAGTACCTAGATATTACGAGAGATGTAAGAAAGGGTCAGAATTGATTTAAGAATGTATTTAAGGGGGGGAAAAAGAATGTATTTAAAGGAACATACCATGTGAGAGCTAAAGCCATGTAGCCAAACAAAGGTAATATTAGTCCAGTGTTCTCATGATCTTTTTTTTCTGAAATTACATATATTATAAATGCCTTAGTGCAAAAGAATATGGACTCTGAATTAGGCTGCATTAAACTTCTGGCTCTGACATTTTGTAGCTCTAAATCCTTAAATAAATCACTTAATTTTATTCTTCTTCAATGTTTGTACCTTTCAAATGGGAGTCAATAATTTCTTCATATAATTCTCCTTTCCTTCCTCCCCTCCCCCTCCCCCCATCACAAGTTATTAAGGTAAGAAATAGATTGGGATATAAGGTTCTTCTTTGGTTCAAAACCAGGCCGTAAACATATGACATGGCTCTCTGGTTCCCAAGCAGAAATATTAATTCCATGGAATAGCCAAGTTTGAAAATACTGCCTGGCAACTGGGGCTAGTGCATAGTCTGCCACTCCTGATACTCTCCATCCCTAGCTATCACATTGTCAGGAAGCTTTTTCTGATCAGCTCCTCTCTTATCGCTTTGCTCGGTTATTCAAGGAATTCTTCTACCATGGTGAGATAAGATGTGCCAGGGCAAGAAAGAAGTGGGGAGCACCTGCATGCCTGCTCTTGCTCTTTCTTATGGAGGCCATATGATCTCTCTAGATCCAGGCTCTAGGCTCTAATGGGCCCAGGCATTAGCAATCTTCCCATGCCCAGGCTCTACCTCACTAGGCTTACGTTGGGCTTTGGAGACAAAGCTCTAGCTAAAGAGATCTTTTACAGGTCACTGTCTCTCATGTGTCTACTTTCTCAGGTATACTGAGAAAGGCAGGTATACTGAGGATATGAACGCAGTGTCTGCTCCCCAAGTGCCTCTTCCTGCTCCCATAGTGAAAGCACTTAAGCAAATGTTTAAGGACTAGTGTTTCTGCCCAGAAAGACCCTACAAAGGTACCCATTCAACAAACATCTAAAGAATGTCTCAGTGATGGAGACAGAAGAATAACCAAGACCTGCTTCTTGCCTTCAAAAAACTCATAGTGAGAAAGACATGAAAACAATTCCAATACAAACACTGACTAAGGGGACACCTGGGTGGCTCAGTGGGTTAAAGCCTCTGCCTTTGGCTCAGGTCATGATCCCAGGGTCCTGGGATCGAGCCCCACATCGGGTTTCTCTGCTCAACGGGGAGCCTGCTTCTCCCTCTCTCTCTCTGCCTGCCTCTCTGCCTACTTGTGATCGCTGTCTGTCAAGTGAATGAATAAAATCTTAAAAAAATAAAAACACTAAGTGTGTAAAAATACAGGGACTACCTTATAGTCTACCTAACAGTCTGCCCAGGGTAGCTGAATAAGGCTGAACCTTAAAGAAACATGAAGAATGGGAATTTCCAATAGATTAAAGGGAAGCCTTTGCAAGCAGAGGTTCCAACAGGGATCAAGGCATACAGGTGAGAAGAGTGGCTCCATATGGACAGTCACTTGCGGCAAGATGGATACATGGCAAAAATACAAAGGAGATGGGGGTGGGGGAGCAAAGGAGCACAGTTGTGGGAAACTAGGTTGGTGAGAAAGGCAAACAAAGATCCAATCATGAGCAGCCCTGTAGGCCAAGCTAAACACTTTACTCTGAACTTTACCTACAGCTATTAGAAAGCTACTGAAAATCTTTCAATTTGAGGAGTGATCAAATCAGTTTTGTTTTATTTTATTTTATTTTACTGTATCTGGAGACCACAGTGGACGAATAAATAAATCCTTGTCTGCATGGACTGGTGCCTGTGTGTGTGCATGTGTGCGCACATGTGTGTGTTTGTTCCAGGCTAGGGGGTGGAGTAAAGACACAGACCAAGAGAGCAAAGATGGTTCCCACAAGTGCCTAGTTGCTGTCAATCCCTGGAATAAGGGATGAGGTGCAAGTTTGGGGTACGAGAGTAAATTGATGAGTTTGGGTTTTTTATTACCTCATAGTGGTTTTTTTCAGTCTGTGTGAAATCTGGGTGAAGATGTTAAATCACCAGTAATTCACATTAAGGGCATGGATAGGTCATGCCCAAGTTTCTGGTGGAGATGGTGAATGCCTTTGCACCTATCTCATATGCACCAATCACCTGCTAAACACACCCACAGGCCTGTGTGAAGAAAGCTCCCACAGAACGTTCTTTATACCTAGATCTCCCTACTTTGTACTAAGAGACCCTACTACCTTGGGCAGAGCAGACCCAAAAAGGGATCGGGGAGCTTGATGCATAGCAACTATTGACAGGCTAAGTCAGAGGCTTAGGAGGTGGCTCCATACAGAGCTCTGCCCATAACCACAAGTCCATTACAGAAAAATTACAAAGAAATAAGTTTTCCTAATTACAAAGTGAACAAATTACTATCCACATGCTAGAGCACTGGCCCTGAACCAGTTATGTGTATTCTCTTAATTGTATGATCCATACCTCTAAGACAACTGCACATTACAGAGAAAAGGTTCTGTACCTTCCATTGTGCAGTGCTTTTAAACACTTTTTTTCACATAGGCATTACTCTAAAAATATCACAGGACTGAGAATAAAACAAAGGAAGGAAGCTTCACCATGCCTCCTAGCATTTCTAGTAAGTGCCATATATCATCTAATTCACCTTCACCATGAACTCCAAATGATCCACACAGTAACAACAACAAAAGATCTTAAAAAATAATTTAGTGTAGAACAGCAATACCACCTTTGAGGAAATGATACCAAAAAGAGGAAGCAATTTATAATACAGAGGCATGTCAACCAAAGCTCAGCCAGCTGACAGATCATATACTTTGGAAGTGTACAAAATTCTGGAGAATTTTGAAAGCTTTTCATAACCTCAGGTATGAGAACCTATCAAACCTGAGCAATGTGCTCTAACAACAATGTTGTCTTGGGACCCACCAAGTCGCCATTCTAAACTGCACTATTACTTATATTTCCATTATTCTCGGGATATTCCACTAAGGTCCTCAGCTGTCCTAAGGAACTCGGTACCATGTGACCAAGGAGTCACCATACATTTTTAGCCACGTAGTTTTATTTAAATCTATGACAATCTAAACAGTTTAAGCATTCTACCATCTAACCTTAAAACTAAGGTTTTCTTTCCCTTTCTCTTTTAAATTCCTTTCTTCCCCAGGTGTTCAGAAGAGATGGGAGGGGTGTGGGTTGGAGGGGGGGTCCTTAACCCACTGAAATTGAATTGTATAAATGAATTTCTTGGAAAGCCCACAGCCTTCACCAGATTTTTAAAAGGAGTCTATGGACCCCCGCAAATGTTATGACCCATTCTACACACTTCTTCATCTAAGATGTGTTCTTCACCTAAGAACACATCTCAGCCCAACTGCACTCAAGCTCACAATGCTCTGTTCAATCAATATCCTCAGACTTTTCTGGAGTTTCTACATATTAAGTATTTTCTTAATAAAAAATTCACAATGTCAGCTCTTTCCATAAGGATGCTAATCTTGCTGATTCCTACTGAAAGGATGCTTTCTTGGAAGGAAAAAATAAGCAGCAGCAATATTTGGTCAAACCATCACGAATATTCTAGGATTATCATTTAGAGCTGAACTGTGGAGCTTCTCCCTCCTGACAAATTTATCAAGGTACAGATAGAATAGAATAAATACCACTTAGGGACCCTAGTGATTCATTGCCAGCCTGCCTTAATATGGGAGAGCTGCTGACTTTTCTCGCATCTTTATACAGCACCAGAAAAGAACTTGAAGCTAGGACTGTTCGGGCTATTCTGTGAATGAAGCAGGGGCACGAAATACAGGAAGTCTCTATGACTGAACATAGACATATATCATGTCAGCCGTCATGGCAAAAATCATGGTTTCCTCTAAAGTACACGGCCCATCTAACTAGTTTTCTTAGCTTAGCTAAGAAAACTTAGCTCTTTGGTTCGTTGGTTTAGTACAGAATCTTTCCTCTAGGTAGTTCCACTCGCCCCAAATGTTGCAAATGGGATATTTAAACAACCAAATCCTCACATGCAAGTGAGTCAAACAGCTAATAAAAGTCCGGTGGCAGGGGCGCCTGGGTGGCTCAGTGGGTTAAGCCGCTGCCTTCGGCTCAGGTCATGATCCCAGGTCCTGGGTTCGAGCCCCGCATCGGGCTTTCTGCTCAGCGGGAAGCCTGCTTCCTCCTCTCTCTCTGCCTGCCTCTCTGCCTACTTGTGATTTCTCTCTGTCAAATAAATAAATAAAATCTTAAAAAAAAAAAAAAAAAAAAGTCCGGTGGCAGCGACGAAGGGATAACGACGGTCTGGGTTTAGGTACCGCAAGGGACTGTTAACTATTACCCACCGACATCACCTTTACACCTGTTCTCAGGGATGAGTTCAGGACCCAGCACTACGCGCCCAACATGAGGAAAGGGAAAGTCCGGGTGCTGCGGGGAACTGGCGGGTACCCACGACTGGTGGCGGGTGCCCGCCCGGCCGCCCTGCGGCCTGCACCATCCCGGCAGGCGGCGGTCTCGCGTAGAACGCGAAACCCCGAAGCGGAGCCGCGAGTGGCGGCGGACGCGAGGGAACCGCAGCGCCGGGCCCGGGAGCCCAGGGTCAGTCCGCCCTCCCCGGCCCACCCGGCGCCGCCGCCCGCCGCCTCCGGCCCCGCTCACCTGGACTCTTGAGGTTGTAGCGGGTCTCCATGGCGATTCGCTGTCCCGGCTACGGCCTCCCGGCCCGCCGCCTCTACCTTTCCGCGCCGCTGCTGCCCGGGTGTCAGCGCGGCTCGGGCCGATTGGGCCAGGCCGACGGAGCCTCCGCAGACGCCGCCCTGCCCGGGCCCCGACTGCAGGCGGGAGGTGTGTGGGGGTGTGAGCGTGCGGGCGGGGCGCGGGCTTCGCAATGGCACCGCCTCCTCCGCGGCTCCCCCCGCCTCTCTGAGGGCCCGGCAGGCGCCGGCGCCGGCGAGGGCGTCGCTGAACCGGGCGCCGGGCCTGGAGGTCAGCTTCCTCGTCTGGCCACGGGCCCAACCCCGCCGCGGTCGCCGGGTGTGCGTCACCCGCCCTCGCCCGGGTTTTGTGAAGTTGCCCTGACGTGGCGGTCGCTTCGTGGCAGTCGGTCGGCCCTGGCGCCGGTCACTGCGCGATCGCCGCTAGGCGCGCTCAGGTCGCTCCGGGGTCTGCAAAAGCGGGCGGCGTCCCGGTCTTCCTCTCGGCTTGGGCCTGCGGAGGCCGACCTTTCGCCGGGCCCCTCCGGGGTTCCCCGGCACTCGCGGGTATAAGCGAGGAACTGCGCGGCCGGAAGCGGCCCGGCCCTACCCGCTGCCGGCGGGCTCCGGGACCCCCGGGCTGTGAGTCCAGAGGGGCCTGGGCCCTGCCTGCTCCGCGCTGCTCCGCGGGGTCGTGGGCCGCTTTGTTTGGGAGCCAGGAGCTGATGGGGGTAAAGAAGAGCAATCCAGTGATAAGGAAATTAAGTAGGATTTTTATAACTTCTTTTTTAGTAATGTGATTGGGTGCAAGACACTTTTAAGCATTGTGGGAGTTGAAAAAAAGAATTATAACTAGTCAAATAAAACTGAGGGAAATACATTGAATTTGGGGGAAAGCATACAACCTTAAAGGACGCAGTACGTGCTTCGTTATAGAAAAAATGGGATTCGGAGGAAGAAGCCTATGGGTTCTTGAAGGCTTAAGAGAGGGGTGAGAACTGAGGAAAAGAGGGAGATGGGGAGGATGAAAAGGGAAGGAAGGAATTCTAGGTGAGATGAAGCAGGGTTAATCTAGTTGGGCCAGTTATATTTCATCATATAAAGAATTGTACCAGCAAGCTTTTGTCAAGAATGAAATCGAGATGGAAGGGAAGAAATGGAGGATATCTAACATAAAATTGGATGCTATCTTTCAAGCCATTCCATGATGTTTTCTGAGAAGCAAACGGATAATCCGAGTACGCAAACAAAGCCAATGTGCTGCTTCATTCATTTATTCATTCTTTGTGTTAAATATTCTAATTGTTTAACACTTCACAGTTCTGCAAAAGCCTGTGGCTGGTGCAATAGACCTTACAGTAAAGAGGCTTCTGAAATAGGTACCATCGTTCCCATCTGAGAGCTAAGGAAACAGTTCTAGAAGCCTAGGAACGACTTGGTTACTCAGCCTCCAAGTCAGTCAAACACTGGATACTGTAGTCCTCTGGGGCTCTCCTCTCCTTTTCTTCCTCTGCATGGAGACTGTGACGTTTTTCTTTTCTTCCTTTTTAGAAGACACCACCACCTCGTCTTTTCCTTGGCATTGAAGGGTTTCAGGACAGCACCCCACCCAATATGCCACTTGGCATATGGATTATTCTGAGCTGAAGGCACTTGAGATCCTGAGAGTGCAAAAGAAACTTGTCCCTTCTTCAACCACATACAAGAATCTAAATTGAGAGTCTTTCCAGAAAAAGGATTATTAGCAGAGATAAATCTTATCTGAGTGACCCACCTGTATTGCAGGGCAGACATCTAATTACCAAACATCTGTTCTCCTGTTCATGAAGTATTTTCCTTTCCTGTGAAGTTCCAGGTCCCTAACCCCTTCTTAGTTCGGGATGACGTATAGATCTCATTTTGCCTGTCTTTGGAGTTTCCATGTCTGTATGGGTTCCCTATACCTACACTATTAAATTTATCCTATTTATCTATCTCATGTCAATTTGATTCTTAGTCCAGCCAGAAGGACCCTTAAGGGGACAGTTCTTGCTCCCAGAGAAGGGACAAAGAATTCTTGCTCCTCAGCAGGGAGGGCTCTTTTCCCCACAAGATGGGCTCCAGAGTAATTATAATCTCTCCTTCCTTGGTTAAAAACAAAATTTATTCTGAGAATTTAGTTAATGGGTACATGTTAAAGTTTATTAAACTTGTTGCAAGAGCAAAGACCTCTAGCAAGTCAATTGAAAGATTTCTCTCAGCAGAGACATTTATAGTTAAGAGAATTTATTTAGAACCACAATCAGGTACCTGGGTGACTTAGTTAAGCATCTAACTCTTGATCTCAAATCAGGTCTTGATCTCAGGATCGGGGTTGTGAGTTCAAGCCCCAGTTGGCCTCCATGCCTACTTAAAAACAGACAAACAAACCCATAATCATTGACCTATATAGTTCCTCTTTTCCTTAGATAGAACAGAGGCCCTTTGAAGTGCAGTTTCCCCACCCATCTTCATTTGCATTCAGGGAGCAAGGCCAAGACTGTACTTTGTGAGCATCTGCTGTGTAGGGGACCCAGTGTTGGGCACTTGACATACATCAACTCATTTATTCTTCACAATAATACCGACAACAGCACAGGTTGTTTAGATTCATCTTTCTAGTGAGGACAGTTGAGGTCTCAGAGAAATGAGCAATTTACTTAATTTTTTTTTTTTTTTTTTTTTTTTTTTTAAGATTTATTGGTGGGGGTGGTTTGCCTGGGTGGCTCAGTTGGTTAAGTGTCTGACTCCTGATCTCAGATCAGGTCATGATCTGAGGGTCATGAGATTGAACCCAGCTCTGCACTCAGCCCAGAGTGAGCTTAGGATTCTCTCCCTCTCCCTCTCCACCTCCCCTGCTCACTCACTCTCCCTGTGTGTCTCTCTCTCAAATAAAATCTTTTAAAAATTTTGTTTCAATCTCTATACCTAATGTGGGGCTCTAACTCATGACCCTGAGATCATGAGGCTTATGCTCCAACAGGCACCCCAAAGCAATTTACTTTAATTCTCAGTTTCTTCCACTATAAGTTCTTTTTTTAAATTTTTATTTGTTTATTTATTTATTTTAAAGATTTTATTTTATTTGACAGAGATTATAAGTAGGCAGAGAGGCAGGCAGAGAGAGAGAGGAGGAAGCAGGCTCCCCACTGAACAGAGAACCCGATGCGGGGCTCGATCCCAGGGCCCCAGGATCACAACCTGAGCCGAAGACAGAGGCCTCAACCCACTGAGCCACCCAGGCGCCCCCCACTATAAGTTCTTATACTTCTGATATATTATTGTTTTATCATATTGATAAAAACAAGTTTTTCTAGATTTTTTTTTTAAATTTTTTTTTTTTTTTAATTTGACAGAGAGATGACAAGCAGGCAGAAAGGCAGGCAGAGAGAGAGGAGGAAGCAGGCTCCCCGAGAGAGCAGAGAACCCGATGCGGGGCTCGATCCCAGGACTCCGAGACCATGACCCGAGCCGAAGGCAGCGGCTTAACCCACTGAGCCACCCTAGGCGCCCCTAGATTTTTTTTTATTTCTTGATTTGATTTGAATACTTTGAAATCTTAAAGTTTCATTGTCTTATCCAAGGCTGCTTTTCTAGAAAGTGGAAGAACCTGATTCAACTCCAGGTATTTTGACTCTGGAACCTGGATTGCTTTTGCTACACTAAAAAGCTATCAGTCTATTTTGTGTCATGCAAGGCCTTTCCCCACCATTTGAAAATGGATAGGCTTCTTAGAACCTCAGTGTTATTCTTGGACAACACACTTTAAGATATTTATTCTTCAGCACTTAAAACTTTTCTTATATATATATTTTTTTATTTGAGAGAGGGAGAACACACACAAGTGTGACACTAACACTTGAAGCATATATGTGTGTGTGTGCATGTGTGGGCACGTGCATGTGTGTTCCATGCCCATCAAAAGCCTGATCTCAGGACTCTGAGATCATGACCTGAGCCTAAATCAAGAGTCGGATGCTTAACTGATTGAGCCATTCAGGTGCCCCAGACTTTTCTTATTTTTTAAAATGATTTCTCTTCTTGATCATAAAAGTAATACATGATTATTGTTCGGTATTTGGAATATGAACAAAATAAAAATCTTCCATAATCCTACTGCCCAGAAATGGCCTTTATTTATAAAGTGTAGGTAGTTTAACAGGAGTTGAACTTCCATTGTGTATGTCTTTTTATACTAAAAATATCTACCATTAGCTAACTGGATTACTTGTTTGTTTGTTCTTTTAAAGATTTTATTTATTTATTTGAGAGAGAGATCACAAGTAGGCAGAGAGGCAAGCAGAGTGAGAGGGGGGAAGCAGGCTCTCCACTGAGCAGAGAGCCCAACGCCCAACGTGGGGCTCGATCCGAGGACCCTGGGATCACAACCTGAGCAGGAGGCAGAGGCTTTAATCCACTGAGCCACCCAGGCGCCCCTGAATTACTTGTTTTGCAAGTAGCAGTGCTATTATCACTTACATTGATAGGACAAATTGACTAATTTTACACTAATTCTTTCCTAGAGTATAGTTAAAAATGAAAAACAACCTCAGAAAACCATATATGGACCTTATTTTAAGCATTTTATTAATTCGAATATTTTATAATAGACACTTTCTTTTTCCATTGAAAAAAATACCCACTGGGGCACCTGGGTGGCTCAGTCAATTGGGTGTCTGCCTTCAGCTCAGGTCATGATCCAGGGGTCCTGGGATCCAGTCCCTCCTGGGTCTCCCTGCTTGGTGGGGACTCTGCCTCTCCCTCTGCCCCTCCCCCCTGCTTGTGTGAGTGGATGTGCATGTGTACTCTCTCTCAAAAAAATAAATGAAATCTTTAAAAATTAAAAAAAAAATTAAAACAACCCACCTGGGGTGCCTAGGGTGGCTCAGTCAGTTAAGCATCCATCTGCCTTTGGCTCGGGTCATGATCCCAGGGTCCTGGGATCAAGCCCTGTGTGGTGCTCCTTGCTCAGCAGGAAGTCTGCTTCTCCCTCTTCCTCTGCCCTTTCCCCTAGCTTGTACTCTCCCTCAAATAAAATAAAATCTTAAAACAAAACAAAACAAAAAAACACCTGCCGCAGTTTTCCTATTGTTTCATTCCCCAGGATTTCCCCTTTAGAGGTTAACAAGAAAAATGGGACTAATTATCCCATGGGGATGTAGCTGATATTCACGTAAGGAGATGCTGGCCATTATTGAAGCTCTGCTTGCCTGAACAAAAATGTCAGACAGCAAGCCATGTGTTTTCTGTGTGCTCAGCCTTATTGCACTGAAGGACCAGCATCTACCTACCATCAGGTGGCAGGTTGAGACATCCAGGAACAAAATGACCCCTTCATTTTATCCTTCTCAGTTTCTGATTTGTTCAAGACATACCTTAGCTGCTCATTCTATTCTAACACTCTTCTAATACTATATTCTGGAAGAAAGTATTACGGACAGATCTCACGTGGGTATATTTGAAACCCAGTGGAGCACTTAACAAAAATAGTTTAATAGGTCCTTCCACCAGAGGACTTGTACTCCACTGGCAGAAGTACCTCATTTTAAAAGGTTTTCCCCATTAACAAGCAAAGAGGCATTTTCTATATACAGTAGTAAACAGTTGTTTGCAATCATTTTTACTGTGGCTTTCTTAAAAATTACATCTTCTTTCAGTGATCCAATTTGTTGTCATAATTTTGAATTACCTGACACCTTCCCCCAAATTACAACTCTCAATATTAGAAATGAGGAAAAAGAGGGGCACCCAGGTGGCTTGGTTGGTTAAATGTCTGAGACTCTTGGTTTCGCCTCAGGTCATGATTTCAGGGTGGTGGGATGAAGCCCCACCTGGGCCTCCGCATCAGCGAGGAGTCCACTTGATATTTTCTCTCCCTTGCCCTCAGCCCCTCCCTCGGCTCATGTGCTGTCTCTAATATAAATAAAATCTTTTAAAAAAAAAGAAATGAAAAAGAAACCTGGTTAGTATTGTGTTTTGCTTTATTTGCATGGATTGCATTAATTTTTGTTCTTGTTTTTCATAATAAAGTGCCATTTTTTAAAATTATTTAGCTAATCTCTACCCAACATGGGGCTTGAACTCATGACCCTAAGATCAAGAGTCACATGCTCTTCTGACCATGCCAGCCAGGTGCCCCTCATAATAAAGGTGCTTTAAAAATTTAGAAAAAAAAGAAAAATTGTAGTACTCATATTCCTTACTCCTTAGTTCTGATGGACTGATGAATTTGACAAGAGATATTTCATTTTCTAATCTTAGCTCTAAGGAAACACCTGACAATAAGATAAAATTAGTTGTTCATGGTTGAAAGAACAGATAACCTCTCGATGTGCCAGCAGCTATGTCTTCTCCCTTCCTTCCTTCCTCCGCCTGGGTCCTTTCCTAATTGCTCTTCCGGGCACTGTCCCTCTGCCTCTCTATCTACGCCCTTCTTCTTTTTTCTTTTAAGATTTTATTTATTTATTTTGGGGTGGGGGGGACAGAGAGGGAGACTGAGAGAGAGAAGCAGACTCCCCATTGACAGAGAGCCCAACGTGGAGCTGGATCCCAGGGCTGGATCCTGGGGCTCTGGGATCATGACCTGAGCCGAAGGCAGACACTCAACTGACTGAGCCACCCAGGCACCCTCTATGCCTATCTTCTTG